>NC_057861.1:674475231-675200231 GCF_019393635.1 Dromiciops gliroides | reverse complement strand
TTAACCCCAATTGCCTCACAAAAAAATAAATAAATAAAATACTCAGTAAGTGCTAAACTATCTAGTATAGAACAAATGCCATTCAGGAAAAAAACATTTAGAAAAATTATTGTACAATACTCTGTAACCTTAAAAATCATAGTTAGTGTAGCACTATTTCACAAGCAGTATTATTAACTGTGAACATTATATTTCTGTGAACAATAGAAGGAAATTTGGAAGATAAAAATGTTAGAATTAATCACACTCAGCAATTAGACAGAAAGAACATGGGATAAATGAAACCTGTAAAGTATGCTCCCTCTGCTGGTTCAGTAGGAGACATTAACTAAAGCTTCTTTCAGATGTGGCATTCCTTGTATAGGAAGGCACTATATTGTCAAATGAGCTTCCTTGAATGTTACAGGACAAGCTACAGAATATTTTCAATATATTAATTATCAACAAACCTGCAAATTCATTAATAATATAATCTTATGATGACATTAGCATTAGTCTTTTAAAAAAATATACACACCTTCACATTACAACAGAACTTCCCTTACCCCAAACTTTTGGAAAGTCTATTTTGTATGAATGCTCTGGTTTTAGTTAAGTTCCAGGGGCTTCTTGGGGGAAAGGGAGGCTGTCTAAGTAATGACAAATACCTCCACTGATTAACTCCTCCTTTATTGGGTGACCAGTTTAAAAAGTTCTAAAAAAAATTCAATATGAACCACAAAGGCTTAATTCTAAATCTTAATTTAGTAATGAAAGGAATTGTGTGAAATGCAGATCAAAATTTACATGTAGTCTAACATTAAATTATTTGTGCTACTGAAATAAGAGTAAAAGCCTGAAATCTGAAAAATCCAGTGCTTGGGTAAACAGATTTTTTTTTAAAAAGAATGTTCAAATTTCAAATTTGAGTTTTATTACTCATATGCTCATTAAAGTGATATTTTCTTTGATACTTACATCATTCTCTGTAACAGTAATAGGAAGTCCACGCAACATGATTGTCTTACTTTCCCACTCATCATTTATATCATTTCTGTAGTCGTGTTCTCCATAGTCACCGTCAGAATGGTAACCATCTTCTGATCTGTCACTATTCCTTCTCTCCCGTTCCCTCTAATGGATGATAAACAAAACTGCAATGAAAACTTCATTTTGGGACAGAGCTTTTCACTCTAGAGAGAAGGGGTGCACATGCTGGGGGGTAGGGTAGAGGAGAAGGATATGGTCACAATTTCTCATCACTAAGAATAATAATTAGGAAGACATTGAAGACCATAAACTATTTTTATGAAAAAGTTTCAGGAAAATGAGGGCATCTCGGGTTCCACATTCTGGTTTTGGTTTTTTTGGGGGGGGGAGTTCCACATTCTGCCTTGGTGAGCACCTAGCCAACCACCAAGTGACATTAGTCATTTTCTTTCAGGAAAGAAGCATTACTGTGTTGAATTGGGATCTCATAAAGAATTGAAATCTACCTCATTCAATGCTCATTCATTTCAACACAATTTACTTAAATGGAATTTTCCACACTTCTTACAATGTTACACAGGATTCAATAAATTATCTTTGCAGATTAAAATTCAAACATATTTAAGAATGCAGATGCTGAACATAAAATTCAAAAGGAACTGAAGTTCAATGAAATGTTATAGCAACTAAAGAGTTAAATAGTTTTCATATTTAATAACCCAATAGCCACTCTAACAACACATAAATTCTCCATGGAGCAACTAGAAGAAACATCTTATATATTTCTTCATTTAATCATCTAACTCACAAAAACTAAACAAATATTTTCACATATAGTAATAAATAAAAGAGCAGCTAGGAGGTACACTCTCAATAGTGTGTCAGATTTGGAGTCAGAAAGACCTGATATTGAATCCTGTCTCAGGTATTTACTAGTTATGTAACCTCCAGCAAGTCACTCAATCTCTCAGCCTGTTTTCTTATGTGTAAAATAGGAAACAGCACCTATCTCATAGAGTTGTTGTGAGATCAAATGAGATAAGAAGTTCTAGGCAAACCTTAAAAGTTCTATATGAATCCTGTTAGTTAAGACAATTTTATAAACCAACCACCATTTTTACCTCTGGACTGTCATAATCTCTATAGTCATCATATCTGTCATTCCTTCGATCATCACTAGATCTTTTATAGTCTGAATCCCTTCGTCTGCTTCTGGATTCACGTTCATCTCGATCATCCCGATCTATGATGGAACCATATCTTCCACTACGCTCTGTTCTACTGACTCTGCAAAATAATGTTCATTTAAAATAAAGATAATTACATGTCCTCCCTATGGAAAACATTAAACTCAGTTTATAGTACAATAAATATATCCAGGGCAGCTAGGTGGCACAGTGGATAAAGCACCGGCCCTGGACTCAGGAGGACCTGAGCTCAAATCTGGCCTCAGACACTTGACACTTACTAGCTGTGTGACCCTGGGCAAGCCATTTAACCGTCACTGCCCCGCCTCCCCGCCTCCCCACCCCCCCATCAAAAAACAATATCTAGCAGTTTAAGGTAACACTTGATTTTAATTGTAAGGCTCGACTTTTTTTTTTTTTTCAGTTTCCAAGGATAACCACTTGGGAAAATAGCTCCTTTCCAAAATGCAAAGATAACCAACTGATATTTTAATTCCAAGTTTGTAAGCTTAGCAAAATGAGCTTTCTAAGCCAAGTGTTGAGAGATCTAGTGTTGGTGGAACATAAAAAGCTGGAGTATGTATGAGGATCCATCTGTCATACGTTGTCAGGAATTGCCTTTCCCCAACACAAAGGTGCCTGGGAAGTCTACCCTATTATTTCAAGAAGATGCTGGTTTAAAAAAGAAAGAAAGAAAAAACAGGGCATCTGGGTGGCACAGTGGATAGAGCACCAGCCCTGGAGCCAGGAGGACCTGAGTTCAAATCCGGCCTCAGACACTTAACACTTACTAGCTGTGTGACCCTGGGCAAGTCATTTAACCCCAATTGCCTCACTTTAAAAAAAAAAAAAAGGAAAGAAAGAGGATGCTGGTTTAACAAAACAAAATAATCTGGCCCCATACCACACATGCAGCATTTCTAAGCTATACTAAAAGCCCATCTTACAGTGTCATTCATGGCACCAAAAGATTAGGCTCCTGAACATCAATCAATTACTTGGTTCTCTATTTTAAATAAATATAGATAAATAAATATTAAATAAAGATAGACTAGGCATGCTGTTAACAAGTCTTACTAATGTCAAATCAGTCAATAAACATTTATTAAGCATTCACTATGTTCACTGTGCTGAAGTGACAAGGATACAAAGAAAGGAAAAAAGGCCGTCCCTGTTCTTAAGAAGCTTAAGTCTTGGGGCAGCTAGGTGGTGCAGTAGATAGAGCACTGGCCCTGGAGTCAGGAGTACCTGAGTTCAAATCCGGCCTTGGACACTTAACACTTACTAGCTGTGTGACCCTGGGCAAGTCACTTAACCCCAATTGCCTCACCAAAAAAAAAAAAAAAAAAAAAAAAAGCTTAGTCTAAATGGGGGAAGATGGCATATAAAAAAATTCTATACAAATAAGTTATGAAATGGACAAAATGGAAATAATCAACAAATGAAAGACACTAGAATTAAGGGGAACTGAGAAAGATTTCCTGTAGAAGGTGGAATTTTAGCTGGGACTTGAAGGAAGGCAGGGGAGCTAAGAGGTGGCAAAGGGGAGGGAGAGTACTCCAGGCACTAGGCTCAGCTAGTTGTTTGACAAAAATCAGTTACGTTAAAATGCTCTTCAGGAAGAGATCTAACTACATCATGAATATAAATGATCAATTTGGATGATGAATTTGAGGACAAGGATAATACTAAGGGGATGAGAGGATATAGCAATTGCATCAACTTGAAAAAGCCAAGAGCTGCTTAATGACATGGGATGCCAATAGCAAAAATATTTGTGAAAGGGATAAACATGATTAAGACATCCCATTAAGACTGTGATGCTTGCCAACTTTTTGTTAGTTTACCTCATGATTCTTGGTCAAGTGTAAAGAGAGGAGGCGTTGTGGGGGCTGACTGGCTAGGGAATATGAGGTAGAGAAGCAAGTGGTAGACAAGGACACCCTTAAGAACCATTTAAGAGAGTAAAATGCTCTCTAAAAATAGGGGTTTGTTCACGGATAAATTTCAGGGATCCATGAACATGGAAAAGAAAAAAAAATTACATCTTATTTTCACTAACTTCTAATTGAAATTTAACATTCCCTTCAAACATTAATGTAAGAAAGGACCCAAGACACAAAAGTTTAAGAACCCTTGTTCTAGAATAGAATGAAATCATGGTATTCCTAATTTCTGGTTCCTTTTTCAGGCCACCATTATGACAAATCTCTGATGAGCCCCCTAGGTTAAAAAGGACTTCAGAATAACCCTGATAGTAATCAGAAAGATGAAGCAGAAAATAAAGAGGGATGGAGAAAATAATATGCATATGTAGTGGAGGCAACTTAGTAAATTATCAGCCTAATTATATGCTAGTGGTCCTACACTCTTTTCTTACAGATTTTAATAGCATTCCTCCATTTTCTCATGTGCTCTAATATATTGCTAATCTTTTATTAGCAGTGAAGATATCTCATTAAAGAACCCTCTCTTCCTTCTCATTTTCACCCTATGTTTTCCTCTGGGCTCAATGGCTCATAGGATTCAAAACTAGAAAGGACTTTAGAGATTATCTATTCTAATTTCCCCAATTTTCAAAGGAGAAAAATGATGTCCAAGAAGGTGAACTTCCCAACGTAACAGAATGAAGATTTGAGCTCAGGTCCTGCAACTCCAAGTACTATATTGATTCAAATAAAGCCCTTCCCTGCCTACTCGTGTGTACCTGTCACTAATACAGGAAATGGAAGATAGGGAAACAAAAAAGAAAACAGTCCTGGCCATTCAGTAACTTAGATTTTAGTAGTGAAAAGTGAGCATGTATGTGTATGCATACATATACACATTTATTCTGTCTCTAATACTATAATACAACTGAACCACTTGATGCAAAGATTTCAAAACTTTTTGGAAGCTGTAACGTAATACTGTTATTTGATACTTTCTCCCAAGAATTCTTGGATGGCATATTGATTTTAAAAATAAAAGTGAATTAAAATTGAGATTATTTTAATCTCCTCATGAAATTCCTTGGGATAAATCAAAACAAGTTAGGATCCATTGACTTAGTGATGATACAGGATGGGCCAAAAGTCATGAAGGGGTTTCAATATCTAATATTTTTTTTTGTTTTTAATTTGCAATACCACATCATTATATACTATATATAAGAAATGAATTTACATTATGTGTGAAAAATCAAATCTCATAAATAGCGAAAAAATAATTTTCAAAAAGTTATTAAAACATCATGACTTCTGGCCTGCCTTATAGAAAAAGCAACCCTTCTCTGGTCACCTTTATCTCAGTTAATTTAAGAGGTCAAGGAAGAAAGGGGACAGAGTAAAATACAGATAGCAAAGAGGGAAACCCTGTTGGAAGACCAAATAAAAAATATTTTACACCTAAATGAGATCTTTTAACAAGGCTCATTAACAATGAATTCATTTTAAAGCAATCCCAAAGCTTAAGAACTACATAGCTCAATCCAGGCTAAGAATGACTTTCAAAATCATGTAGTTACAACATACCGTTTGTCTGAACCCATAGTCCTGTTAAAAGTGCTGCTACCGAGCTCCAAATGTCAAACGTCTGTTCGAGAAGGCAAGAGAGACATTAATGTAAATTTATGTTGCGCATAGAGGACTTTGCCATCAGCCAGGATTATGTGCTCACCCACCATAAAACTCAATTTCGGTAACAGATAGGAAAACACCGGCCTAATCTTGCCTATTTTTTCATTATCTGAGATAAGGTGGCAACGCACCAGTAACCTCATTCCGTTTTTGAAACCAGGCCTGCAACGGCTTGAAGACCACTACACCCTTTGCCGAGTTACCTCTATCAGAAAAGATCTGCACGAACCCAGTAACAAACCTGGGAAAGGATCCAAGTCTGTTGGCACCTTTGTTTTTAGAAAACTAAGAAGGGTAAAAGACCGCTTCAAAGCTACTTCAACCTACGAGACTCAGAAAAGGAGGAAACGTTTGACTCGGTCTAATTCTTCGGGGCGTTCAGAGTCTGCAAAGAAAATACGTTCCGACCAGCCCGAGGGAAGCCGCAGCCCGCGTAGCCGCGACTCCTCGGAGGGCCGGCTGCCGCAGAACCGGCTCCCATCACAATCGGCGCCAGGCACCGGCGAGGGCCCCGAGGGGAGCGCCCCAACCACAGCCCCGCGGGCGCCACGGTTACCCGGCGCAATGCCTGTTTATAGCCAATGCCAGCTGGCCCCAAAGCCGTCTCGGGAGACCCCTTCCTCCTCGGGGCACGGGCGGGGCCGGTAACCCCCCCCCGCCCGAGGGCCTCTGGGGCGATCGGAGCCGGCGGCGTCGGGGAAGGTGGCCCAGCCCGGCTAGGTCGGAGTAATGGCAGTCGGACCCACGTCCGGAGGAGACGCAGGCGGCCCGAGGATGCGACCCGATTGTTCTGAGCGGCCTGCCGCTGCCTAGCCGCCCGCAGCCCGAAAAGGGGAGGCCCGGGGGGCCAGGCCAGGAGAGCCGAAATAGGGACGGAGGCCAGGTACCGACCGACCGCAGGGGCGAACGCCGCGTCGAGCCCGAGGGAGAAGCGGCAAGACAACAGGGAAAGGACGGAGGAGGAGGCTCGACCCGGCTGGCCTCCGAGGCGCCCGAGGAGGCCCCAGGGGTCGCTCTCGGGGGCCCAGCGCCCTGCCCCCCGCCGCTTCCCCGGGCTGACAGATGGGAACAGAAGAGATGGCTGACGGGGGGCAAGAGAGCTTACCGAGAGGCGGTTGGGATCAACGACAAAGTTCCTGCGGAGAGCACGGACGAGGCGGCGCACTCACCCCTAACCGTGCTCGGCGAGGTAGCCCTCGCGGCTCAGCGTCCCAGAAGCTCCAGCGACGGTCCAGAACCTGAACAAAATGGCGACTCCGCCGACCGCCGTCTCCTACCCACACTGCTCCTCGCCCTGCTCCGGGGGCCGCCGCCTGCTGGAAGCTTCCAATGAACGCGCATGCGCGACGCGCTCTCTCCCGCCCTATAAAGCAGCGCGGTGGCTGCTGGGAGGTGTGGTTTCGACTACAGGGATTCCTTTTTCCTTGTTAATAGCATACGCACTTTCCTTTCTTTGTGAAAGTATCCCATTTACTTCTATTTGAGACTAAGGGCAGTCTGGAAGCAACTTAAAAATGATCTCATAATAGGACCATCCCGAGAGCAGAGGGAACTTAGCGTCGGGCAAATACAAGGCCAAGAGGGGTTGAATGAGTTGGAGGGTTTCTGAGGCTGGACCACCACTTTGGGGATATATTATATTGGGCATTTATTCCACATATAGGTTGGACTAGAAGTCTACCGAAGGCCCTAACGGGTATCAAATTCTGGGGTACTCACCCAAGGTCAAACAGGTAGACAAACCGAGTGGAACCCAGGTCCACGGGCTCTAAAAGTGCTTTCCTGGGGCAGCTAGGTGGCGCAGTGGATAGAGCACCGGCCCTGGATTCAGGAGGACCTGAGTTCAAATTTGGCCTCAGACACTTTACACACTTACTAGCTGTGTGACCCTGGGCAAGTCACTTAACCCCAACTGCCTCACCAAAAAAAAAAAAAGTGCCTTCCTTAACTTAGTCTTGGCGAGAGCTCTCTTCTCAACCCAACTTTTATTCTTTTGTGGAACCAATTACAGAGCTTTACTAGATCCCTTATGATTTGGTATTTATGACCCTGTCAAGTAGAGAAGTCAAGGAGAACCCGAGTCTTCTGATACTGGGCCTGATCTTAAGGACTCCACTTTCCAGGTTCCCTTCTCATCTCTGCCTCCAAGTCTCCTTATGGGCCCACAACTCCAGTCACACCTTCTGCAAGAGGCTCTTCCCAGGCTTCCACAATCCTAGTGCCTTTCCTCTGGAATTATCCCCAGGTCCAACTCCAAATCCAGTACTTTTATCACTAATTGATTATACCACACAAGACTTATTCACGGTCATACAGGTTGCTCCCCCAAGGCTGAGAGTGGGAAACATTGGTGGTCTCACTTTCTTTTTTTTTTGGGGGGGGAGGCATGAGGGATAGGTGACTTGCCCAGGGTCACACAGCTAGTGTCAAGTGTCTAAGGTCCGATGTGAACTCAGGTCCTCCTGAATCCAGGGAGGGTGCTTTATCCACTGCGCCACCTAGCTGCCCCCTTGATCTCACTTTTAAATCCATTGTTCTATGTTGCTGCTGTAGTTGGTGGCAAAGCCTCTACCTTTGGCATTAGCTATACTTTTCATAAATATTCTGATTTAGTCTTAGTCTGCAGATAATACCCAAAGACAGTAAAACTTAGTTCTCTACTACTTTCTACAGCCCCTTCTGAGAATGATCAAGGAAGGGATAAGGGAGAAAAGAAAGTTGCAGTCCAAAGAAAACTGGACCATGCATTAATTTCCATCTGGAAATGAAGACATGTTGGCATCAAACTGCAGAGGAAACACCTTGGAATTGAATATCCTACAAGAATATGCAGATGGTGACTTGAGGAGAACGGAGTTCTTAGCCTTGGTCATTTCCAAATTCTGGGAGAGAGATTTCTGCTTGGTTGGAATGGTATCTTAAAAACCTTTCCCAACTATGACTTGAATAGGTTTAGAAGTAACAGTTCTGAGAAATTACATGTATTATTTCCTATCTTACATAGTGGCTAGAATTACTATATACATAATCAGGTACTCTAATAGTTGTTGAATGCATACATATCAGGAATCTAAAACATGAAACTTTTTATTCATCACTTCAATCAATTATGTTAAGGGCTCCAGTATCTACAAGGCCCTGACTAGGTGTGGAGATAGCTGAATATGATAGTCCTTGTCCATAGAATCTTACATCCTAATAGATGGTAAATCAGAGCCAATAATCAAGACTAGTGCTTTTGTATCATGGCATTTCCCAAATTTAAATCAAATACTTCCAGAGTTCTTCATGTAAATCTTTGCACTAGGATCCTTGTTTGGCTGTTCAAGTTACAAATTATAATCACCGAAAGATTTTATGTTCATAGGATTTAGAGATGAAAGGAACTAAGAGATCATCTAATCCAACCCTTTATGTTCCGGGAGCAAAAGATAATGGGGACTAAGAGCAAAGGAGTAAAACTATGCCAAAGATCACAGAAGTGTTCATAAGTAGTAAAGATGTCATAAATTCATTTTGAAAACAAACTCTGTTCTCAAGAAAGGAAATCAGCATCATCAAAGGTAGATGTTATTTTTCCTAATCCTCTCTGGATACTGTGATGAAATAATGGGATTTAGCAGATACTCAAAAACCCACCTGGAGATTAATCTATACTGATTGAATCAAGTGAGAGTGATTGACTGCTGATTAAGCCTGCTTCAAGTTAATTGGATTGTAATCACACATGGCTATCCCTTAAGAAGGTATTGTTCTCAGAAACTAGACTGTGAACTCAACTTGAGAAAACCTTCAAAGACAATGGATTTGGATGACGCCAACCAATCACCTTGAAGCAGTGTGTAAGGACTGCCTCTGTTCCAGATCTATAAAAAAGCTTTCACAAACAGCTTGCTAGTGAGTTCCTGACTAAAGCAGGCTCGTGGAGGAGGACTTCAGGAAGAACCCAACCAGGCTGGAACTCTAGGCTAGGTAGGACTTCTTTTTCTTAACTCCTTGTGAATACCTCTATGCTTTAATAAATGTTTAATGCCTAAAGACTGGTGCTGAAGCTTCCGATTTAAGGCGACCACAATTTAGATTTTAGACATCACAGTTTGGCAACCACGAAGGGATCTTAAGGACCCTCCCACCCTCCCTAGTTTGGCCATGAGCCACCTAATTTAGTGGACTTTCTCTTAGATACCCCCAGTGACTTTCCCTCATTTGCCTAATCTCCCTTGCTTTAAACAGAAAAGCCAGCCCAGTTTAAAGGGCAAGATGCTTGAATATTCTACTATCCCTTTGATTTTTCTCATCGGAATGTATTGGGACAGCATAACCTCCCGACTTAGAGGAATAGTTTATTCAATGGTCCTTCATAACATTATTGGTTTTTTCTTCATTCAGGCAGCAAAAAGTTTTTGGTATAATAGTCTAAGTGTGAATCTTTGGGAAAATGCGTTTAATATAAGTAGAAATTTTATGCCTGCAATTGAAATACCTTTTAATACCACATCCATATTATCACTGTTATAATATGGGGGAAATTGTCACATATGGAGAGAGACGCCAAGATGGCTCCTTCTACTAGAGATGATCCAAGTTTAGAATCAGATCAGCAGAAATTGCTCCCCCTGCAGGAAACTATAGAACATACCAAAAAAGGAGCACCAATTCAAGTCAGAAAATATAGCCCCTTTAAACCAAGTGACTTGAGCACATGGAAATCAATCCAAACACTAATTTCACAGTTAAGGACTATATTTAATGCATATCAACCCACTTGGGCTGATGTTACTTGCCTTATGGAAACTTTACTATCCCAGGCTGAGATTGCAGATATTATTTCAGCAGGAAATGCCCTTGTTGCGAAGGGTCAGGCTGTTGTGGCATGGCCTCTAAAGGATCCAGAATGGAATTATAATAATGACAGATAATTCCAAGAATTAAAAGATGCTAGAGAAACACTTCTGAAGGGAATGGAATCTTGCTCTAGAAAACCGGAAAACTGGCAGAAATTTTTAAGCCTACCTCAGGAGGCTAATGAAAGACCGAACAGATTTTATGATAGACTTTGTGAGGCCGCTAGAGAGTACACCAGATTGGATCCAGTAGATTTAAGAGATTCCTATATCGTTCTCAACACATTTGTTTATAATTCACTGCCAGAAATCCGCAGATACTTTCTGACACAATGTCCAGACTGGAGAACTCTCACAGTAGATAGGATTAAGGAACTTGCAGATTATGTCTTTGACTCACACAAGGAAAGTCCAGATGGCTCTAGGCAGAGTATTCTGGCACCTGCATTTCCTAGTCAGTCATTTAAATGCCAACACAAGGGCAATAAGGTATGTTACTACTGTACAAAACAGGGATACTTCTTGAGGGAATGTAGGACTAGAAAACAAGAACTCAACAGGGCAATGGCCGAGAGCCTTGCAGAATTCTTTGGAGGAAATCAAAATAATTATGGAAACTTTTATCAGAAAGGAAACAACCGAGGTAATTATAGGCCTTATTACAGACAGAATCAAAATGGATATCAATCTTTTCAGGGGGATACAAAGAGACAGTATCAGAATAACCGTAGACCCTATCAGGGAGGAACAGAAGGACAGAACCAGAATCAGGGTAACCAGGGACTCCCTCAAAGGGGGGCACAGGATTGACAAGACGAAGGGGAAGAATGGAACATAGATAAAACAATGTGGCATACCCCAAATTCTGACTGCTTAAATACTTTAACCTTAACAAGCTTTTCCTTCTTCAGGTAAACCATTTGTTTGTTTGTTTGTTTTGAACCATAAGTTTAATGAGTCTGTTTATGGTATTATGTTTAAAACCTATTGCTTGATTTATCAATGGACATATTGAATATTGAGTCATTTCTTTTTGATAAATTGTTTATCACTTTAAGTATCTGTTACTGTCATACTAGATAAAGAATTCATGTATAAGATAATGTGTTTACTTGCTAAAAGGAGATTATGTAATAATGTCTAATATTATCAGTCATTTACATTCATATATAATTTACATGTCAACGTGACTATGTATATTGTGGGTATGGTTTGGAATTATTGTATATATTACAAGTACATCATCAGTTATGTAGCATAACATGCATTTTTACTATCATACTGTCTTTGGTGAAATTAATATGAGATTTATGAATTATGGAAACTTCTCATCTCAGAGACTAACTGCTCTTACAATGAGTTTTATATAGGCCCTGTAGAGAATATATGTACAACAGGAGGAGAGACAGGTACATGTAAGTCTATGGTTTGCTTATGATGGCAACTATATAGACCATAATTGCTGGACACAGTCCAGTTTCTTCCTCTCTCCCTTCTAAAAGTTTTCTTTTTCTTTCACTAAGTCTGACGGCATGGTCAGAATCCATCCACCTGTGGCCTAGCACAATTACTGGATGTCTCAAAACCATGAGATGTGGTATAATAACCTTTCCATAACATTTTCAGGTGTCATGAACACGTTACTAAATTTGGCTTTGATCCAGACACATGGTGGTAAGAAGTGTTTTAGATTGCATAACTACTTCTTTACCCTCTACTATATAAAGGAGGGAATGTAATGGAATGTACTAAATTTGATCATTGACGGACGCTATGCTAAGGTTTAGTAAAAAATCCAGCAATTCAAACAGTTAAAGAAGAAGAATCCAGCTTTCCAGACCAGAATCCAACTTCCTCCTGATGACATCTTACTACTCCAAGAAGACAAGAGAACTGAGAAAAGACTTACAAAGACTTAATTATTTTTTTACTGTTTCATCTAGGAACACCTCTTCCTAGAAGAAACAAAGGGGGGAATGTGATGAAATAATAGGATTTAGCAGATACTCAAAGACCCACCTGGAGATTAATCTATACTGATTGAATCAAGTGAGAGTGATTGACTGCTGATTAAGCCTGCTTCAAGTTAATTGGATTGCAATCACACCTGGCTAGCCCTTAAGAAGGTATTGTTCTCAGAAGTTAGACTGTGAACTCAACTTGAGAACACCTTCAAAACCAATGGATTTGGATGACGCCAACCAATCACCTTGAAGCAGTGTGTAAGGACCGCCTCTGTTCCAGATCTATAAAAAAGCTTCCACAAACAGCTTGCTAGTGAGTTCCTGATTAAAGCAGGCTCGTGGAGGAGGACTTCAGGAAGAACCCAACCAGGCTGGAACTCTAGGCTAGGTAGGACTTCTTTTTCTTATACTTCTATGCTTTAATAAATGTTTAATGCCTAAAGACTAGTGCTGAAGCTTCTGATTTAAGGCAACCACAATTTAGATTTTAAACATCACAATACTAATATCCTATATTGCAAATGACACTGGTAATGCTGGAAAGGAAATGCTGCCATACTCTCAAAGTTAAATAAATTGAGAAGCCACCATTTGTGAAAGAAATCAACATTCTAAAATGAAATTTGTTTCAATGATGGATTTAACTAAAAGCATGTGAATTACTAAGGTAGGTCAATTTATTATTAAAATTCTATATTAATTAAGTGTATTAGGTTCTTTGGGAAAGGAAGTCCAAAGTACATGGTCATTACCTTCAATTATTTATTAGAAACCCTAGCTAGAGAAATATGCTACCCATTTCCAATTCCATTTTTTTCAAAATGGAAAGAATAGTTACCTTTAATCAGTAAGCTTTCCCTCCCACCATCCTACTTCCATTAACAAAGTTTGTGTTGGAATTATACGATCATAAAGTTAAGAATAAAATAAATCACTAGCCCAATCTAACTTAAATATATGGGCCCTCTCAAAGGACAACTCCTCTGCTACTATTCATGGTGGTGGTTCACTATACTATGTAGCTGTTAATCTGAGTTAAGAAGATATTATTTATCCTGAAGAAAGGTCTAGGCTATTATAGAATTTAGCAACAGCATGTGGAGAATCCAATCAGTATTAGGCATACCTGGTTAACGGGCTATTATAAAATTCAATAACAACTTAGTACTGGAACAATACTAGTACAATAGGAACTACTTAGGCACAGGTAGGAAAAAAAAATAAGGCAATCACTTTTCATTTACAGAGCTATGCAATTTAATGGAAGGGAACATCTGAAGCAAAGTTGTTCCTTTAAATCAAACCTATGATTTCATAGGCATATTCATTCCTATTAAGTCAACTCCCTCTACTAATGCATGTCTGTAAATCTTCCTCTTGGAAAGATGCCTGGGGATACTGAGAAGTAAAGTGATCTGTTCAGAACACAGACTTCTTCTGTGGTAGACTCCCTTTGCCATGATATTGGACCATGGTGGCAACTAGATCCAAAGGTATGGTTAACATTTCTGAAGCATGAACCAGTTCAGAAATAACACAAGAGCCCACAGTGACTCTAAAAAAATATCATGTAGTTGGGAGGCAGGGGGAAGAAATGGCAAGGACTTAGCAGATTAAAAAATATTTATATATTCATCACCACATTGAAAAAAATTTTATTTAAAAAAAGTTCTAGCAGCAAGAACAGTAACAAAACAAAAGGAGAGACAGACAGACAGACAGACAGACAGACAAAAGAAGGTTGCACCCTGTGGGACTCATCTCAATCCTTTACTCAAGTTCTTTATATCGAGCAAACATGACTCTCCTCACAGCATCTCGGTATGTCTCATTAGACTGCCTCTTACTAGGTTTCCCTTGTGATCCAACACCAGGGCCCCTCGTCCAGCCTTCATTCTGAAAACCAAAGGGAGAAAAAAGAAATGGCGATTAGACAGGTAGTCTCAGGGCTGCATTTGGCCACAGAATGTTCTGGAGGGTATAGGATATTCTGGGCCAAAGATGTTTTAACATAGCAAGTAAAGATAAAGGTAGAGTTGTGTACAAGGGGCTATACCACGAAATACCCCCCAAAAAAGAACCACAAAAAGAAGAGTCAATTTCAACAGAACAAGTCTTACTATCCATAGAAAATCCAAATTCCACAACTCATCAACACAACCTTTAGCTAGTCCATGATAGGAAGGACGATGTTAGCTTGTGGATGAAATATGGTATCGTGTTATTGTAGTACTTCCCAAATTTTAGCTTTCAGAACTGTCCTATACAAGTACAGCTTTGAAAATTACATGTTGCAAAGCAAACTATTTGAAATAGAGACTTGAAGTTTCATGTATAATTTTTCTCTGTTCTACTTTGTATATGGAAATGCACATTTGGTGGCTTTGTTACTTTCAGAGTAAAAAATATATATTTTAATTAAAATAGAGTCCTGACACAGAATTCTTGAGGCTCCTTTCCCAGTTCCCGTCCTCACCTTCCTTCCCCTTAGGCCTAATATTTCTCCACTGTTTCATTCAGAAAAAACATTTTAAAAAATCTAGTTCATATTCCTTTGCCCTCATCACTGAGTGGTCCCTTCCTGGCTTTTCCATGTCACTGTTGGCCCTATCTCTCCTTTCTGTTCCAACTCTCTCAGTCGTATTCAGGAAAATACTATTTCCTAAAAACCAACTGGACATCCTCTCTCCAGTCATTTCTTTTTCTTTTTTTTTTGGTGAGGCTATCGGGGTTAAGTGACTTGCCCAGGGTCACACAGCTAGTAAGTGTCAAGTGTCTGAGGCTGGATTTGAACTCAGGTACTCCTGAATCCAGGGCCAGTGCTCTATCCACTGCGCCACCTAGCTGCCCTTCAGTCATTTCTTATATCAACTGGCTGAAGGCACTGTTAGAAGAAGCAGAGTTAAGACCATTTGATCTTAGAAGACCACAGAGGTTTTAAAGAGAGCCAAGAGGAAAAAGAGAGAGAGAGAGAGAGAGAGAGAGAGAGAGAGAGCTAAGAGAAAAATCATTTTACCTCTTCTGCTGAGGTCAGACCTGGCTGACCATATCCCAGACCTGCTCCCTTCTTCCAACCTGGGGCCTGCAGTACACAGCCTCCTTTGTTGTTGCTGTCAGTACCTACTTTACTTGAAGATTTACGATCACTGCAAAAGAACCAATGGTATCTAAGCATTTGCCTTTGGTTGAAGAATGTTGGAACAAGGACTGAAACATTTCAGAAGTCATTAAGCTCCATATGAAGTGAAAAAAAAAATCAACTCTCCTCAAGATCAATCTCACTGAGAGATCAAACTGTGAAATTCCTAGTGCCCCTCTTTTTCACATGCCCTTGTAACTTTTGAATATTAGCTTTGAGATTAGTACTAAAGTAGCAAGTTAAGCAAAATGTTTAAATCCTGGCAGCTATTTCTTGCTACTGCTAGAATGAATAATGATCATTGCTATTCCCATAGAACTCTGTACCTTTAGCCAAAAAAGGTGTGTCAACAAAAAAGGGAGCATTAGTACTGGCCTAATAATTGGGATTTTTAAATTCCCAATTTCCTAAAAGACCCATTTTGTTACAGTGATAAAATCTATTGCCTTTTGACCCAGCTTATCCACCTGCAGGAGACACATCAGAAGATTACAAGATTTGCATCTAGAAGGGTGCTTACATGTTCATCTAATCCAAACTACTTATTGACAAATGAGGAAGGAAACTTAGGCCTAGAAAAGTTAAGTACTTTACGGAAAACCACAGTTAACAAAATATCTGAATCCTCAAACTCCAAATTCAGTGCTCACTCTACAATATTACAGTGTCTCTCGTGCCATCTTGGTTTCAGACCCCTAGGACACAGCCTTTCTTATTAACACTTTATTTGGGTGATAGTAATTAAATATAAAGGTGAGTGATATGTTTTACATCCAGGGTAGAGAAAGATACTTTATTTGCCTTGCAAGCCACACATCTTTTGTCTCCTGAATAAGAAGTAGTATTATGACTGAAGGATCATGGGTTGGTCAGAACATTATTTCACTGGCCTTAATTGCCCCAAACTAAGAGAAAGGAGGTTGACTCACCTGTCAGTTTCCCTGGAATATTTCATTCGTTTCCTATCTGGGGAATCAGAAAAATGAAGTTTCTCTTTACGGTCACTTCCTTTTTCTCTGTATCTTCCCTGTTAGAAACCAAAATGTAAGACATAAATGCTTTACTTTTCCAGATAGACTGAGGAAAGGCAGAGTAGCAGGAAGAGAACTCTAATTTTACCCTAGGGAATAGTGAAAATTAGTAAATAGCAGAGAAAAGATCGATAGGAAAGCCCCATAAACATACTTCCCGCTCTCTTCTCTCCAGATATGCCAGCTCCTGTTCAGATTGCTTTATTTTTCTGTGGATCTCCAGGTTTTGCTGTGAAAATAACGGAAATTTTGAGTAAAAAGAACTTTCTGTGAATTAGAGAGCCACTCCTCCTTAGGTTACTACAAATTAATACTTGCTATCCTTTCCTCTTTATGCCCTCTGTCTAAAGAAGTCAGAATTTTGAAAACCTAACAGTTCTTGCTATTCTCAGGCGCAGAAGATCTGAACTAGCCTGGCTTCTGTCACCAATTCAGTGTATGGTTTACAATTAAGACTGGGCCTCAATTTCCCCTTCTCTATGCCAAATGATTAGATGACAAGATGGAGGGAGATACATGACCAAGGATCTCTCTAGGAGAGCTGGAAGGAAACTCAGAAATTAACTAGTCCAGCATGCTCAGCAAGTCAGCTTGCCCCCCTTCTTCTTCCCCATTCAAATGCAGCAGTCTAGAAGCCAGGCTCCATGCCAGCATCAAGAGCTGCCACAATTATGCATTGCAGGGTGAGGGCATATCACTCCCCTGGTGGGGAATGGCTTTGCTCCAGGGACTGCAGCTGCTGGTGCAGTGGAAAATATACTACATTTGGAGTCAGATTCAGACTTCATAGGCTGCTTGGTGGTGGATGGAGTGGATGGAGTCCTGGACTTGGGAGTCAGGAAGAGCTGAAATCTGCCCCAGACACCAGCTGTGTGATCAACTGTAAGAACGCACCTTGAGGGCAGAAACTGCCTTTTGCCTTTCTTTGTAACCCCAGAGCTTATTAGTCCAACTCTTCTATTTCCAGGAGAAGGAAAGGCAACATTACCTGACTTGCCTATGGTCACCAGGCTAATAAGTGGCAGAACTAAATCTTCCTCACTATACTGAACCAGCCCCAGCCCCTTAACAATACTTCACTCTGGCCATGGTCCTGCTGTGCACCCTGATGCTATGGCACCCTCTGAACTGCAACTGCAGAGCCCTGGGGGCCAGACTGTCCTGACGGGTGAGAGCCCAAACCATGCCCTGTGGCTCCATTCAGCATCCCTATGTCTCCCAATTGGCTTCTATTAGAATGCAAGGACCTTGAGAGCAGACACTATAACTCTTTTATATCTGTACCCTGTGCCCCTTCCTCCCCATCCTCCAGCACTTAGCATAATTCTTGAAACATAGTAAGTACTCAATAAATCCTTCCTTCATACATGCATTTATTAAACTAGGACTAGAACCCAAGACTCAAAATTTTAGAAATATGTTTAATGTAATTGTACATATATAACCTATATCAGATTACTTGCTGTCTTGGGTGGGCAGGAGGGAGAAAAATTTGAAACTAGAAATCTTATAAAAACAAATAAACTAAAAAAAAAAAAAAGAAATATAGCATAATGCTGAGCATATAATTGGCCTTTGAAACCTATATCCCAGAATTCTGATACCACTCTGACAACCATTATCACTTAATTTGATTCTATTGCTTTAACTACACAGAAAGGACAAGACATTTTTCTCAAGGTAACCCATGAGTTAACATATTTTGATTTCATTATGGTTAATTTGTTAAGAGGTAACTGTTGGGGGCAGCTAGGTGGCGCAGTGGATAGAGCACTGGCCCTGGATTCAGGAGAACCTGAGTTCAAATCCAGCCTCAGACACTTAACACTCACTAGCTGTGTGACCCTGGGCAAGTCACTTAACCCTCATTGCCCCTCCAAAAAAAAAAAAAAAAAAAAAGGAGGTAACTATTAAAAAATATTAGGTGACTGTCTGCGCAGGACCAAAGGTCAGGAATGTCCTGCTGATCCTGAGTCCAGCACTGTATCCACTGCAGTCAAGGTGCCCATACACTGGTTCTAAATCCTCAGTGGCTTTTCATTGTCATCTTTGACAACCTGCTAATTCCAAGTGACCCTTCCCTGCTACCTTGTGAAGATCAGAGAGCTGTTGGTGCTTGAGCAGCACTTCCTTATTGGGAAACTGCCTTCTGCAGAGGAGACAGGCTAGCTTGTTCCAGTCAGTGAGCTTGTCTTCCTCATTTTCCTTTTTGGACAATTCCTCCCGCTGGGGGGGTTGTACAGGGCGAGTCTGGGGAGGGGGGGGCTTCTCTTCTTCTTCCTCTTCTTCATAGTCACTGTCTCCTCCATATTCACCCAAAAGGCCAATCAAAGGATTTACGATCTTGGGCTGTAAAGACAGGAAAACATCTGTTTCAAACCTTTGTGTGCTCATCAGGGTCATGGGTTGTTTTTTTTCAGTGTATTCCTCCATTTATCTGTTTTCTTCCTCTTCAGGAACACTGAGCAACCTAAAGTTCTCAAGACTTACATTTGGAAGTGAAATGAAAAGTAATTTAGCAAGTCAACTAAAGCTAAATCCTTGACAAAATGGGGCTGTTTCTGCCACTCCTCACTGTTCCAAGGCATTCCAATGTCCACATCTTGCCCTACTCCTCGCTAGCTGTTCTCTGTAAAGGTAAACTGAGCTAAGAAAGTGGCACTACAAGTCAAAAGTTACAGGATGATTAGAGCTAACAAATTTCCCTCTTTATTAACTAAACTTTTTTCAGTTTATTTTTCACTTTCCTCCTCCCTCTCCTAAGATGTAAAAAAAGTTAATAAAACCCTGGTAACAAGTATAACTGATCTCCATTAAAGGGATACAGCGCTGTCTCCATCCCCCTTGAATCCTCTAAAGAAGCCTTACAGGAGGTGGGCTCTCTTCCTTCTTCACTGTGGGGGGTAGTGGTTTCTTAAAGACATCTTCTGCAGAAGCCTTCCCTTCACTGGAGACCTCCTGAAATAACAAACAGTGTGAAACCTAGAATGAAGTTGTCACTTAGAGCAAAATTTACTGAGAGACCATTAAGGAACAGAAAGAAAGCAGATTATAAAGGTGAGGAAATATTTAGGACTTGATCATGAACAGACTGTAGCTAATGTTTCAAGTCCTGTTCATATGTCTACCCCAACAAGACAGACCCATGAAATAATTTGCCTTTTGCAAAAGGGGAAACATGAAAAACGAGTCAGGTAGTAAACTACCCCTTCACTGGACCGCCGAGAGACTTCTTCCTTACCTTCGTGGGTGTGCTCCGAGCTTTGTCTTTTTTCTCCCTGCTATCCCTTTTAGAGGCATCTTTCTTTTCATTTGGTTTTCCTTGACTGTTGTGTTTCTTCCCCTTGCTCTCTGCCTCAGGTGATGCAGGGTCTTGTGGTACATAAACTTCTTGCTAGAGGGTTATTGAGAAACAATGCTAAGATGATTTGTTTCTCTTGAGAATGTTTGTGAGAAGGGAAAGCTTCTATTTGGTATGGGGAAGTTGATAAGTAGCGTTAGTGATGAAAAAGAAAGAAATGAAAAGAACATTAAAGAAACAAGAAAACAAAAGAGCAGAGGAAAATTGAAAAGGGGACACACAAGTGACATATTTTGTCATCATGCTGAATTTAATATGCACTTAAAAATGGACATAAATTCAGTGTTATATATAATCCTCTGTTTGGCATATACTGAAATATTTGTATATTTTTTGATGTTTGAGGTCATAATAAGAAAAAAAAATAATTAAAAAGAAAAAAACCCAACCATTCTTTATACTGGTTCTCCATACTGGTTGCTAACATCTACTGTCCTCCAGGTCATTTCCCCAACTTTTTTCAATGACTTTGGAATCCAGAATCATCTTTCTCTTGATACCATCCCCAGCCATAATCCTCAGGGATTTCAATACTCATGCTGACAGTATACTAAACTTACTTCTCTATTCCTTAACCTCAGCTCCAAAGATCTACTTCTCCATGCCCTCTTAGTCACAAATCAACATGACCACACTTTACACCTTATAATCTTTTACCTGCAAGATTTGGAACTTGGAAATTCTACTTTCCAAATTACCCAGTTATCCTTCTACCTCTCCCACTGTCCCACTAAAACTTAATCTTCACCCTTATAATAGTTTTGGTTTCCGGACCAATTCCTTCTTTCTCATTCACTCTTCCACAATGGCTTTATTTAACTCTATACTCAGCTTCGTCCTCAAGGTCTTTAACTTTCTCTGGTTCTAGACTTATGAACCCTTATTCCATGATTGTTTCCACTCTACAGTTTCTCTGTTGGTGCTCCTCTGATCTCTTTCATTCCGACTACTTACAAAATCTTGTTATAGTAATCCTAACAGTACTCTTACAATCCACAAACATTTATTGATACCTGTATTTTTGGACAAATTATTTAACTTCTCTGGGCCTCACAGAAGATACCCAGTGCAAAAGCATGGGATGGAAGATGAAAAGATACTGTGTGTGAAGAACAGCAATATGACCAGTTGGCTGGACTACCAAATGTGGGAAGGACAGTTCTGTAGAAGGTTGGAAAGGCAGGTTTTGGGCCAGACTAAAGTGCTTTAAAAGTTATCACAGAGGCAATTAGTTAGATTTTGGGGTTTACTGATAGAGGAATTAAATGATCAAATCTGCACTTTAGGAAAATCACCTTGGCAACTGTATGGAGGATGCATTAGAAAGGAGAAAGACCTAACTCAGGAGAAACAATTAGAAAGGCTTTACAGGGGCAGCTAGGTGGCACAGTGGATAGAGCACCGGCCCTGAATTCAGGAGGACCTGAGTTCAAATCCGGACCCAGACACTTAACAATTACTAGCTGTGTGACCTTGGGCAAGTCACTTAACCCTAATTGCCTCACAAAACAAACAAACAAACAAACAAAAACAAGAAAGAGGGACAGAAGCAAGAGATCCTTTAGGAAAGAAGGAAATAAGCATGATTAGGTGCCTACTATGTGCTAAGTGCTTTACTATTTTATCTCATTTGACCCTCACAACAACCCTACTCTAGAGGCAAATTAATGGATATACAGGGCTGTGATTAATAAAGGAGAACACTAAGCCTAGGAATTTGGATGACTAAAAAGATGGTGGCATACTGAGTACTGTGCAGATCTTATAGTCTGACAGTTTGAGCCCCCTATAACTGTGGGGGATTCCAAAAGGCTCCAAACCACCCTTTCTCCAAACTTCCTTATTTCTTTGAGTGCACCACCATCCTTCCAGTGACCTGGGTTTGAAACCTTGGAGTCTTCCTCACCTTTTTCCTCTCCCTTCCTCACCTCACCCCCTATCTCATTCATTGCCAAGTCATGTCCATCATACCTCCAGAATCACCTCTCATATCCTTCCCCGTCTCCATTCACATGGAGTTCCTGCCCTCCATGCCTATCACCTGCACTTTTTCTTTCTTTTTCTTTTCTTTCTTTTTTTGGTTGGGGCAATGAGGGTTAAGTGACTTGCCCAGAGTCACACAACTAATGTCAAGTGTCTGAGGCCGGATTTGAACTCAGGTCCTCCTGAATCCAGGGCTGGTGCTTTATCCACTATGCCACCTAGATGCCCCATACCCTCTAATTTTTCAAGAGAAAACTAAGGACCACAGAGGCTAAATCCATGAATAATTTAAGGAGCAAACCTGGAATTGAAACCTAGATCTTGTAACTCTGAATGATTTTTTTTTACTAAGCATGGAAAATTCACTAAAGATGCCTCCATATCCTCAAACTTAACATTCCTGATGCAATAGAGATTCATGAATATTCAGAAATCAACACAAAGTTTTTCTTTAGAAATAAATTTGTAAAAACAGCTATGTAAATATGTAAAATGTTTTTTTTAAAAAGTGAACTTTATAAAATGTCTTAATGTTAATAGACCTTTTATATACATTACTCTATTTAATACTAAAAACAATACTATAAAAATAGGCATCATTTTACAACAGAGGTCAAGGTTTTGTTTGTTTTTTCAATTTGTTCAAGGTCACATGGCTAGAAAGTAGCAAAGGTGGTAGTAGAAGCTAGGCCTCCTTACTCCTGGTTCTATAAGCTTTTATTACATATCAATGTGTACTTTCACCAAAAGAATAAAGTAGCCAAAACAAAATTTAAAAGTCACCTGTGTTTTGGGGTCATAATATGTTCCAGCTAAGGGGTCATAATAGTAACCAGTGACAGAATCATATATGTAGCAGTCAGATGAAGCTAAAAAGAAAGAAAGAAGTCAACATTAGTTTTTCTCATATGCATAGTATAGTCACAAATACATACATGGGAGGAACTAGAGCAGAGGTTTTACTCCTGTCACAACTTCAGTGGAAGTGGGAGGGAAAAGGGTGATGTAAGAAACAGAAGATGGCAATAAAAAAATTCTTTTGGGAAAAAAAAAAAGAACAAGTCATGACAGACTAACTTCCTTTCCTGATGGGGTTACTAAACTATTAGCACACATATCTGGATTTTATCAAAATATTTGACAAAGTCTCTCATAATAACCCTGTGAATAAGATGGGAAGATGTGGTCTGGATAATGGTACAGATTGGTGGGTTAGAAAGTGACCAGACAGGAACTAAGATGGTGGAGCAACAGGAAGAAGTACAGCAAACCCCACCCCTATCCCCTACAATTCTTCCAAACAGATCTTGAAAATAAACCAGTCCAAATCCTGATCAGAAAAAAAAAAAAATCACAGTGAGTCCTTTTCCCAGCCCAGGGTAGGAAAGGGAGACAGACTTCTTCACCATGTCTCTAGAAGCTGATAGGACAACCTCAAGCCTCTCACTCCCTCTGCCTTTCTGAATGAAGGGTGGAGCCAAGAACTCCCAAACCTCTATTTAAGGAGGGAGGGGAGCTCCAAACATCTCACTTTTCATCTGGCTGGGAGTTTAATTAAACTGAGGCCTAGGATTGGTTGATGTTAAAAAAAAAAAAAGAATGGAAAGGAGGGAAAGAAGAGTATGTTAGAGAGAAAGGGAAAGGAAGGTTAAGGAAAATTTTCTCAGGAGTGCACAAGCAGAAGTCTATACAAACAAGAAGACAGGGTTGGGGGGGAGTGGGACACGAATCTCACTGTCATAAGAACTGGTCAAAGAAGAAAAAAACATACACAGTTGAGTACTGCTATACATTTCACTGTAGTAAACAGAAGGGAGAAGAGGAAATAAGATGCAGAATAGGTTAAAGAGGGATGATGAGGCCTAAGCAAAACAAATTCTAACTAAAAACGTATAAAAATATAACTGTTTTTAGCACTGACAATTGGAAATTGAGGGGGTGACCAAGTAGCGAATAGCTGAACACATTATAGTATATAAATGTGATGGGAAACTATTTTGCTATACAGGATAAAGGGGATAGTTTAAGAAATCTGGGAAGACATATATGAACTAACGTAAAGTAAGCAACGCCAGGAGAAAAATATGTTATGATGACAACAGTATTTGAAAGTCTCAGGAACTCTAATCAGCATAGTAAACAATAAAGATTCCAGAAGACTCATGATTAAATAGGCTAAGCCACCTCCTGATAGAGAGGTAAACGACTCAATACAGACTGAGAGGTATATATGTGTGTATGTACGTGTACATACACACACACACACACACACACACACACACACACACACACACACACACGGCCAGTTTGGAAATTTGTTGTGTTTGACAATAAATGTTTGTGAGAGGGGTTTTGTTTTTCTGTTTTTCTAAAATGGGAGGGGAGGAAGAGGGAAGAAAAGACTGATTTTCTTTCTTTCTTTTTTTTTTTGGGGGGGGGCAGGGCAATGAGGGTTAAGTGACTTGCCCAAAGTCACATAGCTAGTAAGTGTTAAGTATCTGAGGCCACATTTGAACTCAGGTCCTCCTGAATCTAGGGCTGGTGCTTTATCCACTGCACCACCTAGCTGCCCCAAAAGACTGATTTTTACTAGTTAAAAAAAGTTTTTTAAAAAGAAAACTAGGGCGGCTAGGTGGCGCAGTGGATAAAGCACCGGCCTTGGATTCAGGAGGACCTGAGTTCAAATCCAGCCTCAGACACTTGACACTTAACTAGCTGTGTGACCCTGGGCAAGTCACTTAACCCTCACTGCCCTGCAAAACAAAACAAAAAACAACAACAACAACAAAAAAGAAAACTAATCAGACCCAATGAACAGCAATTAAAAGATCATTGGACCAGTGTCTAGTCCAGTGCTGTTCAACATTTTTATCAATGACTTAGATGAAAAGCACAGATGAAAGACATGGCTATCAAACTGGATGACTGAATCTTAAAAAAAAAAACCACAGGTTTAAATGGCAGAATAACAAGATGGCTCTTAAGATGGAAAAATGTAAAATCTTACACTTGGGTTTTTGGGAGTTTTTTTTTTTTGTTTTTTTTTTTTTACAAACTACATCATTCCCAGATAGAAGGAAATTAACTCAAAAGCAATCCATGCCAAAAAGAACCCGGGATTCTAGTGAATGTTTGGGAGAAGTCCTTTACAGTATCTGTTAGTACAGAATCATGCTAAGAGCAGCAGATCAAGTCAAAAAGAAAGAAGAAACCAAAGATTATTCCTCTTACACTGCTGCCCATGTCGGTTTGAATCTGAGGACCAGTCTGAGTTTCTGCTGCCTCCCTTCCTTTCCCGGAAATATTTTTTACCCTGAAAGAAAGAAGTTAAAGTCTTAGAACTAAAAAAGCAAACCACTTGGCAATTATTACCTTTCTTTCACTTTTAGCTGTACTCAGAGAAAAATTCAAAGTCACTCTCTCAGTTATTTGTGACTGAAAAGCCTGAGGATTTTTTCTTTTTTAATCATAAAAGTATTTTATTATTTTCCAGTTTCTTATAAAGATAGTTTTCAACATTTGTTTTCATAAGTTTTTTAATTCCAAATTTTTCTCCCTCTCTCCCTCCCTTTCCTCCCTCAAGACAATAAGCAATCTGTTATAGATTATATATGTACGATCACATTAAAGATATTTCTGCATTAGTCATGTTGTGAAAGAAGAATCAGAACAAAAGAGAAAATCCTCAAGAAAGTCAAAACAAAAACAAAAGTAAAAACAGTATGGTTCAATCTGCATTCAGAATTCACAGTTCTTTTTTCTGGATGTGGAGAATATTTTCCATCATGAGTTCTTTGGAACTGTTTTGGATCATTGCACTGCTGAGAAGAGCTAAGTCTCACAATATTGCTGTTACTGTGTTCTGCTCACTTAACTCAGCATCAGTCCACGTAAGTCTCTCCAGGTTTTTCTGAAATCTGCCTGCTCATCATTTCTTACAGTACAATAGTATTCCATTACATTCATATACCACAACTTGTTCAGTCATTCCCCAATTGATGGGCAGGCATTCACTCGATTTCCAATTCTTTACCACCACAAAGAGAGCTGCTATAAATATTTTTGTACATGTGTGTCCTTTTCCCTTGTTTATGATCTCTTTGGGATACAGACCTAGTAGTGGTATTACTGGGTCAAAAGGTATGTACAGTCCCATAGCCCCTTAGGCATAGTTCCAAATTGCTCTCCAGAATGGTTGGCTTAGCTCACAACTCCACCAAACAGTGCATTAGTGTTCCAATTTTTTTCACATTTTCTCCAGCATTTATTATTTTCCTTTTTTGTCATATTAGCCAATCTGATAGGTGTCAGGTGGTACCTCAGAGTTGTTTTAATTTGCATTTCTCTAATCAATAGTAATTTAGAGCATTTTTTCATGACAATAGATAACTTTGATTTCTTCATCTGAAAACTGCCTGTTCATATCCTTTGACCATTTCTCAACTGGGGAATGACTTGCATTCTTATAAATTTTATTTAGTACCCTATATATTTTTATGAGAAAATAATGGGATTTGGCAGATACTCAAAGGGCCACCTGGAGATTAATCTAAACTGGTTGAATTAAGTGAGAGTGATTGACTTTGCTGATTACCCTACTTAAAGTTAAATAGATTGTAAACAAACCTGGTCAGCTCTTACATAGGTATTTTTCTCAGAAGCTAAGGACTTTGAACTCAAAAGGAGAACACCTTCAATCCAATGGATTTGGATGATGCTAACCAATCAGCTTGAAGCAGTGTGTAAGGACTGCCTTTGCTCTGGACCTATAAAAAGCTTCCACATTTAATTTGCTCTGGCAGTTCGTGGTTGAAGCAGGCTCCTGGTAGATAACTTGAGGAAGAACCAGACCAGGCTGGAACTCTAGGCTAGATAGGCCTTTTCTTAACTTTCTGAACTCCACATGTTCTCTTTTTACTAATACCTAGTATGCCTTAATAAATGCTTAATGCCCAAAGACTGGTGCTAAAGCTTCTAATTTAAGGCGACCACACATGTAGATTTTAAACATCACATTTTAGAAATGAGGCCTTTATCAGAAACACTAAGCCTGAGGATTTTTAATACCACATCCTCCAACCTCCAAACAGTATCTGCTCAAGCCTACCTGGTTATAGTGCATATTGTCAGAGTGATCTCCAGAATCATTTCTGCAAAATGAGAAACAAAATACACCCAAGTTAACATATATTATCTATAACTTTTCATACTACTATTATCACAAAAGTGTAGTAGGTTCTGTACTTTTGCAGTACTGACACTTCTATTCATACCACTGCAATAAAAATGAGCTCTCTTCCCATTTTACAGATGGGGAAATAGATCTAGAGACTGCTATTGTTGAATAGGTGACCTTAGAGAAGTATAAGCAGTTCTGTCTAAATGGAATCTTATATATAACTGAGCCACAGAACATATTATAGTAATTCCTGATCTCCCATCTAGGGAATTAGTTCACATCCCTACATTAGAGGTTTAATTTTTTCAAAACGATACTAGGGGCACCTAGGTGGCACAGTGGATAGAGCACCAGCCCTGGATTCAGGAGGACCTGAGTTCAAATCCAGCCTCAGACACTTAACACTTACTAGCTGTGTGACCTTGAGCAAGTCACTTAATCATAACTGCCCAGTAAAAAACAAACAAACAAACAAAACGATACTAGAAAAGGACTTTATTGTTAGAAAATAATTTCTGGGGCAGCTAGATGGCCCAGTGGATAGAGCACTGGCCCTGGAGTCAGGAGGACCTGAGTTTAAATCCGGCCTCAGACACTCAACACTTACCGGCTGTGTGATCCTGGGCAAGTCACTTAACCCCAATTGCCTCACCAAAAAAAAAAAAAAAAAGAAAGAAAGAAAAAAGAAAATAATTTCTAAGGGCAGCTAGGTGGCACAATGGATAAAGCACCAACCCTGGAATCAGCAGGACCTGAGTTCAAATCCAGATTCAGACACTTGACACTTACTAGCTGTGGGACCCTGGGCAAGTCACTTAACCCTCCTTGCTCTGGGAAAAAACAAACAAACAAACAAAACAATTTCTAGCAAAGATGTAAAGCAAGGTGTTTAAATCCTTTGTAGAAGCTCAAGACCTAATAGAATTTATACACCCACTGCTCTACCAAAACCTAGCTGTGAAAGAAGTTTGGGGGAAAGGACAGGCCCCAGGAACAAAAAGAAAGATTATAAGTCAGGGGAAGTGTCGACTGGACATAGAAGAAACAAAAGATGAGTCGTTAAAGGAAGTAAAGAAAGATTAGGTGAAGTTCCATTTACACCCCACCAAAGACTAGTATGCTAAGACTTCTTTTACTTTGGAACTCTCTCCTCTTCTTATTTTATGTGCATGTCTATTATCTTATAGTTACTAACAAGAACAAAAAAATCTGAAGAAGGGCCATGTGTTTCAGAGATGGCAGGGAAAGGGTAATAATTTCTCTTTCCTCAGGTGATCTGAGTGAAAAGAACCCCAAAGCGAAAGCACAGAATTTTGGTGGTGATGGTGATAGTGACAGTAGATCTAGGGAGTAGGGCATTTAAGCTCTCAAGTCAATGAGAGAAAAATAAGTGACATATAGAAGCATCTTTGGGGTTTTCTATCACATCTCCTACAGCACTATGAATGAGAAAGCATGAAATGGAGACCGTCCACTACTTTTAGGTTAAAAGCAGTCAATGGCATTCCCTGTTACCCAGGGATAGGTTGAAGCTTAAGAGTTGGGAAATGGGATTCTTGGGATCGATCCATTTGGAATCCTCAGCTGAAAATTAAGCTGCAGTTGTAAAGTACAGAGCCACAAATACACAATATGTGCTGGTGTCTTACCCAAAGCTGCTAGACAGTTAAGTGGGAAAGAAAAGCTACCATTACTCTTGAAGAAAAGAATAAGCACTTTAAAAAAAAAAGAAAAGAAAAGAAAAGTGAAGGTGCTAGCAGGTAACAGGCCAGGGCTCAGGACTAGGGAAATCTTGCTCCATAGTCTAGGTTACCTTCGTTTTCCTGTAGCAAGATTCACTGCCACCATCTTTCCATCAATACTGAATGGGGGATCCAGGTTCTGTAGAATCTTCACTACACGAAGAGCTTCCTAGAAAACCAGAAAGAGACTGTAAACCAAAGAAAGAAAGGGTCTGGGTCCTCTGGAATAGAACCTAATATTCACCATCAAAATTGGGAAAATTCTGTTAAATTGGTTAAATGTTTCTTAACTATATGTTTCTAAACTTGGGTTCTTAATCATATTTCAAATGGAAAGAGGCATAAGCCTTCCAAGAGTACAGGTCAGAATAATGGCTACAATTTCTACCCTGATCATATGCATCAGAGAGCATGTCTGTTCTGTTCTCTTCAGTTATCAGTTGACATCAATACTTTGTGATTCTGGAGCAACAAAGTGAACAGAAAGGCTCATTATTTTATTCTGGGTTCTTATTACAGTTTTTCACTTAGATACTAGGGGAAAAAACTGCACTGAAAAACAAATCTTACAATACCAATTGTACTGCAAAAAGATGAACAATGTCAAAAGCATCGTCTGTTTGTATCCCATCAACTACCCAATGTTTCATGCTAAAACCCTGTGCTCACTGAATATGGGTCAATCATCTTTTATCACATAGCAGAAGAAAGAAAAGCTACCACTACTAATCACTATCATTATCCAAATGAACACGGAGGGCTTGGATAAGGTACAAATTCTATCTTACATATGGGGAAAGTCAATGTTTAGTTCACTTGCCAAAAACCACAAATCAAAACAACAGTGATCTGGGAAAATAATTCTCCTTAGGAGTCCTATCCTTCAGTGCCTTCATATTTCCTCATTTCTCCCCAGCTATACTATTCTGGGAAATCTCTGACTAGTTATTGAGAAAATCTCATCATCCTGCAAGACCCCATCAGCCTTGGGACTGGACCTCATCCCCACCCTTCATTCCTCAGACTGTAGATGGAGCCATGAACTCTGAACTCTCCATTTAAGGGGAGAGCTAAGCTCAGATATTTCCTCATTTTTCTCATGGGCTGCACTACTTTGGGAATTTTCTGACTTTTCCGTCATGCCCCATCCCCAACTCTACCTTCCTGACACCCATTTTTCAACTTCCTTTTGTGTGTTGTGTTTCCCCATTGTATTGTAAGTTCCTTGAGGGAAGGGAATGTCTTTCTTTTTTGTATGTGTGTCCCTAGCATTGGCATATAAGAGGCCCTTAATAAATGCTGACTGATTAATTCATTCACTCAACAGATACTTTCTTCTGCTTTGGGTACTCTGTAGTCACTGCTACAAGAAAAACTAAGAAACCCCTCCATCTTGGAGTTTCTATTTCTAGTCCATTAGTTTCTCATCTTAAAAAATAAACCCAATGAGCAGAAAGCAGAGGAAGTTGTGTGACCAAGACAACCCTCCAAGACTCCAAATGACAACTCCCCAAACTTCTTCATTGCTCTCACCTGCCACCCTCCTGCCTTCAACAACATCTAAGAGCAGGGCAACTCACCGAGTGAGAATCCAGATCAATGAAGCCATAGGTATGGCCCATGGGGCCAGTTCTATTCTTGATGATTCGGACATTGGCAGTAGAAAGTCTGACATAGGGCTCTAGGACTTCCACGATTACTTCCGGTGGAGTAGACCGATAAATTCGCTTAAGCATAATAGCTGGCAAGACCCAAAGGTGGCAGAAAGGGATGAGGAAAGGAAAAAAGACAAAGGTAAATCTGCAAAAGTGTAATTTAATACCTTGGTAGGTCCCTTACAAATATTATGTCCTTGGGTGGATTTTTTATCCTGCATGATGAATATCTTCTACTCAGCAACACTGGCTGCGTTCACAAGTTATGCTTTGAGAGGTACTATTACATAAGGAAACTGAAGCCCAGGAATAAGAAATTTTTGCCTAAGGCAGGGAGTCTTAAACATTCTGTGTTATGGACCCTTTTTGCAATCTGGGAAAATATACAGACCCCTCCTGAGAATCATGGTTTGTTGCCTACATTCATAATAGAAGGAAATGCTAAATTTCAGTTAGAGGTTAGTGAAAATAAAGGTGTTACTTTTTTTTGTTTGTTTGTTTGGTTGGGGTTTTTTGGTGAGACAGTTGGGGTTAAGTGACTTGCCCAGGGTCACACAGCTAGTAAGTGTTAAGTGTCTGAGGCTGGATTTGACCTCAGGCCCTCCTGAATCCAGAACCAGTACTCTATCCACTGCGCCACCTAGCTGCCCTGTCACTTTTTTTAAAACACAAGTTCATAAAACCTCTGAAGTCTACTGACAGAATCCTGAAGAGTCAGTGGATGTCTGGTAACTAATTGGAAGAACTAGGATTCAAATCTAGGTCTTTTGATTCCAAATCCATCAGTTTATACAGAGGCATTGTAAACAAGCAGCTGGTAGGCCAGTAGATAATATGCTGGGTCTGAAATCAGGAAGCCCCCAGTTCAAATCCAGCTTCAGAAGCTTATTAGCCCTAGGCATATCACTTAACTGTTACCTGACTCAGTTTTCTCATCTGTACAACTGGGGATGATAATGCGCACATCACAGGGCTGTTGAGAGGATCAGATGAGAGAATCTTTGTAAAAAGCATTTCACGGGGCAGCTAGGTAGCACAGTTGATAGCACTGGCCCTGGATTCAGGAAGACCTGAGTTCAAATCCGGCCTCAGATAATTAACACTTACTAGCTGTGTGACCCTGGGCAAGTCACTTACCCTCAACTGCCTCACCCCAAAAAAAAAAAAAAAAGGCACATAGTAAGGGTTACATAAAATGGCTATCCCCTCCTCTTGTAGGGGACAATTAGACCACACAATATCAGGATCCTACCTTGTTCTAAAAGTTCTATGTATAAAAGTGTAATTTTTAACAATTATATCAGAATATTCACAACTCTAGAAATAATATACTGTTTCTAGTATAATTCATGGGAAAGAAGAAAAAAGCTGGAAAATTCCCTGTCAACTTGTAAGTTAGAATTTTTTTCTTGGAAACATGTTTAAATCTAAATATATACAACTGTTAAACATAATGATAAATGTCTGGCATCTTACTTTTGCTCTCCCCATCCTGACGGGACTCTCCAGACCACTGTTCCTTGTCATTGTCTCTTCTGGTAGAAGTATCATGTCCTTCCCTTCGAGAAGGATACCTTTCTGAGTCCCTCCTTTGCTCCTGGCCTAAGCGTCTCTCTCTTCCTTCTTCCCGCTTTTTGGTCTCAGGTTCTTTGTCAGGTGGTGCCTGAGGATGGTTCTGTGGCTTTTCTGGTAGTGCTGCTGGCTGTGCTGGTGATTTCTGGGGCTCAGGGTAGGTAGCTAATTCTTGCTGAACCTTGGGAGTCTTGGTGTCTGTCACTAGGTAAAAGGACATACAATGAAATTTCTACTATCTGATTCAAAATTGCACGAGCCAGAATTCCTCTCTGGCAGCCTATACACAGTGATGTCTGAATGTTTTTAATACTATCTTCTGAATACTGCTCCTAAGCTCGTTCATGGCCCAGAAAGCAAATAAAGTCAACTTAATTCAACCAAGGTCAGATAAACCAACGCAACCTTCCAAGGAGAGAGAATTCGTTCTTATTTCTAATCTGAATATCAGGATTCCAGTCTACTTTCCTTACTACTATAGCCTCCCCAACACAGGATTAGTCATTAATTTAAACTGCAGTATGTAAAAACAGTTTGCTATTTTCAATGACTGTACTTTACATGGAGAGACGTTTGGGGTTTTGTTGGGAAGTTGCAATTCTGGAAAAAACCTAATGCATCAAAAAAAGTCTAACAATATACATAGTGAAGAGAGTTGAGTATACCCAGAAAAAGATTCTGAATTTAAACCCAAAACAAATGAATTGACATATAAATGAATGAATGAAAACACACCAACCTTCTCTTGGGCACTTGCAGTATGAGCAACATGAACGATACCCAACAGTGCTAACTTTACACTGCAAAGGAAAAGAGAAGAGATGAGCAAAAATTATCAATAAAAATATTTCAAGACCTGTCTGCACATCCTGAATGTTACAGAGCAGAATAAAATTAGATATTTTGCAGATATTCTTATGCTGATGCTACAAAAGACACAAGCCTAATCTGGTAATACTAAACTAAGTTCATTTCTAATGTCACGAGGACTCTTAAGAATTTCCTTCTGGGTTTGGAAAGGATGCTAATTGTCTACACCCACATTTAAAGAGATTATTTTCTGTATGTGTTAAGAAAGGGTAAACATTAAAATGAACTTTAAGATGGTTAATGCCTAGGATACTGTGAGACTCCAGAACAGTTACCACCCTTTGATGGTACTTAGAGCTAAATAGATACAGAATGAATTGAGATAGTGCCCCAGTTAGTCTCAGCCAGAACCAAACAGAGATGAAGCTAACATTACAACAATTACTTCTATGGGGCTAAGATAAAAACATACTTAGTGAAGGGGAGGTGAAGAATATAAACAGCTGATGCCTAGAATAGTTATTTAGGGCACATTTTTAGGGATATCCTGGAGGAACTGCAAGAAAACAGCATTAATACAATATAAAATAAACAGCTTCTATAGAGATCTTTACTTACTTCCTCTATTGATGCCAATGTAACTGGATTATCCCCATAAAATACATTAGGCATAGTTCTACAACATATTTCATTTTATCCCTTAAGAGTAAAAAGTGCAGAATACTACTATCAAGCAGGTAAATGCCTTTCTAGGTTGCTATGTAGGATAATCTAACCTCAGTTGATCATCAGAGTTTATGAACTTAGAGCTTAGAACAGGGATCAGAAAATTAGGCCTGGGTGATCCGGACTGTTTTCGTATGCCAGTGAGCTAATAATGTTTTTTATATTTCTAAATAAAATTTGATTGTATTAGAAAATGTAAAAACCATTCTTAGCTCTACAAAAAGTCAGCTTCAGTGGGTTGACCGTAGACTTACATCACAAAATGACAGAGTTGGAATACAGCTTGGGCAAACATCTAATTTAGTCTCATTTTACAGAAAAGGAAGTACTATGACTCCCCATACCCTGAGATGTAAATATTCTTGGGGAGAAAAAGTCCCTAAATTAACAATAGCTTGGGTCTGGGCATCTTATCCTATCTATCTATACTGTTTTGTTTTTTAAATTTACAGGATTAGGAAGCATACACCTAAAGTCTATGTATATTTTAGATGGGTCAAGACAATTGTTTTATCTTATTTTCTTTAAATAATAGTAAATTTTTTTTATTTAAAGTTTTGCGTTCCAAAGTCTATCCGTTCTTCCTTCCCTCCCCTCCTCCCTCCCTGAGATGATAAGCAATCACATATAGGTTAATACATGTGCAATTATGGAAAACATTACCACATTAGTCATTTTGTATAAGAAAACGAATAAAAGGAAAAAAAAAAGAAAAAGTGAAAAAATAGCATGCTTCAGTCTGTGTTCAATCAATATCAGTTTTTTCTTTGGAGGTGCATAGTATGCTTTATCATTAGTCCTTTGGGACTGTCTTGGATTATTGTATTGCTGAAAATAGTTAAATCATTCACAATTGTTCACCCAACAATGTTGCTGTCATATTGCACAACATTTTCTTGGTTCTGCTCACTTCACTATACATCAGTTCATATAAGTCTTTCCAGGCCTTTCTGAAATCATCCTGTTTATCATTTTTATAGCACAATAATATTCCATCACCATCATATACTATACCTTGTTTAGCCATTCTCCAATTGATGGACATTCTTTTGATTTCCAATTCTTAGCCACCACAAAAAGAACTGCTATAAATATTTTTGTACAAGTAAGTATTTTGGGAATTTCTTTGGGATATAAACCTAGCACTAGTATTGCTAGATCAAAGGGTATGCCACAGTTTTATAGCCCTTTAGGAACCATTCCAAATTGCTCTCCAGAATGGTTGGATCTGTTCACAACTCCACCAACACTGGATTAGCATCCCAGTTTTCCCACATCCTCTCCAACATCCAACATTTCGTTGGGTTTTTGTTTGTTTGTTTGTTTTTGGAGGGGGGCGGGTTGCAGGGCAATGAGGGTTAAGTGACTTTCTAGGGTCACACAGCTAGTAAGTGTCAAGTGTCTGAGGTCGAATTTGAACTCAGGTCCTCCTGACTCCAGGGCTGGTACTTTATCCACTGTGCCACCTAGGTGCCCCCTATTATTTTTTTTTCCACATTTTCCTTTTTTGTTAAATTTGCCATTCTGATAAGTGTGAGGTGGTACCTCAGAGTTGTTTTAATTTGCATTTCTCTGGATCAGTAGTGATTTAGATCATTTTTTTCATATGACTATAGATCGCTTTGATTTCTTTGTCTGAAAATTGCCTGTTCTGGCAGCTAGATGGTACAGTGGATAGATCACTGGCCCCGAAGTCAGGAGGACCTGAGTTCAAATACGACCTCAGACACTTGACACTTACTAGCTGTGTGACCCTGGGCAAGTCACTTAACCCCAAATGCCTCATCAAAAAAAATAATAATAATAAAAAGAAATTCTTTGGGGGCAGCTGGGTGGCACAGTGGATAAAGCACCAGCCCTGGATTCAGGAGGACCTGAGTTCAAATGCGGCCTCAGATACTTGACACTTACTAGCTGTGTGACCCTGGGCAAGTCACTTAACCCTCATTGCCCTGCCCCCCCCCCATTTAAATAAATAAAGAAAATTGCCTGTTCATATCCTTTGACCATTTATCAATTGGGGAATGACTTTTATTTTTATAAATTTGAGTCAGTTCTCTATATAGTTGAGAAATGAGGCCTTTATCAGAGATACTTGTTTCAAAAATTCTTTCCCAGTTTTCTGCTTTTCTTATGATCTTGGCTACATTAGTTTTGTTTGTACAAAAGCTTTTAAATTTTATATAATCAAAATTATCAATTTTATACTTTGTAAAGCTCTCTGTATCTTCTTTGGTCCTAAATTCTTCCTTTGTCCAAAAATCAGACAGATAAACCATTCCATGATCTCTTAATTTGTTTATGGTATCACCCTTTATGTATAAATCATGTACCCATTTAGGTCAAGTCAATTTTAACAGGTTTTTAAAGTCTGATTTTTAGACATCTTTTCATATCAAATTGGCAAGTTACGGTTCTATACCCAATTTAAAAATCTGAGTTTTTAACAACAGTATTTTTCAAAATGTGTGACACTAAAAAAAAATGTTTGGTCTAATAAAAAGGTTCCTTATTTTCCTGGAGATTGCATGGTATTAGAATATGAAGATATCATTTGAGACTAAGAACTTAGGAACCCAGGGAACATTTAAAAAGCACTAAATTAAGATTTAGGAAGCCTGGGTTTTAGTTCTGACTCTGCCTATATAGGCCAAGCTGAAGCAAGTAATTTCTGAAGGAGAGTCTTGGCTTCCTCCTTTTTCAAATGACTAGAAGGGGCAGCTAGGTAGCACAGTGGATAAAGCACTGGCCTTGGATTCAGGAGGACCTGAGTTCAAATCCAGCCTCAGACACTTAACACTTACTAGCTGTGTGACCCTGGGCAAGTCACTTAACCCTCATTGCCCTGCAAAAAAAAAAAAAAAAAAAAGAAAAGAAAAAAAAAGACTGGACTGGAAGAGATGATCCCTTATGGACATTTCCAGCTCTAGTATTCTATGATTTAAAATTCTATCCCCAGTCAGAAATCTACTGTTTCAGGCACCAATTCCTCTTCTTTTTATATGGGAAGATGAGTCTAAAAAAAGAGGTCATAAGTGACAGGGCTGGAATCACCATCAACAGAAAGGACATTTCATTTAAGACATCAAGAAATGTTAGTTTCCTGATCCTAAGGAAAAGAAGCAACATTCATCTCATGAACAAAGATCCAAGGAAATGGTCTCGTTTGGATTTTTCTCAACTTTATAATAACAAAAAGTAAGTTATGGGATAACTTTACATTCCAGCAGTGAACATAACCAGGCAGAGTTCCATTTTCTTGACTCTGGCATCTATGGACCTTTATTACCCCTTATTATTAGGAAAAGGAAAAGAGAAGAAATCTCTCAACACATACCCGTTTACAGTGCCAAAAATCCGGGCTTGGTGAATACTCTAGGGTCACCTCTTTGTCACAGATCTTTAAAGTTCCCTGTTGAGACAAATAGGTAAGTCATCAACATAAATGCCTTAGAAAATTGATCTCTTTTTTTTTTTAATTTGAGGACAGGGAGGCAAAGGAACCCTGTCACCAAAGTAAAGGATTTAATAAAGAAGAAGAAACTGGGTTCAGATATAAAATGAGTAAGTTGTTCAAGCTACTGTCCTTGGGCTACATAACCATGTAGATTTGTGCTTGGGAAAGAAAAGTATTTCCAACTTCTTGGAGAAAAGAGTCAAACTTCTTCTCAGGTCTGGATCTTTCCATTTGGGAGGCTGTGTTGGGGCAGCCTGCTACTCACTGGGCACATTCAGAGTGCCCTGATGAGTCCAAAGAAGGTACTTTGCTGAACTGAGGTCCAGTGCCATGAATGAGAAGCTATATCTTCTTTCTAGGGCATGGGGAGTTCAAGAGCCCACTCTGTTATCTTCCATTCCATGGCTAACTGGCCTCTAGTCAGAAAGGCAGTGAAGTGGTATTAAATTTTCCTTAGAAATGTAAGACACAAGCATAGGGAAACAAAAAAACATTACTGACCACAGTAAATTAAGGTGAAAGTTTTACAGTGGGTTACACCCTTCAAGCAGAAAACGACATCTGATGGTAGCATCACTCTGGCTTGGAGCCGGCAGAGTGAGTTCACCCTAAGTCCTAAGAGCAACACAGAAATCAATAGGAAATGTCTTTCCCTAAGGTTCAGTGCTACCATGAGCAGGGAAGACTAAAATGGTTTGTGGCAACAAAGTTCCCTCACCTCTGACATTGGGTAAGTCAGAATGTTTGTTTTGTGCCAGGAGAAACCAGGTACCCCTAAATAAAACAAGCTGCCAAACATTGAGAGATGCTAAGTGATAACTATCTCCTCACCATGAAAGCTTCTGCTTCGATTAATTGCCCTTGTGGGCCATTAACCCCAAGGTACATGCATTCTCAAGCACAGAGGGACCTCTCTACGTTCCATCAGATTTAGGCGTTAATTACAGTGTGCCCATTCAGTTGGACTCCATTTTTTGGCTTTGATCATAAAATCTGTCAGAGGATAGTCTTTCTTCCCACTTCTCAAACTGGAGTCAGTCCACACCAAAAATAGAGAATGAAGTGAAGATTACATGAAAACAAAAGAAATAAATTCCTTTCCACCTTCCACCCCCTTACTCCTCTAGATTTCCTATTTTAAGAAAGAATCAGGGACCTGAAAAGGAAAAAAATGTAAGTTTAAGATCATTTTTTAAAAAATCAATGACCTAATGCGTCTGAAAAGTTAGAGACTTATAGACGATTCCTAGGAATACCAGAGGAAACAAAAACCCCTACAACCGTGAGGCCACCATGCTTCCTTCCCTACATGGTAGTTAATTAACAACAATACATTTCAAGAGAGCTTTAAGGGCTAAAAACAACTTTTCTCAGGCAATATGAGAATTGCTGTCTTCAGTCTAGAGATGAGGAAATTCAAGCTGAGGAAGGTGAAGGAGTCAAACCCAGAATTCAAATACACAAAATCCATGCTTATGTTACTGGCACTGTGCTCCATTGCTATTGGCATTTTCTGCAGAAAGGGGCAGAGCACACACGGTCTGCCAGCTTTGTCGATGTGGGTAAAGGTAAAATGGGACCTTGCCAGACATGACAAATCCTACTCATCATAATTCAGACACTGGCTGGCGAACAGAGAACCAGTCTCTTGAACTGAGGGCAGACAAGTTAAGAGGCTTGAATTCACTTTTTTAAATTATCTTTAACACAACCATTTATTATCCACTTCAAGTTGAAATTTTAAAACAATATTAGAAGAAATGACTACAGTTTAATAGAGAAGACACCTTGTCTTTCCCTTTTAATTTAATCCTACATTTAGTATTCAACCCAGAAAAGACATAGAAGTAGGTATTGCTTTCATAACCCATGCTCATAACCAGAAAACCAGCTGGCTGACATTTATAGCAGGATTTAAAAAAAACAAAAAACACCCAACATTCTCAAGAGGTTCAAAAATATTCAGTACAGGCCTAGTAAGTAGCATCATCCCACATAAGAAGTGACGTTAACTCTAGCTCCTGATTTCACCACTTGGAAGCAACATATCATACATTCAAGCACTTCTAGTGTCAACTTGAGACTCCTGACATAATATCCTCATAAAATGTTGCTCTTCCTTTGGGTACCCCCCTTTCTTTAGGGCAAATCATCCCTTCTTGCCTAAGGGTCTGCACTGCATGTCAATACAATGAAAGTTCCTGTTCAATTCTAGACTGCAGAAACAAAGTTGTTTTTTGATCCCTATTTAAGAGTCTCCTGCAAGTTCTTCTCTCCCTTCCTTTTCTGACATATTGTTGGAAGAGGTTGTAGGGTCAAACAAATCACTGCCGGGATCCTTGAAAGTGTTAGTAGTTGCGGCAGCTAGGTGGCACAGTAGATAGAGCACCAACCCTGAATTCAGGAGGACCTGAGTTCAAATCTAGCCTCAGACACTTGACACTTACTAGCTGTGTTACCCTGGACAAGTCACTTAACCCTCATTGCCCAACCCCACCCCACCCCTCCAAAAAAGAAAGAAAAAAAGAGAAAGTGTTAGTAGTTGGAGTCATGAATAACAATTCAGAAAACCTGATTTAACAGACCCTGGCCTACCAGGCATTTTATCCACCAGAAGCTTCTATTAACCAATAAGCCTTCTGCATATTGTAAGCCCTGGTATACTAAGAACATTTGATTGCCATTATTACCTTCTCTAGGTTCAAATAAAGTAATGGGTCAAGGTTGTCTCTGGGGAGGTTTGATGAGAGGAACAAGACAGTTGCAGACAGAGAATTTAGTTGTAGGAGATGAACTAACATTAGAGCCATTCGCAAACAGTTTTTATATAATTCTTGGGGGGGGGGGGGCGCAATAAGGGTTAAGTGACTTGCCCAGGGTCACACAGCTAGTAAGTGTCAAGTGTCTGAGGCTGGATTTGAACTCAGGTCCTCCTGAATCCAGGGCCAGTGCTTTGTCCACTGCACCACCTAGCTGCCCCTTCTTATATAATTCTTCACCAAAACTAGGAACCATTTTCCACATCAACCCTCCCTATAAAGGAATGTTTGTTTCTTATTTGGCTTATAAATTCAACATCACATTTTAGATTTTTCTTAAGCAGATTTCAAGTTCTTAGTCTTAATACCGCAAAATTCTGACAAGTCTAAAAAAATAACTGATTGTTCAAGTACCACAACTGAATACAACAACAAACATTTTTATTAGTCATCTACTAAATATAGGATCTTTTGTATAGTTACAGGGAAATACAGAAATAAATAAGGCATAGTCCCTACCACAAACACATACAAAAAAGACTATAAGTACTTAAAAGGGATATAAAGCACTATGAAGATTCAAAGGACTCTACAATTATTTAATCTACAAGTCTGTAGTTTAAAGGGATGGGTGAATTCATAAGAGATTCATGAATAACGAACAACTGTGTTGAGCCACAAAAACTTTTCCCCTAGTCTGTAGTCTGATAAGACTAGACTACAAGCAAAAATGAACTTGGAAGGATGTCCACATTAGCAACTCAATATCTTTCCATTCCCAAAGCCTATAAGCAACTAGTTTCTCACTTAGCAAAGTGAGATACAATCACCTCTATTCAAATATAAAACCACAGAGCCTACAAGTGAGGCTGAATGAAGCTATGAAAGGCAGTGATGTCCCTGTACGGCAAGAAAAATCACCATTTTCTGTTCCAAGAACAATCAAGGACAGAGCTTGATTCTAAATACAGAAACTACATTTCCATTGTCTCTTTCAGCCCATTGCTACTGAGAACTGAATTAGAGCTAGAAGATGGTTGAGAAATCTTGTGGTCCAAACCCTTATCTTACATTTGATAGGAAATCATAACATAGCAATTTGCCCAAGGTCACACGAGTGAAAAGCCAGCATCAGAATACAGGTCCTCTGACTCCAAATCCAGTTTATTTCTTCTTTTTTTTTTTTCCTGCAGGGCAATGAGGGTTAAGTGACTTGCCCAGGGTCACACAGCTAGTAAGTGTCAAGTGTCTGAGGTCGCATTTGAACTCAGGTCCTCCTGAATCCAGGGCCAGTGCTCTATCCACTGTGCCACCTAGCTGCCCCACCCCCTTTCCAAATCCAGTTCATTTCACTGAGTTACAATAGAAAAAACTTCTGCTAGATTCTACATTATGCTCTATCTTACTTCTAGTGATAGTTCTAATTACCAATGAAATAATAAAAGTACAAACAAGATAATGAATATTACTCACGTTCCTGAATCACCTTAACGTTTAAAAATTCTTTTCCCACAATAAGCTTGTGAAATAGGTAGCAAAGGTGCTATCACCTCTATTCTATAAATGAGGCTCAAAGTTCACAATCATACAAATAATAAATGGACTTTAAACCAGTCCAAGTTCAGTTATGCCCTAGGCTACTGGACAATTCCCTCAAGGAAGATACAGGGCAAAGGCTGAAAAAAGACTCTTGTACAATTTGCTTACTTAAACCTGACCACAATATCCCACTGCAATAGCAGCATTTCTTTTTCTTTCTTTCCTTTTTTTTTTTTTTTTGCAGGGCAGTGAGGGTTAAGTGACTTGCCCAGGGTCACAAAGCTAGTAAGTGTCAAGTGTCTGGGGCCAGATTTGAACTCAGGTCCTCCTGAATCCAGGGCCAGTGCTTTATCCACTGTACAATCTAGCTACCCTAGTAGCAGCATTTCTTACCAAGAACACTGAGGCCATGAAACTCCAGGGTCATTCTTGAAAGAAAACAGAGACCTAAAAGATATGGAATGGGTATACAAAAAGTCTCAGAAATCAAATGTCTAGTTCTAATTAAACCACTGAGAGATCAATTCATTAATGGTTAGGTAACCAGTCCTAATTGGGAGGACAAAATCCTCCAATAAAAGGATATAATTTGTCCTTTGTCTTTGTTATGATATCTAAGTATTTTTGTCATTTTAAAAAAGGAAACATTACTCCATACTGTAAACAATGAACATACAGAAAGAACTTGTTGCTCCCAGAGGTAGAAGTTGAAAACATACATGTTAAACATTTTATTTAAAAACATGGTTGTTGATATTTTAAATTGATTCATTTATTACTTCGTTTGATAAGTTGTCATTCATATTTATAATACTGATCAAAAGTCTAGGATGTATAAAATGTCTTCATTTAATCTATTTAAGATCTCTTAAGTCTCACTAATGTCTTCATCAAATATATCTGGTCCACGGACATGGTTGACAAACTTGAAAAAGTATCATCATTAATTATCCTACCTGTTACATTAGCCTGATTAGTTTGGGCGGGATAGCAAACAAACAAGCAGGTCATCAGGAAAATGTATGATGATCTGACATGTGAGGCTGATATAATGGAACTACACTTTGTTGTCACTATCTAAAACACAAGTGTCTTAAAGTGTTATTTCCCTGTGCTTTCAAGTGCCCACCATATATACCTTGGATAGGTATGGTTAGGGAGAGAATTCTTTTTTTTTTGAAACAACTTTTAAATTTCACTTGAAATTAAATGTTATTTTTAAATGAACAAAAATGGATTTTCTCTCCTTCCCATCCATTTCCCCCCTCCCACAACCCCAGTCCAGTAGGGGTGGGTAGGTGGAGATAAAACCCTTGTAACAAATATGCAGAGTTAAACAAAACAAATTCCTCCACTGATTTATGTACCAAAAACCTTTTGCTTCATTCTTCACTTTGAGTCCATCATCTCTCTGTTGGGAGGTGGATACAATGCTTCATTATTGGTCCTCTCACTCTATTGATTACAGCTCTTAAGTTTTTCAAAGTTGTTTGTTTTTACAATGTTACTGTTACTGTATAAATTACTCATCATGTTCTACTTACTTCACTCTGCATCAGTTCATATAAGTCTTCTGAGTTTTTATTAAAATTTTCCCTTTCATCATTACTTATGGAATGATAGTATTCCATTATATTTATATACCATAATTTGTTCAGTCATTCCCCAAATCTTGGGCACTCCCCCTTGTTTCTAATCCTGATACTACAAAAATAACTTTTAGATACAGTTCCAAATTATTTTTCCAGAATGGCTGTACTAATTCACAGCTCTATCAACTGTGCATTAATGTTCTTCTTTTCCTGAAGCTCCACTAACATTTGTCATTTTTCTTTTTGGTCAGCTTTGCTAATTTTGATGAGTGTGACAGAACCTCAGGGTTATTTTAATTGCATTTTTCTAATGATTAATGATTTGGAGCATTTTTTCATATGAATATTGACAAGTTTGGATTTCTTCCTTTGAAAACTGTCTATTCATCAATTAGAGAATGGCTCTTAATTCTTGTAAATTAATTCTTGAAAGAGCCCCCTCAAAAATAAACACACAAATAAATAAATAAAATTTTAAAAAGGAAGAGTCCCCTTACATGAAATTGAAACCTTTTTTAGAGAAACTATACAAAGAAACTTGTAATGATCCCCTTCCCATTAATTTATTTCTAATTTTGGCTATATCAGTTTGGTTTTGTTTGTGTAAAAACTTAATTTTATGTACTCAAAATTGTCCATTTTATCTTCTGTACTCTATTCCTGGTTTCGTTATGGTTTCTTCCTCTATCAATAGATCAGAAAGATAATTTCTTTCTTGTTCCTCTAAACTATGATGCCACATTTTATGTCTAATTCGGGTAACTGCTTGGAATAGCTTGGAATATGGCATGAGGTGCTGAACTATATCTAGTTTCTGCAAGACTGTTGTCCAGTTTTCCTGGAACTATTTTTCAAACAGTAAGTCCTTACCCCAGTAGGTTGGGATATTTGAATTTATCAACCACTTGATAGCTAGGTTCAATTACTTCAGCATGCTGTAACATAATCTGTTCCACTGACCAATATCTCTATTTTTTAACCAGTACCAAATTGGTTTAATGATTAAGGCTTTGCGGTATAGTTTGAGATTTGGTACTGCTAGGCTCCTTTCTTTACATTTTTATTTTTCCCCTTGAAATTTTTGGCCTTTTGCTCTCCTGGATGAATTTCTTTAATACTTTTTTTTCTAGTTCTATAAAGCAATCATTTGATAGATTGGTATGGCATTGAATAAATAAAGTAGTATTGTTATTTTTATTATATTGGCTTGACCTACCCACAAGCTATTAATATTGCTCCATTTAGGTCTATATTTCCTTAAAGAGTAATTTTGTAGTTGTAATCATATAGTTCATGTGTTTGTTTTTCAAGGTAGATTCCAAATATTTTATAATATCCTGTAGTTACTCTGAAAGAATTTATCCTTTTATCTCCTTCTGTTGGGTTTCCTTGGCAATATAAAGAAATGCTGATGATTTATGTGGATTTAATTTATATCATGCAACTTTGCTAAAGTTACTATTTCAAATATTTTTCATTGACTATAGTTTTCTACATCATATTACCTGCAAAAATACCCAAACTATTTCTTTTTCTTGTCATTATAGTTAGCATTTATGGCCTATACCATAGAGTCACAACAATGAACACTTTTGCTATTTTACTAGGGCAAGAATCCTTAACCAAAAAAGGGCAAAAAGCAATTACAAAAGATAAAATTGTGATTATATGAAAATATTTTGCAGGAATAAAATTAAATAAACCAAGATAAGAAGATGGGGAAAGGGGGACACCTGTATCAATTATCTGTGAGGACCACAAAATAAATGCAAAGAACAACAATTAAAAAAATGAAAATGAATGTTGTAAAGTTATAACAACCAATGGCCACCGAAAAGAGAGATATGAAAAGAGTTATCTCCTCCTTATTTGCAGAGGGAAGGGCAAGCTGAATGTGCAACACTGCATATAATATCAGGCCTTTTAGATGTTATTTAATTTTGCTGAACTTTTCCCTCTTTCTTATTCTTTGTTTTAAAGGATAGGTCCAGGGAGGATAGAGGGTTACAATGGTAAATGGAGAGGAAGAAAAAGCAAAAGTTATCAACAAAATATTTTTTAACCATGCATCATGTATCTATTTGACAAAGACCCAGAATCAGTGTTTCAAAATCTTAAGCTTATCAGAGGTCACCTGCCTTACCTGAATCATGATTCACATTAAGAATGTGAATTAAAAAAAAAAAAAGAATATGAATTAAGCAAGTAGTTCTCCCATTCTATACCTGACTACCTCCCAGCAATAAAAAACTCACTATCTACCAGAGTAGCCCATTCCATTTTTAGAATAGTTGCATTATTACCAAGTTTCTCTTCATATTTCTGTTTTGGGGTTTTTTTGTGGGGCAATGGGGGTTAAGTGACTTGCCCAGGGTCACACAGCTAGTTAAGTGCTCCTATGAGGGGCAGCTAGGTGGTGCAGTGGATAAAGCACTGGTCCTGGATTCAGGAGTACCTGAGTTCAAATTTGGCCTCAGACACTTGACACTTAACTAGCTGTGTGACCCTGGGCAAGTCACTTAACCTCAATTGCCTCACTAAAAAAACGAAAACAAAAACAAAACAAACAAACAAAAAATGTCTCCCTATAACTTTTAGCAGAAGAAAATAAGCCTTTTCTTTCAATAAAAACCTCTACAAATGGATGCCACTAGGTGGCGCAGTGGATAGAGCTCTGGGCCTAGAGGCAGAAAGACCAGGGTTCAAATCTGACCTCAGACACTCCCTACCTGTGTGACCCTGCGGAAGTCACTTAATTCCTGCCTACATAAAATTGGAGATAGAAATGCCAAACCACTCCAATATCTTTGCCAAGAAAGCCCCATAGACAGTTGGTCCATGGGATCATGAAGAGTCTGACATGACTAAACAAATGATGTTTAATAAAAATCCGACAAATATGTTAATATGGTGATCATACATTACCATTAACCAACACCCCCGCTCCCATGAAGAGTGTTCTCCTCTATGGATTAAATAACTGTCAATTCCTTCAATTGCTTCTGGTAAGGCGTAGCTTTATGTCCTTTCATTACTTTGGCTCTGCTCCTCTAGACCTGCTCTAGCTGCTTTTCAACTCCATTCCTCATCCTCCACAAAGCCATTAGTTTCCTGAGTAGGAAAAATCATACCTGCATTTTGACAAGCAGTGTGAAAGATGTACTAGAGTAGGAAGAGGATTGGGGGACAGCAAAACATTCAGCAAACTTTGCAATTGTACTTAGTTGGGGTGGGCTTTAAACAACTTAGGTAGTTGATTTTTTAAACTTATTTTGGAATTTTCATCTGGTTCTATTAGATTTCACCCCATTAGATGTAATCTGTTGTTCTTGTCTTTCAAGATGTTTTGGGATCCTGATTCTGTCATTCAACATATTAGTTATCATTCATAGTTTCATGTCATTCCCAAATTTGATGAACATGTTATTATGTTTTCTAAGTCACTGATTTAAAAAAAAAAAGTCAATAGAACAAGGGCAAGGCCTTGGTACACTTAAAAAAAAAAAAGATCTGGGGGCAGCTAGGTGGCACAGTGGATAGAGCACTGGCCCTGGACTCAGGAGGACCTGAGTTCGGATCCAGCCTCAGACACTTGACACTTACTAGCTGTGTGACCCTGGGCAAGTCACTTAATCCCAACTGCCTCACCAAAAAAAACCCATTATTATCCAGTCCATATCTCTCCACCTTGACTATGAAGCTATCATAAAAAACCTGTATTATTTATATTAAGAAACGTATTAATTGCCTTGTTAAAATCTAGAGAACCACTATCTTTGTAGCTAGGTGGAACAGTGTATAAAATGTTGGGTCTGGAGTCAGGAACATATTAATCTTCATGAGTCCAATCCAGCTTCAGACACTTACTATCTGTGTGATCTTGGGTAAGTCACTTAACCCTGTTTGCCTCAGTTTCTCCATTTGTAAAATGAGCAGGAGAAGGAAATAGCAAACCACTCCAGTAACTTTGCCAAGAAAACCCCAAAGTGGGTCATGAAAAATCTGAAACAACTGAACAACAACAAAGGAGAAAATAAGGTTACTCTTAATGAATCTATGCTGGCTCATAAACATTCTTCCTTTCAGGGTTGACATTGCTTTAATTTTAAAATTTTGCCAGGAATTGACATCAAGTTCACCAACCTACAGTTTGAAGTATCTACCTTCTTAACTTTTAAAAAAAGAAAATCTAAATATAGCCTCACATCTCTAGTCCTTTGACCTCTCCTGTTCTTCATGATTCCAGAGATGTTACTCATTCCCTTCAAGAATGTTCAGACTCCATAAAGAACAGAAATACACACTGAGAAAAGACAGAAGACAAAAGCATCACCAGAGAGGTTCAACTTTTTATTCTATCTGGTCATTACACGCTGTAACAAAGTTGAGGTAGGATGATAATAGGACTAAGGAGTAAGAACAAAACTTCTCCCATAACCCCCGTACCTTCCCTTTCTACATGAACTATTCTTTTTTTTTTTTTTTTTAAGTGAGGCAATTGGAGTTAGGTGACTTGCCCAGGGTCACACAGCTAGTAAGTGTGTGTTAAGTGTCTGAGGCCAGATTTGAACTCAGGTACTCCTGATTCCAGGGCCATGAACTATTCTTCATCTTTGTACAAAAGCATCTGGCACAGTAGGGGTCTATTTGTAAAAATAGGGTTTTTAAGAGATTCTATGCTTCTAATGGCCAAAAAAACAAGAACCCTAAGAAAGCTAAAAGGAGCAGGAAAGAGGAATAAAAGGGAAATAACGTGCCCTCCCCGCAACCCCCAGCTCCACCTCCCAAGTGGAGAAAAAAACAAGGCTATCTTTTGTTTAGTGGTTCTGTGTATCATTTCCATGTTTTCTATTTAGATGGGTACTTCTTGGCATAAGGACTGAATTGCCCTCTGTCCTTTAAAGTCACCAAGTATGGTCAAACTCTAATATATAATACCTGAGGCCTTCGATGAGAAAAGAAAGGATGGGAATATCTTCCCCGGGGCCCTGAAACTAAGTATATCAGTATCTAATATGTCTTGATTATCATACTAGAGGATGCTTTCCCTGGCAAGGTGAAGTTTAGAAATTTCTTTTTTCTAAATATCCTTTAACAATATTTATGAAGGAAGGGATATCCAAGAGAGTCACACCATATTCCTGAAAGCCTCTTGAACAGTTAATTGGCACTTACTGAATACCTACACTGTGCTGGACACCTTACAAAAAAATCCACTTACCAGTACAATGACAAAGTAGAGATCAAATGAGATTGTATATGTGTGAAGTGCTACAAAACTGAAGGTGTGATAGAAATGTGAGTTATCCTGGTTGTGCTAGCACACAATTCCTACTCTTATAGAACTGGCCATCCAGTCAGGGGATAAAACACCATCAGGGACAGCAGTAACACACAGCATTTAGTACCCAGATGCCACAGAAAATTAAAAAACACAGTGTCACTTGATTTTGGAGAGGAAAGGTCACTACTAACTGAAGGGTAGCAAGGAAGATTTCCTAGAAGAGCTGGCATTTGAGGTGAGCTTTAAAGGATGGATAAGGAATTAAAAGGTGAATAGAAGAAACAAGAGCATTCAAAGGGAGGAAAACAATGTGAGCAAAGGCCTGTAGGAGTGACAACAGGGAGGTGTTCAGTAGAAACAAAATAATCCTGTTCGGCTTAAGTACAAACTGTGTGAATGAGAGTAGTCTGAAACATGACTAGATAGGTAGAGGGATATCAGATTGTTTTTTACCCAATTCTATCCCATGTGGGTTTTTTTCCTTATTCTTTTTTTTTTCAGGCAAAAGCCTGAAAATTGTTTATTTTTTGTTGTTTTAAGGGGGTTTTTTGGGTAACAGAATTTTTGTCATTTAGATTTATATCTCCAAATTCCAGTAAACCAAATCTTTCCAGAACCTTTTAATTATTTTTATACATTTTCATTAGAAGATGGGGATTAAAAAAAACAACTACCACCAGAAAAAAAGTTGTTTTTTTTTTTAAAAAAGCTAGTAGTTTGCTTCACTGAGGTCTTCTATCCTGATTTTAACCACAAATATAAAGTGTTTTGTTCTGAAGGAAGAAGCATCTGGATGGATTTATCTGGATGGGAATTTCCTCAGCTAAGTAAACAAAAGGCCTTGAGAAAAGAAGTCTAAACAGAAGCATCCTGTTTTCTGAATATACCCTGATCCTACACTCATTTTGGCCATGAGCTATTAAAATATAAGTAATATATTTTTGGTTAAGTTGATTATACAATTAAGCAATTTTATAAGCAAAAATGCTGAAAAATGGGTAGCTCTCTTTAATTACACAGACTAATTTCCGGTTTCGTTTTTGGTAGTAATCTTTACCAGGACTCTATTCAGTGGACACTAGCAATTTGCCAGCCAAAAACACAAGGCAGATTTGTTTTGTTTTGAAGATAACTGGCTTTGTGAGTACATATTCCCCAGGTTCTATAATCAATTTGAAGCAAAATTTTAATCCAAGACCCCTCTTTACTTTACAGAGGAAAATGACCATTCAACTCATTCTAAATTGCAAGTCAAGTGAATTCCTGGAAGGTTTAGGAAGTCAAAGCTTAATCAAGGTTAAACCAGTCCAGAATTCAGTTGTCCCCACTATTTCTAATCTAATCTAATCTCTGTCTCTCAATAAATAAATGAATGAATGAATGAATAAAAAATCAAGGCCTCCCAGTCTTGTTCAATTACAAAGAATTCTAAATATATCAAGGAGAGAAGACTGTGGTAAATAGGAGGCTGAAATACACTACTTTCACGAGTGGATACTGACAAACTCCATTACAAGAGAAATTTCCTAATAAGAGAATCTACAAGCCTCTGACAGGAGCTACTTTACTTCAAGCAATGTTTGGTAGAAGAAAATTCAAAATAAAATAAACTCACTGTAATTGCATCAAATATAGACTAACTTTGTATTTGCTTTGTTACCAAAAGCCCAAGAGCCAGGATCACAGGATTTAGAACAGTAAAGAATCCTTTTTTTTTTTTTTTTTTTTGGTGAGGCAATTGGGGTTGACTTGCCCAGGGTCACACAGTTAGTGAGTGTCAAGTGTCTGAGGCCAGATTTGAACTCAGGTCCTCCTGACTCCAGGGCTGGTGCTCTATCCACTGTGCCACCTAGCTGCCCTAGTAAAGAATCTTACAATCATCTAGTTCAGTCCCCTCATTTTACAGCTAAAGAAATTTAGATCCTAAAGGAGTAAATGACTTGCCAGATTTCACAAAAGTAGTAATCAAAAGCCCTCTCAATAATTCCTTTTCTTATATACAATTCATCCTCTAAATTCTTGTTATTTTTAGTTCTGGTTGACAACCCATTTGAAAATGTACTCAAACACAATTTTACTTTATCAATTCCCTTACATTTGGTCTATGCCAGGCATGTGATCAAAGGATAACAAATTATAATAGGATAATAGATAATAATAGGGACTGTGGAGGCTTACTAGCTCAATCCCCTCATTTTACTGATGAGGAAACTGAGGAACAAAGAAGTGAAGTCATTTGCCAAAGGCACACAGTAAAATAGATGGGATTCAAATCCAGATACCTTCCACTAAAGAAATTTCCAAACCATGTTTCCTAAAGTTTTCAATGAAGTATAAATGGCCTAAATCCCTCCCCTTCTATAATTCTGATCCATTTACTTAATAAACTTTCAAAAAGTTGAATACAATGGATCTTCCCTCAACTATATGTTCCGAAAATGCTAGATCACAGTTCCCTGTCTAAGCATCTGAATTGAATAGTTCTTTTTTTTTTCTTTCTTTCTTTTTTTTAGCACAGGGAAAGGAGGGTTAAGTGACTTGCCCAGTGTCACACAGCTAGTAAGTGTCAAGTGTTTGAGGCTGCATTTGAACTCAGGTCTTCCTGAATCCAGGGCTGGTGCTTTATTCATTGTGCCACCTAGCTGCCCCTTGAATAGTTTTTAAAGCACACGCCTAACCACGTCACTCCCATACTCAGGAAGCTTCCATGGGCTCCCTATTGCTTCTGGGCTTCTGGATGTGGCATTTGAAACCCATGGAAATTTGGCTCTAACCTTTTTTTCCAGGTTGACTACAGCTCACACTTAACTACATTCCAGCCAAACTGGCCAACTTGATGTTCCTCATACATGGCATTCCAACTCCTGTCTCCAGGGCTTATTCTCTTGTGTCTGGAATGTTCTTGTTTATATCCACTTCTTGGAATCTCTGGCTCCCCCACAACTTTAAATTTTTTTCATTAATTCTACTACCCTGAGTTCCTTCAAAGTAAGGATTGTTTCTTTGTATTCCTAGCAATTAGCACAACACCTGGCACATAGTAGGCATTTAATAAATGCTTATTTAATCAAACAGTTGTGAAACTAAGAAAATAACATGAATCTGGAAAAGCAAATATAAAGCTTTTTATTCTTCATGTTTTGAATAATGTTACTAAGCAATTCCTTTTTTAAATTTATTTTTCTTTTAGAACAGTTATTTTGAGCTAATGGAAGAATACCAGCCAAGAAAGCTACAACAAATTTGCAAATCACAAGACACTAGAATGACAGCACCGCGGAACACACACACAACAAAGGTTTTACACAGTGCTTCAAAAGAGAAAAAGCACTAAATAAAGTCACTCTTTAGAACTAGCTACTGAAAATGAGTATTATTTCTCCTTGGTACTAATGCACTTCAAAGGCTTTCTTCCAACAAGATACTTTAAAGTCATAAAAGTTACATCCTTGAGGACTGTTCAAAAATCTCAGATGATCAACGCATGAGGCATAAAATGGGGAGTTATAGACTTGCCTCGCTGGCCCAGGGTTCAAATGAAGGAGTGATTCACTACAGATAGAAAGGTCCTCTACATGCTCTAGTTGGCTGAATAATACAGACTCTCTGAGATCCTAAATTACCCCTCAAAGGAGACTATCCTAACATTTCATGCAGGAAAGATCAAGGAGATGAAGAAATCATGTGGCCCAAACTCTGAGCTGCATCTGGATGAACAACTGTTTGACTGAATCCTTCTATACATACATATCGAGCAATCACTGCAGAAGGACAATGAGCAGGACCTAGCTGCATGTGAGAAACCACAAACTGTTTTCAATCATTCCTAAGAAGCTCCTTGGAACAAAAGTGCATCTTTTTATAATATTCCCCCCCCCTTTTTTTGTGAGGCAGTTGGGGTTAAATGACTTGCCATGGGTCACACAGCTAGTAAGTGTCAAGTGTCTGAGGTCAGATTTGAACTCAGGACCTCCTGAATCCAGGGCTGGTGCTCTATCCACTGTGCCACCTAGCTGCCCCTAGAATATTCTTCCAATAATGCTCTGTGACCGGAAAACAACAAAGCACCACAATATGAAAAGAATCAAAATTGCAGGTGATCCTAAGAGCACTAGAAAATGCTTTATGAGTCATGAGTTGGCTACAACTCATTACCAACAAAAATGTGTGTGCCCGAAGACAAATAAAAGCCTCCTACAGGAGGTTTCCTGCCTTGTTACTTCTCTTCTCCCTACCTTGAATTTATATTGTACTTACTCTAAAGGTATTCAGTATTTAATTTATCTGTATTCATGTTGTTTTCCTCAGTATAATGTAAAAGTTTCCTGAAAGCAGGGGCTGTTTTATTTTTATATCATTGGTGCTTAACACCACAGTGCCTAGCATATAGCTGGAACTGACTGAATATTTGTTGAATCAAAACTGATAAAAAAAAAATACATAATCTAGGAGGGAGGCAGCTAAGTGACACAGTGGAGAGAGCACTGGGTTTAGAGTCAGTAAGACCTGAGTTCAAATCTAGCCTCAGACACTTACTAGCTGTGTGACCCTGGGAAAGTCACTTAACCTGTGTTTGCCTTATTCCACTGGAGAAGGATTATTCCAGTATCTCTGCCAAAAAAAAAAAAAAAAAACCCAACACTGTTGTACAGTATTAGTGTGCTATATATGGTCCATGGGGTCACAAAGAGTTCATCACAAAGAGTCAGACACAACTGAACAACAGCAACTAATAGTCTAGCAGATAATGAACAAAAAATGAGTTAAATACTGTCATATGGTGAGAATAAGAGGAAACAGATACATTGATACGCACAGAATATAGACCCAGAAGAAGGCTTGCAATGTGTTACATACATTTTCTTTTCTTTCTTTTTTTTTGTGGGGCAATGACGGTTAAGTGACTTGTCCAGGGTCACACAGCTAGTAAGTGTCAAGTGTCTCAGGCCAGATTTGAACTCAGGTTCTCCTGAATCCAGGGCTGGTACTTCATCCACTGCGCCACCTAGCTGCCCTACACCACCTAGCTGCCCTTACATACATTTTCAATGGAAAGTTAACAAGAGAACGTGATTAAGAATTACAAAGGAAAAAAGGTATGGATGAAATGAAATATATACTCTTGGAAAAAGTACCCACAATGAAGAGTGATCAAAGATTTACTGAAGTATTCATTCATTCCTTCTCACCCAAGAATCTCAAAGGACTCTTCTAAGATAAGTATCACATTTCTACACCACTGCTCCCTTGGAATGCTGAAATGCACCGAATATGCTTAGTCCTACATGGCAAAAATCTTTCTCTGATGACAGATTTCAATCCCCTAAGCCACAGACTCTCACCAACACACCAAGAAACTGCTTCTGGGTCTTGTACTACATACCACTTTCTCCTTCACAAAATTCCAGGAAAAGGAACAATTATATCTCTCCTATCGTGAAGTACAAATCAAGCAATATAAAGGAGGAAGCTATAGCACCAATACCACTACATGCTGCAGAAGCAGGATCTCACTGACAAATGTGCAAGGTCACTTTCTATTCTATGTGTTTGGGACCATTATTCCCAATGACTCCTCCAGCACCCTTTCTCTTTTCTACCTTATTGCCCCAGAAAGTGAAGGGAAGAAACACTTCTAAAATGGTCTTTTTTTTTTAATGGACAGAATATCAAAGCAAGGAAATGACATTTTCCAAAATGCTCACCTACAATGAAGGTTATCTTTTTTTTTTTAACTAAAAGTACAAGTATTTACTGAAACATCATAGTAAGAAGAACATTCCCTGTCACAAACTTAGGGGCACATTCTCTTGCAAATATGTACAATAGTTAATGGGGGGGGGCAGCTAGGTGGTACAGTAGATAAAGCACCAGCCCTGCATTCAGGAGGACCTCAGTTCAAATACTGCCTCAGACACTTGACACTAGCTGTGTGACCCTGGCCAAGTCACTTATCCCTCACTGCCAAAGAAGGAAGAAAGGAAGGAAGGGAGGGAGGGAAGGAAAGAAGGGAGGGAGGGAGGGAGGGAGAGAGAGAGAGAAAGAAAGAAAGAAAGGAAGGAAGGAAGGAAGGAAGGAAGGAAGGAAGGAAGGAAGGAAGGAAGGAAGGAAGGAAGGAAGGAAGGAAGGAAGGAAGGAAGGAAGGAAGGAAGGAAGGAAGGAAGGAAGGAAGGAAGGAAGGAGAAAGAGAAGAGAGAAAAAGGAAGGAAGAAAGAAAGGAAGAAAGGAAGGAAGGAAGGAAGGAAGGTGGTGCAGTGGATAAAGCACTAGCCCTGGATTCAGGAGGACCTGAGTTCAAATCTGGCCTCAGACACTTGACACTTACTAACTGTGTGACCTGGGCAAATCACTCAACCCTCACTGCCCTGGGTGAAAAAAAAAATAGTTAATGGGGACAATTTGTACAACTAACACTCATCCCTTGTTCTTGATACGTGATCAGCCCCTCTCCTTTTCTGATCAGACATGTCCTGCATGATGCTGTCACTTTGTACATCCAGGTCATCACTGGCAATATGCTGCTATAGCCTATTTGTGCCCAGCATACTTCCTAGCTCTGAATCACATGTCATTTCCATTCTTTGTAGGTTATAGTGTTTCATAAAGAAGGAGAGAGGCAGCTAGGTGGCGCAGTGGATAGAGCACCGGCCCTGGATTCAGGAGGACCTGAGTTCAAATCCGGCCTCAGACACTTAACACTTACTAGCTGTGTGACCCTGGGCAAGTCACTTAACCCTGATTGCCTCACTAAAAAACATTTTTTAAAATGAGGGAAATGGATGAGTTTGTTCCTAAGGTCCCTTCCCATTCTGAAGTTCTGTGAGACTGCATTGGAGATCACTTTGCTAATGAAATCTGAGTACATTAGAAAGTAGGAAGTTTAACTCTCGCTTCCCTTATAAATCCATGATCACTATACAGTTTTCCAAAACCACCCGCACCTTTCTTGTGGGACCACTGACAACACAGACATGATTAGAAAGTATTTTCTTCTTTTTTTTGGCTATAATGTGGTGAGAAGAACAGGTACTAGTCCCGCTCTGTTCCTGCCTCCAGTACTAACAGACCACGAGACCTTGGACAAGACATTGGCCAGCTTCATTTTTCTCATTTGCAAAATTGGATTGGATAATCTCCAAAATTTTTTCAGATAAGTATAAGGAAGCTACATTTGTCTTCAAATCAAAGAAACATTCATTCAATAAACATTTCTTAAATGCCAAATATATACAGAGTAATGTTTGTCTTCCCCAGAGCCTAGCACAGATATTTAAGAAAAAGTCAGTGTTCTCAGCAGAACCAACAGTCTATACAAGGAAATTCAATACTCGCAACCATAGTACAAAATGGAACCTGAGTATGTGATGAGTACTAAGTGACCCCATGAAGTGCAAGGAGAAGAGATGGTAGAATGAGATTGGAAGGAGTGACTGAAGGGGGAATACTGCTAGAACTAATTTGTGTGTTAGAGCACACAATTTAAAAAAAAATTTTTTTTTTAATTGAGAAGGTGATTAGGGTTGGCAGAAGTGATTTTTGGAACTGAAAGAAAAAAAATCTGGCTCCTAATCCGGAAGACCAGAAATAGATGCTTTAGCAAATTCTTGGAAAAAGATAGGGGTAAAAAAAAAAAAAGGCATACACAGTAATAATAGTCCTTAAAAAGGCATATGCCAGAAAAAGGAAGTGACATGAGAGAAAGAAAAATGAGAGGATACAATGGGAAAGAAAAATGCCTTGACAACTTTCATGGATGTCAGCCCCACAGCTCCTTTGGCCACTTTTCCCTATCACAAAATCACAGAAACTGAGAGTTAGAAGAGACCTCAGTAGTGACCTAGTCCAACCCATTCACAAAAGGAATTGCCACTATACCATACATGACCTATTCAAATAATGACATCATGACATCACCCCCCCAATGACATCACCCCCCCAAAAAAATGGGTCAAGGAAAAGGCACAGACATAGGCATGTAAGTTTAACTAATGAATGGCAATCAAGTACCTCAATGAGGAGGATAAAAAGTAGCCTAGAAACCACCTCACCAAGCAACCATTCAATGTCTTTGACAAATAAGCTGGCCAAGGGCAACACTGGTTAGAATATAATGTCCAACATGTTACAAAGTAGAATGGTAGAAGATTATGAGCAGCATCATTTCATAAAAGAGAAACAAGCAGTAGATGGAAAGAAGAATTGGCATGACACTTGAGCTGAGACCCAATTATGACAAATCATCCCAAAAGCATTCAAAGGAGGAACAGGTAGATAAACAAAAAAAAAAAGAACGAATACACCTACATTCTACAACAAAGCATTTTCTTCATCAATGACAAGAGGACTAGCTCATTGTAGTGGGATAAAACCAGTTCCTAATAAACTTTATAATTAAGTGGCAATGGTACTAACAAAGAAAGAAAGGAAAGACAGCTGAGCCAGGCCAACTCTACAGAGAAAATCTACACTGAACTGACAAAAAAGTTGAGGATGCAGAAGAATTTTCAAGACAACTTAAAGGAAGAAAAGGGGCAAAGAGGATCATATCAGATAAAGTGTACAATCTTAATTATATAAAATCAGAGTTTCTGCAAAAACAAATTCAAAATACTAGGATTAGAAGAGAAACGGTTAATTGGAGAAAAAAAGCTTTGTAGCAAATTTCTCTAATAAACATCTCATTTTCAAGATATATAAGGACCTGATTCAAATTTATAAGAATAAAAGCTATTTCCCAAATGGTAAATGGTGGAAAAGATATAAACAGGAAATTCTCAAGAGAAGAAATCTAAGTGACCTACAGCCATTTGAAAAAAATGCTCCAAATCACTAATAATTAGAGAAATACAAATTAGTAACTCTGGGATACCACTCACACCCATCAGATTGGCAAATCTAATAAAACAACAATAGAATAGCAAAGAAAAAAATGACAACTACCTCCCAGAATCACGAGGATCAAAAGAGATAACAATTGTAAAGTGTTTAGCACAGTGACTGGCACATATTAAATGCTATCTATTTAAGTGTTAGCTATTTGAATTCAGGTCTTTCTGAGTACAGGCCCGACACTCTATCCACTGTGCCTGTGAGTGCCAAGGTGGCATATCATATATACAATAAATCCTTTCAGAAAGTGTACCAAGGAATAGGAATTTGGAATCTGTCATTAACAGACAAGATATACATTCAGTAAATGCATTTCTGTGTATAGAAATCTACACCACTAACTTAAATATCAAATAAACAGGTTGCAAATTGTTTAGAAGCCCAAGAACTTGACTGGTCAGGATCCAACCAGCTGTCAGGACTCCTCAGGCTCTCAGAGACAAGTGAAATATTTCCCAGAATTTTGGTATGTCATGCCTGGGAGACTCAGTCAGATCTCTGTTTTTAAAAGTTGAAGGAAATGTTGTTCCCAGGCAAATATCCAATGCTCTGATGCTGTCTCTCTTGTAGAATTCCAGCTGAGGCTGGCTATCAGACAGAAGATACAAAACTTAGGTCTGCAGTTTATTCCACATATCTAGGGAACAAATTTTTAACCTTTTCCTTTTTTTTTTCTTTCTTCATAATGGACCCCTTTGGCAGTTCGGTGAAACCTATGGATACCTTCTCAGAATAATGTTTTTAAATGCATAAAATGAAATACAAAGGATTACAAAGGAAATCAATTGTACTGAAATGGTCATAAAAATTATTTTAAAGAGTTCACAGACCATATGTTAAGAACCCCTACCCAGGAAGTTCAGCATATTTGCATAGAGAAAATCACTATGCTTTTTCTCCATGGTTTTTTCTAGATATCTTTTTTTTTTTTTGGGTAAGACAATTGGGGTTAAGTGACTTGCCCAAGGTCACACAGCTAGTAAGTGTCAAGTGTCTGATGCTGGATTTGAACTCAGGTACTCCTGAATCCAGGGCCAGTGCTTTATCCACTACGCCACCTAGCTGCCCCTCTCCATGGTTTTTTATACTAATCACCAAGTTGATCAAGGCACAGTCAGCAGCAACTTTACAAATACACAGCCATAAAGTTATAGTGACGCCAGATTCCAGGCTTAAAGTTTTGTGAATATGTACAAAGCTTGTGTGTGTTGTCAGAAGCAAAAACAATATACATATATTTTTCAAAGGTTTAAAGAAAAGAAAGAAGAGTCATAAATGACCCCCATTCACTTAGAAAGTTGCAGAGGCACTGCAAACTAAAAGAGATTTAGAAATTTGTATCCTGGGCTCCTGCAAAGTTTAGATACTTCGTAAATCAAAACAAAGGTGTATGGATAAAAAGAACCCTGAGTCATCTAGGCATAAAACGATAAGGAAATGGGAAAGAATTCAGGCCCCTGCTTCCAAGCCTAGAACCAGAAAGTGAGAATCCTGACTGCATGCCTGGAATATTTTCTTTTTTCTTCGAGCCTTTAAACATTTTTTCCCCAAAAAAATCAGTTATTTCCCAAAATTACAGCCCCACTTCTTTACCAGGGAGGTCTGTCTCACCTGTTTTCCAGAATTCTGGAATTAAGCTGAGTTCAGCCACCTTTTAGCATTACCTTAGTCTATAATATTTTAGTCACTGAGCATCCTATTCTCTTGATTCTACTTTTCTTTGTTCTGCATCAATTCTTGTCTTCCTGTTCTCTGAATCCCTCAGTTATCATTTTCACAACAAAATAATATTCTGTTACATTCCATACATGCTATATGTTTAGCTATAATTACATGCCATAATCTGTTTAGCCATTCCCTCAGTTAACTGGCACTCACTAGGTTTCCAGTTTTTTGCTACCATAGAAAGGGCTGCTATGAATATTTAAAAATATCTAGGAGGGGCGGCTAGGTGGCGCAGTGGATAGAGCACCGGCCCTGGAGTCAGAAGTACGTGAGTTCAAATCCAGCCTCAGACACTTAACACTTACTAGCTGTGTGACCCTGGGCAAGTCACTTAACCCCAATTGCCTCACCAAAAAAAAAAAAAAATCTAGGACCCTTCTTCTTTAGCTAATCTCCTTTAGGAATATGTTTAGGAGTAGAAATCACTGGACCTCAGAGTATGAAGTTTTGTAATTTTTATCACATAATTCCAAAGTGTGTTTCAGAATGTCTGGACCAATTCACAGCTCTGACTAAATTGAATCAGTGTAGATGTCTTCTTTCCACACCCCTCCAACATTCAGTGCTTTCACCTAATATTATTTTTGTCAATTTAGTGGATGTAAAATGAAAGCTCAGAGTTGTTTAAATTTGTATGTTATTTTTAGTGATATAAAGCATTCCTTTTAAGAAAAACTTTTGAAAGATACCACCATGTGGTGACCGGAGCTCTAAGAGATATCTTAAAAGGCTGTTTGCCTTTATGTTTTTGTCTATATTGTATACAGTCCTACTTCTGCTTCTTTTCACTTTGCGTCAGTTCATAAGTATTCCTAAGTTTTTCTAAATTCTTCATAAATCTTCATAAATGATATTCCATTACACTCATATACCAACATTTGTTTAGCCACTGCCTACTCAATAGACATTACTCTGCTCCCCAAGTGCTGCTATAAATATTTTTTTATATGGAGCCTTTCCTTGTCTCTGATGTTCTTGGGTTATATGCATAGTCTCTGGATCATGGGATATGTACAATTCAGTGACTTTTCTACTATAATACTAGACTGTTTTCAGAATGACTGAAACAACCCACAGCTCCACCAACAGTGCATTATGCCTGCCTTCCCCAAGTCCTTTCATTTTAAGCCTTTTGTCATCTTTGCCAAACTGATAGGAGTAAGATAAAACCTCAGTTTCAATTTACAGTTTTCTTATTATTTGTGATTTAAAGCACTCTTTCAAGTAAGGGTTGTTTGTTTTTCTCCTTTTGAAAATACCTGTTTGTATCCTTTGACTGCTTATCTATTGAGGTATATCTCTTGTTCTTATGCTTCTATTAATTCCCTACATTCTTAGAGACCAGGTCTTTATTGGAGATACTTTTGGTAGAGGCTTTTTGCCATTGATAATATGCCTTATCCTAGACATATTGACTTTGTGCAAAAGCTTTTTGATTTTATCATTAATTTGTCTATTTTATCTTTTATGATCACATATATTCCCTCCTTGGCAACTCCCTAGACTTCCAATTTTTTAAAATTATGTGACTTTTATATTTAGAGCCTATGGAAGTTTAATGTGGAACATGGTGTTACTGCACTACTATAAGCCCAATTTCCAGTTTCCCAGTAGTTCCTGTCAAAAAGAGTTATTTCCTATTACTTGGTGTTGATAAAGAGCTAGACTACTGTGTTTTGATTGTTTCTGGGTCTTGCTTATCTAGTCCAATCAATTTATCTATTTTTCTGTATTTTAAACAGTACAGCGTAGTTATGATTATTGCTACTTTACAATGTAATTTAAAATCCAGTGCTACTAGGTCCCTCTCTTCTTTCCTACTTTTTTTTTCATGATCTCCCTTGAAATTCTGGATCACTTGTTCCTCTAAATTATTTTCTTTTTATTTTAGTTATACAAAGTAACTCCTTGGTAGTTCAACTGATAGAACACTAAATCTCTACATTAATTTAGATTGGATTTAGACTTAGATACTTCTTACATTATCATGGCCTAACCAAAAACAATAAACAAATTGTTGAGCCTTACCTCAGAGCATATTTTCACAGCTAACAAAAGCTCAAGCCATAAAAATGATTTATAAGATCTATTATGATCCAGGAAAAATATCTGCTCCAAATCAGCATAAGAGTCAGAGATGAGGAAAATTCTACAGCAACAACATTTAATCCTTTCAATTTGTTATTGTTACTAAAGTCACGGATCCAATCCAATATCTTATCATCTCATTCTTCTGAGGAAATTTCATGGAACTTACAGTGTGTCTTCCTTTTAACCCATCCTGTGCAATTTAAAATAGATCTCTCGATTGCTAAAACCATTAGGTTCTTGAAATCTGCCTCCACCTGACCTAGTCAACTTTATGTCCTGTACCTTCATCAAATAAACACCAAACTTATTCCCAACCTCTACACTTCTGCTCATGCTGGTTCCTCAGTCAAAAATGCCTTCTCTCCTTTCCCCTTATAAAAATTCTTCAGATCCCACACCTCCTCCCCCAAGCTTTCTCCAAATTGCAATTCCAGGCCCCACTGACTTCTTCCTTCTCTAAACCACTGCCATGCTTTAATTATTACTACTCAGACAAGCACTTAATTATTCTCTAATTATTTTATATAGGTGAGAAACTTGAATGTGTAAGTTTTAAGAGGCCCAAGGAAACATCATGGGACAGTAGGGTCAAGCCAAAAATCTCTTCTGATTTTATGTTCAGTGTTCTATTGTGCAACACTGCCTTTCTTTTTTTTTTTTTTCTTTTTTTTTTTTTTAGGCAATGGGGGTTAAGTGACTTGCCCAGGGTCACACAGCTAGTAAGTGTCAAGTGTCTGAGGCCAGATTTGAACTCAGGTACTCCTGAATCCAGGGCCGGTGCTTTAACCACTGCGCCATCTAGCTGCCCCAACACTGCCTTTCATAAGAATCTGGGTTTTAAAGAAAATCCACCCAAATTCTGCCTCACAAGCATTTGTTTAATCTGTTAAAACCCCAATTTTAAATAGTATTTAAGGAGGAATAAAGTTTCCTGCAACTAGGAATATGTTTAGCTTCAGATCTTTGAAGGCAAAACACAGTATCAAAATCAAAACAGTATGTGTCAAACACTGGAATCATTCAGAGATTCATAGCCATAGTGCAAGTTTTAAAGTCTTATGTCCAAGAAAACAAATCAATCCAGACCTACGTATAACTTAAAATTATCTGAGCAACACCAAAGGCCTTCATTCCATACATATTCTCAAGCTTTATTTAAAAAAATTTTTTTTCCAAAAAAAAAAAAAAAAGCCCCTGGAAGAGGATAAGCAGGTAGGTAGAGCTTCCTTTATTTTGGAAATGAGATCTACCTTGGGTTTAAGTAGGTCAGGATAAGAATAGGTTCCTAAGGATTGAAGTGTTATTTGTAACTTCGCACCCAATATATATTTTCAGAAGTGACAATGCAGACTTACTAAGGGCAACTCAAGGGCTAGTTTTGAACTTAGACTGTTTTGGGTTTTTCCTTTTATTAAATCATACTTCAAAGACGGCTAGATTATAAGACCCTTAAGAGTAAATCCTGCTATCTCTGCCCAGTAGTACTGGCAAACAACGCAAAGGACTAGATGAAAACGTGTCTACAGAATGAAGTAAAGACCCAATAATTACTAAGACACATAAATTTGTCTGAAAACAAGTTTATCAACTTTCCTCAAAACTGCTCTTCTCCTGATTTCACTATTTCTGCTACACAATCATTTACATTTCATATTCACATTTTGATTACACAACCATTTACTCAGTCTCCATGTTTAAAACCTTGGTGAAAGCTTTGACTCTTTCCTCTCCCTTACCTATCACATCCAATTAGTTATCAAACCCTGTTGAGTCTACCCTATACAACATCACTTACATTCCTTCACTCCCTCTCTATGCCCATCACCACAGCCTTCATATAACCATTTGGGTCTTCTTCAAGCATGAAGGACAACAACCAACCAAGTATATGCCCTCCCTAGTCTATTAACAGATGTCTAAATTCTACTTTCTACCTCTTTTAAACAGTCCTTCATATTAATGCCACTAGACAGACTGTTTATGTATAGAACTGTTCATGTCATTCATCAACTCAAAATCTTTCAATGGCTCCCTACTGCCCACTGTGTAAAATTCAAAATTTGCCTGCAAATTTGCCCTCTACAATCTGGCACTCCTCTCCATCCTTACTATTACCCTCTCCATATTCTAATATGGCAGCGAAACAAGACTGCTCTTTATCCCTCATACATGCAACATATCATCCCATCTCTGTGCCTTCGTTCACTATTATCTGTGTATAGAATGCTCTTGCCCTGTCTTAGTGAGTGTCTTTCTTGTTGAATTCCTATTTATCAAGGCAACTAAGTGGTTCAGGGCATAGAATGCTGGACTTCGAATTAGGAAGACCTGAGTTCAAATCCTGACTCAGATGCTTGCTAGTTTTGTGAACCTAAGCAAGTTACTTTACCTGTTTGCCTCAGTTTCCTCATCTGTAAAATAGGTATAATAATGGCACCTACCTCTCATGGGGTTGTTGTGAGGACCAAATGAGTTAACATATGTAAAATACTTTGCAAACTTCAAAGTGCTATATAATTGCTAGATATTATTATTATTATTAGTCCAAGTGAAATACCAACTCAAATGTCACCTCTTCTGGGATGCCTCCTTCTGCCCTACCCAAATCAGTAAGGACCTTCCCACTCTTGGACTTCACACATTTTTCTTGTGCCTTTCTCATAATATTTATGATATTATTTATGTATGACAACCTCTTCAGCTAATAACATCATGGGGGGGTGGGGGGCAATGAAGGTTAAGTGACTTGCCCAGGGTCACACAGCTAGTAAATGTCAAGTGTCTGAGGCTGGATTTGAACTCAGGTCCTCCTGAATCCAGGGCTGGTGCTTTATCCACTGTGACACCTAGCTGCCCCCAATTCCATCTTTTTTAATCGTCAATAACAGTGATGCTACATAGCAACGGACCATAAAACACAATCTCAGTAGAATCAAACAGCAAGTGGCCCAAAAGGCATCAGAAACAGCATGTATGAATGAGTTTTAATGTACTGCAAATGCTGGCCTGTGCACTGGTTGCATGAAAGCGCTTATCACAGTTATTGTGAAAAAGGACTTAGGATGGTCATGTGAAGAGATAACAAATGGACAGCCTATATGATGCACTGGGATTGACAAAATACTAAAAGAACTGGATGACTGTGGCTCCAGGATGTTAGAGACTCTGTAAAGATTTTATAAAAAAATGTATAGAAGAATCACATAGGATGAGAAAATATGGACAGACTCTGTTCTACTAGAAATCATGGAGTTTGGGCTCCAGGACACCAAAATTTGGAGAATACAAAAGAAAAAGGATGCTGTTTAAAATTGCCAGTTTTAAAATCTGTCACACACATTTACGTTTTGATAGTACTTTTATTCCTCTGCAGCTTAGAAACTAGTTAGAAAAAATAATTAGCTAAATGAAGACATGACTTGATGGTAGATATTCTCTCTTCCATCTCCATTCTAGTTGAGTTCCTCCCCTAGCAACGTTACTAGCAATGACTTCAGTGTCCTGGGGTCTATTCTCTCACAACTGATAAACGGTCACATTTAGTGCTACTTGCCAAAGGCACCAAAAGTACTGATAATGGCTCTGCGATCTACACTACTGAAGACAGTGCCCACAATGGTGAGTTCACGGATCCTTCAAAGTATGGACAAAGTCATTTGTTTATATGTTGTATTAGACATCCTGAAAGCAGTAAGCACTTAAAAAGTATTTGTTGTTGAACTGAACTTTAACCAGTTAACTATTCCCTCAGACAACATTTATAGAATATGATGATTATAGTATTTCTATAGCACTTTAAGTTTTGCAAAATACTTCACAAATATTTTCTCATTTGATCCTCAATAACAATCCTGTGACATAGGTGTTATTATCCCCATCTTACAGATGAGGAAACTGAGGCAAACCGATTTTAAGTGACTTGCCTAGGATCACATAGCCAGTAAGTGTTTGAGGCTAAATATGAATTCAAGTATTGCTGCGTCTATGTCCAGTGCTCTATCCATAGCACCACCTAGCTGCCTCTGGTATAAATACAATGGATCCTTAAATAGCTAATCAGGATCACCATCACAGAGCTGTGTTATAAATAGTGTTAAAATTAGATCCTTTTGGTACTTACAGTGATATCCCTCCTTGGATAAAAGCTGCAACAAATCACACTGACAAAAAAAGTCCACTTCAGTGGAATAAAACATTTTAGAATTTTTTTTTTAAACTTTAGGTTCTCTACTTTTAGTCCAGCACAAAGTATCCTGGCATCAAGCACTTTTTCTCTGCAAGTTTGCAAAAGACTTCAGTTAAGACTTCAAATGCTTAGAAATGTTCCATTTATGGGCTAAAAACCACCATTAAAACTTCTTTTTAGAAAGTGAGGTGGTCTAAATGATCAGACTTCACTGTAGATTATATAAAGAAAAACAACTACATGCGTGTTCTTAAGTATCACCAACATGACACCACATTCCTAGCCTTTTCTTTTTGTCCTCAAAGGTTAAGTTCACAGTGAAACATTCCTGACAAGGTAGGTAGAAGTTAGAATCCTAGAAGTTTTAGACAACATCCTACTAAATGTAATCCAGAAGGGGAGAAAAAAAAAAGAAGCAAAGACATTACCCCTTTCTACAAATCACACAACTACAGAAGGAAATGAAGGAACTCAAAAGTAAACAAACTCTGCTGACCAAAGAACTTTAATCCCATATTCCAGGAACTTCTTACAGTTTAATAGAGACAATTGGAAACCTAATTCCACTGTGACATTATAAAAGGCTCAAAGCTTTGAAGTAGGAATATTGGCCTCTAAAAACTACTGCATTCCCTAAAAAAAAATTTTTCTTTAATTTAAAAGAAAAAAGTTTACCTTCAAGAAGCCTTGTCTTTGGGTGTCACAGGAAAGTGGCAAGATGAAAGCACTAGGGCACAACAATTCTTCACGGGGCCATTTCCTCAGTTACTCTGTAAGGACAACTGTTTCATTTATTCCAAAGAAAATGGAGAAGACTTTGCAGGTGAAATTTGAGTTTTTAAAATCATGTAGTCAAAAGGTCCTTATTTCTAATTATGTGATCAATAACCTTGAGCTAGATGCTTAACTTCTAATCTGCCTTAGTTCCTCCACTTGAAAACTCTACTGGCAGTCAGCATTTACCATCAGAGAGACTGTTGAGAAATTTCAAAATAAAAAATGCTGCTTTCGTTGATCTCCAACTTTCAAATGCATTGAGAGACCTATTTTCCACATTCACTTTTACATCAGCTCACTACTACCTTAAGAAATAAAACATTTTTATTCCACAACCTGAAATTTTGCTTGGCAGAAGAATGGCATGAACCTATTAATATACATGCCACATTAATACTGCTTCATTTTTGAGAAGTACAGATCCACATGAAAGCAAATAACCCCGAAGATCGGATGATTACTGTGTCATTAATACCTTTGAGAAGAAGGGGATTCTTTACCCTGAAGTGATTCTAAAGGACAGCCTCATTCACGAAAGACGCAGACGAGTGCAAGGAACACTTGACTTGGAGTCAGAAAGCTAGTTCAAAAGCTTTTATTTCCTACATCTGACCTCAGAAAAGTAATTTAGCTTCTGTGGATCTCACCTTCCACATTTCAATAAACAGGCATGGACTAGATGGCTGCTAAGGAACTTTCCAGCTCTACAAGACAGCAGTTATGGCTAGCATTACACAATGATTGTAGCTTCCAAGGCAAACCAAGAAAGAGGAAGGCCCCAGCTATCAGACAGCACCTTGCAAACACGTTAGTGCGAAAGGAAAAGATTCTTCTCAATTAAAAGGAACCTCGGGGGCAGCTAGGTGGCGCAGTGGATAGAGCACCGGCCCTGGAATCAGGAGCACCTGAGTTCAAATCCGGCCTCAGACACTTAACACTTACTAGCTGTGTGACCCTGGGCAAGTCACTTAACCCCAATTGCCTCACCAAAAAAACCACAAAACAAAACAAATAAAAGGAACCTCAGAAACTTCATTGGCTCCTTTCTCCTCTGGCATCCCCAGATCATGCAGAGCTGACCCTCTAGACAGTGTTGGGAGTCCTACTCCTGAGCAGAGGCTTTTCTGAACACAAACTTTGGGGAGTTGGGCAATTCTTGGATGTGGCTTAATTGAGGAGAATACAGATGAGGGCCAGGACTATGGCCCCAAGCATCTTGTTCTTTCTTAAATCACTATGAATCCCAGCTTGAAGATTGAATATCTTCCCCAGAACAATGTTCTATACACAGTTGGTTCTTAATAAATATCTGTTGAACTGAATTAAACTGATAAGTAAAAAGACAAAGAAAAGATGAGTTTAACATGGCAAAAGAACTCAGAATCTAGTATGATAAATTACACTAACTAGTATTCAGATAATGCTTTAAGAACTGCAAAGCACTTTACAATTATGATCTCATTTGATCTTCACAACAGTCATAGAAAGTATTATTGTTATTATTATTATTATTATTATTATTATTATTATTATCCCCATTTTACAGATGAGAAAACTGAGGCTGAGTGAAAGTTAGATGACTTGCCCAGAGCCATACAGCTCAGTGAGAGCCTGAGGCTGCATTAATTCTCCAAGAGTTGCTAAAAGGTACTTCACAGCACTGTAGTGAAATGCAGGGTCAGGATACAGACTGATTAAATGAACTAGTTAGAAAAGGAATCTACCTGCCCTATCTGTATCCTCAACCAAAAATTAAGTCTGCATTAAAATCCCTCATAAAAGCTCATGGGGCCAAATAGGACACAGGGCTCCTCAGGATCACAATTTTATAACAAGCAAGGTATAAGCAACACAGTCCTTTCTGACCCAATCAAAAAGGAAATGAGAGCTAAAAGAAGGGTCTGGTTACACTGCCTAGCCACAATGACTTACATAAAAGAAACACATAAATTGGGTTAAAAGATATCTCAATTTGGTGTAAATTAAGAACCAAATTTCTTCATTAAGGCAGCTCAGTGATCCAGGGGATCAAGTGCTGGACTTGAAAGTCAGGACAAGTAGAGTTCAAGTTGTACCTCAGATACTAGCTATACTAGCAAGTTACTTAAGCTAAGCTTCAGTTTCTTCATCAGCAAAATGGGGATAATAATAGCCAGCTACTTCCCAGGAGTTGTTATAACAATCAATTTACATATGTAAAGCAGTCTGCAAAAAAAGGATTTTATAAGTGCTAGCTATTACCATCATCATCATCATCGTTATTATTTATTCCATACAGAAATGCATCTGTGTGTGATGAGATAGAACACAATCATATGACAGCATGCATAGCAGAATTTTAAAAAAACAACACCTAGATTTCAAGAATAACAAAAATGAAGATGTCAATCTAGAACTATTCCCCTAATAATTCAAGTCTTGTGTAATCAGAACTTTTTATTTCACACTGAGCTAAAAGGCCAAACTGGGCACAGTAGAAAGTTCTCCTTGGCACCACCAGATATTCTTTTCCAATGGTATAAGTTCTCTGGCTAACAAATATTACAGCCACACTCCCTTAAGATTCAAAGATATGGGGGCGGCTAGGTGGTGCAGTGGATAAAGCACTGGCCCTGGATTCAGGAGTACCTGAGTTCAAATCCGGCCTCAGACACTTGACACTTACTAGCTGTGTGACCCTGGGCAAGTCACTTAACCCCCATTGTCCCGCCCCCCCCCCCCCAAAGATTTAAAGATATGCTGAACCAACTCCAGATCAGAGCTGCTGAACTCAACATCAAGGAGTCAGCAGGCTCACCTGCTGGCAGAAAATCTGGCCCTGTAGTTGAATGTTGGATTCAAAGAAACACTTGAACTTCTAGAAACTTTACTTTCCTGGGTTGTTGAGTTTTCAATAGTCATCTTTTCAGCCCATTTCTTTTACCTTCCAAGATCTACCGCTGAAAAGGATAAGGAAAGCAAAGAGAAAACCTGTCTGGGAAAAAAAAAAAAAAAGAAAACCTGTCTGGGGTAGAATAGGGATCTATACTAACCCTAGAAAGCACAATATAAGCTGGAAAAGTTATTCTTTTCCTATGGAGCTGAGATTATAGGGCTTTCTCATCACAAATCTTATGCAAGAGTAATTTAGGCAATTACTAAAACCTCATATGATATTTGTAAGTCCTACTTTGTCACCCTGACTATTAAGTATTGATGTGGTAGTCTTAGCTTGAAGACTAAGCATTATCTAATTTCCACCCACCTAGGAGCTCCCAATGAACCTCTGATTCCCAAAAGGTTCCACCAGAAATGGCTTGGGAAATTGGGGGTGGGGGGGAAGGGAGAAAGGGGGAGTCCCAGGTCCCAGTTCTATTCATATAAGCTGATTTAATGTTCCGTCTTGAACAACAAACATATACCTAGGTCAGGTTTCTGCCAAACAGTTGCAGGATTCTAATATTTTCACAAACATGCAAGCACACTTCGGCATTTTCAAAAACTCATTTCTCTTAACTTTGTTGGATGAAAAAAGTCTGCTTCAAAAAAACTCACTCAATTCTCCAGCCACATTTTCCCACACTGGAAAAAACAATGACGAGGTTAGTGCTCATCTGGTATGCTGCATTTCTCTCAGCAGTCAAGAGGTGGGACTAAAGACTAGATGACTTGGTCACCTAGCAAAGTTACCCTTGGCTAAAGAACGCCAATTCCCCTGAACCAATTAGTGCCAAGAATCTATTTCAGACATGAATTTCTTTCCCAGAGTTATCTTTTAGCCAGTCATTTCAAACATCCACTGAGCCACAACCAGAACACTGGTCAATGGTTATTTGGGGGCCTACACTGAATCTACCAGCTAAATAATGAAGTTAATCCCAAACAATTCCTCTTTGCCTCATCCATGCATTTCAAGAAACAATAGATTATGAGCCATCTTGTTAGCCAAGTTCACTGGAAGGTTACAGTACTGTAACATAAAAATCCTATCACCATGCTTCTTGCTTCCTTCTCCATTCAGAAGTACAAGTCTAATAAAACAGAGTACAAAGCATACTATCTTCAGCCTTAATTCCTAACCACATAGTCAAGAAAGACAAGATAAGGGTACTAGTCACTGCAACCACTGAAACAAAGAAGCATCCAAATGCAATAGTCCCCAATGGTGGGGAAGGAGAGATCTGTGCCTGTCCTCAGAGGTGCTAGCCAACTGCCTTCCTCCAAGACAGAGCAGGTATCAAAACCTGAAAGCCCCCAACATGGAATCACAGCCAGAAAAACCTTTCTGGCTAATGTTTCTCTGGCAAGTCTGCAGTTTCAGTCTCTCCAAAATGAGGAAAGCTACCACCAATTCTACTTTCTGAAGAATAAATGCAGTTGCTGAGAAAGATACTAAAGCAAGTCTGAGGTGAGCCCTGTGTGGAAAGTCTTACAGCAGCAGCATCTTCTGCATATCAACAACTCACAACACTTAACAATGCCTAACGAAAAGCATTCACTTCTGTCTGCTGCAACTATGAAGACTAGTAGATGAAATATGAAAGAAAGCTTCTTGCCCCAGCAAACTTCCTTAACTGGATGCATTGAGATTATACCTCCTCAGACTCAGACACATACACACACACCTGCTCTATGTTCAGAGGCATACAGCAGATCCTGGTGATTCTGAATCTGGCCATCAGTACTAAGAAGAGAGTTCATCTAGAGAAGGAAAAGGGGGCAAGGGGAGAGTCAAGGAGCTATAATTGTTCATCTGTGTTAAGAAAACAAAGGATCTTGGCTCAGCAATGGGGAGCAAAAGAAATTTGTTAGATGTTGGGGCAGTAGTCAGGTAAGCTTCCTCAAAAACATTCCCCTCCATCTTTACTTGCTCCAAGCCTTGGCAACAGGCGTCAGAGCTGGAAGGAACTTTAAAGATCACCTAGTCCCTTCATTTTGCAGAGAGGAAAACTGAAGCCCAAAGAGGCTAAGGGAGTTGCCTATGGTCACACAGCTGATCTAGAGCAGGGCTGAGATTTTAACCAACATTCCCCAACTTTAAATCCAGTGTTCTTTATCCAACACTCACATATTTCTCCATTGGTTCTTAGGTTTCCCTACGGTACTTTCGAAGAATGGTGGACAGCAGTTATCTCCGACACCATTTTTAAAAGATGCCAATTTCGATTCATTCCAGGAGTAAAAATGAGCTATCTCAAAAGCATGACAAGAACACCTTAACCCCTTTAAAGGGTTAATTCCATCCCCCCCACCCCACCCCCACTGAACTCTATTTCAAAGGAAAGATTTTATTGCCATAGTTAAGCTTTTAATTTCAGGAGAAATTATTTTTCACAATGTGTGAAACATAAGGGAAAGAGGACTCCTTCCTGGGGCAATAATACTCTAAGTGCTAACAAGGAAAGCACTTAAGTGACAGCTAGGTTATCTAAAGAAAGAACCGGGGTAGCTAGGTAGCACAGTGGATAGAGCACTGGCCCTGGAGTCAGAAGGACCTGAGTTCAAAGCCAGCCTCAGACACTTAACACTAGCTGTGTGACCCTGGGCAAGTCACTTAACCCCAATTGCCTCACCAAAAAAAAAAAAAAAGAAAGAACCTAATGCCCATTTTCAAATATTAGAAAAGGGAAACACTAAATAAGGAGAAAATTCTTTAGGCTTGGAACAACAATGTGGTGTCCATTGGTCCAATGCAAATAAGAATGAGAAAGCTGATATTACTGATATCAGTCATAAGTCCTTAAATGTAACTCTGATTAAGGAACAAGCCCAATGAAAGTTGTACCTACTACTGTTCAAGCATTTAAATAGAATCATACAAGTATTTGAGAGAAAATCCTCCAGGGCTCATGAATCACACAGAGTTTGAACTGGCTGACTATGTCTGTTATAGACAATAAATTCTCTGAAGGTAGGGACTATTTCATTTATTTACCTTGGAGGCAACAGTAGTAACAACAACAACAACAACAACAAAATACCAGATTTGGAATCAGGAGGCTTGGTTTAAAAATCCTAGCTCTAACAATTACTAGCTATATGACCACAGGCAAGTCATTTTACTTCTTTGAGTCTATCTTTATCAATAAAATGGGTATGAAAGTTGTCCTACCTACTTCATAGGGCTTATATGCATCCTAGGACCCTAAAAGTACTTAAATGTGTTTTCTTACTATTATAGTTTGTACAGAGTCCAGAATAAGGTCATGTACAAGTGGACTATTCACAAAGACCACTGAATTATTTGTTAGAATATTTTTAATGAGAAAAAAAGTTCTAAAATTTGACCTGCTCTTTTCTTAGGGGAGTCTAACATTTTAGACTTTTAACTCTCCTTGTAACAATATTCAAAAAACAAAGTTGGAACCAACTGCTTTGCCCATTAGGGCAAATAGAGTTGCCTCAGAGAAAAGGCAACAGCCAGAACTAAAACATAAATATGAATCATAGGAAACTGTGATTACATTTGTTCTGCTTAGCCCTAGAGGACAAAATAGGACCAATGAGTGGAAGATTCTGAATTATGATAAGGAAAGAAGTTTCCTATTGGAGCTATCCAAATGATGCAAACTTACAGAGTAGATGAGATATGTTCTTGTGCCAGTTACAGCTGTAGCCCTGGCAGTTACTACCATTATCAACAACTACTGGGTTTTTAGCTACCTCACTCCTTTCTACTTAAGTACTCAAAATGATTTTCTCAAACATTATGTAAGCAATGGTGTCACAGAAGGGGGAAAAAAACATGAGCATGTAGATTACCAAGTAGAATTTAAACAAATTTTACTAATCTTCCTATATATTTTTAGAACCTAACGAAGTTTTCTTCCAGGCTACTACTTTGTTCATTACCACCATATGCATCATTGCTATGAAACTGTTATGTGTAAGAGGTTATTTTTAATCTAACTACAGACAACTATTTTTTTCCATTTTATAAATAAGAGAATGGAGGCAGAAAAAGTTAACTGATTTTCTGAAGATAAAGACAGTGAGGACAAACAAATTGGGAATAAAATTCCCATCACTTCCACTGTATACTACCTCTCCAATAGAGGTCCAAAATATAGTTTCACTGAAATGTTTAGTGAGTTTCTAGGTGGCAAACTGGGGTCTTATAAATAAGACAGTTCAAGAACAAAGAAAGGCAAGTACAGATTCAGATTCACCAGGTCAGACAGTAGGCAGTGAAGCCCTCTTGTATGCAACTCCAATTGGCAGAAAACAATAATGAATTCAAGAGACATGGACACAAAAAAAATCCACTCCCCCCCTCATCCCCAGATGAAATGGAAAGGGGTGCATGCATGCAGGATCTGCATGCAATTAGAGCTACATACTAGTGGCCTTTGCTATAGATCCAAGTGTGTGTGTATTTACCTAAAATCCTTGCACATGGATAGATCACAGAACAATCAAGGATTACTTCCCACTAGAAGAGGTTTGTTGTTTTTTTCCCCAACAGGACCCCATTGTAGGTGTATACCCCAGAGGTATCTCTTGCTCTAAACTAATCATTTTTTTCCAGCCACTATCCTTGGAATCTAATCACATTGCTACTGGGCACTAGTTTAAAGAATGCACAACTCAGTACCCATTAGCTCTTAGGAAAAGCCTTCCCAACCTCTCCAATTTTCTTCTAACAGCAGCATTTTAGCTGACACAAAGTTTGCTCCAAGGACAGATCTTCTTTTGCACCTTTCCAAAACAAAATCATTTGGATCTCCCTCCCTCCCCACAAAAAATCCTTCCAGCAGCATTCGACCGAAGTATAAAGCAACCTGGTTGGCTTCCATGCATCCGATGGCCTCTTCCAAGAGTGAAAACTCCACGCAGACATAGCCATAGTCGTAACCTGGGGACAGCATTTAAATACAGACGGGAGTCATGTTAGTGCCTTGCAAAAGACAAAAGACACACAAATCCCCCATTATCTGACCCCTTTAGTCAATAACCCTCCTAGCGTCCCTTCCTCTCCTCCCCAATATAGATTCCAATCCCACAACAGTAAATGGCATTGAGGAAAAATCTAGATGTTTCTCAATTCAATTTCAATCCCGATTGGCTTTGCTATCTATTAAATGTAAAGTTCCTTTGCCCTCCCCTTAATAATGACGACCTGCTGAGAGTGCCTTAGAATGAGTAATCCCACAAAGATCAGTTCAGACAGGAAACGGCAACATTTAACAACAGGTTGAATGCCTGGAAAAAAGAAAGTCAGCAGGAGGAAGGTATCTGGAAAAGATTGTCTGTGGAGAAGAGGGAGCATCCCAAGGAAAACCTGGCAGGATCACACACACTTTCCAAGATCACCTTCGCAGAAAACAAAAGTACAAATGTGTAATAGGACAGTTCTGTTTTTCCCTAATGCCTCAAGAGATTTATGCTTGGCTGAGGCCACTTCAGCCCTCTTTTGTATCATTTTTCTAAGTCCAATGTCATTCACATACAGAGAGGAAAAAGAAGTGGGCTTGTGAGATCAGTTGGTGTGCTAGTTTTCAAAACATGATATCTATACAAGAAGTACAGAATACATTTATAGCCTCTCTTGCCAGTCATCTGAGCAAGGTATTATTTACAAGATAGAAGAAACTACCTCTTCTCTCCAAATCCTTGATAAAGCATATGGTTATATAATCTTAACTTGTTTTAGATTTTCCCTAGTACTGGCAAATTATTCCAACATTTATGACATTTTTGAGATACAAAGCATTTCTTATTTCATTCATCATCTCACTTTATCTTTACCCTGCGAAGTAAGTAATTCAAGCATTACCTCCATTTTACAGACAGAAAAACTGACGTTCAGAGGAGCAGGAAATGACATGATTATATAAGCTCTGCAGAAGGATACAATATTTGCACACTGATCGTGATCTCCATGCTTCCTGTACTACTGCAAAGGATAGGGACAACATGAAGCTAGATGCAATATTATACAAGTGGAACACAAGATAGGGAGGAGGTAATTTAGATGAGAATTAAGATTTAAGAAGAGATGTCAGGATCACTAGTTCCTTCCCGTCTCAAAAGTATCACACCTGAGCAACTGAAATTAAGGCACAGTCTTCAGTGAAGAGAGAGAGAGAGAGAGAGTGTGTGTGTCTGTGCTGTGTGTGTTGTGCACATACACATATGTGTGCAGGTATGCGAAGGAGATAGCAGTGTATCTGTTTGAGATGAAAGCATCATCTTCCTATTAGAACTAGAAAATTCCTAAGAGAGTGATAGCCAGTTCTGGATTTGTCATGTTTGAGTCATCACATTAACTTTTAAAAAGTCTTGATATTAGAACTTAGCAGGTTCACTAAGAAATGTCCAAGGGGTGCAAACTAAAAGGACTAGGGCATCTTTGCTGTTTCTTATGAATTAATGATAAAGATGAGGAAATAAAAGCTCTTAGAAATCTCAGTATCACCCCTAAACTAGGAAATAAATCGTATGTTCCACAAAAGGAACCTTTTAAGCCACCAACTCCACTCAGACCTTGGATTGTGGGACTTGGAGCTAGAAAGGTTCTTATAAGCCATCAAGTTCAACCTTAAGATGAGGAAATTGAGGCTCTAAAAGGTTAAAGGTTTTGCCCAAGGTCACGAAGCTAGCTAAATGGCAGAGCCAATATTTGAATCAAAGTTCTATGACGCAAAACCCAGAATCTTTCCACCAATCCACTGGAGAAAGATAAAATTTAGGGTGCACTCAGAATATTTTATATTTGTACATCAAAGATGTGACTACATCTGCCACTAAACACCTTCAAATCAAACCCAATGCACCAGTAAGTAAATAATTTTGGTAGTTTAATAATTTAAAAGGACTTTAAATTCCCCTAAAGAAAACTAAGTAGAGTGGTAAAAGTAACATTCCTCTCCATCAGCAAATACCTACTACAAACACTCCAAATAGATGTCAGCAATCACAAACAGATGGCCATTTAATAAGGAGATTCAATCTCATTCATGCTTTTGCTGCATTTACGAAATGTCCCAAAGACAAGTAAACACAAAGACAATAATTACACTGTTCTAAGTGTACAATATGAAACCAGTGAGGAATTTATGAGCACAAATTCTAAAACCCAAAAACTTACAGATTACAAGAAGGGAAGAGAGTTGGGGTCAGGGGAAGGGCTACCGTGTGAGGCCATCAGAGGACCACAAAATATTCTCTTTATATTCACATTATACTAGGGACCAACAAAATCACTGAGAAAAATTCCAAGTTGTATTCAAAGCATCTGAGCACACTCTATGTTACCTCAAGGCACCTATTACTGCTCAAAGAAGATGTATCAACCCTATTATTATACCATGTTTCAAACTATAGGGAATTACAACAAGGTTCTAGCATGTCTGACATCAAATGAGAAGATGTTTGAAGAAAAAAAAAAGTTATTTAGACAACAATCATTCTTCTACATCATACTATTAGGGTCACAGATGATATGTGTGCAAACCAGCAGCAGCAGCTTCTCACTAGTGACAGAAATTGTAGATCTTCATGTGTACACTAGCTGCTGCTGATCGGAATTACCCTAACAAGTCTAGAACTAAAAAGGATCTAGCAGTCATAAATCAGGAAATACAATTTTAAAGGTTATCATACCAACTATCCAGAGACCCAGAGATCACTCTGAAGAAGGAAAAACATGCTCTGGGCTGAGATTTGGGGACTTAAGTACTTAATACAATGATTTCTCCTAAAACTAAGATAACTACATGAAACTAAATCCAAAACATCAAAAGACTGATTTTAGAATTTTATTAACAAATACAAGTCCTTTCTGCATTATTCTTTTTTCTCTGGGGTAGAAAAGAGGGTATTGCTAAGATAATGGTCTGAATCAGATTTGAAGGAAATTATCTGGTACTATCTATGTGACATACAAAGACAAGATGATAAATGTTAAAGCAAATCACAAACTGAGATCATTGGGAAAGTCAAATATTTTGGTGGGCTGGTATTCCTTAGTACCTATTTTGTAAAGCTGAAATAATTGGATACATGATTCCAGTCACCTCATTTCAGTTGTGCTCACTGACATAGGAAAAGACTTCATGCACTCCTTTAGGCTGCTCACGAGAAAAGGTGAAAACAGGGCAAAGGGAGAAAAAGATGTCAAAACAAATTAGAGTTCTAGTTCTTCCCTACCTCCACTTACCACCTGATCTCTTCTTCTCAGGAGCAGTATTTGTGGTGAATGAGGCAGGTGCTTTAAGGAGTTATGCCAGGTTAAAAAACCATTAAAATGCATTATGTACATCCAAAACACACAACCATTCAACTGCCACCATCGTGGAATTATCAGAAATGCTTATGACAATGACAGTCAGCCAATCCTTGGATCTTTGAAACAAATGCTAGTTAAGAATAAAGTCTTTCTTTTGTCATCCAATCCAATCCCCCCCCCCAAATTCATGAATCCTTTCTCCAATATTGCCCACAAACATTCCTATAACATCGTTTATCTAATATAAAAACACTGCATTAACTTCACACACTAATCTGGTAAAACCCAGGTTCTAACATGGACTACATATATTGCATACCTACAAATTCTTGAGAAGCCTGTGGCCCTCTTAAAAGACAAGATGCAATGGCACAATGACAGATGGAAAAGGGACATTAAAAACATCAAGAATATTGGAGTTTAGGGGCGGCTAGGTGGCTCAGTGGATAAAGCACCAGCCCTGGATTCAGGAGTACCTGAGTTCAAATCCGGCCTCAGACACTTGACACTTACTAGCTGTGTGACCCTGGGCAAGTCACTTAACCCCCATTGCCCCCCCCCAAAAGAATATTGGAGTTTATCTGACTGACTTCAGAGAATTTGTTAGTTGATCAGCACCAAATAAATTACCCTAGAAATAATTCAATTTGGGGCAGCTAGGTGGCGCAGTGGATAAAGCACCAGCCCTAGATTCAGGAGGACCTGAGTTCAAATCTGGCCTCAGACACCTAACACTAGCTGTGTGACCCTGGGCAAGTCACTTAACCCTCATTGCCCTGAAAAAAAAAAAAAGAAAGAAATAATTCAATTCAATTCAAAGAAATCTATATTAATCGTCTATGATTTGGATCCCAAGGGCTTCTGTACAATATAAATTTAAAAAAAAAACAAAACAGCAGACTCCCTTTTCTAACCACAAAAACTACTTTTTCAGATGCCTACAACTCCAAAATGTTTTAAAGTGCTATGAATATTTTTTTAAATAACACAAATAATGACTCAAAGGACTCTCAACTATTTAACTTGCATTTTGCTTACTCCCAACAGTGTGTGTTTACTTTTCAACTACAGAAAAGGTTTCTCATAAATTTTAGGAGTCAAAAAAAGCAAAGTATTCTCTTTAAGTCAAGGATTTTAGACATAACCAAACCAGAATTCGCCAGAACTCCTACACCAAGAGGATTGAGGATGCCACAACAAATGCAGGGATATTAGCAATTCCTTCTCATCAGCTAAATAATTTTCCTGGTTGCATCTATTATAACCTTTAATGCAATACTCACCTGCAGAATGGAAGATTTTCCAATTTCAATAATAAACATGAAATCCATCAACCAGCACCCTTAAAACAAATCTGTGACATTTCACAATCATTTTCAATTCCATTTCCTATCAACTATATAAAAGGTTTGCTGACTTAAAAACTCATGAAAAGGGGCAGCTAGGTGGCGCAGTAGATAGAGCACCAGCCTTGGAGTCAGGAGTACCTGAGTTCAAATCCGGCCTCAGACACTTAACACTTACTAGCTATGTGACCCTGGGCAAGTCACTTAACCCCAATTGCCTCACTAAAATAAATAAATTTTAAAAAAAAACCTCATGAAAAGTTATTGTCAGGTACTTGTTACTATGTTTGAAAATTACACATGGAGCTACATATCAAGTTCTTCAACAACACAAACTGGTTATGAAATGAAGTACAAAACGTTATGCACTTCTACACGAAGACTGTCCTGTAGGATCCTTTCAACTTGTTGTTGGGTCAGCTTTACCAAAGATGGCATTCAGATGATTACTGTCAACAGTATTCAATATTTATCACACAATCTATAGGCAAAGCAATGGTCTTGGACTCTCTGAAAGATACAAAGATGAATACAATCCTATCCCTACTCTCGAGGTGCTTGATCTAATCTAATAGAAGAGATGACAAGCACTCAAATAACTATGATACAAAACAGAATGTAATCAGTGCCAAATGAGTAATACAAATTACAAAATGGAAAAAAAATATAGTTTTGATTTGGGGTGTTCAGAGAGGGTAGAATCACTTCCAGGTCGGAGTAGGGGGAAAGTTCACAGAGACGATAGAACTGAGGTTGCTCTCTTCTATTAAGTCAGCAAGAAACGAGTACAGATAAGATAAAAAGAAATCACCACATTTGGCCCATGATATTTGGCACGGCCAAACACAAAAGTATCCTCAGCCACCAAGAGAATAGAATCAAAATTAATTTAGCTCAAGATGGACAAAATAGTCCTTTTGTCATTTGTGTCAAAATGACAGCACTGACATAATAACATAGGTTTGTTCACCACCAATCTGGCTCACTAGGCACAATCACTGTCCAGCACAGATCTATTTCTTTGTCAATTCTTCCATCTAATACACAATAAGTTATCACTTTACTCACTTTTAATATATTGCCGTTTCTCCTCTCACATACACCTTGCAATGGGTGATAATAAATTTGCCATTAAGTAACCCATGAAGTTTTATCACATACAAGATATAAATTTATCCTGTCTTAAGCTTCTAATCAAAAAGCCCACTAGGGGAAAACAGCATCAATTCTCAGAGAAATGTCTGTCTATAATACTAAATATAACATTTACTGTTGCAGTGAGCCAAATAAGCAATTTCAATAGCTCAGCAGTAGAAAAGGTATTTTAAAAAGAGACAATTCAATACTTTGAGAGACCTATAATCTTTTCTATGAGGATACTCCTTCCACTGGTACAACCTACCCATGCCTTCTAATCCTATGCAATTTTTATTCATATTCTTCTATAGTTCTTCCTCAGGTGAGCCACTCAATGCACTAGAGACCTTCCTGAAGGTTTTGTTACTTTTTTTTGGGGGGGGGGGTGAGGCAATTGGGGTTAAGTGACTTGCCCAGGGTCACACAGCTAGTAAGTGTCAAGTGTCTGAGGCTGGATTTGAACTCAGGTCCTCCTGACTCCAGGGCTGGTGCTCTATCTACTGCGCCACCTAGCTGCCCAGTTTTGTTACTTTTTATGGGTACCAATGAAACAGTTTATTTGGCCAGCTGTCATTCCCTGTTCTTATTACATGACAAGCCCACCTCCTTTTCTGGGGCTATATTTCCTTTTTTTTTTTTTTTTTTTTTGCAGGGCAATGAGGGTTAAGTGACTTGCCCAGGGTCACACAGCTAGTAAGTATCAAGTGTCTGAGGCCAGATTTGAACTCAGGCACTCCTGAATCCAGGGCCAGTGCTTTATCCACTGCAACAGCTGCCCCCTGGGGCTATATTTCTTTATATTACTTAGGTCCATCAATGACACCTGCTAAAGTCTATTTATGCCCATCATACATCTTTTTCACTGACTTTTGGGTCACCCACAACTGATTCCTTGAGGAAAATGGTGTTTCCAAAATACAAATTTGTATTGCTTCAGGATGAGATTGTTTTAAAAGATGGGGTCTACATAAGTGAACATCTCAAGATTGTTATTAAAAAAAATAATAACCTGAAATTTCCCAGATGAAATCTAGCTACTCTATTACTCCATTTCTGGGCATAATTCATCAGTCCTCTATAGTAACTGTACAATAGTACATATTCAACAAACTAGCCATCTATCTGCATGCCTGGATAGTAGGCATTTTTCACCCATTTAGTTTTCCTTTATGGATTACTAAGCTAATTTCCTGACTTTTTTGGATATTAATGAGGAGACCCTACAACGTTCTGAGATTTGATGCAATCAGCACATCCTCCCATTAAATATATACATGTGGAGATAAACATATAGATATATACATTCACACAGATATGTTAGTAAATCAATACTTTACTTTCTTTTAACAGAATATATAGGTAACAACTTGAAGAGTAAACAACAGTCCCTCAACAAGATTCTTAACAAGGTCATAAAAATTAAAATCTATATACCAGGTATCACTTTTTATTGGGTTCATTTTTAGAAGCTGCATTATTTAATCCAATAAAAATTATCCTTTACAATTTCCCTTAATGACCAGAATGTTAGTTTTGTATGAATATGTAAACTTTGGGAACTGCCTGTCATTTTTCACTCAAAACAACTCAAACACATGGTAACAGAACATATTTATAAATAAGTAACACAGGTGCATGGGAGCAAGCTAGAGTAAAGGGTCAAATGGATATAAGGATTTCATTAGTCCAGGGAGCAACAAAGAATCTAGGTGAGATTTACTTCAGAGACTTAGAGGTATACACACACACACACACACACACACATTTTCAAATTTCAACTGCTATATTACCACGAAAATACAAACCCAAGCTTATGAAAAATGTTAACAATATTCCTTCCATTCCTCCATCCCAATGAAACTACAAAATTGGAAAAAAATCAAGCAGACTTTTTGTTCTTTGCTTTCCAGAATGTATGCTCCCCAGTGTGAAAACTGTCAGGCATCATGATATAAGTGGGTGAAACCAATAATACACAGTAATGAACTTCTAAGCTCTCCAAATGGAATACGTTAGGCTACTTCTATCTAGGCTGTTAACACACTGAGTCAGTTCCAAAAGCAGTCTAAATTATTCAATATTTTTTACTTAAGTTTCTTTCAGAAGAACCCAAAGTATTCCAAAGTTGCTTCAATAATTATTTTAATATCCTATGAAGACAAACATACTTCCATTCATAGATTAGACAAATGAATATTCTTTTATATATCCCCAAGAGTTAGGTGACTGCATTATTCTTTATTCCTTTATTACAGCTTCCAACAGAGAACTTATTCCTTCAGATTCTACATCACTCAATCTCAAATATTTGCATGTGGAATAGCTATTTGCTGATATTCCTTCTTCCAGAAGGCTGTTACCTTTCAGATCAGATTTGTTTGGACTTTTAACATTGTTTGTATTTTTGGAAAAGTTTATTCCCTATTGTTGGCTGGTAATTTAAGGGTTACCACTGGCTGTGTATTTTGGTATCTACAGTTAATTTAAAGTTATATTTCCATGGTAACCTAGTTATGTTTTTAGTCATACAATAAATCTTATTAAGCATCTATTTTGTATTGCACACTAAGGGAGATAACTTAGATATAACCAACTCCCTGTCTTGAGGGAGCTCAAAATCTAATAGGGGGATAAGACATAAGCTCAGGTAACTATAAAAAACATTATATACTAAGTACATTAAAGAATTACAAAATAAATTGTTATGAAAATCCTGGGGGAGTTGGAAGGGGTGGGAAGAGACAGGGACCAGGCAAGACTTCCTGGAGAAGATACCAGTTTGAGCTGGGCTTTAAAGTTTAAAAGGGGAATTCAACATGTAAAGACAGGGAAGAGAGGTATTATATTAATTTTATACACACACACAGATATGTGAGAGCTCATGCCACAGTACTTCCCACCAATGAACTCCACAAAACATTTCTGCCTATAGTGAAAAAACTTTATGAAATCATTAGCATATATCTAAATCATTCATTTCTTAAGAAGAAAAACAGAACCTAATAGCATCTGTTAAGACTGGAGGTTCTGTTGTTTATTACACCAAAAATAGCGATACACACAAAAAATTACAAGTTTACAAGGTTCCATGCTACAACTTTATTAGGGACAAAATATTACAATAGCATTTATATGTACATAACATCTGAACTGAAATGAGTCTAAGAACCATCAATAAAATGACTCTACCACAAAGGCACTGGTGCACATCATAATGTCATTTATACTTATACTGATAGCCAGTGGATATGCATAGCCCTTATAAATAGAAATGCTTAGTCATACATCTTTACATGAAGTGATGATGTAATTTATTAAGAGGCTTATATTCAGTCATTTAGAAAAGTCACTTAATTACATACAAAAGAAATATGAATGCTTTGTTTTATAGTCTCAATGTGAGGGGGTGGGAGATGCTATGGGAAAATGCTGGGGAAAAGAGTGAGGGAGCACAGTTCTTGGGTACAGTTGCAAAAGGCAGTAAAAGAACCTGTTATAACAATGACAAAATCCACAAAACCCCGTAAACATCTTTCAGGAATGGTCTCTGCCTGGTCTCCTTTGAAAGCTTACATAAACATTATTCCTCCTCTTGGATTAAAACAGTGAAGCAAATGGCCCCCAAATCTGGGGCCAAGATACAAGTTTAATAATGGAAGCTCTACCTCTTCAATATCCATCCCACACAAAGGAAGACAATACAAAAGAGGTCTCTCTAATCCCAAAGAGGCATTAGAATCCCTACTGTAGCCTTATTAAAATTGGAGGCAAATGAGTTGTCCAGCAGGAGGGACAAGAAAGAACTAGAGATAAAGCTACAAAGCAAGGATTAATTACACCTAAAGAAGGGAGAAGAGCAGCAGAACACAAGTTGCCCTCCCTATTTCCAAAGAGTTATTATAAGCACGTTTCAATGGCTTCCCGCAGATTGGCATTACAAATGCCTTCCCCAATTGCAGACGGATGAACTCCATCTTGGCTGAATAGTTCTGGGGAGGAATAGACAATCTGATCATGCCTCAACACTGAGATTCCAGAGAGGCTCCAAAATGCAGAAAGTTCTTTAATCAGTGCTTTCCTGGCTTTATCAGCTGCTCCAGGTTTCTGGACCCCTGGCCATATCCTCCTGGGGAGTAAAGCTGACCATACAATCTTTGCTTTAGGAAAGGTTCTACAAAATGTTGTCAAATCGTTTTTCATGGTAATTATTAGGCCTAGCTTAGTCTGCTAGACTAAGTAATTTTCCCCTAAGTAAATTACTATCACATTTGGCAAAATCCCCTCCTGTACCACTGACTGGATATGGGGCAATAACTGGTCCCATAACATCCCTCTTGTACCAAGTCAGAAGACCCAAGCTCTGCTGGGGGCTATCCCTAATTGTGTTCCATATGGCCGGCACCATACTCTTTTTTCAGGCAAAACTACGGTGTGGCCACATACCCAAACTTCAGGGGGATGAACCTTTAGGTATTGAATCTCTCCTGAAACAGAAAACAAAAAAATTAATTTAATATAATGATATCCATAAAAAAATTCCCACCACCCACTCAAAAGAACTTAAAAAATAACCTTTTGTAAGGTCATACAAAAACATGAACTCCCATAATATCAGAAGGCTTTGGGAGCAGCCAAGAGATGACAGAAATGGCATCTACAGGCATCATGAATTCAAACCCCTAATGGGTAAATAAAGTATTAAATATTAAAATATTAAAAATCTCCTCAGAGCAAGTACAACATCCTCTACTGTCTTTAGGGATGTGATGGTGAATACAAAAGTTTAAAAAAGGGTAGGGGAAGATCATCTCTTTTCTAAAACCCTATATATACCAAATGTACTCAACTGAAATGCATGGGCCCTCTCATCCTCCCACACAAAATTAAACATTCCTGCCACCTCTGATACACTACTACTTTTGGTCTGAATGTAAGTCACTTCACTAGCTTTGGAAGGAAAAAAACATATAGGTAAACACTGAAAAATAATATCAGCTATAGGCTATACTCATTTTATGATGAAAAACAGTATGACCTGTATTCCAACAAATACAGTTTATTTTTAAAACGAATTTCCCTTTAGAGGGATATATTAATTTTAATTTTTTTATTCCAGTCTTAGAGAACATAATTGGTGATTTTAGCATTTACCAAGCTGTATTCCCTAAAATGTCTAGCCAACCTACTGCTCTGATGTATGGTAGAAATGACACTAAGGTCACTCTCCTTTAACAAAATCCTTCAGGAGGACCTGAGTTCAAATCCGGCCTCAGACACTTGACACTTACCAGCTGTGTGACCCTGGACAAGTCACTTAACCCCCATTGCCCCACCCCCACCCCCAAAAAAACCCTTGTGTAACCTACTAATCAGAATTTACCAAGATGGTAATTGTCCTATAAATAAAAATTTTTAAATCCTGACATTGTTATATGGACAGTTATTTTGTTCAGATTATTACAGAGTTCTTTCGGGCTCTGAAACAATATATTTTGTATCTATTGTTTTGAGTCATAATGGGACTCCACTTTCAAAGCCTGGGGAGCTCAAACCCAAATCCAGCACTCCTGGGGAACCTAAGGTTAGCCAATGATGATATAAATATATCCTATCACCACCAGTACCATCAATCTTTGCTGACGGAGGTACAGAATTTCAATGTAAGGTGACCTCCAAGGCAACAAAGATGTTTTAAGGCAACAGGAAGTGATTTAGCAAATTAAAGAACCTATCAGTTTCTAAAATATAAAAGTAGGGTTCACCCTATGTAAGGTTTGTTACCCAAATGAAAGCAAACTGTTCTAGAAATGATGAAACCAAAACCTGAATTTCAGGCTTCTAATTATTTTGGCCCTTTTAAAAAACAGCAACAAAACCTAGCCTTATTGCAAACAACTGTCTCATCTGGGCAAGTACTGTTCCAGCTCTTCCTCACTATCTGACAAGAACTGATCCTCTCGGGGTGCACTAAATCCTTATGTCTCTAAGTCTGAAGGGATCTCAAATAAACACTTTCAAATGCCCATTTGTTTTTGTTCTTTACATTCCAACAAACAACCAATCTACTCTGAAGAGGCTCTAAAAATGTTATGAATGTCAGCCTAAACCTGACACAAGCTAAGTGAGGGGTTTTTCTTCAAAGTCCTTCACTTCATCAAACTTTCTTCTATTCCTAGTATTTACACCAAATTCATCTCTCAAATGACAAACACCCATTTGCAAGGAGGGTGAGTACACCAACTACACTCTCAATAGCTCCCCCTCCATTAAGACTTCCTAGAGTGAAAAACTTGAAAAATAATAACAAAAACCAATGATCCCCATGTATGCTTAAAGTAAGTTTGCGGAGAACCAAAATTCTCCCTCTGCTATCACTATCTCCACCCCAGGCTCACCTGATCCCTCCAGCTCCGCTTCATGGGGGTCCTCTCTGGGCATGCCGCTCTCCACTCGGCCACAGCGTCCATCCTCTGCCTCCGCAAGAGTCACCCAGCCCTGAAAGAATGCCTCCTGGCTTCCCAAATATACTTATGGTTTAAGCAGGCACAACCTCTACCAGCCACCTCTCCTCGGAGCTTACCCAACCATAAGTATGAAACTCAGCATAACTCTTGGTTGAAAATAGCTTTCTCCAGTTTCAAAGTATCAGCAAGTAAACATGAGGTTTTTTTTCCCAATTAGGCTGTTTACCTATGTGAATTTGCAAATATTGAGAGGAAGAAATTTATATTTAGTTTTCCATAAAGATAAATGTATTCTCCAATTATATTCCTATCCACAGCATAAATCTTCCACGTTTTGTTGATATCTCATGTCAATTCTCCAGGTTCACAACTTATCTACCACTTGATAAAAAGGTAAAGAATTCTGCTAGAACTTGAGGGATGGACTCCTATGTATTATTCAAGTACATGTTAGTGTTCTCAACATGATGAAAGTAAATCTCCTCAAGCTCCTTAGAAATATGGAAGCTGGATCAGTGGGAAATCTGGCATCCAACAAAGTGATGCTTAAGTCATCTGACTTTGCATTGCATTTAATGTAGTCCGGACGACTAAATAGACAACCATGCTGCCTATTACAGGTGAATGTCCAAAGTCCTAGGGAAGGTTTCCATTCTGAAGCCAGATGGAAAGATAAACTAAAGGTCTGATCGGATCCAATGTGTGCTTCAGAACTCTCATGTAAAGTCTGGCAGAACAATCCATAATCATCAAAAGGGAAAAAAAAAAAGTTATTTTCCCGACCCACAGGGATCTTCTACAGACCCACCTCAGTAGCTCTCAATTGATTCTCTAAATGATTCTGTAGGGCATGTGAACATTTCAGTTTCATGTGTTTTATTAGTAAAAGCAATCCTGAAGTCCTCAATAGCTTCCCTTTGACCTCCAAGGAAACAATTCTTGTACAACTCAGACACTCACTTTGTTTCCAATCATCACCAAGAAGTTCCAATGATACTGTCTGCATTCACAAATTTAAAGAAACTTGTGAAGTTAGGGATCTCCAGTAACATTCGGCTCACAAAAACATCATGAATGAATTCTGAGCTCTCTTTTGGAGGAAAGAAACTTAAGACACGTCATTTAGAGTCTAAAGCAACCTTAACTTTATTCTCATTGACTGAATCCCTTTCCAAATGAGTACATAAGAAAACTGCAGGTTAGGTCGGCGTGTGGTTCTTTCTGAGCTTCTTAAGTTCCTACTAGTAAGCCAGGGCCTCCCAGTTACTTCTGAGGTTGCTGGACGTCATTTTGAAACTACGAAAAAGAATTCCATAACAAAGATAATCTGGACCAAAAGTCTAAAACATCTAAATTTGTCATCCCTTATGCTTTACCTCTAAGTAACTCATATTCATGTACATAAAAATGACTACTTTGGGGGGCAGCTAGGTGGCGCAGTGGATAGAGCACCGGCCCCGGATTCAGGAGGACCTGAGTTCAAATCCGGCCTCAGACACTTAACACTTACTAGCTGTGTGACCCTGGGCAAGTCACTTAACCCCAATTGCCTCACCCCCCCCCCAAAAAAAGACTACTTTTGTAGTTTTAGAAACCAGACTCTTAACTAGAACATTTGTAGATCTTACCATAATGTATTTTTAAACTCAAAGTTGCAATTTTCAGCTAAATTTGCATCATCCTTCTAATATCCTGGGTCTCCTACTACGGTCATTTTGCCTGATAGAAGCAATGTTGTATAAGTAGCTTTGTGAACCTTAAAATGACATATAAGTGTGAGTTATTTTTATTATTGGGTAGCTGTCTATACACTAGGAAATTAAAATCAGAGACCTGAATAAATGCTCCCTTGAAGTGTTTCACCTAAATTCTCATTTGTAGAATGGATGGGTGTCTGAGGTAGTTTTTAAGTTATCAGGAAAGTATCTGTATAACTACTACATAAATATTTGTAAGAGGTAAGTTACACGTCCTCCTCATATAAACAAAATGAATAAATACACTGTTGAAGCACAGATAATACTGCCAGCAAACATGCTTTGTTTTTAAATCATATCCCTAGCTAAAGGGAAATATCTGACAGAACAGTGCCGTAACCCACACTTTATTTACAATTGAAACATATCCCATCAATCACAAACATTATGCTTCCCACACTTAGTAATCAGTACTTAGTAATGATTTCTTACACATACAGGTAAAGACTGCTTCAGAATATGTGAGGAAAACACATGTAGGTACCTTCTACTCAGAGAACCACATCAAGCAAACACCTGGTACAGACAAATGAAACAAGGAAATCACAGGCATTTGTATCACAGGGTAGAATCGCCAAATTCATTAGAATTGCCAAATAAACAAAAACTAAAGATAGTAATTCATCCTACTCTTCATCCAAGTTACTTAGGAAAAAACAGCTTTACTAAGCAAACAAATTGCTGAAGTAGAGCCACTCAATTTTTAACCAGTCTCTTCATCTTCCGTTTAAAAAAAAAAAAAAGGTTCTTCTTTCCCATTGTAAAAGTGCATTCCCACCCTCACAACTAGATAGCACAACTTGCTCCACTAATTTTTTTCCAGGGGCAAGAAAACTCGAGTTATATCCCATGTAATTAATGATATATTATCTTTTTTTAATTTTGCAGGGCAATGAGGATTAAGTGACTTGCCCAGGGTCACATAGCTAGTGTCAAGTGTCTGAGGCCAGATTTGAACTCAAGTCCTCTTGAATCCAGGGCCAGTGCTTTATCCACTGCACCTAGCTGCCCCCATATCCCATGTAATTAAAAGGAATGTTTAGTGCAAATGTGCTAATCACACGGATAAAAAATTCCAAAATTTTTTGCTTTCTTTTTCTTTATAGGAAGTGATTCCTTGCTGGGTATTAAATGCTATCTCTTGAAGGGAAAGGCTCAAGACATAAGAAACCAACTTACCTGAGGCTACTTGCAACAGGTTTCCCAGTCTGTACCCCACTACCTGAACATTAGGGAGGTATGTCAACATTCTGAACTCTGAGAATGTGGCTGTCTGACAAGCATAACTCTGACAGTTAACAGATACCCCTTCAGTTCTTTCTCAATTAGGTAATACAATAAGGAATGAGGATAAACTGTCAAATCTAATCAAATAGCAAAAAGATGTATTGTGATCCATTACATTTATATATAAAAAAAAAGAATTACACTGGTAATTCCTCTCTACCATATACACCCAGAGAGGATATATTCAAGTCAATCATCATTTATAAAGCACCCAACCAAGTGCAAAGTGTTAGGGATACAAAAAAGGTAAGCTTAAGAAATTTCCATTCTGCTGCAGATACACAACTGTACCAAGATATGGAGAGGAGAAAGAGAACTACTAAAAACTAGTAGTTTCCTATAGGAGGTGACATCTGATCTTGATAGGAGGCTAAGGTGGGGGTGAAGAGGAAGGACATTCCAAGCACAAGAAAGAGCCTGTGCAAAGGCAAAAAAAAAAATTTTTTTTAATTTAAAAAAAAAAAAAAAAGGAGGCAGCCTGCCCGAGGAGTTCAGGGCCCTGTAAGTAGGCCAACTCACTAGAAGGCAGAGTATATGAAAAGAAGAAATAGGAAATAAATAATAAAGGTGGGCTGAAGCAAGATCACTAAGGTTGGTAAATGTTAATCCTAGGGGCAACCTATGGAACTAATGAAATTCTTGAACAGGTAAGTGCCATGGTCAGACCTGTACTTCAGGCAAATTATTCTAGCAAAACCAGAAGAACAGTTTATGTAAGACAAACAACTTTGAAAGATGTAAGGGTTCCAATTAATGCAATGACCAGTCACAACTCCAGACGACCAATAATGAAGCCAGCTGCCTACCTCCTGACAGGGAAGTAACAGACTCAGATGTAGGAGAAACATATTTTTGATCATGGCCTATATGAGAATGTGTTTTGCCTGATTGTATATTTGTTATAAGGGGTTTGTTTTTCTTTTTTTTCAAGGAGGGAATTGGAGTTAGGAGGAAAAGAAAATGAATTTGTGTTCATTGAAAAAAAATTTGAGGAGAAATTAGAAGCCAGGAGATAAATGAAGAATAATTACAATATTCTAGGGGAGAATATAAAGGCCTAAACTAGGGTGATGGCCATATGAGTGAAAAAAGAGGAACAGATGTGAAGGATATTGTGGAGTTAGAATAAACTAGGTTTGAAAACCAACTGACTTAACAAAGGTTACAGAGAAGTCAGGGTGACTCTGAAGTAACCAACCTGGGAAACTAGATAGATGGTGGTGCCATCAACAGAAATAAGTCTGGGAGCTGGAATGTATTTAGAGAAGGATGATAATGTGGAAATGTTAGTGGAGAAACCTTAAAAATTTCAAAAATGTCAAGAAAATAACTTTGATATAACCAAAGTCAACCAATCAGCACTATAAAGTGAATGGCTCAAGAGTGAACCAAGAAAAACTCATTCTTATAGTAAGATAACTAAAAACACAAGGAATCTCTTAAGAGATGTATTAACCACAGAAACATTTTCAAAAAAGAAGGAAAGAAAGAGAACCAAGAGAGTAAATTTGACTAATCTGAATACAGGAAGGGAATCAGACCAATAAGAATCTACAGTCATGACAGAACACCAAAAACCTAACCCTCAATCTGCACTGTAATGATACCATAGGAAGGGTTTGGTTACAGGGGCAAAGAATACATACTGCCTTGGTAGCAATATGAAAATACTAACCACCACAGATGGGGAGCCAACTCAGTGTACTTACCTGGCCATTATCTTAGGCTGAACTAAGAAACCTAAAAAGCTAACACCTAATAAGGTGATTTAAGGAGAAGATATGGTTCCACACGATCCTCATAAAACTAAAGATCTTTTTTTGTCAAAATAAAACAACAACAAAAAACCCAAACCCAAAATCAAAGCTTGAATGCTGGAATTAGAGGTGGGCATATAATACCACTTCATTCTTGTGAAACTTAGAAAATAAATTGAGACTAGAGTTCTTTCACTCCTACTAAACCAATAAAGAAGTATTCTGCTTAAGAAACTTCAGCTCCCAAATAAAAAATTATTTAAGATTCTCTTCATTTAAATTGAAACAAGAAGTGCATATATTTCATGATAATGAAATATATTTTTTCAAAGTACAAGAAATTAATTCAACCAATTAATTAATTCAATGTCCCTTATCACCTGTCTCACTTTCATATGGAGACACTTCTATCATGTTTCCCCTAAGCAAAGAGACATCAAAGTTGTTTCAACTTTATCTCACCCATGTATTATAGCGAAATAAGCAAATCAAAATATAAAAACAACTGCATTTTTATGCATTGCTTTAGACCAAGTAAGTGCTCAAAGCATATTTTTGGATGGTTACTATAGCCAATTAGCTATGCAAATTTTTTGCCTAACAACTGGTTGCCAACTATTAGCTAAAGTGTTTAAAAATGTCAAGCAACTAACAAAGGAATAGTGCAAAAAATTTAGATTTTTAACACACACACTACTTGATTTTTCTAAGCTCACCCTAAAAGGACTAACCCAGGATATGTGCTCAGGTCTCCCTAAAAATGAAGTGTACATGCTGTATTGCTTATCTTCCCTCTTATGTGGTATAGTACAGTGGAAAGAGCAATCTTCTCACTCCAAGTCCCTTGTTCTTTCCACTACAGTATATTTCATTCAATCTAAATGCTACTTTTCACCATACTTGTCACCAGAACTAGGACAGAGTCTAGTTCTAGTCACACTTTCTTTTCTGTAATGGCTCTGAGAACACTGTTGCATGAGCAAGGGATGTGTAACTGCTTCAGGGACAATGTCTCCAGTGAGCCATTTGCAACTAAGTACACAGGACTCAAATGACTTACACCAAATAGAGCAGAAAATCAATATATGGCAGCATTACTTTTAACAAAGGACCTAACAAAACAAAGGCACAACTCATTCAAAACATTACTGAGCACCTACTTTGTGCTTAATATTTGGGCAACATATAATGAAATATAATACATGATCGCAGCCCTTAAAGAACCTAGAATCTGGTAAGGGAGATAAGAACAAGAGATATGGTATAGTCTAGAAAAAACAGGTTTGGGTGATAAGGAAAGGAGATAACCAAACAGGGTCATGACAGAAATACTGATCACAATGGGAAGCCTAACAGAGAACCACTGAGCTGTCATAGTTGTTACTATTTTAATGAAATCCTTTACAATCCTAGACTACTAAAGTCTAGAGAAAATTCAGAAATGATGTTTTCCACCCTGCCACTTGACAACTACTCATAAAGCAATGTCTGGAATAATTTTCTAACTTTCAAGAAATACCTATTATGTATGTCTATAAACAGCACAAAAACAATGCTGTCATTATTCTAATTAAATATAATAAAATTCCCCAAAAGTCTCCCTCTTTCAATGCACTTTCATTACAGGAACTTCAATGACTCAAAGAAAGTATTATTTAAACCTTTCGAATTCACAGATATTTTCATTCAATATGCTAAGTGTACTGAGTGTGTTGAGATTAAAGTAACATGACCACACAGAGAGTGGACTGTCATTAGCTTTCTATCAACAGTGAACACAAGAATATCATCTAACATGATATTTGGGATTGTTCTGTTTTTCAAGTTTTTGTGAAGGAGGTAGTCAAGACTGAGAGAGTGGGCTACGTGTTCCCATTTTTCTACTCTTTGCCATTCCAATAGTTAGCTAAAAAGCCAAAGAAAAAAAGCTTTGTAAAAGTTATTATCCGATGAAAGCAGGTGCCACACAAATATAAAAGGTACAAAGAATACATTTACACAATTGTGTGATAAAAATAAAATTAATATGGAAATTATTACTGCAATTTGAAACTAATCATTTTAACAGTGGGGAGAGGGGAGAAAAGGGAGGAAGGGAAGAGGCTGGAAACTGAGGGAATGAAAAGAAAAGACCACTGCCACCCTTCTGCACTATAGGATCCGTTATGCCACTTCTCAAAAGGTCTGAAATCTCAGATCAGCTTAACCAGAAGTGGTCAAACCCTGGGAAAAGAAGTTCATTCTACTACATCTCAGAAAGCAACCAAATGTAATCATTTACAAATGGAAAACCTCTTTCTAGTAGTCTACTTGAGAAACCAAATTAATTCCAAATGGTAAATAATAGGGTAAGAACTAAATAGGGGCAGGGACCAATAACAGGAGTACCCTTACCCACTAAACCAGATGTTTCTAATGGTTGGCCTGGAGTCTCTCCCAAACAGAACAGGAAAGATGCCACCTTTCCTATGGCTAAAGTGAGAGGTATGCAATATTCTGGTTTTTTCTACTACAACTTCCCCTTTTTAATGAGCTTCATTAATTTCACAACTAGATGTCCTTAATTATTTCAGGAGTGAGCTCTTAACAACCATTTTGTGCATGGACTCCTTTGGCAGTCTGATAAAATGTATGGACCCCATCTCAGAATGTTTTCTTTTTTAATGAGAAATTAACATATTGAAACACAGTTAACAAAATTTTTTAAAAATCAAGTTCATGGACTCCAGTTTAAGAACCTCCTGCTTTAGGGAGTAAACCTAAAGTAAGCAAGAATCTCTTTTATAGCTTATGGGCTTTCATCCCCATTGCTCCAATCAAACAATAATTGTATCCCTTTCTTAGGAAACATCAATTCTGAACTAGTGAGTGATAGCTTCATGGTCTCTATACATTTTTGCTATCTAAATTTCTGTGCCCGAAGAAAACTGAAAGATGCTTTTCATTTGTGGGCACAGTTATTTTCTCAAAGAAAAACAGATGCAAGCATAGTCTTACAATCATATAAATTTCTTAGAACACTTGTCTAATTCAAGGTATAGAAGAGCTAGCCAGTCTTTGCAATTAGCTTAAATAAGATTCAATCTTTTCAAGGTTTGGCATTCATTTTTGAGATTTAGTTTGTTAGTACCAACAACTAACCACTCCTAAGAGACAATATAATGATTTTCTTGACCAACATTGCCAAATCAAGAGGGAATGAGATGAACATGTCAAGTTAAAAAACAACACTACATCTTGAACTTTCAACACTGAAAGTAACAAGACTAAAATCAAAGAGAACAAAGCAGGAGAAATGAAGTACAAATCTAATTGTTATGTCTACCAGAACAAATGCTCCTGAGTCTCTTCTGTTAAGTCAATACTTTGAGTCAAAATATACATTTAGAACCAAGATAGCAGCTCGAGAAATGCCCATGCAGTTGTGTTGTTCTTATTAAAATAATGGAAAATGCATTTCCTTAGCTATCCCCAAAGATCAAGAATTTTTAAAAGATGTAAAGTTACTACACATGAGAAACTACAGTTTTGTGGGGAGATAACTTCAGTGTACAAATATAAATCTTTTTGACATTCAATGGAGAGTGACAGGGACAATTTTTTTTTTCCATTCAGAGGGAATTCTAAAGTTTCCAAACTTAAAAACTAGAGTAGGGGTTTTCAAATTATATCAGAGAAATATTTCTTTACTGTCTGAAATCCAAACTAGATGTATAAAATCATTCAACATCTTTACAACCCCAATGTCATTTCTTCCTTGTAATACAAATTCCACTTAGAAATAAAGGTATTCCTTGGGTAGAGAGTAGATATATTCCAGGAAATCAGGCTGCAAGGTAAGTTTCTGTAAAGCAAATCCATTTTTCCCATTGATTTATGTAACAAAATTAGATTTAGGTTATTAAATATAAAATCTAATAAACTAAACTGAAAATATTTCACAAGTAAAAAAGCTGCTGGTCAGGCCAAGGATATATTGAGTGTTTTAGTACTAAATGTGCTTTCTGTAGCATTTACCCCACTTTCACCCTCCCCTTTAAACACAGATTATTTTTCAAATTTCTGCCATTCACAGGGATCAGACCCCAAACAACATATGCCAGAACTAGCTTTCTTTCACTCTCTACCTGTATATTCACAATGTCTAATGGAAGTTAGGTGCAATATCAGATGTTCCCAATATACAGTGCCTTCTGACATGATGTACTTACATGGAAAATTCCTAAATTATAAACTGTGGGTTGTGGGAAATCATTTAATGCTTTACTTTAAAAAAAAAAATTATGTAAATTCTAAGTTCTGTCAAGTTTAAATATTTGAAACGACACCCGTAAAGTTGGATTTTTTTTTTTAAACTTTGTCTATTATAGAGTTCTATAACATTAGTCATAAAGGTAGTGGAAGTCTAGACAGATGAAATTAAGGTCTGTTTAAGACAGGTCACTTGGCATTTGACATTTTTATGTGTTCTTTATTACAAAAAGGTGTTACCTGATTTTAACCATTTTTGATATGCTAAAGATTATCAAGATATATTTTAAGTTTAATTTATAGCCATCTGACATCTTGAAAGAAAAGAAGTTTTATATATGTAAATACATATTTATATATAAAAGTTAATTTTATACACACACACACACGAAGTGATTACAGGAATATGGCGTTGTACAAAGGTCTACAATTCATAAAATGAACCGATAGTTTTTAAGTCTCTCTGAAAAGCTGGAATCTCACCTTGATACAGTTTAATAAATACTTTTATGTGGCAAATTACTCTATAATCTTTTGAGAAACAGGGACTAAATATTTTATGCTTTGAAATTTGCTAATAATTAGGTGTTTACAAGTTTAATGAATTATGTGGTTCCTACGCAAATACTTTTTTAAAAAGTCAATCCTACTCCAAAGTAATAATATCATGTCCTAAAGTTTAGATAACAACTTAGACTGCATTAAATGTTGTCAGAGACAAATATTTACCATACTAAATTTATATTTTATTCTCACAGAATCTCATCAGATATGGATGATAGATAAATAATGCAAGGATGGACAATTCTTTTGGGAGCAAAGAAGCCCAACTACTACTAAACCAGACTGATATTTGAGGGAATACACCACATGAACCAACAGAGGTTCCTGGTCATAATATTTGTGATTGCTTGAAAGGGTTATTAGTTATAACACTAAGTAGCAGTATAGTCAACGATTTTCATGTGCCTAAGCACGAGTACACATGGAAAAAACCCTCACCTGAGCTATAATCTTTTAGCTGCAAGTCTTTCACAGGAGTCCCATCAGAAGTCCGAAAAGCATTAAGAATCTGTAAAAAGAAATCATGAGTATGAATAAAATCATGAAGACGATTTATCCAACAAATGTTCAAAGGATATGAACAAAGTTCTCAAAAGAAGTATTGCAAACTATTAACAACTCCATCTAAGATGTTCTAAATCACTAACAATAGAATCCTAGAATCTTTAGAGATGGACAGGACCTTGGAGCCCAGCTCCCTCATTTGGTATAAAAGAACTGAGGTTCAGAGGGGTTACATGATCTGTCCGCAGGTCCTCCAAGTTCCAAGACCAGCCCTCTCTTCAACAGACTATGATGGCTGTGAAAATCAAAACAACTCTTGACATTTCACCCTGCACCCAGAAAATTATCAAAAATAACAAAAAATGGAAATAATCATTGGACGAGGTAGAAGATATATTAGTACCTTCTATGTGGAGCTATTAATTCAACCATTCTTGAAAATAATTTAGAATTATACTAAGAAAGTGATTAAAAAGTCCATATCCTTTAACCCTGAGATATTCCTAACAGACAAAAATATACCCAAAGGGACCAAGACTGAAAGGTACCAAATACACCAAAATATTCATAGCAGGACTTATTGTGGTAGCACAGAAGTGGAAACAAAGCCCAATCACCTGGGGAATGCTATATAATTTGTGGCATATAAATATAATGCAATATTACTGCACCATAAAAAACAACAAATATGAAGAATTCAGAGGAACATGAATATTTACATGAACTTATGAGTGAATTAAACAAAACCAGGGATAAAATAAACATGGACCACAGCAATGTAAACAAAAAAATTAAGTAAAATAAAACTGACTTGTTTAATTGTAATGACCAAACCTGGGTGTGTAGAAGAGTTGAAAAAATGAACCTCCTGACTTCTGGTCAAGATGGCAGACCATTTAGTTCCTCCAAATCTACCACAGCAAAACCCTAAAGTTTGCACCCAACTAAATTATGGTCAAGAAGTCCAATGAGAAACTACAGAAAAGGACTTCTTCCACCCCAAAATTGCAAAAATCAGCCCACATGCAACAGAAAAATGGTCCAACTGACACAAACATAAGATAGCCTACAAATGTGACCACAGATGGGCCAATGAAACACGTATATAGCCTACAAGGCTCTGTCTACAGGAAGCAATAGCAGAGCTCCTGAGAAAAAACCCAAGATGGTTCAGAAAGCAGCAGGGCAGGGACCTCGAAGGTGTCAGATATGGAAAGTGAGTAGTGCTCAGAGAGAGACAACCCAGGTAAAGTGACTAACACTCCATCCTGAGATGCAGAAAGGGCCCTGAAGCTCCAAGCTCCAACACTCTGAAACACAAAGATCTAAAAAGGACTAACCCCAGGAGCTGAAGATCAGCCAAGAGACCTAGGGGAAGACCAAGTAGAGTCAACTACTTCACCCAAAAACATAGCGGGGGGGAAAGGGGTAGCCCTGGAACAAACCCCTCAACTCAGAAACTACAGATGTAGAGATGAGTAAATCAAACACTTCACAAAATCAAATCAAAAATTATTGCAAATCTAAAAATTGCCCCAAATTCCATAGAGACTTACAAGCAGAAGCACAAAGGAAAAAAATGGATTTTTTACTGAGCTTACATGAATATCCAAAAGAAATGAAGCCAGAGATAAAAAATGAAATCAAAGCCCTAGAAGAAAGAACTAGAAGGAAAATAGTTTAAAAGAAGATATGGTAAACTTTACCTACAAAATGGAATCCCTGAAAACTTAAATCAATCAATGACACCCTGACACAAGAAGAAACAAAATCAAAAGACTGGGAAAAAAAAAACAACAGAAGAAAACATAAGATATATGTCATGAAAAACACCTGGCCTGGAAAACATGTCAAGGAGATTTTTTTTTTTAAACTGGATCCATATTTCAAGAAATCATAAAATCCCAACAGCCCAGATATATTAGAAAAAGAGGGCAAAGTGAAGATAGAAGGGATATAACAATCACCTCCTGAAAGAAACTCCAGGGAAAAGTCCCAGAAATGTCCCGGTCAAAATCCAAAACTCTCATATTTTAAAAAAAAACAAACCTGCAAACAACCAGAAAGGAGTAGTTCAAGTACCAAGGAAGTTTGTCAGGATCACATATAACCTGGCAGCTTCTAGTATAAACAAGAGGAGATCTTGGAATATAACATTCCATAAGGCAAAGAGATAGGCTTACAACCAAAAATAACTCTGAAAAGCTGAATATAATACAACAAGGAAAAAAAATCAACCTTTAATAGAAATTTTTCAAGCATTTCTGATGAAATAATTAAAGCTGAGTAGGAACTTTAAAATACAAAAGAAAAAAAAGTCTAGAGAAACCTAGAAAGGTAAATTTATTAGAGCAACCAGGAGATCAATTATTTAAAAGAATATTTTTTAAAATCATATCTAAAAATTTTTATGTATAAGACATTCCAAAACTAAAAGTAAATACTACTTTCTAGTGAACACTGGAAAAGTATACAACAGAAGTCAACTAATTATCTCCATATTGCATACTACTTATCTACCTATCTAGCTACCTATCTATAGATATATAAAGTGCCCTATGAATTTGCAGTACTGACTACTGTCTTCATGAGCATTTAATGGCTTTGAGATGATTAGTCAACCTGTTTAGATTGATTATAACTTGCATCCCTCTATAACAGCAGAAGTATCACCTTAATGAAAATTATAACCAAGAGCATAGACTAAGCCATTTAAAAAGAAAAGTCTACCTCCTAATTGTGAAATTTCTATACAAAATAGGGTATCAAAGCACAAAAAATTATCTTTCCCATTAGAAAAAAGTCACCAAGTATATCTAGTACACTGAAAAAGCAGGAAGAAAGGGAAAACTAAAAGAAATCATTTCTCTAATTAAAGGTCAAAAATGATGAACAGTTCATCTAATTCAACCATTCTGAAGAGCAATTTGGAACTATGTCCAAAGGGCAATAACACTATGCATACCCTTTGATCCAGCAATATCACTACTGGGTCCGTATCCCAAAGAGATAAAAAAAGGGGAGGGGGGGGAGAAAGGACCAGAGAAAGAACTGGTAGAATCTGAATTCAGATCAAAGCATACAATTTTCGGGTTTTTTTTCTTTTGGTCTGTTTCTTATTTCACAATATAACTAATATGGAAATATATTTTACATAATTGCACATATATAACCTATATCAAATTGCTTACTGTCTTAGCAAAGGAGGAGATGAAGAAGGGAAGAAGAAAATTTGGAACTCAAATTTTTTTAATGAATGTTAAAATTTGGCTTTACATATAATTAGAAAAAATAAAACAGTATTTATTTATTTATTTGTTTGTTTGTTTGTTTGTTTATTTATTTATTTATTTATTTATTTATTTATTTATTTATTTTTGCGGGGCAATGGGGGTTAAGTGACTTGCCCAGGGTCACACAGCTAGCAAGTTTCAAACGTCTGAGGCCGGATCTGAACTCAGCAACTCCTGAATCCAGGGCCAGTGCTTTATCCACTACGCCACCTAGCTGCCCAAAACAGTATTTTTTTAAAAAGAACTAACCAGGGCAGCTAGGTGGCACAGTGGATAGAGCACTGGCCCTGGAGTCAGGAGGACCTGAGTTCAAATCCAGCCTCAGACACTTAACACTTACTAGCTGTGTGACCCTAGGCAAGTCACTTAACCCCAATTGCCTCACCAAAAAAAAAAAAAAAAAGAACTAACCATTTATATAACTAAAGTTATAACCCAACTCTCTAATAAGAAATGCAAATTAAATTAACCTTTGGGTCTCTTCTCACACCAAGAAAATTGGCAAAGATGAGAAGAATCAGTGTTAGATGGGTTGTAGAATACAGGTACACCAAGTAGCTATGGGTAGAGTTGTGAATTAGTATAACCACTCTGGAAAGGAATTTCAAATTAAGCAAAATAAAGACAAAAATGTCCGTATCCAATGACCCAGAGATTCCAATGCTAAGTATATACTCAAAGGAGTATATACTCCTTTTGTGTCTGTGTGTGTGAATACTGTGTACACACACACACACACACACACACACACACACACACACACACACACACTCCTTGAATATATACTAAAAGGAGGTCACTTATAAAAAGAAAAGCTCTATATATGCCAAAATACTTATGGCAGCACTTTTAATGGTAGTACCGAAGAACCAGAAGCAAAGTAGATATCTTACTGATTTGTAAATGGATAAACAGTGGTACACCAACATAACAGATTACTATACTATAAGAAGGAATGAACATGATGATGAAATGTTGAACAAGATACAAAAATAAAAATGCATGAAAAGACTTAAATGAACTGATGCAAGTGAAGCAAATAGAGAATGAAAAATAACCTGGGGGCAGCTAGGTGGCACAGTGGATAAAGCACCGGCCCTGGATTCAGGAGGATACGAGTTCAAATCCGGCTTCAGACACAACACTTACTAGCTATGTGACCCTGGGCAAGTCACTTAACCCTCATTGCCCTCATTGCAAAAACACACACACACACACACACACACACACACACAAAACAAAAGAAAAATAATCTGCACAATAACTACAACAATGTAAATGGAAAAAAAAACAACTCCATAAAACAAAAGAAAATGAACACTGCAAAATTATTTTTTAAAAATTGGCTCCAAAGAAGAGCTATTAGAAGACAGTTCCCCTTACTCCTCTGCAGAAAAGAGGAAAGGAATGACCCCAGCTGGGGAACATTGCACATATTAGATTTTTTTTAATGTATTGATAGGTTTTGATGAATCTTTTATTTCTCTCTCTTTTTTTAAAGTTTTTGATATAAGAGATGATTGGCTGGGATTGGGGAAGGGGAAAAAAGTGGGGAAATCTCAGTAATATAAAAAATATCCATAAAATATGTTAATAAGTCATGTCACAAAACAGTCTGTTTTGATATCATTTACTGCAATATTGTATAGATAAGACAATATCCACATTTCATAGTTATTTTTTCAGTGCGAATATTGAATACACACACACATAAAAATAAGTACATGGCACATAAATAATGAGACAAACAGACATGGCTGCCTCCAATTTCCCATATCCAAGTGGAAAGAGCATTGTCAGAGTCATAGGGTCTAGATTCAAATCCCAGTCCTCTAACTGGATGTCTCTCAGACATCTTAAACTCAACATGTCCAAAACTGAACTTTTCAATTTTCCTCCAAAACCCTCCTCTCTTCTAAATTTCCCCATTACTGTAGAGGACACTATCCTCTTTCCAGGCACCCAGGCTCACAACCTGTTGTCAGCCTCGACTCCTCACTATCTCACTCCACATATTCAATCAGTTGCTAAGTCCCGTTGATTCTACCTTCATAACTTCTCTCATATATGTCCCTTTTCTCTATCCCAAAGCTTCTTAAACTGTGGGTCATGACCCCATATGGGATTGTGTAACTGAATGTGGGGATCGTGAAAAATTTGGCAACAGTAAAAGGTTATGTATACCTATTTTATATACCAATATTCCCCGGGTCATGTAAAAATTTCTTGGTTAAAAAGGGGTCAAAAGTGGAAAAAGTTTAGGAAGCCATGCTCTATCCTCTGACATTGCCACCACTCTGGCACAAGCCATCATCACTTCATACCCAGACTATTCCAATAGCCTGTGGGTTGGTCTCCTACCTCAAGTTTCTCCCTGTTCCCAATCTATCCTCCACTCAGCTGTCAAACTCATCTTCCTAAAGCGCACTTCTAACCATGTCACCCAACCCCAATTCAATAAATTCTAGTGGTTTTCTATTACCTCGAAGATCAAATATCAAATTCTCTACCTTTTAAAGCCCTTCATAACCTGGCTTCTTATACCTTATTCCCCTCCACAAATTCTACTATCCAATGACACTAACTTAACAGTGATTTTTAAGGATTAAAATATACTCACATCTTCCTTTGTTGCATTTTCAGGCACCCCTCCTAGTCGAATCAACCTGCTTGGCTTCTCCTCAGTTGGGCCAGTCCTATAATCCTGGTCCTTGAAAAGAGAGTGAAAATTATTTCAACTAGAAAAAATATGGCTAGAAGACACAAAATAGGACAATCATGGAGTGCTATAACAGATATTCAGGAGATTAAAGACAAAAGGCCTCATTACACAAAACAAGTTGTCCTGTATCAGAACATGAGAAACAACTATGACAGTCCCAGAGAAATTATATTTTAAATTATTAGAATGCTAGAAGAATAAATGTCTACTCAATTCATTCCCTGAAAAAGTCCAGTTAAGATGAGAATTTTATGAATAAATGCCCTAACCATTCCTACAATGAAAAGAATATTTTTTTGGGCTGAACTGTTTTCTTTTCCTGAATGGTCAACTTTGGAAAACAAAAAATCTAGATGTTAATAACAGCCATACTAGATTTCTTTTTTATTGGGCAGAGCAATGAGGGTTAAATGACTTGCCCAGGGTCACACAGCTACTAAGTGTCAAGTGTGTGAGGCCGAATTTGAACTCAGATCCTCCTGAATCCAGGGCCAGTGCTTTATCCACTATGCCACCTAGCTGCTCCCATACTAGATTTCTAACATAAAATTTAAAAGGCTACCATATTATAAACTAGCTTACAACTATAGCTGAATAACTGAATTTAGAGTCTGTAGAATTGGAATATACTTTCTCTAGAGATCTATATTACATAAATGTTTCTAATGGTTCAAACTATATTATGAGAAGCCATTCTCTCAGAACACTAGCCTCCTCTCTTCTGCAGTATAACAATAAGAAAGGAAAAAACAAGGTACTTCACTCCTAATTGCATTCATTCACATACCTGAAGATCTTGCCGGGAATCTTTGACAATTTTTCCCTCTGGAAAAGATTTGTTATGACTATAGTCAAACATCTGGTTCCCTGGAACCCGGTGATCCACATCACGGTACTCCATGTTTCTATAATCAGTATCTTGGCGGCCAAGGAAATCCAGACCCTCTTCTTCTTTAAATACAAGACCAGAATCTGGTCTTTGTTGTTCACCTCCGGAAAGTGGCTGTTTGTTGGCAAAGATTTGAGGTGCTTTATCTTGGTCCTGTAGAGGGCGCTGGTTATTCCGAAAGTCTAAAGGAGACTCATTTTCAAGGCCCAAACCATGAGGGTCTCCTTCTCTTGCTCTTGTCTCTGAATGTTGAAACTCTCCCTTCTGGATACCAAAAGGAGGCCTTTCTGTTCCTGCAAGGTCATGGGTGGACTCTTCTCTTTTGTTCACATTTATGCCAGATCGTTCTCTATCTTGTGTAGAGGGCTGAATGAAATCCAACATATTTGGATCCATGGGGGGCATCTCCCTATCTGTAAATTCCATATGGGGAGCCATCTCTCTGCCCCTAAAATCCTGATCAGTCCTAGATCGATGTCTACCTCTGAAATCTGAAGGTGGTGTATCCCTGTCCCTAAAGTCTAGATCAGCAGTGCCTGAGCCCCTACCCCTAAAGTCCATTTGAGACCCATCCTTTCCCCTAAAGTCTAAATCTGGTATATCCCTATTTCTAAAATCTGGGTGGGATTGATCCCTACCCCTGAAATCCAAATCAGACATATCTCTGCCCCGAAAATCTGAGTGGGACCCATCCCGGCCTCTAAAATCTAAATCATATGTACCCCGGCCCCTGAAATCAGGAGGAGGCCCATCTCTACCCCTAAAGTCAACAGCATGCGCTTCCCTATCTCGATAGTTCATATGGGATGCCTCTCTACCTCGATAATCCATAGAAGTACCATCCCCACCTCTATAATCCATAGGTGGTCCTTCCCTATCTCGAAAATCTCCTGGGTGTATCTCTCTACCCCTGAAATCCAACTGTGGAGAATCTCTGTTCTGGAAATCAGAAGGGAAATCCCCCCCCATGAAATCACGTCCGGGCCCCTCCCCAACTCGATAGTCAGCATGTGGTCCATCTCTAGCTCCATAGCTGAAAGAATGATCCTCTACATTTGCAAAGGGAGGATTGGGAGGCCCCGTATGCCCCTGGAAATCAAAGGGAAGTGAATCTCTGCCAGGAAAGTTGCCAGAGTGTCTTTCTTGAGCATGACTCTTAAGGGGAGGAGGATAATCCCTGTTCCACCCGGGAGCAAACCTTTCTTCTTGGCTCCCACTGTAGAAACAAAGACAGTGTTATTCATATTGTCCAGAGTTTGCAATCTATACACCAGCATATTCTTCTCTAATCACAGCACATTCTTCCGTATACCAAAAAAAAAAAAAATTTTTTTTTTGCAGAGTTCTGAAACAATGTCCTAGATTTGCAGAAAACAGCAATGTTTTGATATTTTAAGACGAAGTGGTGGAGTAAACTTTTATGCTCCCATTTCAGGATACGAGGGAAGTCAACACAACGTTTTCAACATGACTGCTGCAGAAAAAGCTTTCACCCAGGCCTGCAACAGGGAAAATCCGCAATACCAGATAAGCTAGCAATGGTGACATGCTCTATAATTTTCCATTTCCTACAGCCAGGGAAGCTAGAATTCCAAGGCCAACATGATGACTCATATATATTAAAAGCTTTTTATTTAAGGTAGGTTCTGTCAAGTGGTCTACTTCTCATAGCTACACATCAATTCCAAGTGTGCCCTGAATAATCCTTGCCTGAGTTTATTTATTGCCTGAATTATCAATCGGCATTACAGAAGAGTATTAATACCACCGTAAAGCACTCATGTTTAATTCCTTTATACCAAATTCCATTTATATATTTGTTTTGCTGCAATGAAATTTGTTAAAAACAAATATATTGCTAAAAATCATTCCCAATTAGCAGGACTTGAGATGAAACTCAGCTGAACTTAGCTTTTCAAACCTACCCTACTCCTTTTTACCCTACCCTATGATCTGAATGTAGAATTAGGTTTTGGCAAATGAAAAAATAAGGAAAGTTGAAAGGAATTACTATACGGCAGAACACAAGCCTTAAGTTTTCAAGTACGACTCGGCTCTCCTCACCCCACCTACAATGCAAACAAGCCAATAAGTTCTTTAAATCATCTGGTACAAGAGAAAACACTTATTAAAAACTTTTCAAGGCAACACTGTTTCTAAGCCATTCATTAGGACAGAAACAGTTGAGTCATAAAGAACTCTCCTTTGTGATGGTACTATTTAGGACTTTCACTTGCTGTAACCTTAAAATTAGAACAGTAGCCCCAAATGCAACAATTGTTGGGGAAAATGCACTGACTACTAACATCTTCTACTAATATACTGAACTTACATCAGATCTTTAAGGTTTACCATAAGAAAAGCCACTTTAAATTTGGGGGATTGGAACTGTAATTTCATGGGTAGTAAGAGCAGATCAGGACCTGCTCTGCAACCTACTGTCTTACAGAGTTGCCTTGGGGACTGAAAAGTTAAATGATTTGCCCTAGGTCACTGAGCCATGATGTGTTAGAAGCAGGACTTAGAATCAGGTCTTCCTAACAATCCTGAGGCCAGTTCTCTACCTACTACCTTACCCTTCTTCTCATTTGAAGAGAGCTGTCATACTTATTGACTGATATATTAATTACACTGTAACAAAGGAAACATACAGCTCATTTCCTGAAATGTCCTAGGTGTTCTTTCTGGCAAGATTATTTAATAGTAATGTGACTGTGGGCAAGTCATTTAAACCTATATGAGCCTCAATTTCCTCATCTGTTGAATTAAAATTTAAGTCAGTTTAATATGAGGTAAAGGAACAAAATACTAGGCTATGTTTACAAATACAGGGAAAAAGCTGAATACAGCATAAACATACTCAACAGCTCTGAATAGTAACTAATCCACATTGGCCTTGATTAAGCAATTTATTTGGAAATAATTCAACTTGCACAACAATGATCTACAAGTATAGAAATGCCAAAATATAAAACTCCTATTACAAATTTAAAGCAACCTGTCTCTCTGATCTAAAACTGGCTTAACTGAAAGAAAATGGGGAAAAAAAACTTACACCACCTTCATCTTAAAGGTCACTGGATAGAAGGCAAAGCTTCCTGTGAGGTCCATATAACTCTATCTAGTACCTAACATTTACTGAAATCATCTCATTGAGTACTGGGCAGAATATAAGGGTTTTGTGGTTTCTGTTTGAGTTCAAGAATTGGAATTGTAAACTTTTAAAGGGCAGGCACATCTGTTCAGCCTACTCAGGCAAAGAGGTACCTTTAAAAACATTTCTGCTATAATTGCAATTAACTCATTTGAAGATGAGCTTTTCCACCACACTTTATTAAATGATAAACAGGTATTACTATTCCTACAAAAGGATGAACTAAGGCTGAACCATTATATGAATTTTTAAAAATTTTATCCCAATGGGATGTCTAAGTAGTAATACTGTTTCCAGTAATGTTATATTGATAAAGAAAAAAAAGATTTTGAATATCATATTAACTGGGGAGGGGAATCACTTAATTGCCATGATAGTCTCTTTCATTCAATGTGATGTAAGGGAAAGAAGACCACACTTTGAATCAGAAGTCCCAATACTGAAGTGTTATGTCTATAAACAATTCACTTAAATAGAAGCTTGTTTCTTTATGAAATGGGAATGATAATTACATTAGTTACCTTATAATGCTATTTGTTTGTGAGTTATTCTCTTGTTTCTTATTATTTAGTGGTCCCTAAAGCTGGGCTATAATAGAAATGTATTAAGAAAATTTCATCAATAAGTTTTCCCCTCAGATTTTTTAAATTTGCAAAGGGATATAAAAGTACTTTTTAAAAGGACTTTAAGAGAGCATCTAAAAAATTATTTTATGTGAAAAGAGGTATTTTCTGTCTGAAAAAGCACATTAGCAAATAAAAGAGTCCCCAAAATACACAAAGTACATTGGGAAGAAAAAATTATGGGTTTAGGGTTTTTTTTGTTTTGTTTTTTTTTACAACTGTATAATCATTTTAGAAGCAACTAGAAGCCCAAAATGTATTCCCAGCTAAATAGAATAGTCTGGGAGTAGAAAATGACACTTGTGTTCCTCTTCAAAAACAACAAAAACATCTAACTAAATTATAAGAAGTCAAAATTTGGGACTACACTGGTATGGTGAGAAATCTGGCATTGTAAGAATGGACATAAATGTCTAAATAATTCTCTCATTAATCTAACAATCTGATGATAGTATAACAGAAGGTGTAGAAGAGTTAAGTTTAACAGTAAATTTGGCAATGAGAGATCAGATACACAGTAAGCTTGTTACTGAATGTTTTTCAAGTGGCAACCAAAAATATACACATTAAAACTAGAATCTTGAATATAAAATTTACATTACATACCGGAAAGGGCCTGTCCTGTTAGCAGGGCGAGGGTCCCCCCACATTTCTTCTTGTGTTGGGAGGGCCCCAATCAATGGATTTTTTTAAACCAAATGCTGGTAACAGTACCTACACACCAAAAAATAAAAAAATAAAAAAGAATAATTAGCATACTGAAACCAAAAATCTCTGTTTCATTTATTTAAGGTCACTTTAAGAAGAGTCACTGTGAGACCCAACTTTACATATTACTTTATACCACGAAAACAATCTCATTTTTAAAAGTTCATGCAATGATTCAAGTACACTAATTCCCTAATATTTAATAAGAATTTACTTTGAACTTTTCTTAATATTAAAATATTTATTAAACACACACCAAGCAAAATTGCAAAGTAAGCAGTCTTAGAAAAGTACTTCCAAAATCTTAAAAGTGCTATTATCTATATAAATGTCAACTTTCATTATTCCCATTTTTAAGGCGATCAAACTGGGGAAATTCAAGGGAAATAACTACACTAAGGCAATTTATTGTTCTTCGTAGTACCTGCACCAGTTAGTGATTTTATGGCATTTTTCTATACCAATTTCATTTATCAATTGACCAATTTAGTCAATGCAGTTAGACAAATTAAGAAGTACTAAAAATTACCATATCTATAAACAATCAATTGAAGTAAAGTAGACAAATGAGAGCTACCTTCCCTTCCTTCACTTGGATAGAGGAAAGGGGTACTAAAGGAATAGGGAGTGGAGAGAAAAACAACTCTATTTCTTTATCACTTAAAAGGCAGCACAGAACTAGAGAAAAGACTTTCTTCTCACCTAAAAGTAAACAATGAGCCAGGAGACAAACTTTGAAGTACTAGTAAAGTTAAAAGAACCTGGTAATTGATAAGTGCTACATATACATAAGTATACTGGGCCTCTAGGGTTGCTACTAAAAAACCAAGTGAACTTTTAGGGTTTCCTACTTCCTCAATCTCTCCTTTCCCACAAACCTCTAGGACTTTCATTCCTGATTTAGCTGTAATGTGAAGTGTTCAGTGTAGTATTTAATCAGGTCTCTTGGACTACATCTTGTTTTTCCAACAAAGGAAAGCATGGTTATTCCTGAGTTTCCTCAACAACTGAGAGAAACGAAGCATACCTTAGTATAGCCAAGGGCAGCAAACATCGGCAGAACCTAATATGAGTTTCTCATTCGGACAACAATGTTTTGGAAATGGTTCAAAAACCTGTCAAAACTGTACCAGTCAAACCACTTATTGGCATAACAAGCCCATCATTGGGGCAGCTAGGTGGCACAATGGATAAAGCACTGGCCCTGGATTCAGGAGTACCTGAGTTCAAATCTGACCTCAGACACTTGACACTTACTAGCTATGTGACCCTGGGCAAGTCACTTAACCCTCATTGCCTCACAAAACAAAAACAAAACAAAATTAAAAGTCCATCATTTTTTCCAGTCCAAAAAGATAGGCCTTTATTTCAAAAAGCTTGGCATTTTTTTTTTTAGTGAGGCAATGGGGGTTAAGTGATTTGCCCAGGGTCACACAGCCAGTAAGTGTTAAGTGTCTGAGGCCAGATTTGAACTCAGGCCCTCCTGACTCCAGGGCCGGTGCTCTATCCACTGCGCCACCCAGCTGCCCCTTAAAGCTTGGCATCATTAAAAGGACTATGAAATCTCCCAGAGACAAACCAGCCTGCTCTTCTTCCAAAGTCTGAACAAAAGCTATTCCTCATCCTCTTAAATGTATAAATGGAATCTTTTGAGTGACCATTCCTCTCATTAGGAAATGTCAAAATGTTCTTGGCCTTTGTTGCAATCAAGACACTTTCTCTGCCAACAGGTATACCTACAGAACCTTTGATTCCATGGGGAATCCCCCCTTCCATTTTAATTCTGCTAGAACACTGTGTGTGTCCGTGTCCTTGTTTTAGGCATTGTTTGATGTTAATAATCACAATTGTCAGTTATAACCATCACATCTTTTAAGGACCCCTAGATGATTCTAGCCTACACATGGGAGATACTTTATTGGAGAACAGCTTTTATAAAGTAGCATTTTGCCCTACCAAATTGAAAGATGGTTTAGAAAGACAAGAATACAACGGGATCTTGTATTCTCTACGCCTTTCTTTCAATATTTTGTCAATAAAAGGCATTATTTTCTCTCTACATAAGCAGCTGCAAATTAAGGGCTATCATAAACGCTATCATGATGACTGCTACCATGAGCCTCCTCTATACCTACTTTTCCCAACGGCATCCCTCTCCAATGGAACTGCAATGGCATACTTGACCTTTTCCCTCCCTCAGCTGTAGCAACAAATTAATGAACAAGGTACACTGGAAGACCCCTGCAGCAATGGGTAGGCTAGGCTCTGAAGGACTTGTGACCACCATTTTTATGGGAACAAGGTAGTGCCTATTCCTAGGGCTGAGAAGATACATTCCAAACTGGGACTTAGAATATACCTTCTGGTTTAAACAATGGTGAAAACAGTGGAGAGTTCCTAGAGTACTACTAAGACAGAAATATTAGTGGTCAAGTAAGTTTTTATGTACTGGTTAACCACCATAATAAGGTTATTTTTATGAGAAAACATACTCCAAGTTCCAAACTGAGCCACAAGTGAATTTTTAGAATATGACCAATTGTTAAGTTTGGGAGCTGGTATTCCTCCTGTGACAGGGACTAAGATATTCACAGAATACTTAAAAATCATAGAATAACTTCACAAATTTAGAACTGGAAGGGACCTTAGACGCCATCAAGTCTAAATCTCTCATTTTACAAATGAGGAAACTGAGGATGAAAGGTTTAAGTATCTGAGCTGAGATCAGAACTCAGATGTTCCTAATTCCAAGTTCAGTACTTGTGCAATTCCTACATACAGAACTAAATCAGACTGAGCAAAGGACACAATGCTTGAAGGCTGAATGCACTCCAGTAATGTAAAAAATATCACAAATAAGAAAAATAAAGTTTTCACCAGAAACAAAGAAAATATAGATTTATGGGCTAATTTCAAGTTCTCAAATAGAAAACTGAAGCAATTCACTATGACAATTAAAGTTGAATCAAATGTTTAAAGACCATGCTCCCTTTATAAAGGCATTCTGCTACACCATTATTTTTCTATGAATGCAAGTCAAGTATTCCTTGATTATTCTTCACTGATTGTATTTTTAAAGCATAAATATACTTTAACTTTCAACACGTATTTTCATAAACAATCCTTTATGTCTTTGTTTTCTTTTTTTTTGTTTCATTTTGTTTTTTGCAGAATCCTTTATGTCTTTAAAATCTAAGATTAATTTTTAGCAGAAGCCTTAATTAACAAAGAAAAGTGAAACTGTTTATAAGGTAACTAAAATGATATTTTTATTTGGCTCATCTTCCAAAAAGTCTAATATGCCAGAGTTAGGATGATTTCATAAATACACAAATGTTAGAGAAGGGGAAACTTCTTTTGTTCATATTAAACATTTCCCTCAGGACCAAAGACACCTGTTTGTACCACACAAAGTTACAAAGAACCCTAGCATCTTACAATGTGGTACCCTTGAGAGGAAGCATGGCAGAGTAGATATGGCACTGGAGTCTCTGGAAAACCTGGGTTCAAATCCCACCATAGATAATTACTTTGTGTGACCCTGGACAAATCAGTTCATCTCCTTTTCTTTATCTGTGAAATTAAGGGGTTGACCTTGGCCTCTGGCTCCAAGCCTTTGATCATCTAAACAATAATACAAGCTGTCTGACCCTGGCTGGTCATTTAACCTCTCTCCAGCTGAGTCTCCTCTGTAAAATGGCATCAATAAACCTCTAAAACACAACTCTTTAAGATTACTGTAAGAATGGAATGACACTTTGAACAACTTAAAGAACACACTAACAGGAAGTGCTTCCAAGATTCTGTCACAGGCTCTTTCTCTTCACTCTCCAATTGGTTTAAATATCATCTCTATAAGGCAGGTAGGTGGCACAGTAGATAAAGCACTGGCCCTGGATTCAGGACAACCTGAGTTCAAATTCTGCCTCAGACACTTGACACTAGCTGTGTGACCCTGGGCAAGTCACTTAACTCTCATTGTCCTGCAAAAAAAATATCATCTCTATGAAGATGACATGCATATCTACATAGCCAGTCCCAGTTTCTTCCCTGAGCTTCAGTCCCAGATCACCAACTGAATGCTCATTAGAAGTTTCAAACTCGATGTCCCATAGATATCTCAAACTCAAAATGTCCAAAACTGACCTCATCTTTCCTCCCTTCTTCCAAACTTCCCTATTTCTGTCAAAGGCATCACAATTCTTCTACTCTCCCTGGTTCCATTACTGCCCCTCACCCCACAAATACAATCAGTTGCCAAATTTTAACATTTCTACCTCTACAACATCTCTCACATCTGGCCTCTTCTTCTCACCACTCACAAAGCTACCATATAAGTTTCAGCACTTATCACCTCTTGCCTAACAACAGCTTTATAATAGGTCCCCTGCTTCGAATCTCTCGCTCCAGTCCATTCTACACATCACTGCAAAAAGTGACTCACCTTGAATGCAGACCTAAAAATATTACTCCCCTACTCAAACTCCAATGGCTACCTATTGCCACTAGGCTCAAATATAATTTTTGTTTAGTTTTTAAAGTCCTTTACAACCTGATTCTATATGTCCAGCTTCATTGAACAATAATCTCCTTCACTCTCTTCCTTATATAAAACATTCCCACCTCCCATCTTCAAGCCTTTGCTGTCTGTACACCATGCTTAGAATGCACTCCTTTCTCACTTCAGTCTCAGACCCTCTTCCTTCAAGAAGAAACTTCTATACATAACTTTTCTTGATCCCTCCCAACTGCTAGGACCCCTCTTCCCAAGTTATCTTGAATTTAATTACCAGATATAATGTATTATTTGTGTATTTGTGCATATGGGTATAGATATATCTATTTATACATATACCCACATATGCATTCTTACATTACTGTTCATCCTTCATTTTTAAAGAGGACCAATGACATCACAGGGTCAGTGTCCTGACCTTCATGTGAACTGGATTTAAGTGAGGCAGTTGTACAAAGTTGTCAGCCTTACACTCTCTTCCAGAGTCATCAAAGTCCAGTGGCAGAACAAAAGTCAAGATGACTGATGATATACACACCCATATATGTACTTCTTGTCTCTCACATGAGAACTTAAGGTCCTTTTAAGTAGAGATTGTTTCATTCTTTGCATTTGTATTCCCAGAGCCTAGCACGTTGCCTGGCATACAGCAAGTACTCAATAAATGCTTGCCTGATCAATCAAGTTATTACTATTTTACAGTTTAAGAGAAATATTTATTGCATATCAACTTGTGTTTCTTGATACTGAAAGACAAGGAACTGAAATGTAATCTGAAGCATAAAATCACCATAAAACTTATACTTCCATACAAACTGTAAAATATCCACTGCATTCTACCATAAAATGAACTTACTTATGGTCTTTATATTTTCAGAGGTTTTCAAAGGAATTTTATTCTCCATTTACAAATTAAGAAACTAAGGGCTAAAAAAACCTAATAAACTTGCTAAACTTTTCTGGGACACTTTTCTTACCTATAATATAAGGTAATGGGACTAAAATGATCTCAAGTCTCTTCTAGTTCTAAACTCTTAAGATTTTAAGTTTACTCAGCAAAGGGGGGGGGCAGTTAGAACTAAGGCTCACTGAGAGCAAGTGACTCTCTTCCATTCTACTCCTTAGCAAAAGTCACCCCATTAGTGTTGCAGCTCTTTTAGAATTTGTCTAGTAGGTTTTCCAGTGTCTACCAGGAAGCCCTTGCTAGGAAAAAAAAAAAAGTCACCCCATTCTTCTGATCCCTCTTGTCCCTAGACATATTCTTCTTTAACCTCTAAATCCTCCATCTGCTCACCAACTGCAGTACACCATTCTAAGATCCTACAGATACAAAAAAAGACTGGGAGAAATTAACAATCAGAACACTACATCAATTACAACGGATTTTCATTCTGTGTGTCAGATACCCACTTGAGGCTGAACCCAAACAGTCCTCTACTTGGATCACTAAGCCACAATACCTAACCCTTTAGCTCTAATCACCTTGTTTTGATGGTTATAGACTCAAATATTCCAAATTAGCATCATTTCACAACAGGAAGAAAATAATAAATTCAAGCACAACAAAGTTCAAAAGTGAACCCATAATATCATGTATTTTTTTTAAAAATCTCCTGCTCTCATTAGGTGGGCCCTAGAACGATAGATCTGACACATTCTCTAAGATATTCAATATAATCCAAAAAGAGTACAAGAGTTAGGTACTTTTCATTTAGAACAGAAGCCACTGCCCCTCTCTGGGTATCAGTTTTTCCATCTGGAGGTTTGGACTAGATGATCCCTAAAGTCCCTTCCAGTCTAACTTATGGGCTTACTAGGCTATGTGCCTTTGCCTTTCTTTTTCTGGAAAGTGGTGTTTACTTACAGAACAAGGAATCAAAATACAAACTTAACTGAAGAGATGCTTACGCCTCTAACTATGATTAGTACAAAATTTCATTAAAACTCTTCCCCGGGGGCAGCTAGGTGGCACAATGGATAGAGCACCGGCCCTGGAGTCAGGAGGACCTGAGTTCAAATCAGACCTCAGACACTTAACACTTACTAGCTGTGCGACCCTGGGCAAGTCACTTAACCCCAATTGCCTCACTAAAAAACAAAAAACAAAAAAAACCTCTTCCCCAAATGGTAGAGGGAGGGAGGGAGGGAGGGAGGGAGGGAGGGAGGGAGGGAGGAAGGAAGGAAGGAAGGAAGGAAGGAAGGAAGGAAGGAAGGAAGGAAGGAAGGAAGGAAGGAAGGAAGGAAGGAAGGAAGGAAGGAAAGGGAACTGCCAAAATCATCCCTAAGGTCCCGTGGAGTTTTAACATTCTGTGAAAAAATGAGACTTCTCATTTTTAGCCAGATCGAGGCAGGGAAAGCCACCCAAGGACCTGGCTTCCCTTCCTAGTTCACAGAAAGGAGAGCCTGGAGTGAGCGTGCTGGGCGAAAGGCAATTTAGCAGCCCGAGAGCAATGCTAACTGAAGGAAATTATCTCCTGGGCGCTAAAATCTTTCCTGCATCCTAAGAAATCGAAAAACAGAGAGATGCATCTAACGCAGGACCCTTAACTCCCCCGGGAAGGAGGGTAGCCCCAGGAACCGGGAACATTCTCCATCCTGAGCCTTTAGAGGAGTTTGAAATTCCCCACCAGTCACCCCCTCCCTCCCCCAAAACCCACCACCAAATCCCGCGGGTCATCCTTAACAGGGACGCGCCCCAGGCGGGAGCAGTCGGTGGTCGGGGACCCCGGGGGCCCTGTCCCTGGATTCTCTGACTCGAGTGGCCGGAGACCGCAGCGACGCCACTCCCCACTTTCCCCACTGCGGGGTCCCGCCGCGGCCCGCGCCCGGGGCCAGTCTAGGCCAGTAACCTCGCCTCCTCGTGCGGCTGGATCCCCCGAGGCCGGCGGCGGCGACGACGACGTCGCCCCCACCACCAGGCCGGCGACAGCCCCCAAAAAGGGGCGGGCCAGGCCGCTGCTCCGGCGGCCTCGTCCAACTCCTGTTCCCGAGCGAGCCGAGATTGCGAGTTCGCGCGGGCCTCTCCAGGCCCGCCGGGCAGGCCCGGACCTCTCCCCGCAACACGACCTTTGGAGGCCGGAGACCCAGACGGCACAAGGCCGGGCGTTCCACCACCAGTCCCAGCTCCGCTCGTCAGGGACCCTTACCTGAGACAGCGACAGCTACACCGTCGCCGCCTCCTCAGTCGCCGCCGTCACCGACCCAGCGCTAAGGAGACCGGAACTTCCTCCCAACCCCCTCCGCTGCCGCCCCGCCAGGCCTCCACAAAGGCGCCCCCTCCGACGCCAAAGCCCACTGGGAACTGTAGTCGACCTCGGAGGCCCACGGACTACGACTCCCAGCGTGCATCACGCAAGGAAGTGGCTCTCCGCCGGTCAGAGAGGCGGGGCGGCGAGGGAGGTGAGGAAAGGCGCCGAGATTAGATGGAACCCAGAGACATCCAATGAGAAGGATGCTGCGTCTGCGGTTCCCAAAATGGCATTCAATTCACGACTGCCGTTGTCGCGAGGCTTACTGGGAGTAGTAGTTTGACAAAGCTTGCTGCCCAGAGGGCCTTCTTCAATTTAAAAACCTTTTTCCCCTGCCCAAAGGGGAGCCCTAGAGAGCAGTATAGCTTTCTAGATATTCCCATGCGCCAGAATAGGATCACTGAGAGTAATAGGATTTAGCATCGGTTCCCCTTTTGCTGGCCTCAGTTTATCTCCTGGGCCTTTAATACATTTATACGCTTAAAACAAAGGCTCCTCTTCTGAGAGAAGTTCAGCTCAATTCGGTTCAATCCAATAAATATGTATTAAGTACCACCACCACTACTCCCAGATACAAAGGTTAGGGGAGCACATAATGGACAAGCATTTGTTCAGGAGGAGCACAAAGTGCTAAAGAAACAAGGAAAACTTGAAAGCAGGCCCCGCCCTCAAGGAGTTTACATTCTAATGACACCACATGCCCACTGAGCATCCCCTCAGCTCCCTCAAATATCCTAACTCTGCAACTCTGACAACTGGGGGGGAGTGGGATGGAGGGGATGATCACCGTAAAGTCTGGATTAACCCTGTGGGAGGTTATTTTTTTTAAGTAATAAACATTTTTATTTATAGTTTTGAGTTACAATTTTTACCCTTCCTTCCCTTCCTCCCTTCCCCCCTCCCTGAGGCAGCAAGCAATCAGATATGGGTTATACATGTATGATTGTGTAAAACATTACCATCTTAGTCATTTTGTACAAGAAAACCTGATTTAAAGGAAAAAAATGAAAGTAAAAAATAGCATGCTTCAGTCTGTTCCATCAATATCAGTTCTTTCTTTGGAGGTAGATAGTATGTTTCATCAATAGTCCTTTGGGATTGTCTTAGATCATTGTATTGTTGAGAATAGTCAAATCATTCACAGTTCTTTGTCAAACAATATTGCTGTCTCTGTGCACAATGTTCTCTTGGTTCTGCTCACTTCCCTATACATCAGTTCACACAAGTCTTTCCAGGCCTTTCTGAAATCATCCTGCTTGTCATTTCTTATAGAACAATAATATTCCATCACCATCATATACCACAACTTGTTTGTCCATTCCCCAATTGATGGGCATTCCTTTGATTTCCAATTCTTAGCCACCACAAAAAGAACTGCTAGAAATATTTTTGTACAAATAGGTCTTTTTCTCTTTTAGGGGATGTCTTTGGGATATAAACTTAGCAGTGGTATTACTGGATCAAAGAGTATGCACAGTTCTATAGCCCTTTGGGCATAGTTCCAAAATACTTTCCAGAATGGTTAGATCTTTTCACAACTGGGAAGCTATTTCTTTTTTCTTTTTTTTACACTTAGGTTTTTGGGGTTTTTTTTTGTTTTTTGCAGGGCAATGGGGGTTAAGTGACTTGCCCAGGGTCACACAGCTAGTAAGTGTCAAGTGTCTGAGGTCGGATTTGAACTCAGGTACTCCTGAATCCAGGGCCGGTGCTTTATCCACTGCGCCACCTAGCTGCCCCTGGGAAGCTATTTCTAACACTGTCCCTTATGAGGGGCCATCACTCAACAGTAGTTTGCTCGAAGGTGAGCTAGGCTCAATTGCCAAAGGATCACACCCCTCTTTCTTGGCTCTTCTATTCACACAGAGATCCTCCTCCTGATACTGAGCCATCTGTCAGGCATTCACAGTCAGTCTAAGTAGAAAAAATTGGTGGGAGATTTTGTAAAGAGAAAAAGCCATTCAGAGCATCAGTAGGAGTACATGTGGATCAAAAGTATAATTTTCATGATCAAAGGATGAGTAATAGCTCATCCAAGACCAGGGAGAATGACAGGGGGGGTGTAAGGCTGGGTCATGGGGGAATGGGCTGGGCAATAATAGCACTCATGGCTCTTTTTTTGGTGGTTTTCATTTTGTTTCAATCTTCTAACTTTAAACATGGCCCACCATCTCCTGCTCTCTCCTTCTCTACCAATTCTCATTCTGCTCACCTTATCTCTTTGCTTTACCCCTAAAGGTGATGGTTGGCAGAAATTCCTCCAACCCCTGAGTTCATCCGTGGTTGACGAGGAAACTCAGTGGCACAGTGTGTCCTTCTGCCCTCTCCCCCTCCCTCTTCTTCTCCTTTCCTTTGCATTGGATGGACCCCACTTATTTTTCTGCAGGGATGTATCCATTCACTAAGGGGTTGCACTCCATCCTGCCACCTATTTGTAGGAGGCAATGCCTTGGGGTTCCAGGCCCAAGTTCTCAACTTAGATAGTCACGTTGGTGCCTCCTTTCCCTAAGCCACAAATTTACTTCCACTGCTGGCACATTCTCTGAAGGAAGTTCCAGACTTTCAGCCATGCTCTCTTGTGTCAGCAAACCTGCTCATTTCATATGAGAGATCACCTTCACCCTATTATTAAGAATCACTGTGGAAAAAAAAAAGAAAGAAAAAAGAAAAGAAAATACGGGGGCAGCTAGGTGGCGCAGTGGATAGAGCACCGGCCCTGGAGTCAGGAGTATCTGAGTTCAAATCCGACCTCAGACACTTAACACTTACTAGCTGTGTGACCCTGGGCAAGTCACTTAACCCCAATTGCCTCACTAAAAAAAAAAAAAGAATCACTGTGGTTTGTCACCCATGGGGACCATGGGAAAGGGTACTTGTATTTGCATTGGCTGTCCTTAAGCCAGTAACATGTGCTGAACTCACAATCCAACTCTAAGGAGGCTTCCAGACTCATGTTTATCAGCACATACACGAGCAGATTGCTGTCCACCCAGAACTAGGCCCTGGGTACAAAGTCTCAACATTTTTTTCAATGATAGCCTATTTCAGGGCCAAGAAATATAACTTGGAATAATGACTCTCTCTGCCAGTAAATCCCCTACTGTAAAATGCAGGCAGCATTTAGTGGCCATAGCTGTATTTATAGAAAATGGTCCCCGGGGGCAGCTAGGTGGCGCAGTGGATAAAGCACCGGCCCTGGAGTCAGGAGGACCTGAGTTCAAATCTGGCCTCAGATACTTGACACTTACTAGCTGTGTGACCCTGGGCAAGTCACTTAACCCCCATTGCCCCGCAAAAAAAACAAACAAAAAAAAAAGAAAAAAAAAGAAAATGGTCCCCAAGGCATCTACTCTTGAGGCTGCTAAGTGGTGCAGTGGATAGAGTGAGGGGCCTGAAGTCAAGAAGAATTGAGTTCAAATCCAACATCAAATACTAGCTGTTTGACCCTCAAAAAGTCTTAACTTCTGTTTGCCTAAGTTTCTTCAGCTGGAAAAAATGAGGATGATAATACCACCCCCCAAGATTGTTGTGAGGATCAAATGAGATAATAATTGTAAAGCACTTATTGCAGTGCAGTGCCCAGCACATAGTAGGTACTATGTAATTGTTATCCATCATCATCATCATTTTTATTATTGTCTTTGGCATGTGATACAAATAGCTTGCTTTGATCAGAAAGTCATCTTAGCACCCCCTTTGGGTCTACTCTTCCAAGGAGACATTAATAGCTAAGAGTCTCCAGAGGATGGCTAACTACTACTTATTGTGAGAGTTCTAGGATGACTCTGAGGTGCTGAGATTTCTAGTGCTGTCACTCATGAATCCCCACCAGTATGCTTCTCATTAATGATTTTCTAGCCAGATTTAATGAGCTTTTGGAAAAAGTCATTTACTAAAATAGCATGAAAGAATGGTTGGTATAACCCCCCCCCCTCAAAGTTTAGGGCACATTTTCCCACAAGTGCATTCACAGTACAGGGGAAGAACGAGCTTAAATTTTATGTGTTCGTCGTAGTGCATACCTACATGGAGAGAAAATGTGTGGCCAAAGGACAAACTCACAACTCATGGCTGCTGGAAGTCCTTTCCTGCATGCAGCTTTCTCCTCTCCCCACCTCAATCCCATTGATAAAAGGAAAAACAAAACCTTTGTAAGAAATATGCATAGTCAGAGCAAGATAAATTCTCACATTGACCATATAAAATGCATGTCTCATTTTGCATCTTGAATCCATCACCTCTTGGTAAGGAAGTAGGTAATAGTCTTTATTATTAATCTTCTGGAATCATTTTTGGTCAATACACTAGTCAAAGTTCTTAAATATTTCAAAGTTCTTTGTCTTCACAGTGTCGTCATTATTGTAAAAAATTGTCCTGGTTCTGCCATTTTACTCTGCCTCAGTTCATTCAAGTCTTCCCAGGTTTCTCTGAAGTCATCCCTTTCATCATTTCTTATGGTGCAATGATGTTTTATTACATTCATATAACAGAATTTGTTCAATTGTTACTTGATATGCATCCCCTTAGTTTCTAGTTTTTTGGACACCAAAAAAGAGCGCGCGCGTGTGTGTGTGTATACAAATATGCATATAGATTATATATATGCTATATATGTAGAATATATGTGTATACATTATATAGATATATAATTTTTTTACATATGGATCATTTTCTTCTTTCTTTAATTACTTTGGTCATATGAGCCTAGAAGGGGTATTGCTGTGTCAGAGGACAGGCACAGTTTTGTAACTCAGGGGAATGGTTCCAAAATGTTTTTTGGATTAGGTGTTCATAGCTCTAACAACAATGCTTCAATGCACTTATATTCCAAAGTTCTTCCAACATTTGTCATTTTACTTTTTTGTCAACTTTGCTCATCTTAAAGGTGTGGGGTAGAACTTATAGCTGATTTAATTTGCATTTCTCTTGCTGTTGTTAGTCCTTCATTCTGGAAGAGGACAGGTGACATCATCAGGGTGATATAACTTTCCAGTGAATTGGATTGAAGTGAGACAAAGCTGTGCAGAGTCATCAGCCTCACTCTCTCCTCCAGAGCCATCTGAGTCCAGTGGCAAAACATGTCAGGACAATTGACAATGGCCCAGGATGCAGTGGGAAGCCTTAGCCTTTTTAAGGTCTTTCCCAGGTCTCAGTTTGTTTGAGACAATACCCATTCAATGATTAAGGGCTAGGTAAGAAATGAGATAAAAGATGGCCTAGTTTGCCATCACAAAAGAATCAGTCTGGAAGAAGACAGTCAAGGTTTCTCATCAGAACAGAAACAATTGTTATTTACACTCACTCTGAGCCATCAAAACCCAAATAATAAGTGAGGCTTGGGCTAGGGTCTATTATTGGCCAATTGATGAAAGCCAGAGTGATTTGGGTTGAAAGGCATAATCAAATTAGCTCCATTTGAATCACAAGGGGGTTTATCAAAGTCTAATTTACCAGAGCTGTTTTTTCAAGAAATCATAAACGAAAACTGCATGAGACAGAGTTAATAATCCCAGCTTTTTGAAAAAAAAAAAACGATAAGATTTGGGGATGGGGTAGAGAATCTAACCCCCAAATGCCAAGATATCTTGTGAAGTATAAGCAATCAAAAATTATATTCCTTTGGACAGAGCATCCACATGTAAGATTTAGACTCTCCACATGGATAGAGGGACAGAAGGAGGAAGGAAAGAAAGAGAAGAGGCAAGAGGATGAGAGGGAGGAGAAGGAAATAGTAGCATTGCCCAAATCAAACTGGCCAATTGGGTTCCTGGGGGGGGAGGGAAGGGGGCAGTTACTCCTCCGCACAGATTGTTGTTCATCCTTCATTCTCAAAGAAGACTAATAACATCATGACTTGTGAGTGAATTGGATTTAAGTGAGGCAGAGCTATGTGAAGTCACCAGCCTCATTCTGTCCTCCAGAATCATCAGAATCCCTGCATTTCTCTAATTTGTGATTGGGAGAATTTTTTTCATATGGCTGTTGACAGCTTGATTCACTTCCATTAAGAACTGCCTATTTGGGGCGGCTAGATGGCACAGTGGATAGAGCACCAGCCCTGGATTCAGGAGGACCTGAGTTCAAATCCGACCTCAGACACTTAACACTTACTAGCTCTGTGACCCTGGGAAAGTCACTTAACCCCAATTGCCTTAAAAAAAAAAAAAGAATTGCCTATTTGTAAACCCCTTGTTAAATGTCAAAAACAAAATGACCACAAAATGAAGTGACCAAGATCCTGCCTGATTTTAGGCCAAGTGGAAAAGTTTCCAAATCCAGACCCAGAAATCCAGCCATAGGATCTAGAGCCAGAAGGAACCTCAGAGATCACCTAATACAATGCTGTCAACAACAACAATCACAACTAATATTCATATAGTGCTCACTAGATGCCGAGCACTGTGCTAAGTGCTTTGTAAATATTTCCTCATTTGATCCTTACAACAACCTTGGGAGGTGGGTGCTATTATCACGCCCATTTCACAGATGAGGAAATTGAGATCCAGTAGGGAAGTCACTTGTTCAAAGACCCAAAGATAAAAAGCAGCAGACCCAAGATTCCCTCTACCCACAGATCTGGTACCCAACCTTCTATTCTACCCAGCCTCTGTTAGTCACCGAACAATCATAGATCCCTTAGGTGGGCTTAGCCTATACGGCAGAGAGTTCTCATTTTATTCCTAGAGATTCAACTAAGGCAAAGAGAATGAGCATGACTTACCCAAAGTCATAGTGTGGCCAGAAGTAACCTCAGCTGAGTCATCAGCCAGCCAAAAAAAAAAAAAAGCATTCCCTGTTCTGGCCAGGTGGATCACATCTTCCTCACACATTCAATTTTTCAGTCCACCTTGGGGATTATTTGTGGTCCAAAAATACTCTAGCCATAGGTTATTTTTTCCTGACCATTCAGGTGGGTGGACAGACTGCCTTCTCATTTTAGAGCTAGAAGGAAATTTTTTTGTTGTTAAACCATTTCCATTAGACTCTTTGTGACCCCCTTTTTTGGGGGGGGGGGGTTTCTTGGCAAAAATACCAGAGTGATTTGCCATTTCCTTCTCAAGTTCATTTGACAGATGAGGAAACTGAGGCCAACAGGGTTAAGTGACTTGCCCAGGGTCATACAGCTAGTAAGTGTGTAAGGCCAGATTTGAACTCAGGAAGATGAGTTTTCCTGAAGGAAACTTAGAGATCATTTATCAGGGGAAGAAATGGAAGCTCATTCTAGGGAAGAGATTTTCCCAGAGTCACACAGCTAAGAAGTGGCAAGGCAGGAATTCAAACCCAGGCCTCCTGATTCCAAGTCCAGAACTCTTTCCTCTAGCCTGATGAACCAGAAAGATAATTTGTTTTCAATGCCATAATAAAGAGGAGAAATACAGTACAGAAAAACCAAAGACTGAGAGAAAAGCCATAGAATAAGAGTGGGAAAAAATGATTCCCTCTGGACTCAATGATTCCACTCATAGAACAAAACTTCTCAAAGTATCACTAAGGGGCCATGTGATATAGGTCATAGGTCAGGAGTCAGGAAAGCTCAAAGGTCCCTTCCAGATCTGAGATACTGTCATTCCATGAGCTGAGTTTGAATCTCCGCTCTGATGTGTGGCCCTCCCTGGACGGGTCACTTAACTTCTTTGAGATTTATACTGTCTCTTTCCCGGGTCAGTTGCAGTGAATAGAGTGCTGGCCCTACAAGTCAGGAGGTTCGGATTTCAAAGCAGGCCTCAAACAACTTACTGTGTGACTTGCAAATTTAATGGAAATGGGGGTTCTCTTTAAAAGGAAGAAAAGCCTGTCTGTACAAGACTATTCATAGAATCTTTATTTGAAAAACAAAGATGAAAAGGTCCAAAAGTCAGACAGTGGCTGAATAAATGGTGTTGTAACAACATGATGGAATAGAACACATACGCTGAGATACTTGTTCCAACTCCCTAATCAGTTAGGTCCCTAGAGCTCAGCTAGTGCATCACTGTCTGGATTGTAGAGGTACCCCTAAGGGCTTGGGAGAAAGGAAGTATCTTTCTAGTATATAGCTTATGAACCCCTACCAGTATGCTTTCCACCCTGGTTGTCAGTTCAGCATCATTTATTTAGTCAGCCAGACTTAAGTATTTACTAGAAGGATGCAGTAAGAATAGTTGTTGCAAAACATCCAGAATCCAGGGGAAAGTAGACTCAAGCTTGGAGAGCACCTGTAGCAGAAGGCTGACTCACAGCTCCTAGTTGCTGGGAGTGCTTTTCTCCCCTGCACAGATGAAATCACAAGACTGGACCAGAAATCAGGAATCTATAACACAAGGTAATCAATTTTATGTGTCCCAAAGTATTTAGTTGTAAGCTTAGTACCAGTGATTGGTCAATTTTGGTCAAATCCATGAGAATACTAGTCTTTTTTTTTTTTTTTTTGCAGGGCAATGACGGTTAAGTGACTTGCCCAGGGTCACACAGCTAGTAAATGTCAAGTGTCTGAGGTCAGATTTGAACTCAGCTCCTCCTGAATCTAGGGCCAGTGCTTTATCCACTGCGCCACCTAGCTGCCCCCGAATACTAGTCTTTAATAGACATTTTATCTTCATATAATAAGCCAACAGGAAACAGAGAATACCTGTGCATTCTCTGAAGCAAGGAAGGAAAGGTCTTCTCTAAGAGATATATCCAGAAGCCGGTTCACCAAGCCTCCACGTGGCTATGTAGCTGGCAGAACATAGAGAAGCATGAGCATAGAACATGAGACAAAGACCAGGTCCTCTTTGGCCTGTCCCTCTACCATATGCTATAATGTACTCCAACTATCTGGATTGATTTTTTAAAAATTTAATTTGATTTTTTTCCAATTTTTCCCAATTACATGTAAAAAATATTTTTTGAGTTCCAAATTTTTCCCTCCCTCCTCCCAAAGCAAGCAAGCAATCTGATAAAGGTTATATATTACAATCACATTAAACATATTTCCGTATTAGTCATGTTGTAAGAGAAGAATCAGAACAAAAGAAAAAAACAGCAAGAAAGAATAAACAACAACAACAAAGCAACAACAAAAGTGAAAATAGTATGCTTCAATTTGCATTCATATTCCATAATTCTTTTTCTGAATGTGGAGAACATTTTCCACCATAAGTCTTTTGGCATTGTGGATTGACCTTTTAATTCTGTATTAGACTATAAGGGGCAGGAACCTGGCATTAACCCTATCCTTGATACAATGCTCTCTATACACAGAAGGTATATTAACAAATATTCACTGAATTGAATTCATTGACTTGAAATGTATATGTTTGTCTGTTAAGCATGCCTATGCTGAGAAGCCTGAAGTGCCTCACTTATTGTCTCTCATAACATATGCTATCACAGTGGTGGGAGGAGAAGGATTGTTACCCTTGTTTGACAGGTGAGGAAACCAAGGCATAGAAATGTTAATGAGTTTGCAGAGTTCACCCAAGCCAGACAATGATAGAGCTGTGACAAGAATCTAGCTCTTTGGATAAAGCACCGGGTTCTAATCCTGGCTCTGACAAATAAGTTTGAGCCGGAGCAAGTCATGTCACTTTCCTATTTCCTCATCTGGAAAATAAGGAGAATGATAGCTGTCCTACCTACCTAAGAGGGCACTGGTAAGAAAATGATTCATAAGCCTTAAAGTCCCATAGAAATATAAAGTTTTAAAATATTATTATTACAACTTGGTCTTCTTTTAGATGGACTCCAATTGCCTTTTGTTGGCCAAGGATGAAGTACAGTGAGGTATGAGTAGGTTGCAGATTTCTCATCTTAAGATTTGCCTTTTCAAAGAAACCAAAGAAAATAAACTCTAGGAAAAAAGGAGGCCTTGTGTTTGCCCTTGCTGCAGTTTCTGTATAACACACTACCACAAGCCATTGTTCAGGGCAGAAAGTGGAGGCATTGAAAAACTCTGCCCTAAACAAAATTGAACACAGAGGGTCTGAACACTGCCCATCGAGAGGGGAACAATGGGCTCACTCATGGAGACACAGGACAGGCTGTCATTGGCTGAGGGACCTCTTCGTTATAAGAAGCATTTATACGGGGAGGGAATAAATCAAAGAATCAATGAATGTTGGCACTGGAAGGAACCTTAGTCCAAACCCTTGTTTTTTTTATACGGGGAAATGAAGGTCCTGGGAGGGAAAGAGGCTTGACCAAGGTTACAACTGATTAATAAGCAGCCTCATTGAAACTAGAGCCTGGATCGGGTGATCCCCTATTCAGAGCAATCTCTGACATACCACAGCTGCCTCATCCCTCAGTGCTTCATAGGTCACTGACTAGACTATGTTTGCATCTATGTGGCAGTTACTTTGTATGGGAGATCAGAGGAGCTGGAAACAATGAGACCAACTAGGAATTTGTTAAAATAGTCAGTGCAAAGGGCATCTAGGTGGCACAGTGGATAGAGCACCGGCCCTGGAGTCACCAGTACCTGAATTCAAATCCGGCCTCAGACACTTAACACTTACTAGCTGTGTGACCCTGGGCAAGTCACTTAATTCCAATTGCCTCGCTAAAACAAAACAAACAAATAAACAAAAAAAAAAAAAAGAAGAAAAGAAAATAGTCAGTGCAAGGGGCAGCTAGGTGGCGCAGCAGATAAAGCACCGGCCCTGGATTCAGGAGGACCCGAGTTCAAGGTGGCCTCATACATTTGACACTTACTAGCTGTGTGACCCTGGGCAAGTCACTTAACTCTCATTGTCCTGCACAAAAAATCCCACATAAAATAGTCAGCGTAAGACGTGCTGATGACTGCCCGAGCTAGTGGTGGCTATGTCATGTGAGAGAGAAAAGGGGACAGTAGGGAAAGATGTAGAATCAGAGGTAGTCAGCAGAACTTCGTGACGGATTTGGGTATGCACGTTAAGGGAAGGGGAGAATAAAACATGTTGAAAGTATTACTCTTCCCTATCCCTCCTCCCACCCCTCAGAGAGATAGTGGTAGCAAGGAGTGGGGTGGGGGTGGGGGGTTTGCTGGAAACGGTCAGCTGTCCTTTCTGAGGTGATATATCAGGGCAAGCCACCAGGTGGCACTGTAAATTCAAGCTGTACCTGCAACCATGTACTACATCTAAATGAACTGGACCTCCAGTTCTGAGGCCCTAGTTTGTCCATTATGTGAATGTCTTCTGGCTTGTCTGGGTATAGGATTGAGGTAGGAAATGGCAATAAAAGTAAAAAGTACTCCTTCTCTTCTCTGGCATCCACCTTTGCAATGTGAGTATCACTATATCAGGTATAGCCATACCTTTGTTCCCAAAAATCAGTTCCTATTTCCTAGTCACTACCCTCAACTCACTCCTACATAGAGAAATCGTGGGGGAGAGAGGAGAGATGAATGAGTCCTCTTGTCCTGACAGGCTGGACTTGTCTCAGACAGCAAAGATGGTGATGAGACTCATTTTAGCCTAAGGGAAAGAAGGAAAAATCCCAAATTTATTTTAGTTCTGCTTTATGAGACATTTATCCAAAACCAATCAAGCAAAACCACCAGATTCTTTCTCAGTTTGATTCAGCCCCAAGCTAGTATTTTTGGGAACTAGGATTTGAACTTTGATTTCTATGAACAAGTACCTGAACACTTCGGGCAGCTAGGTGGTGCAGTGGATAGAGTGCCAGCCCTGGAAACCAGGAGGATCTGATTTCAAATCCAGTCTCAAATAGGTACTAGCTGCATAAACCGGGGCAAGTCACTTAACCCTGCTTGCTTCAGTTTCCTCATCTGCTGGTAGGTTGCTCTTTGTTCTCAAAGAGGATCAAAATGACATCACTGTGTTGGAATCAAGGTACAGTGTGTCTGGCTTTGACTGATCAGACCAATAGGAGCTTGAGAGGCTCTGCCACAGGTCAGACACATACAAACATTTGGAGTAGAGATGTCTCTAAATTTGTACATCTTACATTTCTTCGGAGCTACTGCAAATTTTTTTTAATAAAGTATTTTATTTATTTTTTCCCCATGACATGTTTTTGTTTTGTTTTTTGTTTTTTGTTTTTTTTTTTTGCAGGGCAATGAGGGTTAAGTGACTTGCCCAGGGTCACACAGCTAGTAAGTGTCAAGTGTCTGAGGCCGGATTTGAACTCAGGTACTCCTGAATCCAGGGCCGGTGCTTTACCACTGCGCCATCTAGCTGCCCCCTTCCCCCCATTACATGTAAAGATAGTTGTCAACTTTTGTTCATACAAGCTTTCCAATTTCAGATTTTTCTCCCTCCCTCCCCCCTCCCCTAGACGTCAGGTAATCTGATATAGGTTATATTATATATATATAATAACATTAAACATATTTCTGCATTAGTCATGTTATAAGAGAAAAATCAGAGCAATGAGGAAAAACCTCAAAATAGAAAAACAACAACAACAGCACCAAAAACAAAAGAAATAGTATGGTTCATTCAGCATCTATACTCCACAGTTTTTTTTTTTCCCCCTGGATTTGGAGATCCTCTTCTATCATGAGTTCCCTGGAACTCTGGAGCTACTGCAATTCTGCCTTGTTCACAGTCACAGCACCTTCTTTGATGTGGGCGGTCCTTTGCCAGTGTCTCCTATGTCATGAAATCAATTCCAAAATTCATCAGAGAGACCTTGAGTATTCTCATATCACTTCTCCTGACCACTATGTGAGCGCTTGCCTTGTGAGTTCTCCATAAAATAGTCCTTTAGGCAAACGTATGTTTGTCATTCAAACAATGTGGCTCTCTTCAGTAGAGTTTGAATGCTTGGCAGTTTAGCTTGAGGAAGGACCTCAGTGTCCAGTACCTTATCTTGCCAGGTGATCTTCAGAATCTTCCTAAGACAATTTAAATGGAAGCTAGTTGGTTTTCTGCCATGATATTGGTAGACTAACTGTCCAGGTTTCACAGTCATACAACAATGAGGTCAGCACAAAGGCTCTGTAGACCTTCACCTTGCTAAGTAGTCTAATACCTCTTCTCTTCCACACTTTCTTTCAGAGCCTCCCAAATACTGGGCTAACTCTGGCAATGTGTGCATCATTCTCATCATCTATGTGTACATTCCTGGCATGTATATTGCCAAGCCAAGTGAACTTATCCGCAATATTTAACATTTCTCTATTTGATGTAACCGATGGATCCACATATGGATAGTGCACTGGCAGGTGGAGAAACTATGTTTTCTTGTTGTTAGGCCAAAATTAGCACCAGCAGGAGAGAATTGATCTATACTTTGTGGCATCTCAGCTTCAGAGGCTACACTGAGTGCACTATCATCTGTGAACAAAAAAGCATACACCGACTCTCCCTCCACTTTAGTCTTGGCTTGTAACCTTTTCAAGTTAAATCTGTAAAATGAACTAGAGAAGGAAATGGCAAACCACACCAGTATCTTTGCCAAGAAAATCCCAAATAGGGTCACAAAGAGTCAGACCTGACTGAACAACACCTGTACACTATTCCTCCCAGCAGTACTTTCTGCATTTGCAAATGAGGCAACTCCCAGATCAACAGCAGGTTAATAGATAGGTTTTATCTAGGTAGCAAAAGAAATGCAAACTATTTATAGAGACTTTAGAAAAGTAACTTTAGAGATTTGAATAAGCTTTGAAATAAACCTCTGCTCTGTTTGGGCAGATTAGAGGGTCAGGGAAGAAGAGACTGTACTTCACCATCCAGTTCTCAATTCTCCCCAATAGAAAGCCAGCCATCACTGTCCCATTCTGGGGGTTTTGGGAGAAAACTGCAACACACAGGTTCCGGCAGTGGCACTCAGCTCAAAAAACCAATCCTACTTTTCATGCACCTATACTACTTGGCGTTTGCAATAGTCTCCTTTAGACAGATGCAGCTAGGAAAAAATGTTATCTGTCCAGGACTATTTCTCCCGGAAACTCCTTCAGCTAATCTCTGAAAGGGCCTCTGGGTGATGCCATAGTTCGTAGAACACCAGGCCTGGAGAGTTAGGAAGACTCATCTTCCTGAGTTCAAATCTGGCCTCAGACACTTACTAGCTGAGTGGACCTGGGCAAGTCACTTAACCCTGTTTTACCTCAGTTTCCTCACCAATAAAATGAACTGGAGAAGGAAATGGTAAACCACTCCAGTGTCTTTGTGAAGAAAACACCAAATGGAGTCACGAATTGTTGAACAGGACTGAAAACAACTGAACACTAATAACAAAAGTTCTGCAATTTTCTCCTGGCCCGCATCTCCAAAGCTAGACATGTAGACATTACTAGTCCCTATAGCTCTCTAGTTTCCTCCATTCCAGGTTAAAGTCTAAGGATATATACTAATTTCCATCATAATCCATAGACCTTTTCACTCATTTTTTGTAGCCATTCCATAGGATTCTTATCTCTAGTTTTCTTTTCTTAGAATGACCCAATCACATATAGATTAATATGTAGATTTTTTTTTTAAACTGACACTCCAAAGTAATAGAAATAGCCCCAACTGAAATTCCCTACCCCATTTTCTGCACTCTGCCTATCTGTTGAAATATCATGAAATAACATTTTTCTATTCTGAAAGTCCTTTTCAGACTTGGCTCCTTTGGAAGGTGGATTAGGCTGAAGACAAAAGGACTTTCTTACTTGCCTCCTCAGTGGATGGGAGTGGGGCTTGAGGGAGGTAAAGAATATGTAACTGAAATTTTAAAAATGAATGCTAACAAATAAACATTTTTAACAGAACTTTCTTACAGTAAAGCTAATCATGGGTGTCTTACAGAGCTCTGTCCAGGGACCTTTTCTCTTCTGCCTCTGCACTTTTTCACTTGATGATCTCACCAGCTCCATGGACTCAATTATCATCTTTATTCTGATGAATTCTTTTTTTGTTTTGTTTTTTGTTTGTTGCTGTTTTGGCAGGGCAATGAAGGTTAAGTAACTTGCCCAGGGTCACACAGCTAGTAAGTGTCAAGTGTCTAAGGTCAGATTTGAACTCAGGTCCTCCTGAATCCAGGGCTGGTGCTTTATCCACTGCACCACCTAGCTGCCCCGATTTCTTGGCACTTTCTTTGGCCGTCCCACATGCCTGAAATGCTCTCCTTCCTCATTTCCCATTTCTTGGCTTTGCTATCTAAAATCTCACATTCTACAGGAAGCCCTTCCCAATCCTTAAGTCTAGTGCTTCCCTCTCCCCTCCCCCCCATTATTATTTCCTATTTATTCTCTATGTGGCTTGTTTGTGCATAGTGCATGTTTTCTCCCCTATCAGATTGTGACCTCCTAAAGGGAAGGGGCTATTTTTTTTTTTTGCAATTCTGTAATCATGCAGTGTTTTATTTAAAAAGGCATTAAAACCAACAAAGAAAATGTTTATAAATGGTTTAAAGGAGGGTCATAATTTTCCAGAAGTTTTTTAAAAATCCATTTGCTTAATTTAGGGGGCAGCTAGGTGGCGCAGTGGATAGAGCACCGGCCCTGGAGTCAGGAGGACCTGAGTTCAAATCCGGCCTCAGACACTTAACACTTACTAGCTGTGTGACCCTGGGCAAGTCACTTAACCCCCACTGCCTCACTAAAAAAAAAAAATCCATTTGCTTAATTTAGATGAAAGAATTTCCAAAGAAATTTGCATTTCTTCAAAATGCAAAAGCTTTCCAAGATTACAATCCATAAAGAGTAGCATACCTAACTGGGGGATATTTGTAACAAATGTTATCGTATTATCAAGCAACATTAAGGTTTTGAGTTCGATTGTCAATGTAACATCATCACAGCCTTACAACTTAAAACACAGGAAAATAAAATACATCAGAGCAGTGAAAGTTGCATGGCCCCAAACAAAAAGAAAACAGTTACTGTTGGTATCAGGAAGGGGTTATTTTTTGTCTTTCTTTGTGCAGCCCCAGTCCCGAAGCCCACTGGCCTGGGACTCTCTCTTCAGAGGTAAAGATGAAAGCCCTGCCCTCCACAAGGCGCAGGGTGGTGTTGGCCAGAATGGGAGAATTCCAGTCTCCTTCAGTCTTCTTTGGGACTATACGAGCATCAGGTTGCTTTGGGTACTACTGGTTTCTAGCTTCACGAGGGAAGATGGAAGGAGCCAATCTCACTTCAGGTTGCTGAAGGAGAACACTTTAGCTCCGGAGACATGAAAGGAGATGGCAGTCTGTACCATGTCCCTATCCCTAACTTGCTACACTAGAGACTCAGGAGAACTTCCCCTTGAGTGAAATCCAGGACTCTCTCTCTCTTGTGAGAGCCCATCTCTTTATTGCCTCACGCCCTAAGGAAGAGTTCCTTTACTCTGTATTGTCTGGTATATAGTCTTCTTCTGTGTGTACTTGTCTTATTTCTGTTTTGCTGTTCAATTTTTATAAATGTGTTTTCTTAGCTAAATGCTATGTGTATTCATTGTGGAACTAATATTTTGTGGGAAAGGGATCGAACCTTGGATCTAAAGAAGAGAATCTTCTCTCCTACCCAGACATAGCGACTATTAGTTGGATTGAACCTGATCACACATATCCATCCCTTAGACTAAAAACATGTAAGGGAAGCATATAGATATAATTCTAGCCTGGAACTCCCTCTTTCTGAGGGAAGCAGAGTGCCCTTTGGCCCCATTCAGATAGGGTTAAAATGATATGGATTAGGGGCAGCTAGGTGGTACAGTGGATAAAGCACCGGCCCTGGATTCAGGAAGACCTGAGTTCAAATCTGGCCTCAGACACTTGAGACTTACTAGCTGTGTGACCCTGGGCAAGTCACTTAACCCTCATTGCCCCACCAAAAAAAAAACACCCCAAAAACAAAAAACAAAACAAAATGATATGGACAAGGGGAAAGGTCACCCTTTGATCACTCCCAGAGAACACTTATGGGAATCGAGTAGTGACTATTATTCTTCCCAGCTCTGCCAGGGGCAATGAGGATTAAGTAACTAGCCCAGGATCACACAGCTAGTAAGTGTCAAGTGTCTGAGGTCACATTTGAACTCAGGTCCTCCTGAATCCAGGGCTGGTGCTTTATCCACTGTGCCACCTAGCGGCCCTCCGACTATTATTCTATAATGTTAACTTCAAATTGTATTTTTCTTTCTTTTTTTTTTTTTGTGGGGCAATGAGGGTTAAGTGACTCGCCCAGGGTCACACAGCTAGTAAGTGTCAAGTGTCTGAGGCTGGATTTGAACTTAGGTCCTCCTGAATCCAAGGCCTGTGCTTTATCCACTGTGCCACCTAGCTGCCCCTTCAAATTATATTTTAACACATAACCTCTTTGTTATTTTTGTTGTTGTTCAGTCGTGTCCTACTCTTCATGACCCCAACTGGGATTTTCTTTGCAAAAATACTGGAGCAGTTGGCCATTTCCTTCTCTAGCTCATTTTACAGATGCGGAAACTGAGGCAAACAGCTAGTAAGAGTCTGAGGCTAGATTTGAACTCAGGAAGATGAGTTTTCCTGACTCCTGGCCTAGCACTCTATCCACTAGTTGCCCCACCCTTGACAAATGCTAGCAACTAAGGGAGAAATAAGGAGGAGGGTTGGTCTACCTAACAGCAAGATGCCCTTCTGGCTCTAGATTCTATGGCATTCTAAGTTCCTGACTCTGCTTCCCCCTCTGCAAAATAGAAAGGGAGATTAACAGGAAAAAGGGAGGCTTGATCATTGTATTACAGATGTGCTTTTGTTTAAAGATGTATTACTATCTTTTGGTTTTCCGTCACACTAGCCATGTGACCCTGAGCAAGTCACTTAACCCTGCTTGCCTCGGTTTCCTCATCTGTAAAATGAGCTGGAGAAGGAGATGGCAAAACCACTCCAGTATCTTTTCCAAGAGAACCCCAAGAGTCAGACACGACTGAAATGACAGAACAACAACAACAATGTAGGGTGGGTAAATGACTTGCCCCAAGCCACAACACTAGCATGTAGCAGACCCAGGTCCTCAAACTCCAGAGCCAGAGCTCTTGCCATTTAAACCACAGGGATCTGCCCAACCCCCACAGGGCCAGGCCTTGGCAGAGTCTGGAGTAGGAGCCAGGTCTCTGATGCTCAAGAAGTGCTGTTTCCAGGAGCCTGGCCTTGCCATTCTTAGAAGTGCGCTGAGTCAGGGGCGCAGCCAGCCAGGTAGGAGCCTTCCTCCCCTAGACCACGCCCCCTGAGCACTGAGGGAGGCTGCTGGGGACTGCAGGGCCTTGAGCAGCTCTTGGACTACAATTCCCACAATGCAACCTGAGGGAAGGTTGGGCCGAGTCGCTGGAAACTGACCTTTGGGAGGAGAAGTGGTTTTGCACTGTTTTCCTGGCTGGGCTGGAGATGAACAGGATGGTTCGAGCTGCAGCAGTTCCAGTGGTGGCCAGAGGTCAGCAGTTAGGAAGCCACCATGGTCAGGGGCTGGGAGAGTGAGGACTGCTGGGGCCTGGCATCCCTCGCTCACTAGGTGGGCCCTGTCCGGGCCCCTCCAGCTTCCGGGGAATCTGGCTAAGAGCAGTGCTTTACCTGCTCGCCCCCTTCTTGGAGCAGAAGCCAGGTGGGTGTGCCCGCTCCTGTCTGTGGGCTCTGGGCTTAGGGTGTGGGGAGGGGAGGGCAGGAGCTGCCGCTGGACCCACTATCTACCGGCTCTGCGGGCCTAGAGGGCACTTCAGGGCGGGGGCGGGGATGAGGCACACACCTGCCTTACCAGGTGTGGGCTTCTGGGCCCTCCCCAAGATGAACACCCCACCTAAACCCAGGATCTGAATATCAGTCTTTAAGTCCAGTTGAGGACTGGGGGGTTCTGGCTCCTCACAAAGCAGAGAATCATAGGATTTAGAACTGGAAGGGACTTTAGAGGTCATCTAGACCAAGCCACTCATTTTATAGATGCGGAAACTAAGGTTTGTTAAGAGAAAGTGACTTGCTCAAGGTCACACGGGTGACAAGTAAGAGAGTGAATATCTGAGCTCAGGTAATTCAGACTTCCTGCTGCTTTCTTTGTGGTGAAGGAAATGGCAAAGCACTCCAGTATCTCTGTCAAGAAAACCCCACAGACAGTGCAGTTTCCACCAAAATGCCCAGGATGGCATGTATCCTCAGGTCCTCGCCTTTCCCCTTCCTCCCAACCAGAGAATAGGGGAGAAGCGGGAGGAGGGCATAGGGAGGAAGTTCCTGGGAGTTCTGCGACAAAGGGGCCACCCTGAATCCCAGGCCTACCAGATACCCTAGAGTCCATTCAGAAGAAGCCAGCTGCCTTTGTCAAAGAAGGGAGTGGTCCTCCCACAGAAGGAGGCAGGACCACAGACCTAGGGCTGAGCAAGCATGCCGGTAGAGACTCCCTGCACCCCAGTCAGGGCTTCCTCTGAGGCCCTGGAGGCCACCCCGCCCTACTCCACCTTTGTTGTACACATTCACCCTCCAGCACCTCCCCAGCCAAGCCACCTTTCCTGTTAGTCTGGGACTGACTTCTCCCATTCCTTCCCCTTCTACTGAGGGAGGTACTTGGGCTAGATCACCCCTGAGGTCCCTTCTAATTCTAAAAGTATGTTTCATAGCAGGAGGCCTTTTGGGAAGCCAGCACTGAGGCCCCATGTTATCTTTTGTGTGAGTTCCTACACTGTAACACCCTTTCTAACAAAAAGAGATGCATTCCGGAAACTTTGTTGCAAGAGGCAGAAAGAACACAGGGAAGGGCTTGTCCTAGGCTGTGAGGATACTCCTTTGTGCCCTGGCAGGACACTGCTTCCCTCTCGCCCAAGGATGGGTTGGATTAAGACATCCAAGGTTTCTCCTAAACGAGGTATTTGGGGAATCTTGGAATTGAGCCTCAAAGTTGGAAGGTATATATGTGTATTGTGAATTGTAGAGTGTCTCTACATCATTCTCACCAGGCTAGAAATACTTCCCTAAAGTCACTAGAGGGAAATTAACCAACGATTATGAAGAGACTGGCCAAGTAACCTACTGAGAATAGCATTTTTCAGCAGAGGGGTGGGGAAGGAAGGAGAAACTGGGGGCAGGGGGTGGTACAGGAAAGCACTGAGCTCTCCTGGAAAGGAGTTAGCCTTGAAGCCATCTGCCCACCCCCTGAGCCATCTGGCAGGACCCAGAGAACTCCAGCCCTTGAGCCTCAGAAGGGCTCCTTAGGGATTTGATTTCTTTATTGTGGCTAGGGCTGGCACTTGTGCTCGCTCGCTCTCTCTCTCTCTCTCTCTCTCTCTCTCTCTCTCTCTCTCTCTCTCTCTCTCTCCCTCTCCTGGTTATCTGAGTAGGAACATATCTGTTGTAGAAAAGAGCATGCTCCTGACCTCTCTGCTTAGGAGAGACTTTGGCCAACAATTCACTTCCAATCAACAAATAAACATACTCACAATGAAATGGTCCCTATTCTCAAGGAACTTACTTTCCACTTCTCCACCAGAGAATCAATGACTGTGGCTGGATTATAGGGTGTGTTAGAAGTAGGGGGAAGGAGATAGCATTTGTACTAGGTCTTTTCTTTCTTTTTTTAAAAAGTGTCTTATTTTTATATGTGTCTTTTTTGGTTTTTTCTTGTGGTTTTTCTCTTTTGTTCTGATTCTTCTTTTACAACACGACTAATGAGGAAATGTGTTTAACATGATTATACATATATATGTCTTTCAATTTTATATCTCAGTTATTTATTTTCCAAATATCTCCTTCCTTACTATGAAAGAATAGGATGGGGAAGGTATGAGTGAAAAAGAACTTTTGGGTTTTTTTTAACTGGACCCAGTGTGCTATTACTTGTAATATATATACATTTTTTTTTGCAGGGCAATGGGGGTTAAGTGACTTGCCCAGGGTCACATAGCTAGTAAGTGTCAAGTGTCTGAGGTCGCATTTGAACTCAGGTCCTCCTGAATCCAGGGCGGGTACTTAATCCACTGTGCCACCTAGCTGCCTCTGTAATAAATATTTTTAAAGAATGAAGGAGAAAAACCTGAATATATTGACTATGATTAATAACTCATGTAATATTCCAGATCCCTAGTCCCTAGGTCTGCAATGAAGAGAACCCAGTTTGAAGTGGATCTTGAAGGACCAGTAGGCTCAACAAATAGAGACAGAGAAGGGAAGGACATTCCAAGAGAAGGGAAAGGGAAGAAAGAGAGCATCTGATGGACCATGTTGTAGGGTTTTCCAGAGAAGAGAGCACCAGTAGCCCTGTGAGGGGGAAAGATTTGCTCTCAGGCAACCTCCTAGCCTATGGCAGTCTAGAAAGGAGGTGGGCAGCTCCATCATGCAATCAATTTATTAATCTTTTTTTTTTTTTTTTTAGTGAGGCAATTGGGGTTAAGTGACTTGCCCAGGGTCACACAGCTAGTAAGTGTTAAGTGTCTGAGGCTGGATTTGAACTCACGGTCTCCTGACTCCAGGGCCCGTGCTCTATCCACTGCGCCACCTAGCTGCCCCATGCAATCAATTTATAACAAGTAGGTATTTAGTGCTGGGCATCTTTTCCTCTACATTGTCAAATAAAACTTTCATATTAATCCCTCCCTCTCTTGAATAATAAACAATGAACAATCGAGAAATGGCAAACTACTCTAATCTCTTTGCCAAGAAAACCCCCAAAGGGGTCACAAAGAGTCAGACGTGACTGAAAAATGACTAAACAACAACTCTTGGACAAAGCTCATTGTGCTAGGAGTATTTAAAAAATTTTTTTTTAATTTAATTTTATTTTAAATTTTGTTTCCAGTTACATGTAAAGATTTTTTTTTTAGTTCCAGATTTTTCTTCCCCCTACCTCCATCCCTTCCCTCCCCTCTCCCAAGGGCAGCAAGCAATATGATATAGGTTATACATTTGAGTATTTTATTTTAGCAATGATTAGCTCTACAGTTATCTCTTCCACATTGCAGAGGTTAGGGGTGTGGTACCCCCATGATCTAAAAAATCTGTATAACATTTTTGACCCTTCATACCAGAGAAGAAGTCTGAATTTTTTTTCCTTTTCTTTTATGGGATATTTACAGAACTTTATAAAATTTATTGGTCATAGGCTATGTTATACAATACTATACATATATTTTATGCATTTCTGAGTTTTTAAACTTTTTCTGTGTTGTCTGCTGGCTTTCACATGTGGTCTACGGCTTCCACAAAACTCCTAAAAAATTCCCATTTAGTTTCTTATGCTAACCTGCTATGTATCAAAACCACAATGGGGAAAACCAGGCTGTGGAAGGGATAACTGTAGATTATCTCCTCTAATGGAGGGAAATAGAGGCATGAAGTAGACAGATGTACCTCTGGGGGTCAGGGTTTACATGTAAGCTGAGAGGACTCTTAGAACCCAAATTATCAGAGCTTAAGAGGGCCCTTAGAAATAGCACATAGAGGGGCAGCTAGGTGGCGCAGTGGATAGAGCATTGGCCCTGGATTCAGGAGGACCTGAGTTCAAATCCGGCCTCAGACACTTAACAATTACTAGCTGTGTGACCCTGGGCAAGTCACTTAACCCTAATTGCCTCACTCAAAAAAAAAACAAACGAAATAGCACATAGAGGGGCAGCTGGGTGGTGCAGTGGATAGAGCACTGGCCCTGGAGTCCGAAGGACCTGAGTTAAAATCTGACCTCAGACACTTGACACTTACTAGCTGTGTGACCCTGGGCAAGTCTCTTAACCCCAATTGCCTCATCAAAAAAAAAAAAAAAGAAAGAGAGAAAGAAATAGCACATAGGATATCACAGCTGGAAGGGACCTTAGACCATCGAATGTCAGGCCTAGAATTTACCTTAAAACATAAAATGTCAGAGGCTGGGAGAGCATTAGAAATCCAATCCAATCCCCTCCTTTATCAGTGAGGAAACTGAGACTCTGAGAAGGGATGGCTCACACAGTGATTGGGGTGTCCTGATTGTAAGGGAGGCCTCATTCTACCACCCAACAGAGCGTTACCTCGACAGCGCCAATTACACTAGCTCCCCTGATGGTTCTTTCTCTTGTTGGTTTGTGGTTACAGGTTGAAGCAAGAATATGGCTGCTGATGTGCATAAGAAAGAAAGCTGGGAAACCACCAATGGTACCTTGGTCCCCTCCGATGGACAGCGTTCAGAGCGGTCAGAGAGCCCAACCCCAGGACTGGCCCAGGGAACAGAACCAGGTAAGGCAGGTAGAGGGGTGGCCTGCAGGCAGAGGCATAGCTCCCATCAATAAGAGTCCATGAGGGCAGTTAGGTAGCACAGTGGATAAAGCACTGGCCCTGGATTCAGGAGGACCTGAGTTCAAATCTCACCTCTGACACTTGACACTAGCTGTGTGACCCTGGGCAAGTTACTTAACCCTCATTGCCCTGCCAAAAAAAAAAAGAGTCCATGAGATGGTGCTCTAATTCAAACCACTTCTACCTGTGACTTTTCAGCTCTGTGCAGGGGATAGATAGAGCCTTGAAAGAACCAGAGTTTTTTATAACATTAGCTAATGTTTATATTGCACATGAAAAAAAAGTGTTCTTTTCTTTGATCTTTATAACCACCCCCCGTAAGGTAGGTAATGTGAGTATGATTATCTCCATCTAGTAGATGAAGAAACAGAGGTTCAGAGATGTGAATCATTTGGCCAGAGTCCCCCAGCTAGCAAGGGACAGCTCTGGGATCCAAACTCAGGTTTTCTGCCCGCAAGGTCCATGGCCCTTTCCATTGAATTGTCATGCTTCTCATCCTGGGGGGAAGGGAAGGGCTCAGAGGCAGACCTCATCAACTTCCTTCTCCCAGTTTTTCCTCTGCTACCCTCACAGCACAGAGGTGGCCCTGGTATCACCAGCTAACCTCTAGACTTGCCCAGAGGGAGCAAGGGCAAATGGGCATTCTGTGCCAGACACAGGGTTCCAGAGAGCCCCAGCTCAGAACCCCAGGGGCGTGGAAATGGTTAATGCCAGCCCCAGGATGGCTTTTCTTCCTGTGGGGGAGGATTTCCTGCAGACCCTAGGGAACCCAGGCATGCCCTACCTCCTACAGTGAGATAACAGACTGATTAGACATGCAGATAGGGACTTCCCCAGGCAGGACTTTTGGGGGGTAGGGAGGAGGGAAAATCATGACTATGGAATGGAATAGATCATCCTCTCTTTGTCTTCTTCACCTCCTCCTTTGAGAGAGAAGGAATGAGGCACCTTGATTTGGGGCAGGTACCTGAGTTCATAAAGGAATGAAGAATAGCCACTCCTCTCTTAGCGGCTTTCCTTAGATGAGGAAAATCATTTGAATTTTTTATTTTTTTTTAAATTTTTTTTTAGTGAGGCAATTGGGGTTAAGTGACTTGCCCAGGGTCACACAGCTAGTAAGTGTTAAGTGTCTGAGGGCTGGATTTGAACTCAGGTACTCCTGATTCCAGGGCCGGTGCTCTATCCACTGCGCCACCTAGCTGCCCCCAATCATTTGAATTTTTAAAAAATTCAGTGCATAAATACAGGTTAGGGGAGGCAGAGCTAAACAATATTTCACATGAAAAAGATCTGGTGGCCTACAGATTTTAGTGGACTGCAAGCTCAGTATAAGTCAGCATCTGACAAGGTAGCCAAAAAGCTAATAGAACCATTTAGATAGAACCTACTATATGCCAAGCACTTGACAAGTATCTCATTTGACTCTCACAGCAATCCTGGGAAGCAGGCAATATTTATTATCCCCACTTTATAGGTGAGGAAACTGAGGCAAACAGGTTCAGTGCCTTGCCCAGCTTGCAAGTCTCTGAAGTTGGATTTGAAGTCAAGGCCTTCTTCTTCTTTTTTTTTTTAAAGTGAGGCAACTGGGGTTAAGCGACTTGCCCAGGGTCACACAGCTAGTAAGTGTTAAGTGTCTGAGGCTGGATTTGAACTCAGGTCCTCCTGACTCCAGGGCCGGTGCTCTATCCACTGTGCCACCTAGCTGCCCCTCAAGGTCTTCTTGACTCCAGGCCAAGTGTTCTATTCGTGGTACCATTCAGCTGTGTTCACAGAGAACACTGACATAGAAGCAGAAGGTCTAGAACAGGGAGGTTTTCGGGTGCCCCCATCCTGTACCTTGGTTAGAGCACATCAGTCCTAGGTACTCAGTTCAGTTTTAGGAAGGATGCTGCCAAAGTAAAGGGATTCCAGGAGAGTGAGGGAACTGAAAAACAAGCCATTGGCTGAAGAACCTGATGGAACCCTTAGCCTAGAGAAGAGGAGGAGGCCCAGGGGAGGCCATGGCAGCCGTCTCTGAGTATCTGAAGGGCTTTCACATATGAGCCACTTTTGGATCCTGCCCGAGAGGCATCGGGTAGAAGTTGTAGACAGACCAGTCTGGCTTGGTCTATGGAAGGCTTCCTCACCAGGAGAGCTGTCTGTCTTGGGAGGCAGAAAACACTTTATGTCCTTGGGTTTTCAGGTAACAGCTGGATGGCCACTTTGGGAGGCTATTGTAGGAGGGTTTCTTCTCAGCTACTCACCATACTAGAGACCCTCCAAGGCCCCATCTAGATGGGAGATTCTGTGACCAGGTAAGGTACTTTCCCATCCTACCTTGGAGCTCAGCCTCACCACATATACAGTGGGGATGGCACTGTATTTTTAGGAGGAGGAGGTGAACCCTAGACCCCACAAATGGGTCAGCTGCTAGAGAGAACATAGAGAAGGTAAATTCAGCCCCTGCTCCCGTATCTGAAGGCCCCTGAGCCAGCCGGCCCCTGCCATGCCCTGAGGCCTATTGGAGATCATCCTTAATTCCATCTGTCCCTCAAGGATGGGGAGAAGGGGCTGATGGAATAAACAGTGAATGCTGAAAAGCAATGTGTGAAATGCTGTGCGGTTATCCACAGTGACGGAGGACAGCTGTATGGCTAATGTCAAAGTGTGGGAAATCACCCAAGAATCACAGAATGAGAAAACTTGGAGCTGGAGGGTCCCTTAGAGCTCATCTGGTTCAATCGTCTCATTTTACAGCTGAAGAAACCGAGGCCCATCCGAGGGCTCAAGCTAGTAAATAGCAGAGTTGGACTTCATACCTCGGCCTTGGGACTCCAAATCCGCTATATCATGGTGCCTCCAAAAGTAATTTCTGTCTGGCGCAGGAAAGCACCATAGATAGCACTGGGTGTTGGTTTGGTTGTGGGGTTTTTGGCAAGGGAAGCACACGATATCTCCTTTCCTGCTCTTCTTTGGCCATGATCCCCTGAGATTCCCTAAGCATAGGCTGATTAACGAGGGGGTGAAACTGCACAGAAACAGCTGTGTGTGTCGAGGGCACCAGTCCCATGCTTGTGGTTAAGCCACAACATAGAAAATGAAGAGCCAATTGGATGAGGATGTGCCCCTCTCCTGAGAGTCTGGTTTTTTGGTTGGCAGGGGCTGGTCAGGAAGGTGCCATGTTTGTCCATGCCCGTTCTTACGAGGACCTGACAGAGTCTGAGGATGGGGAAGCCACGGGGGGCAATCCTGAGGAAGGAACCAGCGCCCAGCCTCGGGCTACCGCATCAGACATGCGACAGATCAGCAAAGACTTCAGTGAGCTGAGCACCCAGCTGACTGGTGTGGCCCGGGACCTAGAAGAGGAGATGCGCCCAGAGCCTGAGGACTGTGTCGAGTCTTCGGGACCTGGGGAGCGAAGGGCCTCAGAAGCCCCGAGGGAGGGAGAGGCCGGGGAGGGCGATGAAGAGGATGCAGTCGAAACGTGGCGGCTCCACCAGAAGCACATCTTTGTGCTGAGTGAGGCAGGGAAGCCTGTCTACTCCCGCTACGGCTCAGAGGAGGCGCTGTCCAGCACGATGGGGGTCATGGTGGCTCTGGTGTCTTTCCTGGAAGCTGACAAGAATGCTATTCGCTCCATCCATGCAGGTAAGGCCTGCCTTGGGAAGGGGAATGGCGGAGGGAGGAACACAGGCAGCCTCTCCCCAATCCCCTTGGAGATCTCTGGCCAGCCCCCAGGAGGCTGTGATAGAAAGCTTCTTCCTCCCATTTCTCGCTGGTTTCCTTCTAGACGCATTCAGTTTACATCATGCATCAGATTAGCCCTGTGTGCACAGGTCTGGACTAAGCTTGATTCAGGGAAGGGGCCTGTTCTTGTGGATCCCACCTGATGGGGAACATATAACCCTGGCCTTGAGGAATCCCTCAGGCTGATAGCTAGACACCACAGGTTTCCCATCCCAAATCCAGGCACATTCTTTATCTAAAGGGTAGACATAGTGCTTGCCTTCAGGGAGCCCCCAGTCCAAGTGGAAGACACAGGACCTACCCTTAGGAAGCCCCTAATCTGAGACAAAACACAGTCCCTGTCTGCAGTCAGCATCTGATCTGGGGGGGGGGGCGCAAAAGACAACCTCTATCCTCAGGATGCCTCCAGTTTTGGAGCAAGACATGGATCCTACCCTCAGGGAGCTCCCAGTCCAAGGGGACACCAGGCCCCATGTACACAAATGCTTTCAGACCCATAAATAAGCCGAGTAAGAAGAAGATAAGCCTGACTGTGCCTGGGAAGCCAGGGATCTCTGAGAGCTTTGGAGGTTAGATTGAGAAGCTTTTTACACCCACACAACCAACATTTCTTAAACATCACCTGAATGTTGAATTTGTGAGATACAAAATGAAAGAAGACATTGTCTTTGTCCTTAAGGTGCTCATAGGCCAGTAGAAAGATAAGACAAAACCAGATCGTTTTCATGTACAATAGCATGTGGCAAGCATATGAGAGGGCCAGAATTGTTCTCTGTAAGATCTAAATCAGTGCTGACTGGGAGGGGATCAGGGGTAGCTTCCTGGAGGAGGTGACTTTTGAGTTGGGCTTTCTCAGGTGGGTAGAAATTCAGCAGGCAAATTGGGAAGGGGGGCATTTTTCCATCTGGGAGCTACAATGGACCCTTGAGCAGGAGAGGGACCTCCCTCTCACCGGGCTGCTTTTTTCTCACCCTTCCACCAGATGGCTACAAGGTGGTGTTTGTCCGCCGGAGCCCCCTGGTGCTGGTAGCTGTGGCCCGCACCCGCCAGTCGGAGCAAGAGATTGCCCAGGAGCTGTTATACATCTATTACCAGATCCTCAGTCTTCTCACCTGGACCCAGCTCAATCACATCTTCCAGCAAAAGCAGAATTATGACCTACGGCGGCTGCTTTCGGGCTCTGAGCGTATCACCGACAACCTGCTGCAGCTCATGGCCCGTGACCCCAGCTTCCTGATGGGAGCCGCCCGTTGCCTGCCCCTGGCAGCCAGCGTGCGGGATGCTGTGAGCACCAGCCTGCAGCAGGCCCGGGCCAAGAGCCTCGTCTTTTCCATCTTGCTATCCCGGAACCAGCTGGTGTCTCTGGTGCGGAAGAAGGACCAATTCCTTCACCCCATCGACCTCCACCTTCTCTTTAACCTCATCAGCTCCTCATCGTCCTTTCGAGAAGGAGAGGCCTGGACGCCCATCTGCCTCCCCAAATTCAACTCAGGGGGCTTCTTCCACGTGCACATCTCCTACCTTGAGCCAGACACAGACCTGTGCCTGCTCCTGGTCTCCACTGACCGAGAGGACTTCTTCACGGTCTCAGACTGCCGCCGCCGTTTCCAGGAGCGGTTGAAAAAGCGCGGGGCCCATCACATGCTGAGGGAGGCACTGCGTACCCCCTTCTACAGTGTGGCCCAAGTAGGCATCCCAGACCTTCGCCACTTCATCTACAAGTCTAAGAGCTCAGGGCTCTTCACCAGGTGAGAGGCCCCTCCTCCCCCCGCCCCCATCAGGGACTGCCAGACCACTGGTATAGATGGACTTGACCACAGACCAGTGCTTCTGCCTTGGGATTACCAACAGGATGGGGTGTTCTCTGAGATCTGAGATTGAGGCTGAGCTAAAGCTGAGGCAGGACTGAGTCACAGGGCAGGGCTTCTTGATTCCCCCATGCAAGGTTATTGGAGTACGTACCCCCTGGGAGAATAATGACAACTCACATTTCTATGTAACTCGAAGATTTACAAAACACTTTTTAAAAACCAGCCAAGAGAGGCATGTCATGTAAGTATTGGCCCCACTTTGTGCAATGAATGAAAAGAACCTTATTAAGCTTATTAGTGCATGAAGCAATAGGAATATCAACAGAAAATTGAGACATGAGGGAGACAATACTCATGGCAGGGGTTAGCCACAGGGAAGATGGCAAGGCCCAGGGGTCAGGGTATTACTTACTGCAGGCCTGATGGTGATGTATAAACTTACAGAGGGTAATGGTCCAGACTGTGTAAGTGATACGGCCAATGTCACAGAACTCAAAAGCAGGACTTGAGCTGTGTTCTCCAGACCCCACATTGGGCCGGATTGCCACTATCCCACACTCTGCTTTTCTGCACTGTGGGAGGGACTGCTCTAGGAAGACACAGCCCTGAAGGCTCTGGAGTCCAGACAGCTGGGGCTGAATCCTATCTTCAACGCGTAGTAACTACATGACTATATATTTTTCTTTTCTCTCTGAGCTGCCTCATCTGCAAGATGGGAACAACAGGCCTTGTACTGTCCACCTTACAGTAGGGGGCAAAAGCTTTCTATACTTTCCAGGTGTTCTAGAAATGACAAGTGACAGTGCTGAAGCAGAGAACATATCCCACCCATGGAGGTACAGGTGGTCTGGGCTCCCTGCCTCTCCTCATTCCCTCCTTCCTCCCCCATCAGTCTCAGCGTGCGTGTGCGTGCGCGCGCGTGCGCGCGCGCGCACACACACACACACACACACACACACGAGTATCCTTAAACACACTCACTTTCCTGTCACAGAGCTACAAGCTGTATGCTACCAGAATTTGAGTTTGAGGAGGGGCCTTCCACCCTGGGAGATCCAGGAACACCCACTATCCCAGCCCCCTTAAACTGAGATGAATAAGGAAAGGGTCAGACAGCTAGAGCAAGAGCTTCAAGGAATAGAGAAGTAGGAGGCAAAAAGAAGCAGAGGAATTGAAGAGTGGTCATCACCAAGGCAGCTCTTCTTAGAAGTAGGGGATTTATTACTATTATCATTATCATCTTCATTAATAACATTTATATAGTGCCTTAAGGTTTTCAAAGCTCTTTACATATATATATATATATATATATATGTATATGTATGTGTATATGTATATGTATGTGTATATATGTGTGTGTGTGTGTGTATACATATATACACACACACACACACACACATATAGACATGGATATCTAGATACAAAAATCTAATTTGAGGCTCACAACAACCCTGGCAGATAAGTGTTATTATTATCTCCACTTTACAGATGTGGAAATTGAGGCCAAAAGAGATTAAGTGACTTTAACCTCTGAGTTAAATCTCTGAATAATTGCCTCTAATTCCCTTTGACACCTTGTGAATCTGTCTTACTGTAGCACCCCATACAACCAGACAGGGACTCGGGAAATCTTTGTGAAAATGAGGAAGAATGGGGCAGCTAGGTGGTACAGTGGATAGAGCACCGACCCTGGAGTCAGGAGGTCCCGAGTTCAAATCTGGCCTCAGACACTTTACACTTACTAACTGTGTGACCCTGGGAAAGTCACTTAACCCCAATTGCCTGGCCAAAAAAAAAAAAAAAGAAAATGAAGAAGAACATAAGACTTAGAGCTAGAAGAGACCTTGGGGTCTGTCTACACCCAATCCCTCCTTTCAACACGAGGAAACTGAGGCCCGGTCTTTTGTAAAGGTACACAGGCAGGAAGGAACAGAATGCCCCTTGAACACCTGGTCTGAATGCAGAGTTCTGGCCTCCCTCTCAAGTAGGCCTCATCTGACAGGGGAGTGCTTCTCAAAGGAGATAATGGAAATCAATCAATTTGTACCCTTTAAAGTGCTTTGTAAAAGTGAGGGATGTGGTGCTGATGGTAGTCTTTTCTCTGGGGAGCTTAGGTTTGGATGGAGGCTACAGTGCACTTGTATGTACACACACACACACACACACACACACACACACACACACACACACACCCCTCCCATTCCTTCAGAACTTTAGGGTTAAGAAAAGGCTTTTCCCATAACCTTGTGAGGTAGATGGTGCAAGGATGATTGTTCCCATATTAGAGATGAGGAAACATCATCAGAGGGAGGGAGAGATTTGACCAAAGGTCCTATGTGAATGTGAATGAATGTCAGGGGTTGAGTTTCAATTAGGTCTTTTGACTCCAAATCTGGCATGTTTTTCAGTATGTTATTCTGATGCACACATTCACATACACACAGACAGACATATATACACGCTTTGCCTTGTGCAGCCTTGGAAAGTCACTCAAACTCTGTGCCTCAGTTTCCACATCTGTAAAATCAGGGGGTTGGACTGGATGCATCTGCCTAGCTGTCCTGTTTAGCTCTGGATCGATGATCCTGCCAAGTCTCATGTTTCCCCTCTTGTCCACTTCCTCCCCAGCCCAGAGATTGAGGACCCATACGTAAGTGAGGAGGAACAGGAGCGACTGCTGGGCCTCTATCAGTACCTACACAGCCGTGCCCACAATGCCTCCCGCCCCCTCAAAACCATCTACTACACGGGACCCAATGAGAACCTTCTGGCCTTGGTAAGGGGCAGAGGGCTGGAAGTCCCTTCTCTCCCACTGCCTGGGATCCATTTGACCTGAGCTGTCAGTGCTGAGGAATCAGGGTCCTACACACTGCATAGGGGGGAGATTGGGATTCCAGGGGCTGGTCTGGGGTTGGGGTGGAGGGAGGATGGTAATCATGATCCTTTGGGGTGCTGGCTTCCTCGTCAGTCAGACTCAGGAGCAGCTTCCCTCTTACACCTGTGGCAGAGGCCCTTCCCCCTGGGGTCTCCAGAGGTGTGACCATGCCCTCCCTCCCATAGGTGACAGGAGCCTTTGAACTGTATATGTGCTACAGTCCCTTGGGCACCAAGGCTTCCGCCATCAGCGCTGTGCACAAGCTGATGCGGTGGATCCGAAAGGAGGAGGACCGGCTGTTCATCCTCACTCCTCTGACATATTGACAGACACTGGGGACGGCTGGGACCCCCACATGCCGCAGAGGGCCCGGATTGGTGGGAGTGCAGAGGGAGGCCGGGAGGGCTGCGGGGCGATCCCTGGATTTTGTGTTTGCATTAAAGAGTAGATGTCTGAAGCCATCGCTGTCTGCTCCCAGCGTCCCCTGGGGTCTTCTGGGATCTTGTCACAGATTGGAGCTGCCTTCAAAATGCTCCCTGTACCAGCTTCCCCTCTTCAAGCCCACCTCAATTTCCCCGCCCTGTACACTTCCATGTTCCATACCCGCTGTGTACACGTGCACCCACACACACCTGCTCACATCAGCCCTGCACCCCTCCTGCAAGCAAGCACACCCACGCACTAATCCCTGAAGTGCACTGTATCTTCATGCACACGTGCTCATTTGCTGACAGTCCTTGGGCCTACGCCGCACATCCCTCCTCATGCCCCCACCAATGGCATACACCCGTGCTCTCTATAATAGTCATGCACTTATTAAGCACCTACTATGTACGAGGGATACATGGTAGTGTGTATGTGGATATATCCTCCCCTTCTCGTCTGCAGCCAGCTGGCCAAATCCCACCCCCAGTCTGCTTTTGTAAAGCCCTGGAGCTAAGATGGATTCTTACATTTTTTAAAAAATACATTATTTTCAAATAAAATTTTATTGTATTAAAATTGTAAAAAAACCACCCTCAGCTGGCAGGTAAACCCTGGTCTCCGCTGTCCATCTATACGCACATGTACATACCTGGTGATAACAGTAGCTTTCATTTCTCTAGCACCCTGTGAGGCCCGGCCAAAGATCAGATAGGTCAGATGCCCAAGGGTCACAAAGCTCATAAGGATGACAGCCAACACTGCAATGCAGGACTTTCCCCTCCACCACATCAATGGCTTTAAACTGCACTAAGACATTTGGGACACTGCATGCATGCACACGTGTGTGCATGTGTGTGTATATACTGTGTGTATGAGTGTTCTAAGTCCATGTGGTTTTAAGCTATGTATGCATACAAACATATATATATGTATACTCACACACACACACATACTGAATGTCTACAAACAGTGCCTTTTCTACCACCTGAAACCACCTACTCATGCATACAAACAAACTGCAACATAAACAGTTTTTCCATCAATTTCCCTTGGGAACCCAACTCTTTCTAAATGGAGAGAGGAGCTCTGTATTCCCTCACTATTCCTGAGCCTGGGATAGGAATGGACCTAGTTCATCTTCTTTGGCCCCAAGGGACTGAGAGGCTTTTAAATGATTTGTTGTTGAAGACTCAAGAAAATCTTTGTACCTTTAGAGCTTTGTCACCCAGGACTAACTTTCCCCCTACTCCCCAGCCTAGTGCTTACATATATGTGAGCCACACACTTAGGTCATGAGTTTGGCCATGCTAACCTCTACTCTTGGCCTGGCTGGCTCACTGCACCATCATTCTCCCTTAGTTTCCAGACATCCAGGCTTAGCTGAACCCCTCCCTCCAGATAAGATTGAGTTGATACAAGAAGACATCAGGGCAGCTAGGTGGCATAGTGGATAGAACACTGGCTCTGGAGTCATGAGGACTTGAGTTCAATTATCACCTCATACACTTCCCAGTAGTGTGACTCTGGGCAAGTCACTTAACTCCAATTACCTCTAACATCTGGGGCCCTCTCCAGTCGTCCTGATGTATATCTTGCCATTGGAATTGGATGGCTGTGGAGGAGAGAGTGAGGGTGGTGACCTTGCACAGCCTCCCTCACTTAAATCCAATTCACTGCAAGTTATGACATCACCCCCTCCCCCCACGTCATGGTCATCTTTGAGAATGAAGGACAAACAACAACAACAACAACAACAACAAGGCATATATATAGTTAGAGCCTGCTATAAGCCAAGCACTGTGCTAAGCACTTTACAGATATCTCATATGATCCTCACAACAAGCTTTAAAGGTAGTAGCTGTTACTATCCCCATTTTACAATTGAACAAACCAAAACAGACAGAGGTTAAGTGACTTTCCCAGAGTCACACAACTAGTAAATAAATATCTGAGGAAAGATTTGAACTCTAGTCTTCCTGACCCCAGGCTCTATCCATTGTGTTGCCTGGTGGCATCTAGCAGGGCTGTTACTTTCTTAGTCCTAGATGAACACTGTGCCTCTCAAAATGCAGGGTAAGATTGCATTTGTTTTATTTCACTGCTATTTCAGATGAACGGCTATCAGTCAAGCAGCCTCCCTAGGCTTTTTTTTTTCTTTTCCTTTTTTTTTTCTCCCTAGGCTTTATTAAGTCCCTAGCATCATAAGATCATAGGTTGAAATCTAGAGGGGACCTCAGCCCCCTAGTGCCATTTTACATATGAGCAAGTTCAGGCCTACTATGTGTCATCCCCTATCATAGGCACTAGGGATCCACAAAGTCTCTGCCCTTAAGGAACTTACATTTTAATTGAGGACACAACATGTTGGCCATGCCTGCTTCACCTTGGTCTTGTGAAACTGGTTTTTTTAATCCAAATATTGTCTTTTCAGCCTGAGCTGTAATGTCAGCTGTAATGACATTCATTCATTCATCTCCCATCCTTCCTGGGCTGATTCCCCTCAAACTTCCTTCCTTCCTTCCTTCCTTCCTTCCTTCCTTCCTTCCTTCCTTCCTTCCTTCCTTCCTTCCTTCCTTCCTTCCTTCCTTCCTTCCTTCCTTCCTTCCTTTCTTTCTTTCTTTCTTTCTTTCTTTCTTTCTTTCTTTCTTTCTTTCTTTCTTTCTTTCTTTCTTTCTTTCTTTCTTTCTTTCTTTCTTTCTTTCTTTCTTTCTTTCTTTCTTTCTTTCTTTCTTTTTTGTGGGGCAGTGAGGGTTAAGTAACTTGCCCAGGGTCACACAGCTAGTAAGTATCAAGTGTCTGAGGTCTATGATAAACTCTACTAGAGAATGATCATTCCCCACCAAAGGTTCCCTTCATTTGTACCCCAGCAACTGGTTCTTCTCATTAGTAAGATTAAGACAGGAAATAGAATTCCTTTTGCTGGTTTCTCCATTTTTAAAGGTTTGGATTATCACCAAGGCAAGTCAAGAAGTTATTAGCCACTCTGCTTTTCTTAAAGAGAAAGAGGGATGGTGGGAGAGAAGTAGGGGGGGAGGGAGAAGAAAATAGAGAAGAAAGAGTGAGAGGAAAAGAAATAGAGAGAGAAGAGAGATGGAGGGAGAGAGAAGAAGAGGGAGAGAAGAGGGGGACAGGAAAAGGCAAAAGAGGAGAAAGAGGGAGGGAAGTGAAAAGCTTTATCAGAAGTCTGGATAATTCTGTACTAGGCTTGTGATCTTTTCCCAAACTCCTCTCCTCTTTCTTTACAGGTGGTCTATAGTATTCTCAGATACAAAACCACCTGTTTCTGTCTCCTTTGACCCTTAATCAAATACCATCATGTTTCTCCACTTGTTACTGAATTTGTTCTGCTTGACTCCAGAGAGCAGAACTAGGAACAATGGGTAAAAGTTACAAGGAGTCAGACTTTCATGGAATAAAATGAAGACTTTCTTTCTTTTTGAGTGTGTGTGTGAGGCAATTGGGGTTAAATGACTTACCCGGGGTCACACAGCTAGTAAGAGTTAAGTGTCTGAGGCCAGATTTGAACTCAGGTACTCCTGACTTCAGGGCTGGTGCTCTATCCACTGAGCCACCTAGCTGCCCCAAGACTTTCTTAATAGCTAAAGCTGTCCAACACGGAATGGACTACCTTGGGAGAGAAGTCACCTGTCAATCAGAGGTTACAAAATCAAAGACTCTCAGAACCACAAAGGACCATAAAATTCGTCCATCCAGTCCCTATCTGAAGCATATAACACCCTCAACCAATAGTCATCAAGTTCTGTTTGAAGACTGCCAGTAAGGGGGAAATTTACTGCCTTTTGTGTCTTTGTTTGTGGGGCAATGAGGGTTAAGTGACTTGCCCAGGGTCACACAGCTAGTAAGTGTCAACTGTCTGAGGCCAGATTTGAACTCAGGTCCTCCTGAATCCAGGGCCAGTGCTTTATCCACTGTGCCACCTACCTGTCCCCTAATTCACTGCCTTTTGAAGTGGCTCACTTCACTGTAAGTCATTTCTGATTGTAAGGAGGTTTTTTCCCTTTTTAGAAATGTTGTAGAGGGGCTTCCTGTTCTGGGTGGGCAGTTGGATGGATTTAGGTGACCTGAGAAATCTTTTCCCTCCCTGAGCCTGTCAAGTGTTTATCATCCTGTTCCTGTTTATAGACCTCCCATGATAGAGACTCATACCATCTGCCCCAACCCTACTTTGGGACAGTCCTAGCTGTTTACTACATGGAGAGGAATTCTGCCTCTCTACAACCTCCTTTCGTTGCCCCTAGTTATGTCCTCTTTGACTAGCATGGGTAAAGAGTCTAATCAATGACCCACAGGACAGCCCTTAAAATACTTGAAGACAACTATCGTGTGATTCAATGTCTCCATTTTCTTCAAATGGTCATTATCTGATGCGATTCTGAAGACTTTCTACTTCTTGATTGCCCTTCTCTGGATTCTAATGGATCAACAGCCTTCCTAAAATGTAGTGTTCAGGACCAAATGAAATGGTGTAGATGCTATCTAATCAGGGCATAGAACAGTAGGACTATCATATGTTCCTCATTTTGGACACTTAGCCTCTCTGGTAATGAAACCTAAGAGGACATTAACTGTCTTTAGGCTGCTATGCTTTCTTGTTGTGCTTGTAGTCCACCCAGCTTGTAGTCCCAGCTCTTTTTCATGAACCAGACTAGCTTCCCTTTGCCAGTTACCTTAGCCTGGCCAGATGATTTCCCTATTAACCAGACAAAGGAAGAATTGAGGGCCCCACCTCTGGCCTCATGAGGTGGGAGAGTGGCTTAAGGCGATAGTTCTCAAACTTTTTGGTCTTAGGACCCCTTCTTGTTGTTGTTTAGCCCTGTCCAACTCTTCCTGAATCCATTTGGGGTTTTCTTGGCAGAGAAACTGGAGAGGTTTGCCATTTCCTTCTCCAGCTCATTTTATAGATGAGGAGCTGAGGCAAACAGAATTAAGTGACTTACTCAGGGTCACACAGCTAGTAAATGTCTGAGGCCAGATTTGAAGTCAGAAAGATTAGTCTTCCTGATTCCAAACCCAGTGCTCTCTCCACTGTACCACCCTATATACTCTTTTTTTTTTTTTTTTTTGGTGAGGCAATTGGGGTTAAGTGACTTGCCCAGGGTCACACAGCTAGTTAAGTGTCAAGTGTCCGAGGCCAGATTTGAACTCAGGTCCTCCTGAATCCAAGGCCCGTGCTCTATCCACTGTGCCACCTAGCTGCCCCAACCCTATATACTATTAAATTTTATTGAGTACTTTATTGAGTGCTATCAGGGCAGCTAGGTTGCTCAGTGGTTAGAGAGCCAAGGCTGGAGTCAAGAAGACCTGAATTCAAATGTTTGCCTCAGTTTCCTCATCTGTAAAATGAGTTGGAGAAGGAATGGCAAACCACTCCACACTCTTTGTCAAGAAAATCCCTAATGGGGTCACAAAGAGGCAGACATGGCTGAAAACAACTGAACAAGAAAATAACTACCAATATTTAGAACTTAAAATGTCTTGGGTATATTCTAAAAATAGTTTAGACTTAGCAGACTCCTTGAAATGACCATACAACCCACTGATCTAAGAAGTTGGAGTAAGGGGAAGGGTCTCAGGACATCAGGACATAGGCTGGTGACCCGATCATGATGTGATTAGAAATCCAACCCTAGAAATTAACTTTCCACCAACTTTAGCACACTGCCCGAGGTTATGCCATTACTGAATCATTCCTTTGTATTGATGATTAGGGATAGGGCATCTTAATAAGAATGTCAATGGGAGGGTGGCCTGGATTGGCCTTCCAGAGCAAGAAAGGAGGGGAGAAGAAAAAGGAAAGCCCAAGAGAAGGTGTGTGGGTGGGGGGAAAGGGGGGGGGTCCTCCTTTTGGCAATGGCCAAGAATGGCCACAAGAGGGAAGCAGAGGCCAAGCTGCTCCACGGGGTCTCTGGATGGGTGGGGAATCTGGGAGCCTAAGAATATTTATAGAATTGGGAAGGATCTCAGAGGCCACCTAGTCCAACCTATACCTGAACAAGCACCCCCCTAGACCCTACCTGACCACTTTGCTTCATACCATTAACCTCTGTCCTGGTTACTGAGCCTTCATCCTGAGCTGGGCTTGGTGTTATTCTCTATCAATCAAATGGGAGCAGCCTCTTCCTTCACACAGCTACCAGATTGATATTTCTCAAAGCACAAATCTGTCATACTCCTGCTCAAGAAACCTCAGTGGCTCCCTATTGCCTCTAAAGTAAAATTCAAACTCTTCTATTTATATAGTACTTGCCTCCTACATGGGAGACCCTTCATCACAACCAGACATTTTATTTGCTTGCCTTTTTTTTTTCTTTTAGTGAGGCAATTGGGGTTAAGTGACTTGCCCAGGGTCACACAGCTAGTAAGTGTTAAGTGCCTGAGGCTGGATTTGAACTCAGGTACTCCTGACTCCAAGTCTGGTGCTCTATCCACTGCACCACCTACCTGCCCCTGCTTGCCTTTTATTTGTTGGAATACTTCATTCATCCTACTCACCTCTTAAAATCCACAGCTTTCTTCGAAGCCCAGCTCAACTATCACCTTCCGCACTGGGCCCTTTCTGGTATCCCGTTCCCCCACCCCCCACAGTTGCTAATGCCCTCTCTCCATCCCCTCTGCAAATGATTATGCATTAGTTTTTTCAGATATTTGGTTTTGATTTATTTATGTATGTTTTGTCTCTTCCCAATAGAATGTTTTTGGGTTTGGGTTTTTTTTTGGTGAGGCAATTGGTGTTAAGTGACTTGCCCAAGGTTGTCACACAGGTAGTAAGTATCAAGTGTCTGGGGCCGGATTTGAACTCAGGTCCTCCTGACTCCAAGGCCAGTGCTCTATCCACTGCACCACCTAGCTGCCTCTATCTTTCCAATAGAATGTGAGGTCCTTGAAGGCAAGGGCTGTTTTGACCTGTCTTTGTATCACAGTGCCTAGCATACAGTAGGTGCTTAGAAAGGTTTGTTTAGGGGGCAGCTAGGTGGTGCAGTGGATAAAGCACTGGCTCTGGAGTCAGGAAGACCTGAGTTCAAATCCGGCCCCAGACACTTGACACTTACTAGCTGTGTGACCCTGGGCAAGTCACTTAACCCTCATTGCCCCGCAAAAAAAGAAAGAAAGAAAGAAAGAAAGAATTGGGACTGTCTTTAAAGGCCTCAAGTGATGGGAGCTCACTGCCTCTGGGGGGAGCCCATTCCACTTTTAACTAACTAGCTCTTTGAAGTTTTCCCTTATACTAGGCCCAAATCTGCCTTGGCAAATTCTATCCACTGATCCAAGTGGTGAATCCTGGGGTCAAGTAGAACGAGTAATCCCTCTTCTGTGAGACAACACTTCCAACATTTAGAAGCACAGATTCAGAGCTGGAAAGAATATGAAAGGTTATCCAAACCAACTCACTCATTTTACAGATGAGAAAATGAAGGCCTTCCTTGAAGGGCTAAATGATCTGTCCCAGGTCCCACAGGGAATGAGCAAGCAGAGTCAGGATTAGACCTTAGGTCCCTAGATTCTATATCTTGTGCTTTTATTACTTCACCAGCAAGCCCTGGCTTGAAGGCAGCTACTCTATCTCTCTGAACTCCAAGCAAACAATTCCCTCATTATTTCAATGTATCCTCCTATGACATGGACTCAAGGCTCTTTGGCATCCTGCTTGCCTGCCCTCCTCCGGATGCTTATCAATGTGCTTCCTAAAATTTGGTGCACGTGGCTGAATGCGATTCTCCTGTTGTGGTTTGGCTAGAATGGAGTAATAATAGCTAACATTTATATAACATTCACTCTATGCCAGGCACTTTATAATTATTACCTCATTTGATCCTTACAACAACCCTAGGGGAAAGGCACTAATCTTATCCTCATTTTACAGATGAGGAAACTGAGGCAAATAGAAGTTGAAGTGACTTTCCCAGGGTCATACAGCTAGTGTCAGAGACACTGGAACTCAGGCCTTCTTCTTCTTCTTTTTCTTTTTTTTTGCGGAGCAATGAGGGTTAAGTGACTTGCCCAGGGTCACACAGCTGGTAAGTGTCAAGTGTCTGAGGCCAGATTTGAACTCAGGTCCTCCTGAATCTAGGGCTGGTGCTTTATCCACTGTGCCACCTAGCTAGCTGCCCCTTGGAACTCAGGTCTTCTTGATTTCAGGCCCAGCACTTTACTCACTATACCCACTGTACCACTATATCTCCTAGCTTCCTATAACAGCACCATCACCTCCCAAGATCAAATTCACTTTTAAAAATTCAATTCAAGAATTCTTTTTAAAAAACTGTCTATTGGGGCAGCTAGGTGGCACTGTAAATAAAGCACCAGCCCTGGATTCAGGAGTACCTGATTTCAAATCCAGTCTCAGACACTTGACACTTACTAGCTGTGTGACCCTGTCCCATAAAACCAAAACAAAACCAAACAAAAAACTGTCTACCAGGGGCAGCAAGGTAGTGCAGTGGATAGAACACTGATCCTGTAGTCAGGAGACCTGAGTTCAAATATGGCCTCAGACACTTGACACTTAACTATCTGTGTGAGGGGGCAGCTAGGTGGCGCAGTAGATAAAGCACAGTCCCTGAATTCAGGAGGACCAAAAAGAACACAAAAAACAAACCTGTCTACTACAAGCAAAGCATTGTGCTGGGCTCAAAACAAAAACAAACAAACAAAAAACAATCTCTGCCATCAAGGAGCTCACTTTCTTTCTTTCCATTTTCATTTATTATTTTTATTTATTTACTTGTTTGTTTGTTTGTTTGTTTCAGTGAGGCAATTGGAGTTAAGTGACTTGCCCAGGATCACACAGCTAGTAAGTGTTAAGTGTCTGAGACTGGATTTGAACTCAGGTACTCTTGACTCCAGGGCTGGTACTCTATCCACTGTGCCATCTAGCTGCCCCCTCCATTTATTATTTTTAACATTATTTTCTTTTAAAATTTTGAGTTATAAATTCTCTCCTTCCCTTCCACATCCTCCCACACCCACTGAGAAGGCAAACAATATGATATCAATTATACATGTGAAATTATGCAAAACATATGTCCATATTAACCATGTTTTTTAAAAAGCAAAAAAAAAAAGCATGAAAAGCATACTTCAATTTATACTCATGAGTTCATCAGCTCTCTCTCTAGAGGAAGATAGCATTTTTTCACTATGAGTCCTTTGGAATTGTCTTGGATCATTGTAGTGATCAGAGTGGCCATGTCTTTCATAGATAATCATCATTACAACATTGCTGTTATTGTGCACAAAGATCTCCTGATTCTTCTCACTTCACTTTGCATCAGTTCATATAGGTGTTGCCATGACTGAAAGCCCCTCCCCTCAAGTCCCCATGGCTAAATAGTACTGCATTACAATCATATGTTACTTGTCCAGCCATTCCCCAGTTCATGAGCATTCCTCTAATTCCAATTCTTTGCCGCCACAAAAATATTTTTGTTCATATAGGTCCTTTTTCTTTTTCTTTGATCTCTTTGGGATACAGACCTAATAGTGGTATTGCACTAGTAGGGTATGCACAGTTTTGAAACCCTTTGGGCATAGTTTCAAATTGTTCCCCAGAATAATCGGACTGGTTCATTACTCTACCAACAGTTCATTAGTGTACCTATCTTTCCCTCATCCCTTCCAACGTTTGTCATTTCTGATAAGTGTGAAGTGGTACCTCAGAATTGTTTTAATGTGTGTTTCTTGAATCAATAGTGATTTAGAACATTTTTTCATATGACTATAGATGGCATTTATTTCTTCTTCTGAAAACTGCCTCTTCATATCCTTTGGCCATTTATCAATTGGGAAATGTCTCTTATTTTTATTAATTTGACTCAGTTCACTAACTATATATTTTAGAAATGAGAACTTTATCAGAGAAACTTTAAAAAAAATTTTTACATTACTTCATTGTCTATGTTACCTTTTAGCCAAATGTAGTTCCCTAATTATCTCATTTAATTAGGTCTATTTTTGCTTTTGTTTTGTCTGAGATCATGATTACTACCTTTGTCTTTTTTACTTAAGGTAAAGCAAAACAGATTCTGCTTCAGCCCTTTATTTTAACTGTGTGTGTGTGTATCTTTCAGTTTCAAGTATGTCTCTTTTCAACAACATATTGTTGGATTCTAGTTTCTACTCTATTCTGTTTTCTGCTTCCATTTTATGAGTGAGCTCATCCCATTTACATTCAGTGATGATTATTAGCTGCGTATTTCCCTCCATCCCATTGTCTTCTGTTTCTTCCTCTCTCTTTATCCTGTCCCTCTCAAAAGTTTATTTTGTTTCTAAATACTGACTTCCTTTAATATTCCCTCCCTTTTTTCACCATCCCAACCCCTTATCTCCTTAACTTCTTATTTCCTTATTGGGTAACAACTAAGTCTGTATATATATATATATTCTTCCCTCTTTAAACCAATTCCAGTGAGAGTGAGGATCAAGCACTGCCCGCCACTACCCCCCTCTCCATCATTTTCCCCTCCATTGTAAAAGCTCTTCCTTGCATGCCTCTTTTTTTTTTTTTTGGCAGGGCAATTGGGGTTAAGTGACTTGCCCAGGGTCACACAGCTAGTAAGTGTCAAGTGTCTGAGGCTGGATTTGAATCCAGGGCCGGTGCTTTATCCACCTAGCCACCCCCTACATGCCTCTTTTATGTGAGAAAATTTTACCCATTCTACCTCTCCCTTCCCCCTTCTCCCAGTGCATCCCTTCATGTTTTTGTAGATATTCCAATATAATCAACTCATACTTATGCCCACTGTTTATATAAATACCTTTTAACTACCCTAGTACTGATAAAGTTACCTGTATCATCTTCCCATATAGGAATGTAAACAGTTTAACTTTATTGAGGCCCTTATGATTACTCTTTCATGTTTACCTTTTTTATGCTTCTCTTGAGTCTTCTCTTTGAAAGTCAAATTTTCTATTGAGTTCTGGTCTTTTCATCAATGTAAAGGCTAAAATTCTAGCTAAACTATCTAAAATCTAATGAGTGGTCACCAATAAATTATAAGCTTTAGCAAGAGTTACACTTTTTTTTTTTTAGTGAGGCAATTGGGGTTAAGTGACTTGCCCAGGGTCACACAGCTAGTGAGTGTTAAGTGTCTTAGGCCGAATTTGAATTCAGGTACTCCTGACTCCAGGGCCGGTGCTCTATCCACTGCGCCATCTAGCTGCCCCAAGAGTTACACTTTTAAGCATTTATTAAGGAGAATAAGAATTTGGTAAAGAGAGAAAGGCCTACATTCATTTATCTATTAAAGGGAGAGTGCATTTCTAGCTCTGTTCTCTGCCAGAGTCCACAGGAAGGAGAGAGAGTCAGAGCGCCAGGCTCCCCCTTCTTCCTCCCACAAGCAAACATCACTTCCTGATGCCAAAGAAAAGACACATGGTCTTGCCCTCAGAGACCTTCACCTCATGGCGGAGCTTTTCTACAGTAAGTCTCCAGCAGGTGGCATCATTCCAATCATTACAGTCCCCGCTTTGTTTCTTCAAGAAATGGGGCGTTTCCTTGATGAAACAGTAAAAAATAACAGAATATAATATCCTATGCTAACTAACAATATGTTAATAACAATATAGAAAAGGGAGAGAGGAAAGTTTTATCCAGAGGGGTGGTTTTTTGTCCTCATGAACCGGTGCTTTGACATTGGTCTTGCAAAGGGAGGGCCTCTGCAGAGAGTACATGTAACAGATGTTGTATATTATAACAGAAAGAAAAAAGAAAAAAACAACAACAACAAAACAAAACTGTTCATTTAAAGTCTCTGAAAGTCTTTTCTCAGATGTCCTCTAGGTGTAGTTGTGGAATGGAAGTCTTTTCAGGGGTTGATGTGTGGATGCTGATAATCAGCCAGGATAATTTCCTACAAAATTGAGCTTAACACAACTTTAAAATAGCTTTGTCAATAATCAAATCAAACAATGAAAGTTCTCAAAAACATGTCTAGGGACGGCTAGGTGGCACAGTGGATAAAGCATTGACCCTGGATTCAGGAGTACCTGAGTTCAAATCCGGCCTCAGACACTTGACAGTTACTAGCTGTGTGACCCTGGGCAAGTCACTTAACCCCCATTGCCCAACAAAAAACAAAAACCAAAAAAAAAAACCAAAAAAAAAAAAAACCATGTCTAAGGGAATTCAGGATTTTAGTTGTTACACATGAAACATACAATAAAACAAAAATTGAAACATGCTTTAAAACTTAATATTACTATAGTCCCCCCCTTATGGAGAGTAAATTGAGAAGACAATTGCCGCAATATTAATTTATAAAAATAATTTTTATCTTTGTTTCATCACTTTTTGTATCATTTGCCTAATTATCCTCATGCCATTATGAGAAATTTAAAAATCTAATATAATTGGTAACAGATGTCAAGGCCAAATTCAACACTGTATTTATCATGACACCTGAGATAATTATGGGGGTTACCATAAAAGAACAGAGAAATGATGGGATATGAGCATTCCCACACTTGAGCTATTGCTCAAGCCATGTAGTATGCCAGGCTTAAAATAGGTGGATGGAATATATGTCCATGCTACTGAACATATTGGAGGAAACTGAGTCAGACTTAATCAGATGCATGGGATTGAGATGTCCATGGCATCAGGCATATAGGAGGGGGCATAGAAGCCAGGTGTAGAATGAGATGGGTGGGATCAAAACTTCCAGCCATCTGTACAGTATTGTGGGGAAAAAGAAAATAAAATATTAAACCAAGAGAATCCAACCTCAACATTTGTTAAAAGCCGTTCCCTCGGCCATACCTTGACTTCATGCATGTCTCCCCTCATGTGACAGTTCAATGTCTGCTCTTGCATGTATTCCTCTTGTGATTGGATGGCATCTTGGCCAACTGGCATCTGATAACTCAGAATAAAGGCAATTAATGTCTTAAATGATAAGTTCCCATAATCCCAGACTCATATGGATTTAAAAATTGAGGGTAACAAATGATCGCGAAAAATGTGAATACATCTTGACTCAGAATATAATATAATATAATTATGCAACAATTTCAAATAATACCTTCTCTTTTTTTTACAAATTATACTATTTATATAATTACTTTTGTGAAAAATCTAAACATATTTAAATACAAGTTAAAGTACAACACAATCTCAAAGAAAACTTTTTTTTTTTTAAAAAAAGAAAACTTTTACAAATGTTCCCCTCTCTTTTTTTTTGGAATATGCTTATCAAAAAAAAAAAAAACCAAAAAAAAAATAATACTTCTAGAATCAATTTACACTTGCCATGGCAACCAATTTGCCAGGGAAATGCTTTAAAGAATTTGATCAAATAATCAGTTGAGAAAAAAATAACAAAAACAAACAACTCAGAATATGGGAGCACAATACTCCCAGAATTAACATTGTATTATAAAATCAAAACCATCTTGCAATGTTTCAAAATTAGATAGATGGATGAATAGACAATGAAATTCAAACTAGGGAAATCGAAATGAATATGAATTTAATATTAATTAATAAGAGTATTATAAAATATAAACTTGATCACATGACTATAAAAAGCTTTTACAAATATTTTCTTTTTTTTAAAAAAAAACTAAGTATAAAATACAATCTCAAAAGCATTAAAATCTCTATGAAAATAGACCCATACCATTAATTTCAAAATGTAGATGTAATAGCATAGAAATCCTTTGTAACCTCTGAACTGATACTATTACTCTTAGTGAATTTAGAACATTTTTTATTCTGGTATCTAAAATCCCCAATACTCATATCAATACCTTGCTGCTTACTTCTACATTTCTGCAAAATATATACCCTTCCATGGCAAAAGAAGTGGAGTCTTGAACTATGATGATGATTGTCATTTTTATTCAGCTTAAGTTTTTCTTCTTTAACCCCTCCATATTGTCTGTCAGTCCTTTCACCATACAAATGCTTTATAAAGTTAGTAATTAAAGACAAAAGCAGATTAGCAAAATTATGGACAAAATGAGCATATCTGGAATTTAAAGGGCTTTCTAAGGTTGTCTCAGAATCACAGTTCAGCTGGGGTAGGGCTGAAAATGCAGGTAGAGAAAGCTGCACATGTACAAAATCAGGATCTGAGGAGGGTAGATTAGATCTCATGACCTCCTGGCAGGAGAATCAAGGAGAGGAGGGAGAGGAGGTGGGGTTCCTAGAGAAGGGGAGGGGACCACCTCTCCCACATGGTGCACAGCCCAGGAATCAAACTCAGGCCTGGGTTTCCCTTCCCCTGCTTCTAGGGGATTAAAAGCTTCTAGAGAAGCCCCCAGGCATGCAAAATTAGAGCAACAATTAGTGTTAGAATTTGAAAAAGCTGCAGAAATCAGAGTTTTCTCTGAAAGAGCATGGCTGGGAGAGGGGGAACACCCTTGTGTGAGCACCTTGCTGTCTCTTCTAACAAAAATAAAAATAAAAAATCCACAAAAACAAAGCATTAACATGATCTTATCCCCCATTTGTCTGGTTAAACAGAGTAAAATAAAAAATAGGGTATTTAGGGAGTTGAAAAACCCCATTTGAAAATGTAAAGGGAAAAAACAGCCAGTACTTAGCGGTTTAAAGGGACAGGGTAGGGGAAATTTCTTACCCAACTGGAAGATCAGAAGACTGAGGTTCAGCTTTCCTTTTTGTGGTCAGCCATTTGTAAAGGCTAAAATTCTAGCTAAACTATCTAAAATCTAATGAGTGGTCACCAATAAATTATAAGCTTTAGCAAGAGTTATACTTTTAAGCATTTATTAAGGAGAATAAGAATTTGGTAAAGAGAGAGAGAAAGGCCTACATTCATCTATCTATTAAAGGGAGAGTGCATTTCTAGCTCCGCTCTCCACCAGAGTCCACAGAAAAGAGAGAGAGTCAGGGTGCCAGGCTCCCCCTTCTTCCTCCCACAAGCAAACGTCACTTCCTGATGCCAAAGAAAAGACACATGGTCTTGCCCTCAGAGACTTTCACTTCATGGCAGAGCTTTTCTACAGTAAGTCTCCAGCAGGTGGCATCATTCCAATCATTACATCAGGAATATTTGAAAGTCCTCTATTTCAGTAAATATCCATTTACCACCCTGAAGGATTACACTCAGTTTTGCAGGTAGGTGATTCTTGGTTGTAAACGTAGCTCCTTTGCCTTCTGGAACATCATATTCTTTTTTTTTTTTCACTTACTTTCATTTTTTCTTTTATTCAAGTTTTCATGTACAAAATTATTTTTTTGTTTTGTTTTGTTTTTTAATTAATAAAGTATTTTTTTTCTGTTACATGTAAAGATAGTTCTCAACCTTTGTTTATACAAGCTTTACAATTTCAGATTTTTCTCCCTCCCTCCCCTCCCTCCCCCCTCCCCTAGACAGCAGGTAATCTGATATAGGTTATATATATATATATATATATATATATACACACATAATAACATTAATCCTATTTCTGCATTAGTCATGGAACATCATATTCTAAGACCTTCTCTTCTTTAATGTGGAAGCTGCTAAATCTTGTGTGATCTTGACTGTGGCTTCACAATATTTGAACTGTTTCTTTCTGGGTGTTTGAAGTATTTATTTATTTATTTATTTATTTTTTAGTGAGGCAATTGGGGTTAAGTGACTTGCCCAGGGTCACACAGCTAGTAAGTGTTAAGTATCTGAGGCTGGATTTGAACTCAGGTCCTCCTGACTCCAGGGCCGGTGCTCTATCCACTGTGCCACCTAGCTGCCCCTGAAGTATTTATTTTAATTTTTTTATTTTTGCGGGGCAATGAGGGTTAAGCGACTTGCCCAAGGTCACACAGCTAGTAAGTGTCAAGTGTCTGAGGCCAGATTTGAACTCAGGTACTCCTGAATCCAGGGCTGGTGCTTTATCCACTGCACCACTTAGCTGCCCCTGTTTGAAGTATTTTCTCTTTGACCCCAGAGCTCTGGAATTTGACTAGGAGTTTTCATTTTGCGATTTCTTTCAGGAGGTGAACAGTGGATTATTTCAATTTCTATTTTACTTTCTGGATCTAACATATCATCAGAGCAGTTTTCCTTGATAACTTCTTGAAATATGACATTTAGTTTCTTTCTTTACTCATGGATTTCAGGTAGTCCAATAATTCTTAAATTATCTCTCCTCAATCTATTTTCCAGGTCAGTTGTTTTTCCAATGAGATATTTCACATTTTCTTCTTTTTTTCTTCATTCTTTTGACTTTGTTTTATTGTTTCTTCATGTCTCATGGAGTCATTAGCTTCCACATGTCCAATTCTAATTTTTAAGCAATCATTTTCTTCAGTGAGATTTTGTACTTCTTTTCCCATGTGCCCGATTCTGTTTTTTTAAGTTCTTCTCTTCAGTAATGTTTGTGCCTCTTTTACCATTTGGACAAATTGTGTTTTTAAGGTGTTATTTTCTTCTGTATCTTTTGGTGTCTCTTTTTACCAAGATGTTAATTCTATTTTCATAATTTTCTTGTATCACTCTTATTTTTTCCCCTAATTTTTCCTCTACCACTCATTTCTTTCTTTAACTATTCCAGGAATTCTTTCTGGCCTTGTGTCCAATTAGCATTTTTCTTTGAGTTTTTTTTTTTTCTGTATCTGTTTTCTTTTCTTTTTTTTCTTTCTTTCTTTTTTTTTTTTTGCGGGGCAATGGGGGTTAAGTGACTTGCCCAGGGTCACACAGCTAGTAAGTGTAAAGTGTCTGAGGCCAAATTTGAACTCAGGTCCTCCTGAATCCAGGGCTGGTGCTTTATCCACTGCGCCACCTAGCCGCCCCCCTGTATCTGTTTTCACATTGTTGTCTACTCCCAAGTTTATGTCTTGGTCTTCTCTGCCACAGTAGTAGCTTTTTATGGTAGAATTCTTTTTTGTTGTTGTTTGCTCATTTTTTTTTTTAGACTATTTCTCAACTGAATTTTATGTTAAAGTTGGGCTTTGCTCATCTTGGAGTGTGTAGGCACTATCCCAAGTTTCCAACTTTTTTTTTGTACTGCTATTTTCAGACCTAGTTTTGGGGATCTGCAAGTTTTTGTTGCTTCCAAGGTGATAGAATCCTGGGAGAGGTGTGGTCATTGCTCTTCTGGTCTATGATCTGGTCTTTACCCAGGAAGGCCTCTGGTTCTTTGCATCCACAATCTGCTAGCAATCTTCTTTACTTTGGAACTGTGACCAGGGCCCCTGCCCCCTTATGATTAACTACCAGTGTTCCTCTGCATTCTGGAACTATGACCCAGAACTGCATACGAGCCTGAGAGTTGCTAATCAGTGCCAGCTTGACCCAATGCTAGCAAGGGGTCCCCCGAAATCTCTTTCTGACCATATTTCCTATCCCCTTACTGTATACTGAGAGTCTTAGAGCAGCTACAGCTGTACAGGCTCCAGACAGGCCTCCACACTAGTGCTGCAGACTTCTCCTGCCACCTTTTTACATTTTCTTAGGCTGGAAAAATGTTTCATTCTGATCTTTTGTTGGCTCTGCTGCTCCAAAATTGTATTTGAGGCATTATTTTAAAGCTGTTTGGAGGGAAATGTTAGAAGAGTTCAGCTGGGTAGCTGCCCTTAGTCCACCATCCTGGTCTCTACCCAAGCTTATTGAGGATAGACATAAACGGTGAAATAAATATACAGTCATTTGAGGAAGGGTCACCCCTTTCTTGATCCCATCCACTTGGAGTCTACCTCACAGGGTTTTTGTTGTGAGGGTCAAATGAGATACCGCATATAGTGTTTTGCTGGTCTCAAAGTAGTACAGAAATGCCAGCTAGCAGGTATTGTTATTGGCCCTCTTAGCCTTTTGTCATCTGCAAATTTGATGAGCCAGAGGAGCAAGCTGGCCATCGATACCTTTATGCAAGATCTCGCAGGTGATGGATCTGGGCCAGGCTAGCTTTTAAGCACCCCAGAAACAATCCTAGGTAAGATCCCTGGGCACCCTTAGGGCAGACAGGTAGGGCCCCTTCCCACCTGCAGGAGGGGAGACTAAGGTACTGAGCCTACTTGGAGATATAACTCGGGGACTTGAGATTGCTCTTTAGGGAGTCCCTGGTCTGAGAGTGGAAACCACTGGCCCCTTCCTTTAGAGAGTCCTTAAAAGGGATGTGAGCTGTGAGGGGGTGAGTCCTATCCTCTGGGAACTCCTGTTCTGAGGAGGGGAGGCACAATCACAATAGCTAATAATATAAACTTCAAAATATACATTGTCCCAAAAGTCTTAGTACAGTTTTAAACTATTAAAGCAGCTTTAAAAATAGCTTACAACTGCACCAAGACCTTTGGGACTCTCTGTATAAATACATATAAAGCGCTTACTTGGGCAGCTGGGAAGGTTTAAATGCTTCAGTGCTGAGGAAATGGAATGTGTGATTCTGGGCAGCAAGGCCATGAGGAAGGCAGCATTCTGTGGGAGGGAGGAGTAATTTAAGAAGGAAGACTGAATAGGACTAATTCCCTCACCCCACTCCCATCCCACACAACCTGAGCTGCGTTCTGTCCCTGGAATCTGAGACCATTTTCCTCAGAGACTCCTCCCCGCCCCTCACCCCCCAATTCTATTCATGAAGAAATGTCACCTATTCTACAGAAGGGAAAATTGAGTCTCAGACAGAACAATAAAAATGTCTGGAACACCTGAGCCCTAATCCTTCATGTATACACCTCCCCCCACCCCGATCCCCTACGCAAACACATACACACACTCTTTTAAGTAATGTTTTCGGAGAACCCTACTCTGTGGACTCTTTAGAGGAAGGAGGGGAAAGGAGCAATGGGGGCCAATCCCCTGGAGGATGGTGGGGGATTGGCTGTTGCAGGATGCATGTTCATGAGGCAATCAGCAGTTCTGCCTGGGAGAATTCATTCAGGGGCATTAATAAAACCAGAGGCTAGGAGGCGCTGATTCCTGAGCTCTGGGTAAGGGGAACAGCTGGGCTCTCTCTGCCCCAGGCCCTCTTTAAACAAGGAGGCTGTCAAGAGGCTCTCTGGTTCCTAATTGAAGTGGTGCTGAGTGGGAGAAGAGGGGAGGGGGAGCGCTGACAGACTTGTTAGAATTGGAATAGACCTCAGTGAGACTATCTGTGTCAATCTGAACACCATGCCCCTACCATTTACAGATAAGGGAAAAGCAATCTCAGAGAGGTACGGGAACTTGTCCAATGTCACACAGCTAATCCTGGGGAGATTCCAGGAACAGGGCTCTTTCTACTACGCAACATGACTCCTTCCGGAAGATATTAGCAATTCTGACTTTCCTCCTCCCCCACTCACCCCCAAAGCAAACAGTACAGGATACTGACTTTCCTTCAGTCTTCTCCCTAGGAATTCTCCCTAGAAAATGGCATTCTCAGAAGGAGGGAAGTCAGTAGGAATCTTAGAAGGGGTTTTTATCAAGTATTTGATCTTGGGTGCTTAAGCTGGGTGTTGCTTTTTAAAAATATACTTTTGGATAACTCTATTTCCAATATAGTTTCCTTTGTAATCCTAGGTATTTTGTTTTATCAAGTAGTGTATTGTATTCTGAGAAGGGGTCCATAGATTTCACCAGTCTGCCAAAGAGGGCTGTGACACAAAGGTTGACAACCCCTGATGTAAATCAACCTCTCTCTTTTTACATCTGGAAACTGAAGGCAAGAGAGCTTCCTTGGGAGCAGGGTCCAGTTTGGGTTTGTTTTTGCATTTCTTTGTATCCCCATTGCTTGGCACTGTACTTGGCACATAGTAGGCGCTTAAAAAATGCTGACTGACTTGGCCAATATTGCATAGGTAGGTTCAGATTCAAACTTAGGTCTTCTGACTCCTACCTACCTCCTTCCTCTCACCAATTCCCTTTATCCTGAGAACGAGCCCTTCCCCCCTCCCCTCTTCCTTCCCTTTTCCTGGTACTAACTCGAATCTATTTTATAGACACGCAAGAGAGGGCAGAGGGGGAGGCCCAGATCCACCTAGCAAGGGGGCTATTCCTAAAGTGTTCCCAATCCTACTGGACATCCTCTTGAGGGGGAAGGCACTGAGAGTCCCAAGAATTTGCCCTTCTAATTAATAGCTTTTATCCGCCTCCCTTCAAGTCCTGGGTCTTTGAGTCCCTTTCATTCCTAAGATTTGGCAATAGACATCAAGGAACACAGGTTCCTTGTTCCTTGTGAACATTTTACAGATGGGTAAACTAAGGCAAGAAGTCAGAGATGAGACTGAAATCCTAGAACCCTGCTTCTGCTCCCCCCACCAACCTCTGAGACACCCAGCTGACTCCAAATGGCTGGTAGGAGAGGTGGAGCTGGGGAAAGTTCCCAGACTGAATAATTAATGTGTGATCAAAGTGTGTGTGTGTGTGTGTGTGTGTGTGTGTGTGTGTGTGTGTGTCTCACACATGGGAGACAATGTAACATAGAGGGAAGAGTGCTAGGTGTAGACCCCAAAGAGAAGCAGGTTTGAATCCTTACTTTGATAGTCACTAGTTAAGTGATCTGGAGAGCTCGCTTAAAATCCCAAGCCTCAGTTTCCCCATTTATAAATATCTATGATGTCTATCTCACATTATAGTTAGGAAAATGTTCTGGAAATCTTACAGCACATGAAAAATTCTGGTTCCCAATATGTATGTGCACTTGTGTGTACATATGAATATGCATGTGTATAGCATGTCGGTATATCCATGTGCCTGTGTGTCCCTTTGTCCATCTGTTCGCACATGTGATTATGTGTTCGTGCACATGTGTATGTGGGTGAGGCGTGTGCCTGGGAAGAAGCAAATTCTCCTTCAGGGAACACATGTGACATGACGGCACACAGTGTCAGCTTCCCAGCACCCTCAGGGCTGTTGGCTTTGGTGGTGGTAGAGGACACGTGAGCCATGAGGAGGGGGGGAGGGAATGATATGAGCCTATCCCCCCCCTCCCAACCAGGAAGGCGGCCAAATGAGGGGGGCGTTCAGCTGCGGAAATTGAAAATCTGTATCCCCTGGGCCAAGCCTGCCAACTGCTCTTACTGATACAGATGCAAAGATAGAAAAAGAAACAGAGATAGAAAGAGACAAGGAGATATGGAGAGAGAACGGAGGCAGAGACACACAGAGACTGGAAAACACAATCAGAGAGAATCACAGTCTGGACAGCACAAGACCTAGGACTAGAACTCAGGTCTCTAGACTTCCAGACCAGGGTACTTTGCCCCTCCTCCACCTTCCTCTCTCACCTCCCTCCTCCCACCTCCCTCTTTCACTTCCCTCTTCCCACCTCCCTCTTCCCACCTTCCTCTCCCACCTTCTCCCACCACTTTACCCAGTTTCAGGCCTGACCTGCTCTGCTGCCCCTCACTATCTCAAACAGGTTGATAAGAGGTGATCCCAGGGCTCCCGAGGCTTCCCCTGCATTTTCCCCATGGTAGGGACAGAGGGACATATACCTTCTGTTGGTCCGCCAGTCTCAGTCTTTGTCTGTCTGGTTTTTACTCTGACCTGTTTTCCTCTTTTTCTGTCTGGGCCCCTCTTGACCTTATTGGGTCAGGATTTGTTTTCGACAGGACCATCTCTAAGGTCTTTGAGTCAAGATGACTGAGGTGGGACTTGAAGTTGCCCTGATGGTGTCTGTCCTGCCCTCCCCATCTGAGTTGTCTCCACCCACCCACCCACTCACATATACATCCTAGGCACCCTGGTACTGCCCACTCTTCACTAAGATTCCCTCACTTTCTGGCCCTGTATGGTCTATTCTTCATAAATATATGATTCCTCCTTCAGGCTGTGTCCCAACTTCCACATGGTGGGGGAGGGGGTGCGATCTTTATACCCGGAACCCATTCTCTCCACTCCTATTCCATTGCCCACATTTGTGAGCCCTTGAAGAATTGTTTGAGGATGCTCAGGGTCCTTGTTGGGGGTAGGACAAGTACCAATCTGATAGCGTGTAGAGATGGAGGACACTAGAGTCAGAGTTAAAAGGACAGAGATTAAAACCTGACTCTCCACTTAATATGGGGGTGTCAAACTCAGATAAAAACAGAGACCACTAAACAATACATAAGGATCCCTCTGGGCTGCATATTGACTTTAGAAAACTTTTGTGTGTATGTGTGTGTGTGTACACACACACACTTATATACATATACATGTCTATATATACACATACATGAATCCATTAAAATCAGAACTTCATTTTAATCTGGTTTGGGTTGTTCTCTGGAGTGTTGTGGCCAGGAAGGGCAGCATGTTTGCCAAGTCTGACAATAGAATGGTACAAATCCCATAACCTCTATGAGCCTCAGTTTCCTCTTATGTCAAACAAAGGGGCTTGGAATAGATGACCTCAAAGTCCCCTTCCATCTGTGATCCTCTGCTCCTTAAAGTCCCTTCCAGCTCTGACATTCTGTGATTCTGAAGTGTGGTCATGGACCCCGACACCCAAGGGAGACATACATACACAGGAGGGGCAGCTGGGTGGTGCACAGTGGATAGAACGCCGGCCCTGGAATCAAGAGGAAAAGAGTTCAAATCTCACCTCACACACTTACTAGCTGTGTGACCCTGGGCAAGTCACTAAACCCCAATTGCCTTAAACATCTAGGATTATCTCCAGTCATCCTGATATATCTTGCCATTGGATCCAGATGGCTCTGGAGGAGAGAGTGAGGCTGGTGACCTTGCACAGCCCTCCCTCACTTAACTGCAATTCATCACCCCAATGTCATGGTCCTCTTGGAGAACTAAGGACAATCACCATCAACATACACTGGGCACTCCCAAGCCCCTCAGCCCCAGTCTCTCTCCCCTCTCACTTTCACTGCTCTCCTAAGCCTGCTCCTAGGGCAGTGCCCTCCGGTCCTTCCTGGCTGGAGTCACACTTGGCCTCTGACTCCTTTGAGGAGTTTGGGGAGGAGAGTACAATTCTCTAACTTCCTCCTCTAGTGGGTCTAAGCATTAAGGACAGAAGGGAGCTGAGAGATCACAGTCTGAACCTCTTTGGTTTTACAAATGGAGAAAGCAAGGCACCAGTGAGTTGCCCAAGGCCATGAGGTGAGCAAGTTGGGACAGGATTTGAAGCCGTCTTTTGAGTCTGGGTCCAAGGCTCTATTCATTCTCTAACGGGCTGCCTTCAGTGTGTGTGGTTCTGGTTCTCTATCCCAGTGAAAAAAAGCCCCCCGACAGTTCCCCAGAACAGTCAGCTGACTCTGGAGACTGGAACCTGATCCCTGATCCCCACCCTTCCCCACTGCCTGTCTGGGGCGGTGAAGGACAAAAGAAGGACTTGGACCTGCCCAGCCCCGGCCTCCAGGCTCCTGCAGGGAATCAGGGAGGAGTCCCTGCGGCTGCCCCTCCTCCTGGGCTCCTCCCCCTCCTGCCCTCCCAGGCCGGCTCAGATCCTCGCCCCGCCTGCAGGGCCGATCTTGCCTTATTCTGCCTGAGTTGAGGAGGACACAGGTGAGAGACCTAAGCCAGCCGTTGGGGGAGATACAGACTCAAGCAGCTCCCTCCTGTTTCTGGCTGCCCCAGCCCCTGCCCCTGCCCCTACCACAGGTATGGTTTCTAGGGGCCCATTCCTTGGGAAATGGGAGGACGGGGAACAGAGAGAGGGGAGGGTGAGTCCTCTGGCACTCAGGGCCAGACCAGCTTTGGGGAGGAATCTCAGGGGCGCTCCTGCCCAGTGGGAGCTGAGCCCCAACACTCCCCCACCCAAGACCCTGCACTGTGGGGCCTTTTTCTAATGAAAAATCTGCCATTACCCAAGTCCTGAACGTTCAAGGCCTGAATGGCTTGGGAAGGGGGTAAATTTGGGGCCTCTGCCTTGGAGATCCCTTTCTGGAGGGGCTGATTCTCTTTGCTTATCCCTCCTCATCTCCCTAGCCCAGGAAAGATGCTGCCCGCCACGCCTGCCCCTTGGCCCAGATGATAGGCCCTCTGCCCCTGCCATGGGGTTCTTCTCATTCCTTCTACTGCTCCTCCTGGCACAGGGGCCACCTTCCCGAGGGGAGCCCTGGCAGTGTCCGGCCATCCCGTACACCATCTCCCGGAATTTCAGTGTCCAGTATGAGGTGCCCAGTTTTGAGGCTGGCGTCCCCATCCAAAGGGTGGTGGCCTATGACAAGGGCCAGGCCATCTTTGTGGCTACTAGGAACCATTTGCACATGCTGAATGCCAGGCTGGAGCTGCTCCAGAGCCTAGTCACGGGACCTGCCGGCCACCCCAGCTGCCAGTCCTGTGCAGTATGTGAGAGGTCAGAGCGTTCATTCCCTGGGGGAGACACAGACAACGTGGTCTTAGTCCTGGACCCTGAGTTTCCCTGGCTCTACAGTTGTGGGTCCTCCCTGCTCGGCCGCTGTTTCCTTCATGAGCTGGAAGCTCTTGGCGAGTCGGTCCGCTTGGGCAATACCTTCTGCCTCTGGTCACCCCAGGCCAACGGTCCTCAGGATTGCCCCGACTGCGTAGCCAGCCCACTGGGCACCCAGGTGACTGTGGTCGAGCAGGGTCACTCTTCCTATTTCTATGTGGCCTCCACCCTGAACCAGACGGTGGCCGCCAGCTATAGTCCCCGCTCTGTGTCCATCCGCAGACTCAAATCGAACTTCCTGGGCTTTGACCCCGGCTCCCCAGCCCTGTCTGTGCTGCCCCCGTACCTGGCCACCTATCCCATCGAATACGTCTACACCTTCCACTCTGGCAGCTATGTCTATTTCCTGACAGTTCAGCCAGAGTCCTTGAAGGTTTCCACCCCTTACCATACCCGGTTGGTGCGGCTTAGTGCCACCGAGCCGGATCTGGGGGAGTACCGAGAGCTGGTCCTCGACTGTCACTTTTCCAACAAGAGGCGGCGTCGGAGAAGAGAGGGGGCCAAAGCCGGGGAGGAAATCTATAATGTGCTTCAAGCGGCCCATGTGGCCCGCGTGTGGTCTTCGCTGGCAACGGATCTAGATGTCCCGGAGGGCCAGGAAGTGCTGTTCGGAGCCTTTGCCGTGAGCCCCCACGGGAGCCGAGTCCCGAGCCACAAATCAGCCGTCTGCGCCTTTCCCCTAACCAAACTGGATGAGTTCATTGATAGTGGCATGGAGACGTGCTGTGGGTCTCAGGCCACCCAGGAGCGTGTGGAGCGAGGAGTGGAGTTCTTCCAGCCCCAGAGCTACTGCCCCAATCCGGTGAGAAGGGGAGGCGAGAAGAGCCAGGGCAGGAGGAGGGGGAGGGAGAGTCACGGGTGGCAAAGGGGAGGAAAACCCACTGGCCTGAGGTGCACGGGGGACAGAATCCTGCCGCTGAGGAAATTAGAGGGGGCCGGGGCAAAGTTTGAGAAGGGACTCCTCAGCCTTTCCATTCTCCCCCACCGTTCTGCATCTGAGGACCTAGATTCAGATCGTCACTCTGCCGTATATTACAGCAAAATCCCAAGGGCATCCCTTTGCTTCTCTGTGTCTCAGTTTCCTCATCTGAAAAGTGAGGAGGTTGGACTAGAATCTGGGGTTTTGACCTGGGGTCCCAATTTCATCGAGTTTGTGAACTTGGTTTGTGTTTGTTTGTTTGGCGGGCAATGAGGGTTAAGTGACATGCCCAGGGTCACACAGCTAGTAAGTGTCAAGTGTCTGAGCCTGACTTTGAACTCAGGTCCTCCTGAATCCAGGGCCGGTGCTCTATCCACTGCACCACCTAGCTGCCCTGAGTTTGTGAACTTGGATGGGGAAAATTACATCTTTATTTTCACTCATCTCTAACTGAAATTTAACAACTCCATCAACCATGAACGAAGGCAAAAAGTCCCAGGGTATTAGGCTTCACCAGATTATTGAAGGGGTCTGTGGCACAAAAAACCCCCAACAACAGTCATAACCCCGGGAACTAGGTGATCTAAAGGTCTTCCCTTACAGGCCTAGAGCCATAGCAAAGAAACAGGAAGGTAAGGCTTTTGGCTCCTGGTGGGCTAGAGAGGGGTGGTGAGGTCAGGAACCCTAGCTAATCTGTTTGGGAAGAGGAAAGAACAGGCCCCAGCTCTACACTTCCTCCTGGCTGGGCCCAGCCCCACCCCTGCTTTGGCCCCTTTCCCTTGATTTATTAGGTAGTTTCCAAGGTTACACCAAAGGGTGATTGCACCATAGCCTGGGCTCTGACTCCCCAGCTACCAGAAGGGTGGGCAAATAACTCTTTTCTGGGAGCCTTTCCCCACCCACCTCCTGGACTCTGTTACTATCTTCTATCTCCCCAAGCAGAAAACAATTTATTTCCTTTCCTGTTTGGGGAGCCTGGGCTAAGTCCTTTCTAGGGGACACACCTCCCAAGCCTAGCCTCTAGGATCATTGATTTTATTGCTGAAAGGGATCTTAAGAGATCATTTAGTCCATGGGGTTCTTAACTTGGGGCCCATGAACCCCACAAGGGAATCTGTGGAGAGATTTTAGGGGGACTCCATGATCTTGGATGGGGGGGGAAATTCCATCTTTTTTCTGCTAACCTTCAGCCGAAGTTTAGCATTTCCTTCAATTGTAAATTAAAATAACGACATTATGCTGAGAAGCTGACTGCCAAAGGAGGCCCAGACACAAAAAAAGGTTAAGAACCTCTAATCTAATCCCTTCAGTGACAGAGAGGAGGTAAAGGATGAGACCCAGAGAGGTCAAAATGATTTGCTTAAGGGCACAGTGTGGGATTGGATTTCTAGGCCCTCGGTCTCTAGCAGCTTTCCAATACCACAGGCTGCTGCCAAGAGCTCCCTCCCCTGCTGCATCAGCGCCCCTTCCCCCCCCCCCCCAGCAGGGAGATAGTCTCTGGGCTTCATATGAGCTTGGGGTCTTGGCGCAATAAGCAGCCCCCAGGCCAGGGGTCTTGGTTTGTGAGGATACAAAGTCCCTGCCCTAAACAAACCCTATCCAAGGTCTGATGCTGCTGTAGGCCAGGAGCCCCGTCAGGAAGGTGGGTTTGTGGCTTATCTCCATGTCTTCCTTCTCCAAAGGGTGGACTCAAAGGATTAGGGGTTAAGAGGGTCTTGGTTTGGGGATGGGAGCTTGAGGGTCCTTTCTGGGTTTGACTTGGGAGGTTTCAGAGTCCTCTCTGTAGGTGCTAAGGCCAGGGTTCAGGACCCTCTAAATCTAAAACATCCTGGGGTTGGAAGCAATGGCTGAAGAGACCCACTAGGACTTGGCCAGGCAGGTGGGGTGAGGAGGAGTGTATGCCCGGGTGTGCCGGAGCACCAGCACCTCCCTTCTTGGTACATGCTGACAAGCTCCATGCTATTCCATCGTTGGTTGGGCCCGGGCCTCTTTTGCCTTCTTCTGTGGGCTCCAGATTTTTCATCATTCCCCCTCCTTCTCATGATGAAGTATTGGCCTAGATCTGAGGGCCCTTTCAGGTCTACATATATGATCCTAAAACGTCAGGAAGGTGATGATGGGGCAGAATTTGAATACAAGTCTTCCAGTTTCAAATCTGTCTTTCTACTTCATGAGGGACCAGACTCTTAAACCTGACAGGGCCCGACTCCCAAATTCAAACATTCTGCACCAACAAGCCCCCTTAAACCACCATCCTCATTCTACACCTCTAGTCTGAGAGGAGCTGGCCTAAGACATGATACATTGATCTTAACTTTCCAGGCTTCTCTCTGGTCCTGTGGCTGGGGAAACTGCCCCTTGCGGCCAGGTTAAGTGATTTACCTGTTTAGGGGCCAGGAGGAACCAACTGTCACCAGTCTCTGAGTTTAGATGTGAACCTCTAGGGCTCACTAGGTCTGAGATGGTTAGCATCATAGATCCCATGGGCAGTCTACTGAAGCCTATGGAGTTCTCAAAATCAGGTTTTTAAATAATTGGAGGAAATGCCAAATTTCAGTTAGAAGTCAGTGAAAATAAAGATACAAATTTAAATAAATATATATATATGCATATATACATGCATACATATACATACACACACGTGTGTATATATACACATTTGCAAACATACATTTATAAATATATACATATGCTTGCATATAGATTTTCAAATATATATAAATATATGTGTGTATATATAAATATATATACAAATATAAATATATATTTACATATATTTGCATCCAAGTTCACAGATCCCCTGAAACCTGTCCATGGACTGGTTAAGAACCTCTGGGCTAGGGGCAGCCAGGTGGCACAGTAGATAAAGCACTGGCCCTGCATTCAGGAGGACCTGAGTTCAAATCCGGCCTCAGACACTTGACACTAGCTGTGTGACCCTGGGCAAGTCACTTAACCCTCATTGCCCTGCCAAAAAAACAAAAAATAAAACCTCTGGCTTAGACTCTAGAAAATGTAAAGAAGAACAAGAACAAGAACAAGATCTGCCCTAAGGTTCCAGCTCCAACTCTCCCACTGACCACTTGTGGAACTGGTTGCCTAAGTTCTCTGAGTTCCATCATCCACATGCCCTTCCCATCAGTTCAGAATTCTGAAGTTTCTGAAGCACCTTCACGGGCATCAGCTCACTGGATCTTCACAACAGCCCTGAAGGGGAGGCAGCTTGGGGATTAATACTTCCATTTTCTCAGATGTTAAAAACAAAAGGCAGCAATTAAAATTTTATTTTAATAACAGAGGATAATAAGCACAAGAGGACTTTGATGGACTCTGTTTGAAATAAGCTCCGATTCTTCAAATGGGATGGCGGGATGCTTTTTTTGTTTTGTTCTTAAATGAAAGCCCTGCTGCAGATTTTTCTTAAAAGAAACCTAACATTTTACAAAGGAGAAAAAGGAGACTCGAAGAGGGAAGTTATTTGCTCAAAGTCAAATAGCTTATTAAGTAATGGAACCAAGATTTGAGGGCGGGGTCTTCTTTCTGACTTTCCAGGGTTCTTTCCCTTGAATCATGCTGCCTCTGTATGTTTAGTCTTATCCCCATTTTGTATATGAAGTGACTGAGATTCAGAGAAGTTAAATAATTTAACCAAGACCACTCAGGAAGTTACTAGTTGAGTCAGAATTAGAACCCACACCTCCTAATCCTTATTTCTTTTGAAATTCTTTCCATAAACTTAGTTGCCTTGAAATTCCAATGCTGAGGTTACCAATGGGAAAACTGAGGTTCAGCAAGGTTATATGAATGTTACCTGTCTCTTTGAGAGGGTGGGGCAAGGTCAGTACAGTCTTTCCTCCACCCCCTCTCTGCCCCCCCCCCCCCCCAGAATTGGGTTTTTTTGGTGAAGCAACTGGAATTAAGTGACTTGCCCAGGGTCACATAGCTAGTAAGTGTCAAGTGTCTGAGGCCAGATTTGAACTCAGGTCCTCTTGAATCCAGGGCTGGTTCTCTATCCACTTCAACACCTAGCTGCCACCTCCCCCACCTGAATTCTGTAGCCGGAGAGTGAGTCACTTAGCCCATCTCTGCTTCCTAGCAGCACTGGGAGTCCACGATGCTAGTGGGGAATGTCCTTTTTATTCATGATACAGTCATCTCTAGTAAAGAAGCAGACCCCCAGGAAGTAAGGGACTGGGAATATACAGCTCCACTGGGGGACAGGCTCCTTCCTTGATAGGTCAGTGTCCAGAGTGTTCTGCAATCTCCCATTTCTGAATTTAACCACTGCATTTACCAGTGTCCTTCTGGCTTTGGGGCAGTCACTCCCATTCTTAGGATCATGGATTTAGATAGAGCATGGTAGCACCTTAGAAGGCATCTAGCGCAAGCCCCTCATGGGACAGTTGAAGAAACAGAAGCTTTTGTAACTTGCCCAAGGGTCACATAGTAAATGGGAGAACCACCTACCGATTCCTGATTGTTCAATGGTTAGACCGAGATGTGACCCAGTTATAGACTTGATCTCTGTTGACTTTGTGGCCAGGACACATACAGACCCCTGCCTATCTTCTGGGCAAAATAGATTAAGAGCGGGGCAGCTAGGTGGCGCAGTGGATGGAGCACTGGCCCTGGAGTCAGGGGTACCTGAGTTCAGATCCGGCTTCAGACACTTAACACTTGCTAGCTGTGTGACCCTGGGCAAGTCACTTGGCCCCAATTGCCTCACTAAAAAAAAATAGATTAAGAGCGGGGGCAGAGAATCTTTTTTCTCTGATCTTGGTAGCCCCTGTCTGGAGCATACCCATGAGCCTAGGATCAGCAATCCAGAGCTGGGGGAGACCTCAGAGGCCATCTAGGTTGGCCATCTAGGGGACTGAGGCCCAGGCCGGTCTTTGACTTCAAAGCCTATGTACTTTCCACTATACCACACTGCCTCCCTCCTCAGCCCCCTCCCTCCCAAGGGCTGTGACCACTGTGGGAAACCATTTTTTGTAATGTTCTATTTACAACCCCCGAATGGGCCCAGCCAGTGCTTAAGGTGGGGCCCACCTGTCTGTTTTCACCCTGGCTGAGTTCATATGTGCTGGTGCAGTGGGGGAGGAGAGGGAGGATGGGGGTGTGGCAGGCAGACACCTGTGTTTGTTGCCTCCTTAGCTGCACAGACCTGTCTGCCCCATTCCCTCCCATCCCAGCCTCTCCCCAAGATTCCTCTGGAATTTAGGGCATGAAGGGAAGGAGGAGGGTAGAAGACCAGCCAGAGATTCTGGGGAACCTGGGGCCAGGCCCAGTCTTCCCAGGCAAAGGGTTTAACCTCCTTCCTGTTTGTTTGTGGGTCTGGGGACAACCATGCCAGGTTCCAGGAGCCTTTCTCACCTGCTTGCTCACACTCCCTTAGACTCAATTGGTGGGGGTGGGGAGGTACGTGGGTGTGACTGGGAGAGTGTGAGTGTGTTTGAGTGTGAGTGTGTATGTGTGTGTGTGTGTGTGTTCAGGCTTGTATCATTCCTATATTTACTTAGTCCTGGACTTGGAGGCTGAGGTCTTGGTTTGCTCAGGACCTGCCTCCCACAGTCCCCGCTTGTGTACCTTGGGCAAGTCATTTAAACAAGACTTGATTCTTCCTCTATAAAAGAAACGGGGTAGGACGAAATAATCTCTTGGGTCTCTTCCAGCTCTGAGTGTTCTACATGGGCAGAAAGAGCCCTAGCTGGCTTATCAGGAGACTTGTGTTCTGGTCTGGCCTCTGCCTCTAATTTTCCCCCATCTTTACTTTTTTCTTCTCTAAAATGGAGCTGTGAGAAACTATTCCCTCCTATGTTGTCCCCAGGGGGCTTTTGAGAGGTTGCCACTTGAGAACAGCTACGGAGGCCCCAATGTTCCCTTAGCCAGCTTTGTCTGTGTTTGGGGGGGCTAAGGGCCGTAGTTCACTGGGGCCTCTAAGGGGTGTGGTGGGGTGGGGCTGGAAGGACTGATGATCGCTCCCTGGCCTCCTGAGAAATGAGCCCTTGGGGTGAGGCAGGGCCTGAGCTGGCACTGCACGTCTTGGTGTCTGGAAAGCAGGACTTGTCATGGCCAGAGCCTTACCTGTCTCTGAGTCATTCTGAGAACATGTGGCAGGGATTTCCTCCCTGGAGTGGTAGCCCCCTCCCCTCCCCTTCCTCCTCCCTCCTCCCCCGAGGAGGGCCTCAGAGCTAGAACTGGGTCAGACATATTTCCGGACAAGAGCGAAGGACCTGGGGTCTAAATCCTGACTCTGCTCCTTATCTAGCTGTATGGCTGAGGGCCAGTCGCTTACTCTTTCTGATCCTCAGTTTCTCCATTTGTAAAAAGAAAGAGATTGTACTTGATCATCTCTAATGACTCTTTTTGCTCTAAATCTTGCAATCCTCTGTATTCCTAAGGTACCCCTTGGATGGTTGCTCCCTCTCTTTTGAGTGGGGGGGGTCAGTGGAGGGGTCCATCCCTGAGGTGCCCAAGTCTAAGGACGTTTTATAAGGGGATCTGTGGAGGAGGGGAAAAGGTTAGACCGTCATAAACACAAGTGTGATCCAGCTGTAGCCACATGGAGTGTGCCTCGACCTTCCCCCTTCCCTGACATAGCTCAGTCAGGCCTCAGATTGAGCAAAGTCTGTGGCAATAATGGAAACAGGAAATGTGTGTGTGTGTGTGTGTGTGTGTGTGTGTGTGGGCAGATGGATCTTGAGAGGAAGAGGAGGAGGAGAAAGAAGAAGCCTCTGAAGTGAACATTGCCTTCAGGGGCCTAACCAGCCTAGTTGGGTTAATGAGTCTTTGGTGAGGGGGGAGGGTGAAATAAGGGTTGGAAGGTGAGTAAGAGGATATTGGGAGACAGCCTAGAATGAGACTTGGCGTCAGGAAAGAGCTAGGTTTGAATATACATTCTAATAGCCGTGTAACTTCAGACAACTTAAACTCCCTTGGCCTTAGTTTCAGCTTCTGTGAAATGGAAATAATAATATTTGTGTGTATTACCTGCTTAACATGGAGGGAGATGAAGCTAGGCTAAGAATGGGACACAGAGAGTGTCTTCAATTTGCTTGGGGTACACAAAGGAAAGCCAAATGAAATAAGACTTTATGGAATGTGGAGGCCCCAGAACAACAGGATCAGAAGAAGTTTATACTTTATTTGGCAGACAAGAGTCGTAGAAATCTGAGTTTTCACTTTTATTCTTCTCGATTCTGCCCTCCCCCTCGGATGGCATCCCTCAATCTTCTCTGCAGCCTAAAACTACTCCGATGGGCTCCAATGTCAGCTGCTGGAACTACCCCACAATGATCCCCGCCAACCACCCACCCCGAGAGGACCTCCTCAACGGGCACCTGGATGGTGTTCTCCTTACAGCCATCCACGTTATCCATCAGGGCAATGCTACTGTGGCACACATGGGCACTGCTGATGGGCGCATCCTACAGGTAAGGATGAGGGCATGACCTTACAGAGTGTCTGGTTGGGAATGGGACGTAGGCGGCAAGGCCACAGTCTCTCTCCTTTTTTTTTTTTTGCAGGGCAATGAGGGTTAAGTGACTTGCCCAGGGTCACACAGCTAGTTAAGTGTCAAGTGTCTGAGGCTGGATTTGAACTCAGGTCCTCCTGAATCCAAGGCCAGTGCTTTATCCACTGCGTCACCTAGCTGCCCCCTACAGTCTCTCTTCTGGCAAAGAGGAAGCAGGGGTGTGGGGCAAAGAGCTCTAGACTTGGAGGCATGAGAGCTGGAGAGAAATCACAGTTCTACCATTTTGCCTTGTGCACACGTGTGTGCATGCATGTGTGCGTGTGTCTGTGTGTATGTGTGTAAAACCTTGAACTTGTCTGGGTCTCAGATTACCCATCTGTAAAATGGGAATAGTTATTTTACTATTGGCCTCACAGTTTTGTTAGGGAGTGTATTAGACAGAGGGAAGGAATAGACAATAGGGAAGACCTGAGTTTGAATCTAGCCTCAGTCATTTATTAGCTGAATGATCTTGGGAAAGTCACTGAACCTTTCTGGGCCTGAAGTTTCTCATCTGTGAAATGCGGATAATCATAGCGACTACTTCACAGGGCTGTTGTAAGGATCAAATGAGATGATATGGGCCAAGCATCCGGAAATCTTTAGGGGGGTTATGTAAATGTTAGGTGTGATAAACAAAAGTGCTCCAGCAGCATCCATTATTTGTGTTATTTTTTGGCCCTAGGTGAAGTTGTATAGGTCACTCAACTACCTGCTCTACGTGTCCAACTTTTCCTTGGGCTCCTCTCAGCCTGTGCATCGGGATGTCAGCCGCCTCGGGGACCACCTGCTCTTCAGTTCTGGGAATAAAGTAAAGCCTGGATCTTCCTGGGAGACAGATGTGCCTCATTCCATGCAGGAGGGCATCACCAAAGGGGATGGGGAGGGTCTCTCTGGTCCTGGCCATTCCTGTCCTAAGGGAAAAGCCCCAATCTCAATTCAAGAAGCATTTATTAGGCACCTTCCAAGTACAGGAAGGGCACTGTGCTTAATGAGAAATGTAAAAGTAGACAAGATGCAGATCCTGCCTTCAAGGAACTTGCAATCTAATCAGCTTGTGATTTAATATGCACGGGGAATAAGAGAGTTAGATCTAGCCAGGCCTGGGAAAAGTACTCTGAGAAATTTGAGGAGGGAGTGATCCCTGTCAACTTGAGGGGGGGGGCAGAGGAGGGGGCAGGGAGTCAGGATAGCTTCGTGGAGGTAGGCAGCACCCGAGATGGGCCTAGAAAGACAGGAAGAACTTCATGAAATGAAGATAGAAGTGGGGTGTGGGGTGTGGATTAAGAGAGGGGTCAGGTTGCTTGGGGTGCCTGGAGGTGAGTTAAATGAAATAAGGAGAGTCTTAAATGCCAGAATCAGAAGTTGATACTTCATTTGGTAGACAATGGGGAGCCACTGAAGGTTTTTGAATGAAAGTATGACATGATAAGAGATGTGCCTTAGGAAGATCACTTGGGCATCCAGTGAAGGAGGAATCAGGGAAAAGGAGTGACTGGAGGCAGGGAGACAGGGAAGACTTGGTCCGTGCTTTGATGGAACTCAGTTTAGTAGAGGAATAAGATCAATTACAATAGATAACAGTAATAGTAACAGTATGTAGTAAGGACATAGGAGAAGTGTAACTAAGGTGTGCATGCTAAGAGAGGTGATAGGCCAGAGGCCCTCTAGAGTCCCCAGCCTTGGCCCAAAGCTAAAGCTGCTGGCAAAGAGTGAGGGATAGGGTCTGTGTTTCTGTCTCTCTGTCTCTCTGTCTCCCTGTCTCCCTGTCTGTCTCTCCCTCACTCTCTGTCTCTCACTATCTCTGTCTCTCTGTCTCTGCCTCTGCCCATAGGTCTTCAAGGTGCCGATCCGGGGCCCTGGCTGCCGCCACTTCCTGACCTGTAGTAAATGCCTGAAAGCTGAGCACTTCATGGGCTGTGGTTGGTGTGGGGATGTCTGTGCCCGGCAAGAGGAGTGTCCAAGTACTTGGCAGCAGGAATCCTGCCCGCCCCATCTTACTGAGGTGTGTTCTTCTCCTGCCCCTGCCCCTGCCCCTGCCCTTGCCCCTCCATCCCCACTCCCAGAGCAGCTATTCTTTCTCCTGGACCAACTCAGGAAGAGATATTCAAATCAAGTCACTGAGCCCTGGCCAAAATCTGCCCCCAGTTCCCCAAAGTACCCAGGGAACTCAGAGTCTCAGAGTAGGAGTGGAGGAACAGGACGAGACCTTGCCCACAGGGATCTCACAGTCTGGTGGTAGAGACCTACTATACACAGGAAACAAAAGTCTAACTGCATGAAAGAGGCCCTGATACAGGACTCCTAACCTTTGTGTGTATGATGGACCCGTGGGCAGTATCTGGTGGGGTCTATGGACTCCTCAGAATCGTGTTTTTAAAAGGCCTAAAATACATGGCTTACAAAGAAAACCCATTATGTTAAAATTGTTATGAAGATATTTATTCATTAATATATGTTCACAGACCCCAGATCAAAAACTGCTGCTCTGAGGACTAGAGGGGGTCAGAGGAGGAGGAGGAGGAGGAGAAAGCTATAGTCTGGAGTAGCCAAAGAAGGAAGTGAGACCCGCTTGGTCTTCTTGACATGTCTCAGTCCTTAGGAAGAATGCCTACCCCTCTCTCCATTAGTATCTAGAAATCTGGGGGAGGGGCAGTTGTTCCTCCCAATATCCACATGTGCTAGGTCTGTGTCTGTTACAGTTCCACCCCAAATCCGGACCCACGAGGGGCAGCACGAAGCTAACGTTATGCGGCTCTAATTTTCATAGCCACGTCCAGGGTCTGGCCCCAGAGGGCCCCCAGAGAGTCACTGTAGGCCAGAGCCCCTGCAAAGTGCTGCCTATGGCTACCTCCCACCTGAGGTATGTGCATGTGGCCCCTGTATTCCTAGCCTGCTGGGGACCCGCTCTCCTTTGCCACCCTGTTCTCTCCTTCTGCCCCCTCCTAGCTGGCACATCACCCAGGTGCGAGCCGGGGGACACTCAGCTTCTTGTTCCAGTACAGTCTCTTGTTTGACGTTGGGTACATCCCATGGCTTCTCTAGGCCTTGGTTTCCCCATATGTAAAATGGACATAATAATCCCAGTCTTCCTTCTCTCTCAGTTGTTTATAAGGACCCAAGGAGAGATGGGAGGGTACTCTGGAAGCTGTAAATTGCTACACCAGTGTGAGGGATAATATGTAATAGAAATTCAGAATTCAAAATTCAGCAATCATTTACTGATCATCCACCTTGTTCAAGGCCATGTGCTGTGGGTGTTGTGGGGGGGGAAACAGAGGTAAATAAGGCTGAGTCAGTAGTTTTTTCCTTCCACCTAAACCTACACCACATCTCAGCTTTCCTATTTCTGTTCCTGGCACTGCCATCCATCCATTCATCCAAGGCTCTGAAGCTCAGAGCCATCTTGGACTCCTCTCTCCCCCACCCCCACCCCATCCACATCCAATTGGTTGACAAGTCCTGTTTCTCACCGCCATAACATCTCTCCCATTTATCCTCCTTTCACCAGCTCTGCCTTGGCTCAGACTTTCCTTCTCTCTCACACGAACTACTTGAACAATCTCCCAAGGGGTCTCCCTGCCTCTATTCTCTCCCCTTTCTGATCCAGCCTTTGCAGATGTGCATGTCTGACCTTGCCATTCTCCTACTTCAGGAGTTTTTCCTTCAATGCCTCTCTATAGCCTTCCCAATATACTATAGACTCCTTACCTTGGCACTGAAGGGCCTCAGCCTACCTTTTTCAACCTCATTTCACTTTAAGACAAATTAGACTTCCAGCTATTCTCCAGTGTTGGGGTGTTCTCTCCCCAACCTCTATGCATTTGCAAAAGCTGTTGTTCTGTGCTTTTCTTTGTACTCTTTGTGTTTTTCCATAAAGTGCCCAGAACTTAGCAGGCACCTAATAAATGCTTGTTGACTTGTTGGTTAGAGAGTGTCATGGGTGGTGAAATGAGGATTAAGAGGGTTTGAAATTGGGGAGAGGGAAAGTCTCAGACCTAAGACATCACCTGGCCTTCCCAAGGTCCAAGAAGGACTCTGTGCAACAGTTAGAATGTATGCTGGAGGCATCAAGTTCCCAGGCTCCTGGTCCTGCCAATGTCACTATCACCATTCCTGGGATGGCTTCCAAATTTCAGTTTCAACTAAATGGTTCTTCTGTCCTGAGTGGCTTCTCCTTTGTGGTAAGTCAGTTTTCTTACTGTCATGGGTGAACATGGGAGGCAACAGGGCTGGCCTGGGAGACTGACCCGAAGCATTGGGTGCTGAGTTGCTGATCAGGTCTTCTCTGGGCTTTTTCCCTGTGCGCCCGGGTAGGAGCCAGTGGTGACATCTATTTTGCCTCTGTTTGGCCCTCGGGCTGGTGGCACTCAGCTCACCATCAAAGGGCAAAACCTGAACGTGGGGTCCAGTCAACTGGTGTTGATTAACAGAACCGAGTGCCACCTTGAAGGGTGAGTACTACATTGGCACTGAATGATTGTGGGTGGATACTGTTAGAGGGTACTTGTTGCTATAATGTCTTCTCTTTCTTTGTGGCTGACAGTCAATGAGCATTTATTAAGCACCTCCTGTGTTCCAGTTATTGTGCTTAAGTGCTGGGGATGCAAAACCAAAACTGAACCAATCATTGCCCTAAGGGGCTTTCATTCCGTCTGAAGATTGAGGAGATGATGTGTATACACACACACACACACACACACACACACACACACACACACACGCATTCACAAATTTACATATGAGGCTAGAGACTTTGAATGGAATCTAAGAGTCAGAGGTCGTAGAAGGGAGTAAATTCCAGGCTTGGGGGATGACCTGTGTGAAGGCAAAGAAACAGGAGATTGTTTTTAATTTTTTTTTGTGGGGGCAATGGGGGTTAAGTGATTTGCCCAGGGTCACACAGCCAGTAGGTGTCAAGTGTCTGAGGTCAGATTTGAACTCAGGTACTTCTGACTCCAGGACCGGTGCTCTATCCACTGCGCCATCTAGCTGCCCCCCCAGAAACAGGAGATTGAATAGCATGTTTGATGAAAAGCAAGAAAGCCAATTGGATTATACTGTAGGTTGGTGAAGGGAAGTGATGTACAATAAAGCTAGAAAGATAGTTTGGAGCCAGGTTGTGAAGGGCTTTGAATGCCAAACAGAGCATTTGATCCTAAAAGTACTAGGGAGACACCAGAGCTTCTTGGGCAAGGAAGTGACATAGTCAGATATATGTTACACCAGTGTCACTTTGCAAGCTGTATGGGTGGGAGAATAAAGAGCCTGGAGACAAGGAGACCAAGTTCAGAGGCAGTAAAGGTCTGAACTGGGGTTGTGACTGTGGAGAAAAAGGGGTAATAATAGTAATAATAATAACTAATATTTATAAAGGTTTAGGGGCTGCTAGGTGGCAGAGTGGATAAAGCACCGGCCCTGGATTCAGGAGGACCTGAGTTCAAATCTGGCCTCAGACACTTAACACTTACTAGCTGTGTGACCCTGGGCAAGTCACTTAACCCCAATTGCCCTGCAAAAAAAAAGGTTTATATAACTTACTATGTGCAAAGTACTATGCTAGCTCGGCTAGCTACTTTACAGTTAGGATCTCCTCTAATCCTCACAACAAACCTGGCTCTGCCTTGACTCAGGTTCCATTATTATTATCATTTTACAAGTAAGGAAACTGAGGCAAACAGAGGTCACACAGGGTCACACAGCTAGTAAGTCAAATCGGAGGTCGGATTTGAACTCAGGGCTTCCTAACTCCAGGACCAGCTCTCTAGCCTCTCTAACAGCTAGCTGGATGAAAGAGATGTTTTGGAAGACAAAATTTGATTTGATTTTTGGGATGAGGGAGAGTGAGGAATTGAGGATGATGCTGAGGCTGCTAACATGAGTGACTAGATGGTGGGAGCTTGGACAGAAAGAGGGAAGTTCAGAAGAGGAGTGAATTTTTTAGGGAAAGATGATGAGTTCTGTCTTAGAAATATTGAGTTTGAAGTGCCTACAGGACATCTAGTTTAAAATGCTGAATAGGTGCAAGACTGGAGCTCAGGAGAAAGACTAGGGCTGGATATATAGACCTGGGAATAATTTACATTGAGATGGCACCAAGAGAAAGCATAGAGAGGGAAGAGAAGAGGGTCTAGGACAAAGCCTTGGGATATCTGCCACGGTTAGGAGGTGGCATATGAATGATGCACCAACAAAGGAGGCTGAGAAGCAACAGTTAAGACAAGTAGAAAGAGAACCACTAGACTACAGAATCATTAAAACCTTGAGAGGAAAGAGTATCTAGGAAGAAATGGTAGTCCTCTGTGCCAAATACTGCAGAGTGGTTGGGAAGGATGACAAAAGATTACCAGATCTGGCAACTAAGAGATCGTTGGCAACTTTGGGGAGGCCAGTTTCAGTTGGGTGATGTAGCCAAAAGCTAGATTGCAAAAGGTTGATAAGTGAGAGAGAAGAGAGAAAGTGGAGGCAATGAGTGTAGATAGCTCCTTCTAGGAATTTGGCTGTGAAATGGAGGAGAGATATAAGATGATTTAATGGGAAGGTAGAACCAAGGGAAGCTATAAGAGAGCTTCTAAGTAGCAAGGGAAGAGCTGGTAGGAAGGGAAAGATTGATTCTTGGAGGAGGGGGAGTTCTTGTTTTTAGCAACAAACATTTATTTTATTTTCCATTTACATGTAAGGGTAGTTTTCAACATTCATTTTCATAAGATTTAGAGTTCCAAATTTTTCTCCCTCCCTCCCTCCCTTTCCTCCCCACTCCACAAGATCACAATCAGGTTATATATGTACAATCCACAAGTGTTCTTTTTATCAGTTCTTTCTATAGGGGTGCATAGTAAGCTTCCCCAATCATTGGGATTGTCTTGGATCATTGCACTGCTGAGAGTAGTTAAGTCATTCACAATTGTTCATTAAACAATATGCACAATGTCGAGGAGGGAGAGTTCTTGTATTGCAGTCTGTCCAAGGAGATGGAAGGAGATGGAATCATGGGTCTAAGAGAAGGGGTCTGTTTTTTGTGGGGGTTTTTTGTGGGGGGGTTGTTTTGTGGGGCAATGAGGGTTAAGTGACTTGCCCAGGGTCACACAGCTAGTAAGTGTCAAGTGTATGAGGCCGGATTTGAACTCAGGTCTTCCTGAATCCAGGGCCAGTGCTTTATCCACTGCACCACCTAGCTTACCTGAAGGGTCAGTTTTGAACCTGAGGATTGCTCCTTCATCAGAGACTCTAGTCTTTATTCTAATAAAGGAGAAGAGAATAGGAGATGACATCAAAAGATTTTGAGAGGGGGCAGCTAGGTGGCGCAGTGGATAGAGCACCGGCCCTGGAGTCAGGAGAACCTGGGTTCAAATCTGGCCTCAGACACTTAACACTTACTAGCTGTGTGACCCTGGGCAAGTCACTTAACCCCCAATTGCCTCACAAAAAAAAAAAAGATTTTGAGATATAGAGAAGATGGGTGGTGAATGGCCTCTTCTTTTCTCAGTAAAGTGAAATCAGGTCTTCTGCTATAAGGTTGATGGGGAGGGGATAGTAGGGCTTGAGGAGAGAAGTCTTGGAACAGCCACCATGGAGAGTGAGGTAGAGAATTAGTTAAGGAGACATAAAAGACATGCCTTGCTGCATTGAGGGCCCAGTTGAGATTAGATACCATAAATTAATAGTGGAAGCCATCAAGCTTTGTTGTGGTTGACAGCTATGCTATCAGCTATATTGAGAAGCCTAGTGAGCACAATGAGGAAGGGGTGAGTCAGTCCCATTGAGAGAAACCCAGTGCTACCCTGAACAAGGAAGCCGACAGCTCTGTTGTCCTCTGCTCAGATCCCATCTGAAGTATCATGTTCAGTTCTAGATGCTATACAGAGAGTGTCCAGAATAATGAGGGATGAATGTCATTGAAGGATTTGTTGAGAGAACTAGAGATGATTAGCTTGGATTAGGAGCTAGAATTTATATTGGGGTGTATGGGGTGTTCAGGGAAGATTAGTACCTCTGTTGTGAAAGCTTGCTGAGTCCTTTTCAGGGCTGCTCATCCATCTTTTTTTTTTTTTTTTTTTTGGTGAGGCAATTGGGGTTAAGTGACTTGCCTAGGGTCACACAGCTAGTAAATGTTAAATGTCTGGGGCCGGATTTGAGCTCAGGTCCTGAATCCAGGTCTGGTGCTCTATCTACTGCACCACCTAGCTGACCCTGCTCATCCATCTTTAGTGTTCACCTGTCACCCAACTCTCAGCTGCAGCTCCAAGAAACTGTAGCATGTGTGCATACCCTTTGACCCAGCAATACCACTTTTGGGTCTTTTTCCCAAAGAAATCATGGAAAGGGGAAAGGGACCCACATGTACAAAAATATTTATAGCTGCTCTTTATGTGGTGGCAAGGAATTGGAAGTTGAGGGAATGCCCATCAATTGGGGAATGGCTGGACAAGTTGTGGTATATGAATACAATGGAATACTATTGTGCTGTAAGAAATGATGAGCAGGAGGAGTTCAGAGAAACCTGGAGGGTCTTGCGTGGGCTGATGATGAGTGAGATGAGCAGAACCAGAAGAACATTGTACACAGTATCATCAACATTGAGTGTTGATCTACTGTGATGGACTATATTCTTCTCACCAATGCAATGGTACAGAAGAGTTCCAGGGAACTCATGATAGAAGAGGATCTCCAAATCCAGGGGAAAAAAAAAAGAACTGTGGAGTAGATGCTGAATAAACCATACAATTTCTTTTGTTTTTGGTGCTGTTATATAAAACCTATATGAGATTACCTGCTGTCTAGGGGAGGGGGGAGGGAGGGGAGGGAGGGAGAAAAATCTGAAATTGGAAAGCTTGTATAAAAAAAGTTGAGAACTATCTTTACATGTAACGGGAAAAAAATAAAATACTTTATTAATTAAAAAAACAAAAACAAAAACAAAAAAACCCAAAGAAACTGTAGCATGTGCAGCGGCCACACACCAGTAAAACTATCTCGGCAGACTGAATAAGCCAAGTTGAGGGCAACCAAAAGGCCTCAACCCCATCAGTGAATTGGGGAGGTGTCTACCTCTAGCATATGAAGACTTACCCCAGGCAGAGTGGGTAGATGAGAACAATGTGTTCCAACGGTCATGAAGGTGGCTTATAAGCAGGTGCTGTGGAGGGCTTAGAGCCTGGTTAGGCATGGAAGACACCAAGGTTGTCCTCTGCATGCAGGGCCATCGCCAGTTGTTCCAACTTTTGAGGCTGACAATTCTGTGCAAGTCTGCCCCACTCAAACCCAATTGAAGCACAAGTCAAGACATCACCTATGACTTCATTGCTCCTTATCAAAAATGAAGGACAGGGGCAACTAGGTGGTGTAGTGGATAGAGCACCGGCCCAGGAGTCAGGAGTACCTGAGTTCAAATTCAGCCTCAGACACTTAACACTTACTAGCTGTGTGACTCTGGGCAAGTCACTTAACCCCAATTGCCTCACTAAAAAAAAAAAAAAATGAAGGACAGGGGGCAGCTAGGTGGCACAGTGAATAAAGCACTGGCCCTGGATTCAGGAGGACCTGAGTTCAAATTCAACCTCAGACACTTGACACTAACTGTGTGACCCTGGGCAAGTCACTTAACCCTCATTGCCCTGCAAAAAAAAAAAAAAAAGAAAAGAAAAAAAAGAAAAATGAAGGACAAACAACAGCATATATAGCATTTTAAAGTTTGCACATTGTTTTACCAATGTTATCTCATTTGATCCTCACAACAGCACTGTGAAGTTTATGCTATTATTATCCAGTTTTAAAGATGAGGAGACTGAGGCTGAGAATTGTTAAATGTCACCTACCCAAGATCACATGGAGAGTGAGAATCTGAAGAAGTATTTGAACTCATCTTCCTAATTTTAAATCCAATGCTTTATCCATTATACCACCTAGTATATCTATCTGTCTGTCTATCTATCTATCTATCTATCTATCTATCTATCTATCTATCTATCTATCTATCTATCTATCTATCTATCTATCTATCTATCTATCTATCTGTTCTTTAAGAGTACATTATTGGGGACAGTTAGGTGGCACAGTGGATAAAGCACCGGCCCTGGATTCAGGAGGACCTGAGTTCAAATTCAACCTCAGACACTTGACACTTACTAGTTGTGTGACCCTGGTTAAGTCACTTAACCCTCATTACCCCACCAAATATATATATATATATGTAGATTATTTAGTTTCCAATAATTTTTAATCTGTCCTTCCAAATCCCTTTATTGAATGTAATTTTTACTGCATTGTGGTCCCAAAAGGGTACATTTAATATTTCTGCTTTTCTGCATTTGTTCAAGATGTTTTTATGCCCTAATACCTGGCCAATTTTTGTAATGGTGCCATGCCCAGTTGAGAAAAGGGAATATTCCCTTCTACTCCCATTTAGTTTTCTCCAGAAGTCTATCATATCTAACTTTTCTAAAATTCTACTCATCCCCTCGATTTCTTTCTTATTTATTTTTATGGTTAGATTTATCTAGTTCTGAAATGCGTGTGTTTGTGTGTGTGTGTGTGTGCAGAGACAGATAATCTATATCCATCTATTTATATGACGGGGGAAATGTAACCACTGCAAACAAGTATTTGAAGGGCTATCATACAGTAATAATAATAGCCAGTATTTATATAGAGCTAACCATGTTCGAGGCATTGTGCTAAGTGCTTTACAATGGTTATCTTATTTGATCTTCATAACAACCCTGGGAAGTGGGTCCTATTATTACACCCATTTTACAGATAAGGAAACAGAGGTGAAGTGACTGGCTCAGAATCACACAGCCAGTAAATGTCTGAGGCTGGATTTGAACTCAGGTGTTCTGACTCTAGGTCCAGCACTTTATCAGCTGCAGCACTTAGCAGCAGGCTTAGAATTCTGCTTGGCTGAAGGGGGCAGAATTAGAAGCAACAGGGAGGCAGATATTATTTCAGTGTAAAGAAAAACCTCTTAACAATGCAAGCTGTCTACTTAAGGGAGCAAGTTTCCCCTCCCCCTTAGTTTTCTAGCATAGGCTGGACGACCACTTGTTGGGAATGTTGTAGAAGTTCCTGTTCAGTTATGGGGTGGACTAGATACTTTCAGGCCCTTTGCAACTTAAGAGTGCTGTGGTTCTGGGGCAGCTAGGTGGCGCAGTGGATAGAGCACCGGCCTTGGAGTCAGGAGTACCTGAGTTCAAATCCGGCCTCAGACACTAAACACTTACTAGCTGTGTGACCCTGGGCAAGTCACTTAACCCCAATTGCCTCACTAAAAAAAAAAAAAGAGTGCTGTGGTTCTTTAATCCTGTTAGGCAAGAGGGAGAGTCAGACAGGACTCAGAGGAGGTGGTGATGATGGCTGAGTAGAGATTTCAAGAGGAATCCAGCCTAGAGCAGGAAAAGGTCCTCCGGGAAGAATGAGAAGAGAAGGGGCTAGGTAAGGACACACAACCTGATTGCAATTCTCCCCTATCCCTTCCCTTGAATCCTTTCCTCCCTCTCATCTCTCCCCAGAATGGATGAACAGAGACTTCTTTGTAGTGTACCACCAGGAGGGGCTCAGGCCAATGTCTCCATCAGGTTGTACATTGGGGGTGCTAAGATCGATACCCCTTGGCTCTTCCAGTATCGGAACAATCCCCAAATCTTCAGCATCTCCCCCAACTGCAGCTATTCGTGAGTCCCCATTTTTCCCTTTGTCTCCTTCACCCCTTGTCTCCATCCATCTCCCTCAGTTGAGGATCCGAGTTTCCAGTCCCCTAAGGGATATTGGGAGCTAATCAACAACTCCTGAGTCTAGGCTCACGCTTCCCTTTGGGCCATGTCTTCCCAGGGCCTCACAGTCCTTTGGGTAGGCCTTAGTTTTCCCCTCGACTTGGGTATTCGTGGGTACAGTTGGTTCCACCTCTCTTTCCTGGGGGCTCTTCAAAGTATACCTATGGCGGGGGGGGGGGGGAAGGACAGAAAATAAAGTATCCTTTCTTGACCTTCCCCAGTGGCTCCCGTATTACTATCCGAGGCCAGAATCTGGATGCCATTTGGCAGATGGTCACCACCTTTGAGGACGGGCACAAGAGCATGGAGAACATGGTGAGCAGTCCCCAAGTACTTTCCTTTGAGATCTTTTCCTCTCCTTCCTTCTCACTTTAGTCCTCAATGCCCATCCTAGGTACTGGGAAGAAGCATTGCCAAGGCTGTTCCCCAAAGGTGGTCAAGTGGAGGGTGGGTGGCCCCCTACCTCTCCATGGGCAGAGACCTCCCTCATATTTGGGGTTGAAAGCTAGGTTTTTGGCCAGCCCGTGAGCCTCTCTATCCTTGGCCCTCAGGAATGCAACAGCACAACTCTCCCCACTGAACGTGTGTGCCTGGCTCCTGCCTATCCCAACCTGCCAGGCCCAAGGCAGATGTGGGGCAATCTGAGCATCAGTGGGGATGGCTCCCTTCTCTACTTCCACCCCAACTTCCCATTCTACTCCAGGCCCCACACCCATTCCCAGCCGGGTACTCTGAAGATGGAGCAGGGCATTGTGGAAGTGAAGGTTTGTATGGGGCTGGGAAATTTAAAGCAGCTGAGGCTTGAGTTCCTGGATCTTTTTGTCCAGGAGGGCTCTGGCCTGCTGGGAATGGAAAGCCATTGGCAGAAAGGGAAGAAGGAAGGCAGAAGTGGCTTTGGGAAGAGGCAGAAGGTTGTGGAGAAAAGGGGCCTGCTTAGAGGACAGGTAGGGTAGAAAGCATATATCCTCACATTCACAAGGGGATGGGATTCTCTGCAGTTTTTCGGACTGAGCACTTTGGCTTCCTGCATGGATGTGAACATGACCGTGGGCGGCCGGAGCTGTCAGGCCAACCTGAAGAACAGCCCCGTGATCTGCAATGTTCCTCCCAGCCTGTCCATCCCCCATGGTGGAGTTCCACTGCAGGTAGAGAGCTTTCTGGGCACCTGGGCTGAGGACTGGGACTCTGGGATCTTGGCCACAGTCCCCTTGTCTCCCTGGACCTCAGATTCCCAATCCAAGGGTACAACTGGAGAGCTATTTTCTAGGAGCATGGAGAGAACAACTGAGACCTAAGCCCTTGAATACTGAGCTCCTAAACCCTGAATCCGCCCCCCACCCCCTCAGGTCCTCCACCACCTGGGAGGGGGTGATTTTGTTCAGTAGCCCCAACAACGGGATCACAGCAAGACTTGGGCAGCATCATCAAGACATGGGGAAGGCACACTGGGGAAGTGCCGGGGAGGCTTAAGCCCCCACCCACACTCCCTGAGATAAATTGAAATCTCACTTAACAAATCCAGGGAAGCCAGGGCTGGAGTGCAATTTATCAGTGGGCTAGAGATGGTTGGATGATAAAGGTGGACCAAGGTGGTGTCTTTGTGAGGCAAGGACTTCTGGGGAGAGGGACGTGTTGTGGGGGCTTAGCCAGGCTCAGTTCACAGCCCAGGGGATCTGAGCTGAGTCTGTCTGGTTGGTCCCTAGGCCTGCGCTAATGGAGAATGTTGGGACCTCGGTAACGTGATACAAAGCTCCTCACAGATCCCACAAGTCTTCATCATTGTGTCCTTAATCATCGTCCTGCTGTTGGTCTGCTTCCTTTTCTTGCTGCTTCTCAGGCTGTGGAGGAAGAAGAGTAAGAGGCAGGGTGAGTCTCTCTGCCTACTCATCTTCCCCTCACCCTTACCTCTCTTCATCTTCCCTTCCTCCCCCCCCCCCCAATCTGGGAGACTGGACAGGTCCTGGGTGACACCATCTCTACTGGTGCTCATAGGCTTTAACTGTCTGGCCCCCATATTTCTGTAGACCTGACATGGGATAGGTTGAGATTGGGAGGTAGAGGGCAGGACCTGGACATCAGGATGGAAACGAAAGAGGAAGATTTTGCCTCAGTATGAGTAAAAACATCCCAATAGTTAGAGACAGCTAGGTGGTGGTGCAGTGGATAGAGAGCTGGCCCTGGAGCCCTGAGTTCAAATCTGACCTCAGACTCTTTTTTTTTTTTTTTTGCAGGGCAATTGGGGTTAAGTGACTTTCCCAGGGTCACACAGCTAGTAAGTGTCAAGTGTCTGAGGCTGGATTTGAACTCAGGTCCTCCTGAATCCAGGGCTGGTGCTTTATCCACTGCACCACCTAGCTGCCCCCTGACCTCAGACTCTTACTATGACTCTGGGCAAGTTGCTTAACCTCTGTTTGCCTCAGTTTCCTCATCTGTAAAATGGGGCTAATAATAGCACCTATCTTGCAGGGTTGTTTTGAGGATCAAATGAGATCATATATGTAAAGAGCTCAGTGCAGTGTCTGGCACATGGTTGGTACTTAATATTGCTTATTCCCTCCTAAAATGGAATAAGCTATCTCAGGAGGTGGTACATGGAGGTTTCTAACCGCTTGTTGGGTGCGTTGTTAAAGGGATTCCCGCTCAGGTGCAGGTGGGCCTGGTCACCTTTGACGTGAGCTCCCTTTCAGCTCTTAGATGAAGTCTCTAGTCTCAACCCTGTAACACTCCCCTTCTCCCTCTGTCCCTAGCCTAGACCTAAAGGTTCCTGAAAGCCCCAGATTTGGGGATCAGAAAAGCTGCCTTTTAGTCCTGTCTCAGCCACTGACTCCAGGGAAATTTGGGCAAGTCACTTCTGCCCTCTGGGATTTAGTTGCCTCATCTCTAAAATGAGAAGGTTGAACTGTATGATCTTCAGTCTCTCCCAGCTCTGACATTTTTTGCCCTATGTTGTTAAGTCCCCCTCTCAGCTCTGCCATTCTGGGTTCTGGGTTCTAAGACCCCCCCTCCCAGGTCTGCCACTCTATGTTCCAGGTTCTAAGGTCCCTGTCAAGTCTGACGATCTGTGTTCTGTGTTCCAAGTTCCCAGCCAGCTCTGGGGTCCTGTTATTCCAAGTCTGTGCTCTTGGGACCAGAATCTAACAATGGAAAATTATAATTCATGATAGCACCCATTATGCTTTGCATGATGACTCAGAAAACTTGCATGTCTATTATCAATCAATCAAAAAATTATTAAGTATCTACAGAGTGCAGAGTGAGTCTCTCCCCACTCGGATCCATCCTCCACACAGCTGCCAAAGTGCTTTTCTTGAGATACAGGTCTGACTATCTCACCCTCCCCCCCCACCCCCCCAGTCTCCCACCTTGCCACTCAATAAATTCCAATGGCTCCCTATTACCTTTAGCATAAAACACAATAAGCTCCTTTGTTTGGCATTTTAAAAGATCTTTGCCCCGCCTCCCCCTTCTTTCCTTTCCTGTCTTCTGCTCATTCACTTGTGCTAAGGCCCATCCATGTTGATTTCCTTGCTGTTCCTTTCTTTTATTTCTTTTTCTTTTCTTTTCTTTTCTTCTTCTTCTTTTTTTTTTTTTTTGGTGAGGCATTTGGGGTTGTGACTTGCCCAGAGTCACACGGATAGTAAGTGTCAAGTGTCTGAGACTGGATTTGAACTCAGGCCCTCCTGACTCCAGGGCCACTGCTCTATCCACTTGCACCACCTAGCTGCCCCCTTGCTGTTCCTTTCTCATGACACTCTCATGCCTGGAATGTTATTCCTCCTGACCTCCAACTCTTAGAATCCCTGGCTTTCTTCAAGACTCCCCCCAAACACCACCTTATGCAGGTGGCCTTTTCCCCGCTGCCCCTCCAAGGCTACCTTCTACCCACTTTGTGTATGTCTTGTATGTGACCCTTTCTATGCATATTCTATCTCTCATTCAAATGTAAGATCATTCAGGGCAGGGACTGCTTATTTTTGCCTTTTCTTTGAATCTCTGGTGCTTAGCACAGTGCCTGACTGTGCAGAGCTTTGGGTTGAATAAATACTTGTTGATGGACTGGTTGGAAGGTAAGACACAGTTTATGTACTCATGGAGCTTAGCATCTAGATAGAGGATAAGAAAGACAGATACACAGAGAACTTGGATACATGAGATTTCGCGATATTTGTAGCAAGTAAGCCCTTCGCCCATGCTTCCCAGGGGAATCCTGGAGCGCAGGCATAAGGAAGGACCACAGCTGGTTGGTACCATCCAAATAAATATTTGTCAGAATATAGGTCAACAAATTGTTTTCTGTTCTTACCTCACCTCTGGATATGAGAATGAACACCCGTCTTAGTGGAGAATGGCAGTTAGATAGGTAGGGTCTAATATCTAGAAATCTCTATCATCTGTTCTTCCTGTTTGCCATCTGGGCCATCCTTAAAGGATGATAAAAGACGCTTCTGGCAAAAACAAAGACAAAAGACACCAAGGACTGGAGCAAGCTGGTGCCCCTACAGTGGGTTGTGAACACAATACCCCTGCTGGCAGATCTGGAGAAGCTCAATTACAGAGAGGAGGAAGCCCAGCATAAAGGCCAGGGTGTTTTCACTGTTTGAATGAGATGTAGTGTGTGCAAAGAGGATCGTGTTCCCAATCCACCCCTTAACTCTCCTTCTTCTTGAGAGCAGTTCCAGAAAATATCTTTCTCAGAGAGGAAGGATACTTCAGGAATCACTCAGAAGAGTGGCATCATCCTAATGCCCCATAGTCCATATTCCTCCCCTAAGCCAGTGGTACAGAAAATTCAATCGTGGCCAAATAACCAGAAGGGTAAAAGAAGGGGGAAAGGATCCAGGTATGCAGTCTAGACTCCTTGGCACATTTTGGAAATTGCTGGGATGAGAAAAGTGACGTGGATTTTAAGGACTTGGTCCCTAGCTTTACGTACTCCCTACCCCCAATGTTAGCTTTTGCAGATCCATGCAGGCCTCCTATGTCACACACTAATGCCAGCCTAGATTACCTGGGGGGGCAGTTTTGTGCCAGAAAATCAATGATCTCTGGAAGCCAATTGCATTTGCCAGTAGAGGGCTCATGCACAGGGAGACCTGTTCTCCCATCCACAAATTGGTGTGATTGGCCTTGAAAAGGGCCGTCTCTAAAATGTTTTGGGACTATGTGTACAGAGCTAATTTCAGGTAAGAACAGAAAACAATTTGTTGACCTATATTCTGACAAGTGCTCATTTGGATGCCACCAACCAGCTGTGGCCCCAGCCATCTCTGAGCTCAGTGTGCATTATTTGACAGGAGGAACCAATGTGAATGTAGATGCCCCATCCCACGAATTCTCATGTATCAGAAATGACAATTATCTGGATTGTGGGGGCTGAAGTTGATCTGTGACAACAGGAAACAGGCCCTTAACAGACGGAAGCAAGGGAAAGAGCCAGGGACTTCCCCTGGAGACCGTACAGTAGGTGGAAGCAAAGTTTATAGCTTTGGGCCAGGCCTTCTCACCCATTATGAAATGAATGACTGGTAGTAGAGCCAGCTAAAAGAAAATGGGTCTGTGAGTAGTGGGGACCCTCAGGAATCAGAGCTAGCCCCTGTGAAGGGGCACGCCTACTGTAGAAGTGGCAGCTGTTGGAACTCTACCATGGGGTTACATGCCAAACTATAAGTGATCCTACATAAAATGCTGTGTGACATTGGGCAAATCACTTCACTTCTGTAAAATGAGGATGTTGGACTAGACAGTTTCTGAGGCTCTAGATCTGTGATCTCATGTGAAAAGGCAATTAGCACTATCCAAGCATGCCAGTCCATGGCCAGGAAGGTACTCCTAGGGGATTTGGGGCACCCTGAATCTGGCACAGAATAGTTCTGTGGGCTCCAAAAGATAGCAGACATATACAAGAAGTATGAGGCCTGGGTTTCAGAGGAAAATATGAGTTGTACACAAGCTGCTTACCTGGGGAATATGGGAAGCCAGGGTTGGTTTCTTACCTCTGGAAAGGGTGCAGGACAGCATTCAGCACAATTCATTTCTTTCTTTCTTTCTTTCTTTCTTTCTTTCTTTCTTTCTTTCTTTCTTTCTTTCTTTCTTTCTTTCTTTTTTTTTTTTTTGGTGAGGCAATTGGGGTTAAGTGACTTGCCCAGGGTCACACAGCTAGTAAGTGTTAAGTGTCTGAGCTGGATTTGAACTCAGGTCCTTCTGAATCCAGGGCCGGTGCTTTATCCACTGCGCCACCTAGCTGCCCTATAGCACAATTCATTTCAATGGTAGCTGTGTCCTGGGAGCGACAGGCTGATCCCTCTGGCGTATACAGGCATAGCTACCCAACCATTAGCAGCCACTGTGGCCTCCATAGCGGCCAAGGTGGGATGGGGGAAGGCTATCTCGGTATATGCCTTCTCAGTTTATTTCCATCAGGACTGAGATTATGTTACTCAAAGGTATGCTTAACCTGGAAGAGATGAAGAAATCTAGATTTATGTTATAGCATCCATACCCGGAGGGGCTCCTCAATCTGAGCATTTTAATTGCACCCTGCTGAATCTGCTACGGCCGCTAAGACATCTCAGTGGGTGGCTTTTCTGAGGCACGCCTGCAATGCCACCAGGAAAGATGCCAAGGGCTCTATTCCATACACCTGGATGTGTAGGGGAGAGCCAACTGCTGGGATCTGTCCTTAGGAGTCCCCAAGGACAGGGAAGGCAGAGGGACTAACGACTAGTGAGTCACTTGATTGAGTGACCAACTGACAGAGGTCAGCTGTCTAGCCGTGGCCTTGGCCCAGAAGAGCCGGGAGAGGAACAAATAATAACATGAGGCCTGAGTTTTCCTGGCAGTGGATTAGATGCCTGCTATAAAATCTTTTAGTGTCCCAGGAAAACACAGAGTAGTAGGGCAGTGAAGGGCCACCCCATAAAAAGCAGACTCAGGTCATCTGCTGCTCTATAAAAGCTCCCCAGGGCATGGCTGGGGTCCTTTGAAGATGATACACCCCAACCTCCAGTTGCCTAGGCTGCCCCTCAGCCACTAATGGGATCTGAACATGGAAGAGGCATAAGAGATCCTCTAAGATCAGTCTTCTCTTACGGAGGAAGAGACTTGAGGCCCAGAGAGGCACAGGTGCTAATTAGCAGAGCGAGGGGCTGAACTCCGTTTGCTGGCTCCAAATCTCCTACTTTCTGCGCCACCGTCTTGCTGCCTCCTGATCGCTAATGAGTGCTTGGCATTTGACTCACATGTTCCTGAGTGACAGCTAAGTCATCCCTTCCTTTTCCCCTCTTAGAGAGAGAGGGGGAAAAAAAGAACAGGCCTCATTATCTTTTTGTGCTTATTTCTTGGGGGGAAAATGTCTTAATCAATGGAATCCTCAGTTCATTTTTTGTTTTGTTTTTGTTTTTGTTTTTTGCAGGGCAATTGGGGTTAAGTGACTTGCCCAGGGTCACACAGCTACTTAAGTGTCAAGTGTCTGAGGCTGGATTTGAACTCAGGTCCTCCTGAATCCAAGGCCGGTGCTTTATCCACTGCACCACCTAGCTGCCCCCCTCAGTTCATTTTTAAAAGACTGCCCATTTCCCTCACTTGGCAGGGAAGGTGGATTATACCATTTTTTGTAGATGGGTACACTGAGGCCCAGAGAGACCTGACTTGCTTAAAGTTGTACATGGAGTTTGTAATCTAGCCCATACTAAAATCTAAGCCTCCTTCCTCCCATTGACACCTCTGCACCACTGGTTGGGGGTAGAGATGCCCTGTGGTCAGTCCAGCTCTCAAGCGGGTTGTTACTGCTCTCACAGAACTCTCTCTCCATGTAGACCTGACAGGGTCTCTGGACAGGAATCATCCAGCTGTCTCCCTACCCCTGCTCCGATCAGGCTCTGATTACAGGAACGGCATTGGTAAGGACATAATCCCAAGGGACAGATTGGAAAGGGGGGGGCCTGCTCACTCAGCTCCTCACTATTTCCCCTCCTCTTCACTTCTCCACAGCTCTCAGCCCCACAGAAGAATCTGGCCATATTCAGGTTATGTCACCCACAAGCAACAGCAGTAGTTCTGGGTTTCCCCTGCTTCGGGTAAAGTCCATCTGTTTGGGGAACCTGAGTTCTGAGCTCCTGGCTGAGGTAAAGGATGTCCTCATCCCCCCTGAGCAGATCCTCACACACCACGATCAGGTCATTGGCAAAGGTGAGGAAGGCTGGCAAGGATGTCTTAGGGGCTGGTCAGATTAGGGGCAGGGGCTTGAGCCGGGGGAATAGAATAGGATGGGAGGGGATGGGAGGAGATGGGAGGGGTAGGATAAGGTTCACCTCCCTCCCCCAGCATCTCCTTAAGAAGGGACGCCAAGTCAACAGCAAAGGTGAGGGCTGTCAACATCATCTTGTGGGTGAAGGTCAGGCCAAGGGCTCAAAGTTGGGGGAATGGGAGTATTGGACTCTCTGGGATGTGTGTGGCCTGAGAACTCAGGGCAGGGGGATAGGGATAGGCCCTGGGACCCGGGGGAATGGGATGGAGAAGCCAGATCCACTCTGATCCCTGGGTTGGGTCTTAAGAAAGAAAGACCTGACATCTTTGAGGAGCTTTTCTCCTGTCCTTTGTCTATCCCAACCTCACGAGGAGCCCTTCTCTTCTCCATCCCTAGGCCACTTTGGAATTGTCTACCATGGGGAATATGTGGACTCTTCCCAGAATCGGATCCACTGTGCCATCAAATCACTGAATCGTGAGTATGCTGTGTGTGTGTGTGTGTGTGTGTGTGTGTGTGTGTGTCCAGTGGGGTGGTGCTTGGGTCAGCCCTGTCTGGAATCTCTTGGACTTTGCAGTCAGGTCCTTATTTGGTACCCAGGGAAGAGAGGAATGGAGTGGTGGGTGGGGGGTGGGGCAGGGAAGATTATCAGGGCAGGAGGAAGAGATCATGTCTTCTCCTCTTGCTGTGCAGGGGAAGAAGCCCTGGACTTGGAGTCCTGCTGCCTGGGTCACCTTGGGCAAGTCTCTACCCCTATCTGGGCCTTAGTTCTCCCCTCTGTAAAATGGGAGTAATAATACCCAGTCTCCTGGGTCTGTGACACTCTAATCCATCTGTGAGGGAACAGAGCAGAACCGTGCTTCCCCCGAGATGCCCAGCAGACGGCTCACTGAATGCTTGTTTTGTGGGGGGGCCTGGGCCTCTTCGACCTCCCTTGGTGGGGAGCTTCCCTGATCAGGGCCCCAGATGGATTGAGAGCTTGAGTGTTCTACAGGCATCACAGAGATAGAGGAGGTGGAAGAGTTCCTGAGGGAGGGCCTACTGATGCGCAGCTTCTGTCATCCACATGTCCTGTCCCTCATTGGCATCCTGCTGCCCCCTGAGGGGCTCCCCCGAGTGGTGCTACCCTACATGAAACACGGGGACCTGAGACACTTCATCCGCTCCCCCCAAAGGGTGAGTGACCTCCAGACCCCTGCCCCCTTCCTTTGAAAATGATGGCTGAGAGGGGGGCGGCTAGGTGGCGCAGTGGATAAAGCACCAGCCCTGGATTCAGGAGTACCTGAGTTCAAATCTGGCCTCAGACACTTGACACTTACTAGCTGTGTGACCCTGGGCAAGTCACTTAACCCCCATTGCCCCTCGGAAAAAAAAAAAGAAAAAAAGAAAATGATGGCTGAGGTTCCTCCCAGTCAGTCCTGGACACTGTGACCTCCAAGGTTATAGGCCTCAGCCTCCATTTACCTGGAGGCCAGAGGGCCATGGCTCCCCAGCCAGAGCCCAGGTTTTCTTCTTCCAAGGCCTCAGGGCCCCTTTCTGACCGGATACAGGGCCTCAACTCTAACCCACAGCATCCCTTACTTGCCCAAGGTCCCCAACAACCCTTCCCTTCCCTTCCTGGGTCTATTTCTCCCTAGGTCTCCCCATACTGTCTCCCTGCTAGCCAGGCCATCTCCAGGTGGTAAGCCAAAGTTGCATGTCTCTCTGAGCCCTAGCTCAGAACCTGGCCCTAGCCCCACACCCTTCTACCTGCTGACTGCTACGATGTCTTTACAGAAGCCCACGGTGAAGGATCTCATTGGCTTCGGGTTGCAGGTGGCCCGGGGCATGGCCTACCTGGCTGAGAAGAAATTTGTTCACAGGGACCTCGCAGCTCGGAATTGCATGTAAGGAGCCAGGTTGGGGAAGTCCCAAGAGAGGGGCAGGGGCAACCAAGTCAAGGCTGGGAGAACCCAGGGGTAGTACTTGAGTCAGGGAGTCTTAACAGTGCTGAGAAAAAGCTGCTGGATTCCAGGGACACTGGTCCCCATTCCAGCGATAGCTTGATGTGAGATCTTAGGAAAATCTCTCTGGTTCTCACATGTAGAACCAGGAGGGAGGTGGACCAGACGGGGTCTTGAAGGTCCCTTTCAATCGCCAAGATTTGCTGATATAGGGGATTGAACCCTGGTCTTGAAATCAGCAGACCTGACTCTGCCACATATTCCCTATGTGACCCTGGTCAAGTCACATCCCTTTTCTAAATCTCAGTTCCCTTATCTGTAAAATGGAGGAATTGAACTAAGTTCCACCACATGAACTGACCCAGGCAAGCCACAATGGGAGAGAGAGAGAGGGCAGTCCCAGGCCCTATACCCAAATCACTAAAGACCCCCATCCTCTATCTCCCCAGGCTGGATGAGACATTTACAGTAAAGGTGGCTGATTTTGGCCTGGCCCGGGATATCCTAGACAAGGAGTATTACAGTATCAGGAAGCACCGTCACGCCCGGCTACCAGTCAAATGGATGGCCCTGGAGAGTTTGCAGACATACAAGTTCACCACCAAATCAGATGTGGTAAGAAATGGACTGGACTGGGCCTTCCTCCTCCTGGCACAAATCCTCCCTGTGTGACTTGGGGCAAGTAGCCCTTCCCCTTCCTTCCTCAGTTTCTTCACCTGTAAAGTGAGGGGTTCAGACTAGATGGGCCCTGAGGTCCCCTTCAGCTCTGCATCTATGGTCCTCCCAGAGCCATCTACTGCCACCAAGGGCATGCACCGCCCACTCCCACTTCTCTTTGCTACTTACTGGCAGTGTGCACTTGGGCAAATGACCAGACCCCTCTTATCTCCAGGGCCTTTCCCGGCTCTAAATCCTTTGCTTTCTTGTGGTACTTCCTCTGTGTCCTTCAGGGTGTTTTCCTCCCAGCAGCCTTGTGAGCCCTGGATGAGAAGTACAGGTAATGGTCCCCTGTCTACAGCTGAGGCTCAGAAAGTCATACTGACTTTCAAGGTCACGCAGTTAATCAGTGTCAGAGGCAGGTTAAAAACATTTGGTCACTGGGTGCTTGGTAACTGCTATGGTGCTCTAGAATGAGTCACTGCTATCATGAATATGAATATTAGACATCTGCCACAGGTAGTCCTAAAGGTGAGTCACCTCCTTCCCTCTTCTTCTCCCATGAGCAGATCATCAGGGGTTGATTCTAGAAACCATGAAGTCCCTGACACCACTACTGCTCCCAGGCCTCGGTTTCCCTCTTTATCAAGTAGAGAGTGTTCTCTCTGTAAGAGGTCTGGGTGGAGGAACAAAAGCAAGGTCTAGGGCAGCTAGGTGGTGCAGTGGATAAAGCACCTGCCCTGGATTCAGGAGGATCTGAGTTCAAATCCAGCCTCAGACACTTGCCACTAGCTGTGTGACCTTGGGCAAGTCACTTAACCCTCATTGCCCTGCAAAAAACAAAAACAAAAACAAAACCACCAACAAAAATAAATAAAAGCAAGGTCTACAGGAGGATAGTTTTGTGGGGGGATGGAATTTAAGGATCCAGGGGGGAAGAGAGGAAGAAATGTAGGGGGCCACTTAAATGTAATAAAGCCTGTCATAAGCCTGGGGGATGCCTCATCTAGAGCCAGGGGGATCCTGTAGAGAGTTTGGAGGACCCTTCTCGGCCTACAGTCAGAGAATTGTTGAAATGGCTGTTCATGAACTCTCCTAATGCTCTATCCTCTTCATCCCCAGTGGTCCTTTGGGGTCCTCCTTTGGGAGCTGCTGACTCGAGGGGCATCCCCATATCCCAACATCGACCCCTTTGACATCACCCATTTCCTGGCACAGGGCCGACGTCTACCTCAGCCCGAGTACTGCCCTGATGCCCTGTGAGTACCACAAGAGCAGTGGGGATGTGGGGCATAGTTCACCTGAGGAAAGAGGGAGTGGGGCTAACACTGCTGGACTGAGAGTCAGCATAGCCAGGTCTCTCTCGGTTTCAGTTTCTGCCTTTGTACAATGAGGGACTTGGACCCGGTAAAGGTCCCTTTCAGTTCTAACTCTGATGTCCCCTCAATGATTATCACGCTCTTCTTTGGAGTCCTCAGAGGTTTATAGATCAGAAGCAGAAGGACCTTTAGTCACCTCCTTTTATAGAGGAGGAAATGAGGCCCCCAAAAGGCTCAAGGTCTTACAGCCTGATCCATAGAATCAGGATTCAAAATGAGGCCTTGTGTCATAGAGCACCTGGGAGATGAAAGCCTTGGAATTTGGACCTAACTTAATGTGACTGTGAGTGATTCTTTCCCCTTCTTGTGGCCTCAGTTTTCCCCTTTGGTTGATCCATAAGAACCCCACCAAACTAAGGCTCACCTGGGTTGGGGCCTAGGCTCAATTGTCAGGATGAGGCACGGGGCTTTGATTGGGGTAGATGGCAACTGTGTGGGCCCCTCTCCTTCCTCCTCTGAGGATATCTGTCCCCTCCAGGTATGAAGTGATGCTCCAGTGCTGGGATCCTGTCCCCACAGAGCGGCCCGCCTTTGGGGTGCTGGTGAGGGAGGTGGAGTGTGTCTCTGCCTCCCTACGGGGGGAGCATTATGTCAACCTACACAGTGGCTATGTGAACCTGGAGTGTGGCCCCATCCTGCCACCCTGCCCCAGCTCTGAAGATGAACTGGACCAGAGTGAGGAGGAAGAGGAGGAGCCTAAGGACTCAGGGAAGAAAGTCGAAGAAAAGGAAGCCTACAAGCGAAGGGCGAGTCACCGGCCGCTCTCAGCCCCTCCCCTCACTTTCCCCATGATGGAAAGCTCTACATGACAACTGGTGTCACAGAGGATGACCTCTGCATCAGGACAAGGACCTCCCCAAAGGGAGGGGACGACCTGGATCTGGGTGCCTGGGCACCCAGAGCGGGCGGCTCAGGGACGCTGAGTGAAGAATGAGCAGGGCCTACTGACAGAGTTCCGGGCCTGGCCCACGGCTGGCTGGCTCTCTGACTCAACCCCCCTGGCTCTTGGTGCTCAGGGAGAAATGCAAACAAAACATTTCAAGGACCTCCGTGGCTGCTTCCCCTGTTCAGGAGCCCTGGCCCAGCGCTTCCCTTATAATCCTAGTTTTTAAGGGACCACCCCCTCTTTCCCTTGGAGGAAAGAATGGGGTACAGACCGAGGCACAGAGCTATCATTCACCAGCTCCAATATCTCCAGAGGACCAGGGTTAAGCACAGGCCCCATATTTCCCTTCCTGTCCCTGTTGGGAAGAGGGGGCACAAGTAGCAAAGAGAAGGTGGCCCCTGGGTTGTCACTATACCCTTATTCCTTTTTTATTTTAACCTCATTTTTCTGAGGCTCCTTTAAGTATCCAGCCAGCCTGGGGAAAGGATGACTTTAGGGGGTGCTCGAGCATCTTCCCAGGCCCTCAATCCACTCCTCTCACTGCTGCCTGAATTTCCACCATTATAGTTTCATTCATTGGAGGTTAAGAAGTGCCCTCCCTTGGCCTTTCTTTCAAAATCCCAATTGTTGTGGAGTGCCACCTTCTGTAAGAATAGTCCTTTCCCAGTCTTCTTTAATGTGAGTGTCTTCCCTCTGAGACCATCCTCGATTTAGCCTGTCTCTATCTTGTTTGTATATATTTGTCCGCATGTTGTCTCTGTCATTAAATTATGAGCTTCTTGAGAGTGAGGAGCTAGCTCGTTTGTTTGTTCACTTGTTTGGGTTTGGTTTGGTTTTTTGGTTTGTTTTTTTTGGGGGGGCTTTCTTTGCATCCCCAGTGACTCCACTGTACCGCATCTTCTCATTCCCTTGGTCACTTCTTAGAATGAGGTTAGTGAGGAGCTACCTTCTCCCCCAAGAGAGACATGGGCAGCAGGAAGAGAAAGGAGACTGGGAGGAAGCTGTAAATAGACCTGGGTTCGAGTCTTTGACTCTGCCACTTGTGTGACCTCGAACAAGCCCCTCCTCTTGGTCTCATATTCTTCCTCTGTGAAGTCAGGATGTGGTCCAGAGAATCTCTAAAGTCACCACGTCCACCTTTGACATGCAGTGTTCTTCTTGCCCTTCCCACTGCGACATTTCAGGATTCTGGATCTTAGGTTTGGTCCATGGGATGCTGACTATCGGCCCTCCTCCCTGGGCTGAATCCGGACGTCAGCCTGTGGTTCCCTTGCCTAGACACCATCCCCCAGTTCTGTCTGCATAGAGTCTCAGCTGAGTTGGGGGGAAGGGAGACTGGGAATCTGTGGGAGAGGAAGGAGGAGGGTGAGGGTGAGCCATCCATTGTAACCAAGGCATTCAGATTTCTATTTATACCAGCCTCAAGGCCATCAGCACAGCAGGCCAGGCGGGGACTGGGGGCTCGTGAATGGCTGCCTTGCCCAGAAGGGGCTGCTGGGGGAACAGGGGAGGGAGCTTCTCAGATAGGCTGGTGAGGCAGAGAAGGCTGAAGCTGGAAAATATGAGAAGTGTGGCGCTCCCCTGTGCTCTCCTTCACCCCGCTCACCCCATCTCTGGACCAGACCTACTTCAGAAAGTCTACTATTCCCTTAAAAAACATCTCCAGCTGGGCTGGGGTCCCTGGCTCTCTCATCCCTGGCACAGCCTGGCTAAATTTCTCAGAGGCTGGGCAAGGACAGTGTCCCAGGATGGGACAATCAGCTGTGTCCCTCCCCCCATCCCCACACCTCATGCCTTACTGATTTTTCTGGACCTTGGGTTTCCTCCAGCTTTGATTGACATTAAGCAAGAAACCAGGAGAAAGAAAACTTCAGGTTATTCCCTTCCTCCCTCAGGGTAGCCTCAGTTTTCCCCATCTGTAAAATGAAAGCATTGGGCCTCTCCAGGGTCCTTCTCACCTTGAAAATTCTGATTCTATTATCCTAGTCGACCAGGGGGCATTGCCCCAGTCACAGGTTATGAGAAGACTCTGTCAACAGGGCTTCAGCAGGAGAAACGGGATGTGATCCACACTTGCTGATTGAAACTTGCCCCCCCCCCCACCCCGAAAGAAACCGCTCCCCTTTTGAGATCACTGGCATTGAGAGAGACAGTGATTGGGATCAGGTTTTAGTCTGTATCCTTGGTCAGGGCCTGTGCTGTCCTCAGCAGTGAACAAAGCCTTCACCAACAGACTCGGATCTTAACAGCTTAACAGCTGGTCGGGCTGATAAATCAAAGTGGGACATAAAACTCAGCTATCCAAGTGATCTTCCTCAAGTGTAGGTCTAACCGTGTCATTCCCCTACTTAACAAACTTCAGTAGCTCCCTATGACCTCCAGGATCAATTATAAAATCCTCCATCCTGCAAAGCTCTTCCTAACCTGGTCCCCTTCCTACCTTTCCGGTCTTCCTACAGCTTACTCCCTTCCATGCATTCTTCCATGCTGTGACTCTGGCCTTGGTTGATGTCCCTTGAACATTTTCTCTGGCTGTTCTCTAGGCCTGGAATTCTCTCCCTCTTCAGCCCTGCTTCCTGTCTTTCCTGGCTTTTTTCAAGTCTCAGCCAAAGTCCCATCTTCTGCATCGGGCATCATCCTTTCCTGGTCCTCCTTAATTTTAGTGTCTTCCCTCTTAAACTCTCCTGACCTTATCCCCTCTTGATCTTGTCTGTGTATGTCTTGCTTGTATGTTGTCTCCTCTTGATGTAGGAGGCAAAAAAGGGGTTAACAGAAAAACCTAAGACCCAACCTCTAATTTAGATCTGAGCTCCAAGAGGGGTTCAGACCCCAGTTAATGGAGAACTTAAGACTTGAGTCTTCATTAATACAAGTCAGGGCCTAGGTTCTCGTTTCCCCACATGAATCAGCACCCATAACAAGAACATACAGAGGCAGGTCATGGTGACCTTAACTATAACAATGGCACATTGACAAGGTATAGAAATTCAAACTGATAAATGAAAATATTTTGAAACTAGACATGGGAATGAAAAGGTGACATGTGAAGGAAAAAGCCAAATTTGTCCCCAGATTCACCTCATGACGTGTAAACCCCAAAAACATATGTCCACAGAAAAAGGTACCTACTTCGGGGGTTGGCTTAAACCCCCAGGAACTCCACATTAGGTTAAACCCTCCCCTGTACCACCCTAAGGTGGAGATTATGATAATGAGACTGATAATCAATTTATCCATACTATACAACTGTCTTTTCTTTCCCTATTCAAGAGAGACCTTTCCACTTTTCTGGTTCTCTCCCTGTGTTCACTCACAGTATTGCAATAAAACTTGGGAAACTGAGTCACTGAGTCTTGTAATTCTTTTGGGATGATTCACGATCAATTTGACCCCAAATTCCATCCCATATCACTCTGTTACACTGGGAGCAGTTCGTTCCTTGGGAGTAGGGACTGTTTGGTCTTTTTTTTGCCTCTCTGTAACCCCAGAGACTCTGCTTCACCACACCCTCTCATCCTGGCTCCAGGAGCCAATGGCTTCTTGTCCACTTTTAATCATGGGGGACTTTGAATTAGACCAGCTGTCTTCCCGATCTCTGCCCAGAGAGAATTCCTTTTTTCATTCTGGGCTCCTTTGGGGATAGAAGAAAGGAGGCTGAGTGAGACACAGGATCTTAGGCTGAGACATTTGGGACCCAAGCCGGGGCGCCAACATGTAAGCTTTGTCTGGTCATGCCTGGTATGGGTATGAACTTTTCCAAAGCCTTTTCTAGACAGTGGACGGTGTGCTGAATTTGGAGTCAGGAAGACCTGGGTTCAAATCCTACCTCTGATACTTAATAGCCAGCATTTATATGTTGCCTTAAAGTTTGCAAAGTGCTTTACTAATATCTCATTTGATCCTCACAATGACCTTGTGAGGGGCAACTAGGTGGTGCAGTGGATAGAGCACTGGCCCTGGAGTCAGGAGGACCTGAGTTCAAATCCAGCCTCAGACACTTAACACTTACTAGCTGTGTGACCCTGGGCAAGTCACTTAACCCCAATTGCCTCACTAAAAAAAAATTAAAAAACAAAACAAAACAAAACAAAACAAAACAAAAAACCAATGACCTTGTGAGTCAGGTGCTATTACTATCTCCATTTTACATTTGGGGAAACTCGAAGCAGCCAGAGGTCAGGTGACTTGCCCAGGGTCATACAGTTAGTAAATGTCTGAGACTGGATTTAATCTCAGGACCTCCTAACTCCAGGCCCAATGTTTCATACATTGAACCAACTAGTTACTTAGGGATAATGTCTGTAAAGCATTTTTAAAGTCTTGAAGTAATATATCAATTATTAAGGGCAGTTAGGTGGCAGAGTGGATAGAATGGCAGGCCTGGAGTGAGGAAGATGAGTCTTCCTGAATTCAGATCTAGCCCCAGACACTTAACTAGCTGTGTGATCCTGGGGAAGTCACTTAACCCTGTTTGCCTCAGTTTCCTCATCTGTAAAATAAGTTGGAGAAGGAAAGGGCAAACCACTCCAGCATCTTTGCCAAGAAAACCCCAAATGGGGTCGGGAAGAGTTGGATTCGAGTGAACGACAGACAAATGATGAGTTACTGTTATTAACAATCCTCAGAAGCAAACATTCACCAGTTGAGTGTACTCAAGAACTCAATTCAGGAGCACGGGGGCATAAGTTGGCTGGGAAAGGAGGCCATGGGGCCATCCATGCGTGTCTCTACAAAGGCTGAAGGTCACCTGCTGCTCTAGGCCATGGGGAGCAGCTGCATCTCCATCCTGGATGAGTGCAGTGAAAAGAGAATGAGGCCTGGTCTCCATCTCCCTCCAAGCCCTCCAGCCATCATTTTTAATAGCTATCCTCCTGACAATGAAGTTTCCCATTAAACTATAAATTCGTGCTAAGCTCTGACCTATCTCTAGCTTTGATGCTGCCCTTAATATCAAGCGGTTAATTTCTCATTAAGATTTTCCAAGACCTCTTTGTGTGCCCAACTCTGTGCTCTGGCTCTGTGCCAGGCTGGGAGGAAGAGATAAGGTCTTCTGGTTAGCAAACATGTCTGAAGGGCGTGGACCTCACTTAGGGCCAGTGCTGGTTCTGCTCCTTATTGGCTCTGACATCTCGGGCTAGTCCCATCCACTCTCTGGGCTCCTGGTAGCTGATCTGCAAAAGGAGAGGGTTAGACTAGGTCATCTGTAAGTTCCCTTCTGGTTCTAAACCATGTGATCCCAAGATTCTTGAGGAACTATTATCATACGGAGAAGAAATTCCCACAAAGCCCTAAACAGAGAAACACCTGTTTTAACAGCTGCAAAAGGGGCAAGATCAACAGAATTTGTACAACCTGATCAATAGTCACTGGCTTCAACCATTTCTCTGCAGGGCTTTCTGCTAGGCCCAAAGGCTCCCTCTTCCTTCCCCTTTATACGTGCCACCTGCTGGAGACTTACTATAGGAAAACTCAGCCTGTACTCAACCCCTTTACCTGCTAACCAAAGAAATAAGGGACCCAGGATCTTCTGATCTTCCCAAATTGGGCTCCAGACCTTTCAGGAAGAAGGGTGAAATCATCAGGAATCCTACCTAGATTTCATCTCTATTTTACTTCTGGGTGGAACCTGCAGGACAAGTATAATTGTAATGATATGGTACTTTAAGCCTTTTTTTCAGTCCATTTTTCTATCAATGATCTGTGGGAAGGCAAGGCTGTCCCCATTTTATAGGCAAAGAAAAATAGAGAGGTAAAAGACTTGTCCAGGGTCATGCTGTGAATTAGAACCCATATCTGGAGTTTGGGGCTTCAATCCTAGACTGTTTTAGGAAGGATTTCCACAGCATAGAGTGTATCCAGAGGAGAATGAACAGGATGTTGTGAGGGGACCGGAGACTGACGGATCGGCTGAAGGTTGTTTAGTCTACAGAAGAGAAAACTGAATTGGAGGCATCATCTCTGTCTTCCCAAGTACCTGAAAGGCTGCCATGGGGAAGAGAGATTAGATTTGTTGTGCTTGACCTAAGAGAGCTGTCTCACCTGCTGTGGGAGTTAGCTCCTTGTTGCTGGGGCCTCTTCCATTAGAGGCTGGACCACCATTGTTGGGATACTGGGTTTTTTTGGAGGGGGCAGGGCAATGAGGGTTAAGTGACTTGCCCAAGGTCGCACAGTTAGTAAGTGTTAAGTTTCTGAGGTCAGATTTGAACTCAGGTCCTCCTGAATCCAGGGCCGGTGCTTTATCCACTGTACCACCTAGCTGCCCCCTGGGATACTGTTAAGGGGATCTCTGTCCAGGTATGGGTTAGACTTGATGGTCTTTGAACTTTTTTCTATCTTAGAACCTGGGATTCCTGACTTTCCTGCTCTATGGGATAAAGGAAACCCTTTGTGGAACAAGGAGTTGGGAGTTGTACTAAGACGCAAGGAAGGGAGATTAGAAGGAACTAGGAAGGAACTAGGAAGAGTGAACAAGGAAGAAATGTCACGGACCCAGCCTGGCTTTGAGATTCTAATCTCAAATTCAAGAAAAATCACTTAAAAGTCCTAAAATGTTGGGCATGTTGAATTGAGTTGTCTTTGTTTTTCTAGCTGTTGTTAATAGGTGCATGTTCTTGATTGATTGTATTCATTTTACCTGAGTGTCCAGCCCTTCTCTGAGCCCCTTTCCTCTCCCTAAGCTTCTATCTGCCTCATACAGACCTCTTTCCCTCTTTTGTTGATGAGTCCCATCCATGCCAAGGGCATTGAACTAATCGCGGGGGGGGGGGGGGGGGGGGGTGTGTGTCAAAGTTTGTTGTTGTTCATCCTTCATTCTGGAAGAGGACCAATGACATCAGGAGGGTGCTGTCTTGACTTGTAAATGAATTGGATTTAAGTGAGGCTGGGCTATGCAAAGTTATCAGTGTCACTCACTTCTCCAGAGTCAACAGAGTCCAGTGGCAAGACACAGTTCAGGATGACTGTCAATAGCCCAGGGTGTGGTGGCAGACATTGGCTTTTTTTTTTTAAGTGAGGCAATTGGGGTCAAGTGACTTGCCCAGGGTCACACAGCTAGTAAGTGTTAAGTGTCTGAGGCCGGATTTGAACTCAGATCCTCCTGATTCCAGGGCCAGTGCTCTATCTACTGTGCCACCTAGCTGCCCCAGACGCTGGCCTTTTTAAGCTAAGATCTTTTCTAGGTCTTGGTTTGTCTGAGGCAACACCCATTCAATGTTTAATGGCTAGGCAAGAATTGAGGCCAAGGATGGCCTAGTTTGCCTTCACAAAAGAATCAATCTGTGAGGGGAAGACCTCTGTTCTAGCCAGAACAGAGGAGATAAAGTTAAAAGGGAGGACTCCCTGTCTTCAAATTCTGTGTTCTCCCTCTTGAGAGAACCACCTGTTAACATTTAAAAAGGAGATGGAGAGAGGCAGCTAGGTGGTGCAGTGGATAAAACACTGGCTCTGGATTCAGGAGGACCTGAGTTCAAATTTGGTCTCAAACACTTGACACTAGCTGTGTGACCTTGGGCAAGTCACTTAACTCTCATTGCCTTGAAAAAAACACAATAACAACAACAACAACAAAAATAAAAATAAAAAGGAGATGGAGGAAGAGGAGCAAACCTAGGTCTTGCCCTAGGTGGGGATATAGTCTAGGAGAGACAGAAGAAGAGCAAAACTGGGCCTTGCCCTCTGTGAGCTTCCAGTCGAGGGAAGACAAAGGAGGAGGTGCCTGCAGGGAGCTCCCAGTTGGGAACAGCTGCCTCTTCTCTTCAAGGATCCTGTGCCCCCAAGGCATGATCTTTGGTTGGGGGAGAGAGGTATATCTGGCAGGGGTATTCAGAGAGAGAGAGAGAGAGAGAGAGAGAGAGAGAGAGAGAGAGAGAGAGAGAGAGAGAGAAAGTTGGCATGTGGTTCTCAAGTTCCTGGTCCAGTGAGATAAGAGGAAGCCCTCCGCCTCCTCTCTCAGCTGTCATTGGGTAGGTTTGACAGCAGGATGCCCAGAGGGATTCCAGGACACACACTCACATACTCACACCTGAACTGCCTGTGTAGTTTGCATGCAGGCTGGCTTCTAGTCTCCCCTAATTCAGTCTCTTCTCCCTAGGAAATTGGACAGACTCCAGGGCTCAGCAGACTTCCAGGCGAGGGGTAGGGGGCTCCTGTGTCATGTGCAGATGTGCGGTGTGCTGGCCACTTATGGAGCCCTGAGTGCTAGGCCTGGGATCGCAAAGGGCCACTCAAGCGGGAGGGGGTTCCATTGGCACAGCAGGCTACAGACCTCTCCCTTCTGGTTCCTCATTCTCTCTGACTTCAGCTCAGAGATGACTTTCCTGTATTGCACAGTTGGAATGCCCTCTCTTCATTTCCACCTGTTGCAATCCTATCCCTTCTCCAGGGGGCCTGACCAAGGGATGCTTCCTCCAAGAACCCTTTTCTGATTCCTCCAGGGCAGCATGATCCTCCCTAGCCCAGTGTCAGCCTTTGTCCCATAGCCCTGGGCATACATTGCCTTCCATTGGAGGGGTATTTTTCTGTCTGATTGTCCTTGTTGGGCTGTGAGTTCCACAAGGGAAGAGTCTGGGCCTCTCTCTCTCTTCCTTATAGTATCAAACTCTATGGTCGGCAAGCATACATACACTAAGCACTTAGTATGCCAGGCACCTTGTTATGTTCTGGGAATACAAAGACAAAACCAAAATGGTTATTGTCCACAGGGAGTTTTCATTCTTGTGTAAGCTTGAGAACTTGATACCAACTTCTCTCTCTCACTGAACATCCAAGACACTTCCTCCCCTTTCCCCCCAGTTCTCCAGTTTAAACCAAAGGACATGCCTTAGGCCACAGGACAGGAAGCCGGAGGATCCTTGAAGACCCTAACCTTCAATTTTATCCAAATTAGAAGGAAGCAGCTGTTCCAAACTGAAGACACCTCCTTCCCCAGACTGGGGGCTCACAGAGGAAGGGCAAGGCCAGGTCTGCTGCTCCTCTGTCTCTCCTAGACTCTAGGCCCCTGAGGACAGGGTCTGGGTTTGCTCCTCCTCCTCTGTCTGCTCCTTTATCTTTGATTCCTTGGTATAGATGGGGCTCATCAATCAGAGAGGGGGCTGTATGAGACAGAAACTTAGTGAGGGGGCAGGAGCTCAGGGAGGACTTGGAGACTCGGTGAGGGAATGAGGGTACAATCAATTAGTTAATCAACAAGCATCTATTAAGCTACCACTATATAACAGCTAGGTAGTGCCGTGGATAGAGCACTGGCCCTGAAGTCAGGAGGACCTGAGTTCAAACCTTACCTCAGACACTTATTAGCTGTGTGACCCTGGGCAAGTCACTTAACCCCAATTGCCTTAAACATTCGGGGCCATCTCCAGTTGTCCTGATGTATATCTTGCCACTGGACCCAGATGACTCTGGAGGAGAGAGTAAGTTTGGTGACCTTGCACAGCCCTCCCTCACATAAAAATCCAGTTCACTTCAAGTCATGACATCACTCCAATGTCATGGTCCTCTTCAAAAATAAGGACAAACAACAATATAGTAGTTACTGGAGAAACAAAGACAACTCAAATTCAACATGTCCAAAATTTAACTACTTTCCTCCTAGAGCCAGCCATTTTTAGGGCTTTTAAGGTCCATCACAATCTGTTTCCAGCTTATTGTTCTGGGTTAATTATCCAATACTCCCCCGCTTAGTCATATGATGCAACCAAATTCTCCTACTGGCTTTTACCCATACATGACATTTAATCTCCTGCCTCCACGACTTTGCACAGATGGTCCCCCATGCCTAGAATGCCTTCTCAACTCTGTCTCCTGAGACTCCTAGTTCTTTTCAAGATTGATCATGCCACCTTCTTTAAGAGGCTTTTCCTGACTGCCCCAGTTATGAGTACATACACTTGCCCCCCCCACTTGCTTTGAAATTATTTTGTATGTAGCTTATACATCATCTGTGACCACACTGAATTCTTTACCCCACCCCCACCCCAATTAGAACATAAATATTTTTTTTTGCAGGGCAATGAGGGTTAAGTGACTTGCCCAAGGTCACACAGCTAGTAAGTGTCAAGTGTCTGAGGTCAGCTGTGTGACCCTGGGCAAGTCACTTAACCCCCATTGCCCCGCAAAAAAAAAAACAAAAAAAAAAAAAAAGAAAGGGGAGGGAGTGGGGGAGTCTGCACTAGAAGCTTGGGAGGCATTCTAGGCATGGGGGCCAGCCTAGACAAAGGTATGGAGATAGGAGAGAGAATGGTACGTACCTGGAATAGCAAGCAGTTCAGTTTGGCCAGAGGGAAGAAAGGAGAGTAATACTAACAAGCCTGGAAAGGTGGGTTGGAGCCAGATCGTGAAGGATTTTAAATGCCAGAGGAGCCAGTCTGCATTTTATTCTTGATAAAATGTGGAACAACGGTGAGGTTTGTTTTGTTTTGTTTTTTTAACAGGAGAGTGACATGGTTGGCCCTATGATTTAGGAATATTCATTTGGCATTGTGTGGACAATGGTTAGGAGAAGGGAGAAGCTCTGCTTAGGGAGGGGGTAAGTGGACACAGTGAGGCACATGGGGCTTTAGTGAGCAGGACAGTGGCCCAGCAAGGGGTTAAGGATTCAAAGGAAGCTTTTTTTTTTTTTGGTCAGAGAGGGTTTGGCGGGCTGAGTGAGGGGCAATAGGTGTTTAATAAGGCATACGGTCACTCAGGGAGGGAATGCAGAGGGCTCAGTGCAAAGGTGAGAGATCAGTAAGAGGGATGGGTTTTTCATGAGGGTAAGGGGACACAATGAAGGCCAGGGAGATAAAAAACGAGGAGAGCTCTAAGAGAGGAGACAGGGTTTGGTGGGAACACAGGGTTCAAGCGAACGAATAGTAGGTTCAGTGATGTAATGAAGGCCCAAGGAAGACTTGGAGGGTCAGTGAGGCAAGGGAATAGGGGAACTCAGGAAGGGGGATGGGAGAATCTAGGAAGCACCATGAATAAATCCCTCTTCTCAAGAAGAAGGTGCATTTTTGGTCCCTTTTCTGGGCCACGTGGGTCCCTGTGGTCCCTGTGGTTCCCCCCAGGGGGAGGACCCAATTAGGCCCTTCAAAAAGGTGGAGGTTGGCTGCACGTCACCAGGGTGGGGGTGGGGGGCTCATGGGACCTGACTCTGCAGGGCTCCTGCACCTGCTGCTGATTGCCCTCCTCTGTTCTCTCCAGAGGCCAAGCTCCTGTCAGGCACCATTAGAAGCTATTTGACTGCAATGCTGGTCCTGCCTTGGGTCCGTCGCATCTCCCCAGGAAAGAGGAGATTTTTTGTGTGTGTGGAGGTGTCTCAGCTGGGGGATCAACTGAACACCCCAGAGATGGGTCAGGAAGAGAACTAGGGAAGCTGGGGACCATCAACCAAGGGGCTCCCTCTGAAGCCCAGGAGCCCTAGGGCTGTTACCTTGGGCTTGGAGATGGCTCAGAACTTCCTGCTCTTATGTGTCACTGTGCTCTATCACTTGTTAGGAGCCACAAAAGCTATGAAAAGGCCTCCAAGGTACCGTGATCTCCCCTAGGGATGGGAAAAGCTAGGATTAATAATAATAGCTCCCATTTATATAGTGGGGTTTTTTTTTTTTGGTGTGGCAATGAGGGTTAAGTGACTTGCCCAGGGTTACACAAGTCACAGGGTCAGACACAAGTGTCTGAGGTTGGATTTGAACTTGGGTCCTCCTGAATCCAGGGCTGGTGCTTTATTCACTATGCCACCTAGCTGCCCCTATATAGTGCTTTAAGGCCTACAAATGCCTTTCTCACAGCAGTCAGGTAGATGGAGCAAGAATGATTATCCCTTATTTTACAGGTGAAAACGCTGAGGTTGATAGAGGGGAAACATTGTGCCCAAGCTCACATACAGCTATGGCATTTGGGAGCTTGTGATTAAGCACAGCTTTTATGATACCGTGTCCAAGACCCTGCCCCTTACAGTGCTTGTTACCTCAGTGGGCTAGGAGAAGATTATGATACCTTTAAAATGACCTAATACAACCCCTTCATTGTATAGATGAAGAGACTGAGAGTCAGAGAGAGAAGTCACTTGCCCCCTTCATTGTATAGATGAAGAGACTGAGAGTCAGAGAGAGAAGTCACTTGCCCCCTTCATTGTATAGATGAAGAGACTGAGAGTCAGAGAGAGAAGTCACTTGCCCCCTTCATTGTATAGATGAAGAGACTGAGAGTCAGAGAGAGAAGTCACTTGCCCATGGTAACAAAGGTAGTGAGTGTCAGCACTAGGATTTGAATTTAGGTCACCTGATTCCAGTGGTTTTTTTCCATTATAGTTGGGGAAACATAGAGAGAAGAGGAGGCTATTAACGCTAGGATTTCACTGTGTTGTCATACTTCTTCCTCTTCCCAGTCCTTAGCTTTCCTCATCTGTCAAATGGGCATCCTAGAGGATCATAGATTTGGAGCTGAAAGGGACCTTAGAGGCCAGCATGTCTAATTTCCTCATTTTATAAGAGGAAACTGAGGCACATAGATTAGGAGAATAGCCCAGGGTCACATAGTCTTCCTGATTCCAAGTCCACTATGTTATACTGCCTGATCATCATTATCTTTATGCCTTCATTCCCTCCTAGATGAGTCATTGTGAAGAGGGACTGAGAAAACAGTTGAGAAAGTATGGCGACAGAGGGACAGTAAGAAGGACAGGCACCCTCTGCTCCCTGGTCAGCTGTGTGTGGCTGAAGAGGTGGGATGCTCTCTGTCAGGCAGGACGCTATCCATTTTGGGTCAACCTCCCTCCCAGGGACATAAGCCAGAAGATAAGGAAGGTTTGGAGCCCAAAGGTCTTTGAGGCAGCATCCACTGTGGTTTAAAATAATGTGGAACATAAACATGAACCCAAACCCCCAATTCCCCATCCTGTACCCTCCCCTACTTGGGTGACTGCTCTTCACCACAGCAATTTGTAGCTCAGGCATTCCAGAAAACACTGTCATCACTTTTGAGTAAATAAAAGCTGATGAGCAATAGCAACCAAATGGATTTCAACATTCCCCCTTCCCTCTTTCTTGGAAGGCCACAATGGGAGCTGGGACGGTCTTCTCATCTGCAAAATGTAGGTGTGGGATTACATGGTCTCTAAGGTTCCTCCCAGTTCTAACATTCTGTTTTCTGTGTTTTAAAGTCATTCCCTGCTCTAACATTCTGTTTTCAATGTTCTATTTTTTAAAGTTCCTCCCAGCTCGACAGTATCTCCCAGCACTGACATTCTATGACTATGTCATTCCTTTGAGGACACTCACTTTGACTGGAGGTTGAGGGTAGTGGCAGGATTGGAAAACATGATATTGCGCAAAAAGCACTGGATTTCAGGGAAGCTAAATACTGATCTCAACTGCTTATTGCCTGTTTTAATTCAAGTTCCTCCCTTCCTCTCTCTGAGCCTAAGTTTGCTCCTCAGTAAAACAGTGGAGCTGAACTAGACAGTATCCAAGGTCTTGTGCAACTCTAAATTCTATGATTCTGTAAGTTGGGGGTGTCCAGAGAAGAGTCATCACCAGGAGAGAGCTTCCCATAACTTAGCCAGAGTTTCTGTTCCCCCTCACCACAATTCCAACACAAAGGGACCTTTTGGGAAGGAAAGCAGGGATGGGATTGAGAAAGGTTCTGGGGAGCTATGACAGCCATGTCCTTGCTCAGTGCTTGGGAGAAGGGAAAAGATGATGCCTTGGGGCCAGAGCTTTCCAAGGCATGTCCCATGTAACATTCTCAGGACCACCTGTATCCCCAAAGAAGGTGCCTTTGTTAGAGGAGACTGAAAATGAAGAGCCTGAGAGGTCACTTCAATTAAAATAACATTTATGAAGTACCTACTGTGCCTATATCTTGCCACTGGACCCAGATGGCTCTGGAGAAAAGAGTAAGGTTGGTGACTTTGCACAACCCTCTCTCACTTAAATCCATTTCAGTGCAAGTCATGGCATCATACTCTGTCATGGTCCTCTTTGAGAATGAAGGACTAACAACAACAATAACTGTGTACAGAATCCTATGCTGGATCTCCTCCTTTGGATGGAGAGTTGAGGGACTATAGGTACAGAACACTGTCAGACAATCACTGAGTCAGCTGGTTTTGTTTATTTTTCCCCTATATTACAAGGGATGACTTATTTCAGAGTGGGGTGGGGATATCTGGGAACGAATAAGTTGTAAAAACAAAAGGCATCAATCAAATATACTAAAAAAAATTCTGATTAGATCCAGAGTGTCATCCTCCGCAGCCCCTCCAAAAAAGGATCCTGTGAGAGGCTACATATATATATATATATATATATATATATATATATATATATATATATATATATATATATATATATATATATATATATATATATATATATATATATATATATATATATATATATAATCCCTTCCCTCAAGAACCTTGAAATCTACTACTTTGTGTCCAAATAGATGTATGATGCAAAGGAGAGCTCCAGACAATGTGCTCTAGGAAATTTGAAGAAGAAGGTAGCACTTTGAAGTAGGCTTATCAGGGAAGGCTTCATGGAAGAGATGGTACCTGAGCTGGCCTAAAGAAGAAGGATTTCAACAAAAAGAGATGGAGAAAGTTCCAGATGTGGGAAACCTGTGCAGATTTGTGGAAGTGGAAGAGGGAAAATGAATAGACCGGTTTTGTGGCTTTACATAGAGAACATGAAGCAACCAATGTGAGATAAGACTAATTATAGAGGGCAGGCCTTGAATAGTAAAGAGTTTACAGATCTTAGGATTCAGAGCTGAAAGGGACCTTTAAGAAGTCATCTAGTCTATTCTTATTTTAAAGATGAGGAAAATGAAGCCCACATCAATCAGTTAATGGCTTTCCCAATGAATCCCTCATGGGAAGAGAATATGGAGATTTGTCACTCAGTTGAGGTTGGCTAGATGAGGGGGTTAGTTTTGCTGAATTGTGTGGGTTCCCCCCCCCTTTCTTTATTCTTTGTTCCAAAGGATGCCTTTCTGTGCGAGGGAGAGATATATTGGGAAATAAAAGTGATGTAAAAAACCAACCCAGAAATATAAAAAAATTTTAAATCAAAATAAAATATGGAGCCCAGAAGCAGGCACAGTTCTCAAGATATGATCTGTGGTCCAATCTGTAGTTCAACTCAGGTCTCTTTATTCCCAGTTCAGTGCTCTTTTCTACCAAAATGAAACCCCTATTATTTCCAAACTTACTTCCCATTACTCCCTTTCACATACACTGTGTTCTAGCCCTAGTGCCTTACTTGCTTTTCCTTGTACACAATCTTCAGTCTCCTATCTCCATACCATTGTACAGATATTCCCCAAGCCTGGGGTGATATTCCCCCCCCCCCACCTCTGCCTCTTGGAATCCTTAATTCCCTTCTAAGCCTGTCAGCCCAGATGTCACCTACTATATTAATCCTTTGCTGATTCCCTCAACTGTTATTGCTTTCCACCCCACCCCTGCCACATTGGGTTGTTTCACCCCCATATATTTTGTATTGACTCTACATTTATCTTTGTACATGGTTTTTCCTCTGCCTTGAGGCAGGGACTGTTTTCATTTTTGTCTTGTATTCCCAGAGCCCAGAACAACTCCTTTTTTTTTTTTTTTTTTTTAGTGAGGCAATTGGGGTTAAGTGACTTGCCCAGGGTCACACAGCTAGTAAGTGTTAAGTGTCTGAGGCTGGATTTGAACTCAGGTACTCCTGACTCCAGGGCCGGTGCTCTATCCACTGCACCATCTAGCTGCCCCCAGAACAACTCCTGATACTAGTAGGCACATTGAAAATGCTTGTTAAAAAAAAGAAAAAAAAATGCTTGTTGAGTTGAATTGAAAGATAGGTTAGATAGGCAGGAAAGATTGGGAAGGCATCCTAGATGGGACAAATGGAGATAGGAAAGGATAAGATGTTTGTATATAAGGAAGATACTCCATCTGGAGCAAAGAGTTTCCATTTGGGAGTGGTGGAAAGATAAATTGGGGCAAGTTCTTCAAGGGCCTTGAATGCAAGACTGACTTCAGTAATGGGGAACCTTGAATTGTTCTTCAGTAAGGAAATCTCATGGATGGGTGGATGGTTGGATGGGGACTGTGTATATACAAGGAATTAGGAGAAAGACTAAAAACAAACTGATGAGCTTATTACAATAATCCAGGCAAGAGGTGATTAGGAAATGGAATAGCTAGCTATTTAATCAAGTCTTGGGTAGACACCATTCTATTCTCTCCACTCCACACCTCTCCTCTAACACCTGCCAGCCATGCTTCCTGCAGTAGGATTCTCTCTCCCTCTCAAACCGGGAGCCCTCTGAGGGCATGGGCCAGCTTTCTCCTTATTCTCCCCATAGACTCTGAGCTCCTAGAGGTCAAGGTCTGTTTCTATGACTCCTCAGTTGTTCTTCCCCAGACTAGAAGCTCCCTGATGACAGGGCCTGGTATTCACCATCTTTATTTTCTCAGGAGGAAGTCACTGCTGAGTGTGGAACAAGATGCGCCAGCAATATGGGCAGCATTTTTCTGATGAAATTGAAGGTTCAGGGAAACTGCAAAAAGGACACCATATGAGGAAGGAGTGCCCCTCTATGATGCACTGGCATACTGCAGATGTGTGTGCCTCATGTTCCCCTACCAACAATGAGCTCCATGATGTTAGAGACCATGTTTTATAAGGAAGCTTGGTGTAGTGCAAATCAGGCTGGACGAGAGAGCCTAGACTCATGTCCATGTTACTCTGCTCAGTAAAATGTACTCATACCTAGTGTATCCCCCAGTAAAATGTAAGCCCCTTAGGGGCTGGAACTATTTTTCCTTTTGTCTTTGTATCTCCACTATCTAGAACACAGTAGATGATATAAGCATATGAATAATTATATAAATATAATTATATAGAATATACTATAAAATAATTACATATTAGATTGTGTGACCTTGGGAAAGTCTCTTTACTTCTCTAGAGTTCAGTTATCACCTCTTTAAAAAAAAAGGAAGAGGGAGAGTTTTCCTAAGTGATCTCTGGAATCACTTTTCTCTCTAAATCTATGTTCTAAGCTTTGTACCTCAGTTAATTCCTGCCCCCCCAACACACACACACACACACACACACACACACACACACACACACTCCTCAGAATGAGAAAGGGAACTCTCTGGGAAGAATAGGGAAAGCATAGACTTTATAGGCCTCAAGTCCTTTCCTCAGGCCCAGTGACATCTTCATCCCTTAGCTGTTGGCCCAGGGAAATGGGTTAACTCTCTAGCTCATCCTCACAAGTCTAGAACTGGTCTCAGGCTGGTCTCTCCACATAGGGCCAATCCATGATTCTTTTTCAAGAAGTCAGTGCTAAAAAGGAATTTTATTCAAATGCTTTTTGAACTAAAGAGGCACTGGTGGGAGTATCAGCAAGAAAACTGGTATTTCACTCTGGAGAAGTCACTAAGAGCAATCTCCAAGACTCAGAAGAAACTGTTCATTCCCTTAGAACCTTTCAGGAGCATCTCTGGGATCTGGAACTGTGGCCAAGGTTATCAGCTGGGCCATTTCTACCTTGGACAGCTCCTCCAGGAGCCAGTTTGAGATCCCTGAAGGATGATGCATCTGTTGTATATGTTGGTCTTATACTGTATTCCTAAAGGTGGTCACATGGGTGCCTCCTGTCTTCACCTTCAGATCAGTGGCTCCTTGAGGGTATCTATGTGTCCCCTCCAGACAAAGGACTCCTAAAATTTCCCCCACAGGCAGAGATTGTATCTCCTCCTCCTGAGACTAGGGGGCATGTCTCCTCTTTCCAAAATGCAAACATTTGCCAAGACTCATTCTTTCTCCATAACATGTCTCCCACACCTCCCATATTCTGTGTACCTTTATTTGTTTGTTATCTTCCCTATTAGAATGTGGGCTCCTTCAGAGCTTGGCTTTCTTTGAACCCCTAGCATTTTGCACAGTGGCACACTGTAAGTGCTTAATGTTTGTTGACTAGCATTGCTCTTCCCTAAATAGTGCAGCCTCCAGCTGCAGGTGGGGAGAGAAAGCTGCAGAACTGTCTGCCTCTGAAAGGTACCTTAGTAATATTCCCAGTAGATGAGAAGCACTGCTCCCTGCCCCACATCCCTGGGGCTAACTCTACCTATTACCATTGAAACAGGGGAGACACTGAGGGTTCCAGGCTCCATACTTTCAGTTCTTCTTCAAGCCTCCTTCAGGATATATCCTCTCCTCCCTCCCCTTGCTCCCCCATAGGTGAGTTCAGCATCCTCAATGGTGGAGGGAGGAGTGGGAGCTCCAGGTAGCACACTCCTCCGCTCCTAGGCTGAGCTCTTCCAGCCTCCTGTCCTTCAAGCCTCCTCCCAAACACTTGCCTTCCTCCTTCCCTTCAGTCCCCCACAGGTGAGCTCAGCTTCCTGAGTGAAAGAAATCACTGACTGAATAGAAACTTGTTGAGCTGAATTTCTGCATCCGTGGAATTTTTGCAGAGCACCGAATATTTCCAGTGCTCTTGGAGAGCTGTGGTGAATCCCTTTAGGAGACTAAAAAGAGGAAGGATCCTTTGGAACAATTCCATCCTGCTTTCTCATTCTGCAGGTTTGGATTCTTCAGGTCAGCTTTTCTTTTCTTTCTTTTTTTTTGCTGGGCAATGAGGGTTAAGTGACCTGCCCAGGGTCACACAGCTAGTTAAGGGTCAAATGTCTGAGGTCAGATTTGAACTCAGGTCCTCCTGAATCCAGGGCTGGTGTTTTATCCACTGCACCACCTAGCTGCCCTAGGTCAGCTTTTCTTAAAAAGAAGTCCCCTTGGAAGAGAATCAGCACTTGTTGGGGTCCTGGGTTTCTCCCTTCTGGAAATCTGGAGAACCCTTGCTTCTTTTCTGTAATGGAAAACCTTTGTGGTAAATATCTTAGAATGCAGTATTGGGCTCCAGATTTAGAACTGGAAGCAAACCCATTTTAAAGATGAGGAAACTGAGGCCTGGAAGGATTAAGCCATTTGTTCAAAGGAGCAGAGAGAGGATTAGAACAGATCTTCTGGCTTCAGTCCGGTGTTTTATTTCTTCTATGTTGCTTCTTGCTCCCTCCAGGCTTCCTAGCACAGAAGGGTGGGGGAAGTGAACCTTCTGCAAAGGGAGAGGGCAGTGGAGGCCTAGAGAAATTAAGAGAATGACCCAAGATCATCTAGGACCCTGTGGAAGCCAGACATCTGGAATCCTGGTTTCTGAGCTGGGATTGAGAGGGGAGGAGAATGCAGGTGGGCAAAGGGGCCTGTCCAAGGACAAGACTGACCATTAATGCCTCACAGTTATGTAACTGCTGAGTCAAGCACAGACCTGCTATTCATTAAGAGGCTATTTTTATTCGGGTAACACATCCCGGCAGAGGGGGAACTGCCACACACCGGGAGGGTTTTTTTTAAACATCTGTTATTTAAATTTTCCTGCAGTTTTAAAGTTCAGATTCAACTACTCTAAACACTAGTCAGTTCTTGGTTTTAATGATGTCACTCAATTTGCAATTAGTTAACATTCAACCAGCCTATTTGTCAAAATTCAGCTGTGAAAGAAAAGCATTTTACTATCATCAGAATCCAGAAACCTGAGAAGGAGATTCTTCCCCAGCTTCAAGTCTCTGGAAATCTGTAAAATGGACAGTCTTCTCAACCCCTCCTCCCCCAAGAACAGAGGAGGAAACAGGCAGGAGGAGGCCTGCTTTCGGAAGGCAATGGCCAAACTACGATAGGGCTAGCATACAGGAAAGGTAGCTCACAGCCCTGACCTTTAAATGACTATCAGCTCAGGCTTTGCAGAGAGCCCTTGCATAGTAGGTGCTTAATGAAAGCTTGCTGGCTTGACTTGTCAGCTAGAGGTGGATATAGAGCTGAGCCCCTTCACCTTAAAAAATAAGAGCTTACCTTGTCCCTAGGAATCTGCAGTCCACAAACATTTGTCTCATGAGAACCCTGTGAGATAGGTTGTGTGAGGATTATTACCCTTTTATACACAAGGAAACTGAGGTGAAGATTGAGATTCCTGGTTAGTTAAGTGCTGGAAATGTAATTCAGATTGAAGTCTACCCAGGTTCCAAGTCTAACACTCTTTACTGAACCATTTACTTCTTTATTTCTAATACCTCTCTGCCTAAAATGAGACCTTCTCTTTCCCCTCACTATGTAATCCAGGGTAGCTAGGTGATGCAGTGGATAGAACACTGGCTCTGAAGTTGGGAGGACCTGAGTTCAAATCTCACCCCAGACACTTACTAGTGGTGTGACCCTTGGCAAGTCACTCAACCCCAATTGCTTTCGACATCCAGGGCTATCTCCAGTCATCCTAATCTCTCTCTCTCTCCCCCCCCCATCTCTGGAGGAGAGAGTGAGGTTGGTGACCTTGCACAGCCTTCCCTCACTTAAATTCAAGGTCATGGTCCTCTTTGAGAAGGAAGGACAAACAACAACTATATGACCCTACTCTGACTCTCCACCCTCCCCCATGGCCAACTAAACTTACCCTCTCTAGCCAGACAGAGTTTTTGACCATCTCCCACTTACTTTAGGCTTATTTCTGGCTTAATGACTTTGCTCTCTGTTCCCCTTGCTGAAATACCATCCACCTACTTTCCATAAATTCAAATATTACTCTTAGGTCCCAGCTGAAGTTTCAGAAGTCTTCCCCGAGTCTTTTAGCACATCGTTAGGTATCCCCTATGGAAAGCCACATGGAAAGATCCCAGGGGGCAAGACCTGAGCTTTCCAGGGCCTTTGGTCTTCCATGGGATGGGAGGTAGAGATCCAAAAAGATTTGCACTCAAACGTTTAAAAGCCTGGATTTGGTCCTGCACCAAAACATGGTAGCCATTTGACATGGAAAGAAATAACTTCCTTTCTTTGCACCTCAATTTTCTCATTTATAGAATGAGTGGCTTTAGACTCTTTTCTAAGGAACCTTCCAGATCTAATAGTCTACATTCTAAGGTCCCTTCCTGTTCAGAAATTCTATGTTCTAAGGGCACTTCTAGCTTTCAATCTTTTGATCCTATAAAAATTCTTTCCTCCACTTTTAGGTCTCCTTAACCTCTCCTTCCCCCTCCCTAACACTCACATGAATGCCTCAGGCTGAGCCCTGGTACTCAGCTGGAGCTGGGAGCCAGCCGGAGTCCCAGGGGTATTGAGTATAGAGGGAGAAAGCAGAAGGGGAATTGAGGGGCTGTCATGGAGTGCCATTGTTAGCTAAATAAATTTGCCTGTCAGTCAAGTGGAGATGACAAGCCATTCGGTTAATGGGGAACCACGATGAGAACTAGGGAGGGAGCTGTGCTTAGGTACAGGGTCCCTCGGGGCCAGTCTGTCCCATCCTGTCTTGTCCTTCTGCCTGGATACCCATACTTCACCAGAGGACCTCACTGTCAGGCTAAGTGAGGTAGGAGAATATGAAGTTGAGTTCCTCAATCTTTGTTGTTGTTCAGTTGTTTCGGCCACATCCTGCTCTTCATGACCTCATTTGGGGTTTTCTTGTCAAAGATATTGAAATGGTTTGCCATTTTCTTTTCCAGCTCAGTTGACAGATGAGGAAACAGAGGCAAACAAGGCAAATGACTTGCCTAGTGTCACACAGCTAGTAAGTGTCTGAGGCCAGTTTTGAACTCAGGGAGATGAGTATTCCTGACTCTACCACTATCTACTTCACCACCTAGCTGATTTGATCTTAGTTCATCATTTATAACACTTCTGCCTAGCATTGCAGTTTCCCTATAATCTGTGTACTCTGCTTTTCCATCTTTTTTCCCCATCGCCCAACCTGAAGTTCAACCAGGTAGACCATGCTCCCCTCCTTCTTACATGATAAGAGAAAGGAAGGAAGGGAGGAAACAAGTATTTATTAAGCACCTACTATATCCCAGGCACTATGCTAAATGCTTTACAAATATTCTTATTTAATTCTCACAATCACCTTGGGAGGTAGGTACTATTATTATCCTCATATGATAGTTGAGGAAACTGAGGCAGAGGTTAAGTGACTTACCCAGGATCACACACCCTGTTTATTGTCTGAGGCCAAATTTGGATTGAGATCTTCCTAACTCCAGGCTCAGTGTCCTGTCTATGGTATCACCTAATTGCTTCTGATAGCGTCTTTTTAAAAAATTTTATTTAAAAAAAATTTTCCTGATAGTGTCTTAAATCTGTGGTTTAAACCCTAGAGCTGGTTTGGGGAGTTAAGAGATATGATTCCAATCCCAGATTGAATAGTTAGCTACCTGCATGACCATGGACATGTCACTTAACCTTAACGATCCTCAGTTTCCTCACCTGTAAAATGGAATTAATAACATACTATTTAACTCATGGCTTGCAGTAGGGAAAGTACCTCATAAATCTACCCTAAAGCACTATAGAAGTTATTATCATACTTTGGTCCTTCACAGATTAGGACCTGGCTATATCATAGCACAACTATGTCCCTTGCTGAACTTCTTTCTCTTGTCTGGGTGTCAGTTTGTCTCTCCATAAAGTAGGGAACATCTCAGTAGAGTCACCCTTCTATTGGGGTGGGGGATGCAGTTTAGAGTGTGTGATGTGTGTAGGGCTAGAGCTGTGAAGAAGTTGACTTGGGACACTGTCAGTTCTCCCTCCTGAGCTGAACTAAAAATATCCCTTGCATTTGGAAAGCCAGTTCCCCAGGGAGCAGCTGGGGGCTCCAGGGCTTGAGACTGAAATTGAGGTTTGCTATGAAGGGCCTGGAAGGATTCACACTGGAAATTCTACACTTCACCTGATCTGTGAGCAGGACATGGGAGAGGAGATTGGACCAGGGACCCCTTCACTCAGAATGTGGGGAACATTTAGAGGAAGCACTGGACTGGGAAACAGGAGACTTGGTTTTATAGGATCCTGGGATACTCATTAGAAGGGATCTCAGGGATCATCTCACCAAATTTCCTCATTTTTTAATCCAATAAATCTTTTTTATGTGCCTACTATACACAACACTCTGTGCTAAGTACTGGGAATATATAACAAGACAAAATACAGTCCCTGCCCTCAAGAGGCTTATACTCTACTTGGATACAACATATAAACAGACAAGTATATGGATGATAATTTTGAGGAGGAAGGAGATGGTACTAACAGCCAAAGAGATTTAAAAAGGCTCTTTCCCCTAGAAGATGGCATATGAGCAGACCATTGAGTGAAGCTAAGAATTCTGAGAATCAGCATTCAGAAGGAGATGGAGTCCAGGAAGAAGCAGAAAACGGGGTGAGGGGGCAGTTAGGTGGTGTAGTGGATAAAGCACCAGCCCTGGATTCAGGAGGACCTGAGTTCAAATTTGGCCTCAGACACTTGACACTTACTAACTGTGTGACCCTGGGCAAGTCACTTAACCCTCATTGCCCTGCAAAAACAAAAACAAAAAAAGAAGAAGATGGGGTCAGTTTCAGGGAACCATCAATTTCAGATCTAATTATTAATAGACCACTTTGTCTAGAATATAGAAGCAAAGTAATATTTCATAAGCCTGGAAAGATCAATTGGAGTCAGACTTGGAAGATTTTTCCACTGGAAGGAGGAGAAACTGAAGTCAGAAGTCCAATTAGGAGGTATTTGGAGCAAGAGGTAGAGAGCCTGGATGAGAGTGTTGGCCATTCTAGTGAAGAGGAGTGAATGGATGTGAGAGAGGTTGTGGAGGTTGAATTAACCAGACTTGACAACTGATTGGATATTGGGGGTGAGTAGGGCAAGGGAGAGGGAAGAGTCCAGATGTGGATATTGAGGAGCAAGAAGATTAAATGACTTTCCAAAGGCCGTGCAGGCACTGAGCAGCAAAATGGGAGCCCCAACCTAAGTCTTCTGTCTCCAAACCCACCCTATCAAACTGCCTTCAATTCCTGGCTTTGCATTAACTCTATAATATGGAGCAAGTTCCTATTCCTTTCTGGGTTTTTTCTACTCTCTGTAAAATAAGGGATGTTGAAATCACAAATAATTAAAGAACAACTCTGAGGCTCAACATCATGCCCATCAGATTGGCAAAGTTCACCAAAAAGAAAAGAGAAAATGACAAATGCTGGAGGGGCTGTGGGAAAACAGGTATATTAATGCATTGTTGGTAGAGCTGTGAACTGGTGGCCAATCTAGAAAGCAGTTTGGAACAATGTTTTAAAAGCTATTAAACTGAGGCAGCTAGGTGGCTCAGTGGATAGAGCACTGGCCCTGGATTTTTTAATGTTCCCAGTTCATTTTATTTTTTTATTTTTTTTTGTTTTGTTTTTTTGTTTTTAGTGAGGCAATTAGGGTTAAGTGACTTGCCCAGGGTCACACAGCTAGTAAGTGTCAAGTGTCTGAGGCCGGATTTGAACTCAGGTACTCCTGACTCCAGGGTCGGTGCTCTATCCACTGCGCCATCTAGCTGCCCTCCCTGTTCATTTTATACACGAAGAAACTGAGGCCCAGGGAGGAGAAAGTTAATCAATCAATAAACATTATTAAGAGCCTAACATGTGTCAGACATTGTGCTAAGCACTGGAGATAAAAAAAGAAGTACAAGATAGTCCTTTGTTTCAAGGAGCTTACAATCTATTGGGGGAGACAACATGCAAACAAATATATTCAAGCACGCCATATATAGGATAAATAGGAATGAATTAACAGAGAGAAAGCACTAGAATAAGGCAGGGAGAGTTAAGAAAGGCTTCCCGTAAAAAAAAATGTGATTTTAGTGGGGAGTTAAAGAAAGCCAGTGAAGTCATTAGATAGAGCTGAGGAGGGAGAGCATTCCCCTTTTTTTTTTTAAGTGAGGCATTTGGGGTTAAGTGACTTGCCCAGGGTCACACAGCTAGTAAGTGTTAAGTGTCTGAGGCCAGATTTGAACTCAGGTACTCCTGAATCCAGGGCCAGTGCTTTATCCACAGTGCCACCTAGCCACCCCAAGGGAGAGCATTCTAGGCATGGGGTCAGCCAGAAAATATACCTGAAGCTGAGAGATGGAGTGTCTTGTTGATGGAATAGCCAGGAGCCCAGAGTGTATGTTGAGGAGTAAGGGGTTAAGTTGTGAAGGGCTTTGAGTGATGAATAGACTTTGTCTTTTATTCTGAAGGTGATAGGGAGCCACTAGAGTTTATTGAGTGGGGGTGGCGGTAGTGGTGTCATGATTAGACCTAAGCTTTAGGGAAAACACTTTAGTGGCTGAATGCAGGATGAATTGCAGTGGGGAGAGACTCTCTGAGGAAGGAAGCCCTATCAGGAGGCTATTGCAATTCCCAAGTGTGAGGTGATGAGGGCCTGTACTAAAGCACTAAGGAGAGAAGTATTCGAGAGATGCGGAAATCTGCGAAATCAGCAGGCATTGGCAACAGATTGGATATTGAGGTGGAGGAGGGAATTGGGAAATCGTGAGGAATCCAAGATGACTCCTAGGTTGGGAGCCACAACAGGGAAAGTGTGGGGCGGAGGGCAGGGGGAGGGTTTAGGGTGAAAGAGAATGAGTTCTCTTTTAGACATTTAGAGTTTAAGATGGACACCAATGTGAGATGTCTAAAAGGCAGTTGGAGATGTGAGATTGGAGGTCAGTGGAGAGTTTGGGGCAGGAGAGGTAGATCTGAGAATTATCAACATAGAGATGGTCATTAAATCCATGGGAGTTGAGGAGACTACCAACTAAAGTAGTCTAGAGGGAGGAGAGAAGAAGGGCCAGGACAGAACTCTTAGGGACCCCAATGGATAGAGGGCGTGACCTGGAGGAGGATCCAGCAAAGAAGACTAAGAGGACATGGCCAGATAGGTAGGAGGAGAACCAGGAGGGATTATCAAGAAGGAAAGGGGGTCAAAGCCTGCAAAGATGTCAAAGAGGGATCAAGGAGAATGAGGATTAAGGAAAAGCCATTGGATTTGCCAACTAAGAGATCATTGGTAGCTCTGGAGATTTTTTTTTTTGATGGAATGATACGGTTAGAAGCCAGATTGCAAGGGGTTAAGAAGAAAGTGAAGGAAGAGAAAATGGAGATATCTATTGTAGAGGGAGGGACATTTCAAGGAGTTTAGTTACAAAGGGCAGAAGAGATAAAGAATGATAATTAGCAGGGATAGAATGAATGATCAAGTGAGGGTTTTTTCAGGATGGGAAAACATGGGCATGTTTATGTTGTTCAGTCATTTCAGTCGTGTCCCACTCTTCGTGACTCCATTTGGGGTTTTCTTGGCAGAGATACTGGAGTAATTTGCCACTTCCTTCTCTAGCTCATTTTACAGATGAGGTACTGAGGCAAACAGAGTTAAGTGACTTGTGCAGGGTCACACAGTAAGCGTCTGAGGCCAGATTTGAACTCAGGAAGATGAATCTTCCTGGCACTATCCTCTGCACCACCCATCTACCCAGGCATGTCTGTAAAGCAGCAGGAAAGGAGCCAAAAGAGAGAGAAAGATTGAAAATAAGTGAAAGAGTGAGGATGACAGGGGACAATCTGTTGGAGGAGAGAAGATAAAATGGGATCGATTGAGCAGGAGGATGGGGCTAGCCTTGGTAAGGAGTAAAGGCCGCCTCATCATGTGAGTCGGGAGAAGGAGGAGATAGTGGCAGAAGGCACCAGAGTGATAGGAGATGAGGAAGATGGGGAGAAGAGGGAGTTCATGCTGAATGGCCTCAATTATTTTTCTGTAAAATATGAGGCAAAGTTCTCTGCTGAGAGGGTGGAGGGAGGGAGAGCCATGGGAGGTTTGAGGAGGGATGAGAAGGGTTAGAAGAATCATTGTGGAGAGGGGCCCGGAGTTGATGGGGGAGGTCTGGTAGGATTGCTTAGCTGCAGTGAGAGGCCATTTGAGGTTTCTTAAGTAGCCAATCAAGGATTCAGATTAAGTTCTCCTGCCTCCAGATCCAACTGGGAACGGTAGCATCGAGTCCTCACAGTAACAGGTGGCCTGTTTGGGAAGAAGACAGAAGGAAACGAGCTTTTATTAAGGTCCTACTATGTGCCAGGCACTGTGCTAAGCCCTTTATAAATCCTCCCAACAACCCTGGGAGTCAGGGGCTACTATTATCCCCCCCTTTTTTGGGGGGTGGGCAATGGAGGTTAAGTGACTTGCCCAGGGTCACACACCTAGTAAGTGTCAAGCGTCTGAGGCTGGATTTGAACTCAGGTCCTCCTGAATCCAGGGCTGGTGCTCTATCCACTGTGCCACCTAGCTGCCCCATCCCCTTTTTATAGTTAAAGAAACTGAGTCAAACAGAGGTTAAGTGACACATCTAGGGCCACACAGCTAGGAATTGTCTGAGGCTAGATTTGAACTCTGATCCTCCTAATTCCAGGCCCGCCTAGACACCTCTGAAAGGCAGAGGAGTCCGTTTTCAAACTAAGAAGGGAAAGCAAGGAGTTGGTACAGAGGAATTGTTCCATTCATTCCCCAAACTAACAGCTAGAGTGTTCTGTGAGAGATGCCATGTGACTCTTAACTTTCCCAAGTGTGTTATTTATTTTAGGCAGTCTGTTTCCTGGTCCTCAGGAACAGTAAAAACCCTGTGATACTATCCCCGAGGGAGAGTAGGGGAGAAGAGGAGCTAGGAGACTTCATCTTGTCCCGCTGTAGGATGCAGGAGTGGACAAGGAACCAGTGAGCCAAACCCTACTTGGACCCCAAGGGAGAAAAGAACAGGGTGACCAGGAGCTAGCTCACGAATTCAGAAGCATCTTCTTTGTGGGTCGGCACTATTAACAGAGCCCAGGTTGAGCTTGGCAAAAGGCTCAGGGATGGTGCAGGCAGCTCCAGTTGGAGCTGCCCAGGACACCAGAGCTAGGATGCTCTGGGATCCAATCACACTGAGGCATGGAGCTTGAGGGAAGACTAGAGAAGGTACAAGCCCTGATAGGAATATATACGGACTGGGGGAGGGATGAGCTCACCTGGAAATCCACTTCTCTTTCTTCCTCTTCAGAGGAAAGGACCTAATTTGTATAGAAAGGGGAAAGAAAGAGGATTTGCACACAAAATTCCTGTCAAAGGGAGCTTAGACCTGGAAAGGGGAGGGGATGGAGGAATGGGTGGGAGGTGGGGAATGGAGCTGGGAGACAGAAGATATTGTTTTCTGCAGGTGGGGGGGGGAGTCAAAAGGAGGGTTCTGCCTCTGCTGGGGACTGAGGAGGCCTGAGGGCTCCCTGGGAGAGGAAGCTGCCAAGCCAGACATAGCTAAAGACATCATGATGCGGTATGTTATAGTGAAGGGACTGCTGGGCCAGGAGTGGAAAGACCGTTCTTTTTAGCTAGGTAACCATGGGCAATCCTTACTTCTCCTTTCTGGGACTTAGTTTCCCTATCTGTAAATTGAGGGACTGGACTATGTGGTCTTTGAGATAATTTTCATCCTTGATTTGGGTATCTCTGGGATTATCCTAAGAATAATTGGGGCCTCACTCTCCCTGCAGCTGGGTGAGCCAGGACCTAGGCTGTCCTTTCTGCCTGCCTTCCTGTCCCCTTAATCTCTCAGTCTCCCAGAAGCTGGTTTAGGCTGAGGGAGTTGATTTGCTCTGTGTGTGTGTGTGTGTGTGTGTGTGTGTGTGTGTGTTGGGGGGTGGGGTGGGGAAAAAACCCTCAGAAGTTACCATGGGAACGGGCAGGGCTTGCGCAGTCCTGGCTCCTTAACTCCCTTGAATCATAAATAGAAACGCAATTCGGGCTCATTGGGGAGAGAATGTAAACAAAGATGATTGGATGAAAGGTCCCTGGGCTAGGGTCCCTCCACCCCTCATCTCCGGAGGCACTGAAGTTGGGGGTAGGGAAAGCTGTCTATTTATGGGCCTTCTAAACCCACCCTGGCCTCAGGCATGAGCTGCCTCCAGCTATTCTTTCCACCAGAAGCCAAATCCAGGGGGGCTCTGGCTCAACCTGGAAATTCAAATCTGATCTCTCAGTTGGTGTCAACTCTAACCTTAACCTGCATCTCCCTATTCCTGTCTACAGAGTGGGTTTTTTCTCATGTCATTTACAATTTGAGCAGTCTGGTGAAGACTATGAACCCCTCATCGGAATAATATTTGCAAATAATCAAAGGGAGTCCTAAATTTCAGCTAAAGGTCAGTGAAAATAAAGATGTGATTTTAAAATTTCTCATCCAACTTTGCAGACCCCCTGAAATTGATCAAGGTTAAGAACCTCTCATGCAGAAAGTAAAGCAAACAAAGCCGATGGCAACTGTAACAGATTATGGATGTACTAATAGGAAGGACGGGTTGGGGTAAGTGGGGATGGGGTGGGTGAAGGGGCAGAATGGAAGTTTAAATCCTCAAATCTAGGGGCAGCTAGGTGGTGCAGTGGATAAAGCACTGGCCCTGGATTTAGGAGGACCTGAGTTCAAATTCGGACTCAAACACTTGACACTTACTAGCTGTGTGACCATGGGCAAGTCACTTAACCCTAACTGCCTTCAACATCCGGGGCCATCTCCAGCCATCCTAATGTATATCTTGCTACTGGACCCCGATGACTCTGGAGGAGAGAGTGTTGGTTGGTGACCTTGCACAGCCCCTCACTTAAATCCAATTCAGTGCAAGTCATGACATCCCCTCCTCCATGTCCTGGTTCTCTTAGAGAACCAAGAACAAACAACAACATGCTTTGGGACTATGAGTATGTGTTTATAAGATGTTCACATCAAACCTGCAATTGAGAGAAGGGCTTAGCCTGTTTCCTGCTCTTTTGCTTCTATTCAAGTTACCTTTCCCTCAGACCCTAGGGGCCAATCTCACAGCTTCTTTCCTCCCTCACTTCCTGTCCCTGACATGAGTTCTCTTTCTGCAGGAGGCTGTTCCAAACAACAAGGAATTTTACCAAGTCACAGGTCAATCCAAAAAGTCGTCCCTGGCCTGTGTTACAATGTCAACCACTGGAGCTTGGTCTCATTTTGCTAGTTTCCTCGTTTCAATATGATTCTATTAAATGGTGGTGGTGGTGGTGGCAGGAATAGCAGCAACGGTAGTAGTTATTGTAGGAAGAGAAGGAGTTATTGTAGTAGTAGTAGTTGTTGTTGTTGGAGGAGTTGTAGTAGGAGTAACCTTTTCAAAGCCCAACCTTACAAGGTGAGAACAATGTCAAAGTTGGGAATGCCAGACAGACGATGTTCAGTAGGGTCTTTGAGGGCCCCAAGACCACTCACTATGGTAGCTATGATGGCCTGGCAGGAAACCTGAAACTATGGCCAGTTGGGCTCTAGCAATGCCACTGATTGGGTTAGTACCCCAGGCCTCATGTTGCAGGCTGGCCCTACTTGGGACCATCTTGATAATTACCTTGACACAAAGAAGAGTGAAGCATGTGCTACTTTTTTTGTGTTCTGGCTCCATCTTGGAAGAAAGCAAAATACACTGGAACCAATCAGAAATACCAATAAGCCACCTGCGGGAAATGTTTCAGGACAGATGGCACCGGCCACTAAAACGGGCAAACCGCAGGTGGGCAGGACATGAATTAAAGATATGAATGCTTTTACAGTGTTGTGAGCCATTACTACATCATAACAAACTTGGAAATAATCTTACCAGTTATAGACAAGACTTTATACTGCTTTTTTTTTGGTCACAATAACCTTAGCTCCAAGTCACACAGTAACATATTGCAGGTGTATGCAGGCTAAGTAGAAGAAAAAAACTTCATTCCTCAACCTGAATTAGATGAAATTCGTGAAAATTGACTTGTTACTTAAATCCAAAGAAGGAAAAGTTGAAGTATCTGAAGCCACTAAAAACCTCCCTTTATACAAACTACCAAAATATTTCCCAATAGTAATATGAATGGCCAAAATAATGCCTATGTCTCAAATAATTTTGAAAAGGGAATGCAAAAAAAGATGAAGGGGCAGTTAAGTGACACAGTGGATAGAGTATTGGTCCTGGAGTAAGGAAGACCTGAGTTCAAATGTGATCTCAGATGTGTAACATTAGTTGTATGACCCTGTGCAAGTCACTTAACTCCAATTGCATTGCCCCAAAAAAGAAAAGGGAATGGATATAATTTTTGAAAATTTGAATTTTTGAAATTTTGAAAAGCCCTTTTTAAGTTTAATAGGGTGAAGCTACATAATAGCTCAGCTATGCTAAAACAGTTTTGCTTTTTTTTTTGTGGAGCATTGCGGGGTTAAGTGACTTGCCCAGGGTCACACAGCTAGTAAGTGTCAAGTGTCTGAGGCTGGATTTGAACTCAGGTACTCCTGAATCCAGGGTCGGTACTTTATCCACTGCGCCACCTAGCTGCCCCCAAACAGTTATTTTTTATAATCTGTTATCTGCTGTAACCATCATGAATGAATACATTTTCACAATTTCACAGAGAGAATAAAAACATTTCAAGACCTGCACACAGGATTATAGAACCATAGGAAGAAAGGTCAGAGTTATATAGGAAAACTGCTAAGTCTATGAGTCAAATACTACACAATGGCAACTCAACGGATATTGAGCAAGCCACCTGAAAGTACTGTAGCATTTACACTACCCTTTTTGATCACTGAAAAACCTTTGACTCAGTTCCACACTCATGGCTTAGTCATCAACTGCAAATATATAAAAATTCCATGCATGGCAAGAATCCTAGAGTATTTAATGTTCATAAGGAAAACTGCTCTCTATTTAAAACATACCACACCAATATAGTAATGTTAAAAACAACTGATATAAAATGTGGTAAAATCTTCCATGGAGACAATTTGAGTCAACTAGAGCTCTACTTAGCCTTATATCTATTATTAATTATTCTCCTTGACTAGAAATGATTATTGCTTTCAAGTCAAAGAACGAATTGTATAAAAGTATCATTTTAGCCGCTTGAGGCACATGGATGAAATCAAGTTACATGACTCCACTAAAAAGCATATTAAACAGCTTCATTTCATGAAAACTCTCTCCAACGATATAAAAATAATCATTTGCACTTGATAAGGGCACAATTGTTCATGTGCACCAAGGAATGGTAGAGACTGGAGGCTTTGAACTTGAATTCAAAGGCCAACTGGAACCAATGGATGAAGTACCACATGTCTACAAATATCATGGTCTTCAAGCAAGACACATTTGACATAAGTCTGTCAAGGAGAAAGCTGAGGCTGTATATGTTAAACCAAGTAGCATTTGGAAGGCAGTGCTTGGTGGGAAATGCACATTTAATGCAATTAGCCTGTGCAAAACCAGTCAACGAATGCTTTTGGCACTGTACCAAAAGCATCCGCTAAATGGTTTTGCACAGTAAAATGGAAGACAGTAGCTCTAAAGGGTGTTTAAAAAACCCACTCCCTACAACATTAATGAAACACAAGGCTCATCATCCTAAGAGCCAATGCCTAGTACATAGTAAGTGCTTAATAAATGTTTATTGACTGATTAATCCTTGAAAAAGTAGGAAGATGATTGATGGATGTTCTCAGAACATGTAAGTAAGTTAAATAACAGAAATAAAACACAAATAATTTGAGGACAAACAAATCCTACTTTGCAAAGCATTAGTAAAGTCTGACAACATGCATGTGTGTGAGTGTGAGTATATTATATTTATATATATACACGCACACAGAGTACACACAATTAATGTATAAACACATTTGTATGTATACATGCACATGTGTATATATGTATACATATAAATGTGTACCTACATAAACATAAATTCAGTGGCCTATATGTATATACAAGCACATATACATATGTGTATGTACATACATGTACACATACCACTGGGTTGTTTTAATGTAACCCAAAGTGTTTTATCTCTAGTCAGAGCCTATGAAATATCTAAGACCCCAAAGTGAAATGAAATGGAACTTGATAGATGACTTCCATATGAAATCAAACACGTTGAAACAGATTTTGTTGTTGTTGTTCAGTCATTTCACTTGTGTCCTACTCCATGACCCCATTTGGGGTTTTCTTGGCAAAAATACTGGAGTGGTTTGCCATTTCCTTCTCTAGCTCATTTTACAGATGAGGAAACTGAGGCAACGAGGGTTAAGTGACTTGCCCAGGGTCACATAGCCAAGAAGTGTGTTAGGCCAGATTTGAACTCAGGAAAATGAGGCCAGACAGGGCATTATATACAATACACCACCTAGCTACCCTGAGAAGCATGAAATAAATAACTTAGTGATACATATTTATTTATAGAATGGAGAGGTTTATGCTAATAATTTAGGATCATATGTCACTGCCATCAGAAATGACAGAAAGGTTATCCTTAAGGAAACCTGATTCATTGATTAATACAAATCATGCAATGAAACGGGTGAAATTGTACAACATATCATTGTAGATTGCAAAAATATAGTACCCAGAGGATACCTACAAAGTCACCACTTGATCAAAGGGTTGGAACTATACAACAGAACTTTGATATTCTCTATAGACTAACAGATGACAAATCCCTGTGCTACAAACACAACCCCCAAGATATCTTTAAGAATTCAGGAAATAAATAGTACCAGAATTTGAGCATCATTTACAGACAGAACTGTTGCCTAAAACTGCCTGGGCATAACATTTACTGGATCTTGGAACTTTGAGTAAGGAAGACCTGGTTTCAAATCTCTCCTCAGACCCCTTTAAGCTTGTGATTCTGGGCAAATCACTCTTCTTCTGTACTCAGTTGCTTCATCTATGACCTCAAAGGTCCCTTCTAGCTCTAAATCTATGATCCTTTGAAAACGAATACTCTTTAAATTATAGTTACATGGATGGAAAAGCTTTCAAAATATAGAGACCTAGCAGAAGAAATTAAAATCATGTGGGATGAAGACAAGGTCTATCATGCTGTCTACTACTCAGATACTTTTAGTGAATCTACAGAAGAGGAGCTTACATTTCAATGCTCTTATTTAGTTAAAATAAAGTAATTTATATACCTGTACCAACACCTACAAAATATTAAATATAAAAGGATAATGGCAAAATAGCAACTAATCCTCAGACCATTTACATCTATATCTAATTTCTTAAAATATGAGAAGAGGATAAGGAATAGTTATAAAGAGAATAATGGTTATTTTCCATATTTCATTGCATGAGCTGTATTAAGTCAATGAGTTTGTATTCCTTAATAATTATTTTTGTTATATAACTATTACCTTGTATCATCATCATCATCGTTACAAATACCTTGGTCTTTTCTAGGCAAGACAGATGGAACATAAAATTACCAAAGAGAAAGCTGTTACTATATAAGTCAAGAGACTTATTGGCATTCTACAGTCAAAGCTAAATGGGAATGACACATTTAGGAAAACTAATAACTTCACAATAATGTATATTTTGAAGCAGCAAAATGGACTACAAATTTAGAAAGTATCCATGCAATATTAATGAAACAAACAGCCCATCACCCCAAGGAAGATAGAGAAAGCACAATACTTTATCTTCAAAAGAAAGAGGACCATTCTCCGATTACATGACAAACAGGCTAAAAGCTTAAGGAAATATCTCTAGAATTTGCCACTTCATAGAGATCAGTAGCTAAGGCTGAAAATAGGACTATGTCCCTGGACTTAACCAAATGTAACTTATCTATGTTGTTTTACCTCCTCATGGAACCTACAAAAGCTCTTTGTTTTCAAAGAGGACCAATGACATCACAGGTCGTGAAAGAAATTTAAGTGAGGCAGAATTGCACAAAGTTGTCAACCTCACTCTTTCTTCCAGTCATCTAAGTCCAGTGGCAAGACAAGAGTCAGGATGACCGGCAATGCAGTGGTGGACCTTGGTGTCTTAGCTGTCCGATCAAGTTCTAAGTGTTCCATAGCACCTGATATAACCAACCGCCTTCATGGCCATTGGAACAAATTGTTCTCATCTGCTCATTCTGCCAGGGGAAAGCCTTCACCTGCTTGGGGGAGACACCCCCCCCCAACTCACAGATGGGTCTGAGGCCTCTTGGTTACCCTCTTGGTTACTGGTTTAGCCCATCTGTCTAGGTGGTTTTACCATCTTTACACATGCTACAGCTTCTCGGAGCCACAAAACCTTTAAGATCAAAGAGTGATGCTAAAAGGCTGGCCATAGGTGACATCTACATGAATTCAACCAGCAAAATGTCAACAAGCAACTGAGCAAAACTCAGAGTCATGTGTAATTTATTTCCATAAGTAGTGGGATTTATTATGGCCTCTGGCCTATATCACCCTCCCCCAACTAGCATTCATAGCTTGGGTTCCCTTGGGTTAAATACCCCGGTTGCAAATACCCTATTTCTGCCCTTCTAAAACGATGGCTCTCAACTTCTCACCAATGTATTTCACTTTGGATAGTCAGAAGACACAGTTAGCTCAAAACAAAGGCATTTTATGAATGACAAAGTCAGAAAAGTAGCAACAAAACACCTCCCCCATAAACCCATGGTGTGATGTCCTACAAATACACAGTGTTAGTGGGGAAAGTGGAAGCCCAAGGAGTTTACAAATGGAGAAGCGCATATGCTGGGAATGTGTGTGGCCTAGGCACTCCTGTTCTTCCTATGTATTCTCATGGTGTCTCCCAGTTACTCCTTGCAGATGGTGTCACATCTTCACTGAATCACTAGATGTCTCCCCTCGGGTTGGGCACATGGCATCAATGCTGGGATTGAAGCTCCAAGTGTGGGATTCTTGACTCCTCCAGCCAGCTTGTAGTATATGGTGCATGCATAAAACCAGTTTGCCGTTAGGTCTGCTTATGAGGGCTGACGGTACAGTCCTAAGACTTATACTCATTGATGTAAGCAATAAAGTTGTACTGGTTATTTCCTTTTTGTGACTATTTCCTAATACAAACATCACACCCTCTGGGAACAAACCACCAAGCTGATTCCTAGAAGTCCTAGTCAGTGTTTCTTAACTCGCTGCTCATGACTAGGTTCCCACTCTTCCCAGTCAGAGGAAAAGTGGCAAAGCTCTGCCCATCAGCACTGCTCTCATGCTTACACTTACAAGTTTGGGGAAAGCAGGAATTTTGATGGCTGGGGCCTACTATGGGTTTTTTACATTCTAGCTTAGGGCATTTGCAAGTTACAGCTAAGTTCTTATCGGCGACCGTTACCTAAGCTTATGAGAAATGGATATTCTCAATAAAAGTGAATGCTGCTAGCAGGTGTTTCTCTGGGGTTTACAAGATTTAGGAGGGACACATGCCAGCAGTAATTATTTGCCAATTTTGGTGGACATCTATCACTGCCAGACTATACAGTCTATCTTGATCACAGAAAAATAACTTACATAACCAGTACTTAGTCACAAAATGGAGCTGTTCATCCAATATTATTCCCACTATACAACTATAGTCAGTGTGACCCCATAGCTGGATTCTCTCCACTGGATACTGCCATATACTTCTGCTTCAAGATATCATCACCAATGGTGGGGGAGAAGAGAGAAAAAATCCCCACTCCCCTTGCTAGACCCTCCAAGAGGCACAAGAGGAAAAGTAAAGCACAAATCCTCAGCCGCTGAGTTCTTTCTCCATAGCTGGAGTTGTTTCTTCAGCTCTGCCAGGGCCAGGTCTCCTATTTTTTTTTGTGAGGCAATTGGGGTTAAGTGACTTGCCTAGGGTCACACAGCTAGTAAGTGTTAAGTGTCTGAGGTCAGATTTAAACTCAGGTTCTCCTGAATGCAGGGCCGGTCTATACACTGTGCCACCTAGCTGCCCCCAGGTCTCCCATTTTTACATCTTCACACCAAAACTTTCTCCACCCATGAGCAAATCCATTACCTCTGTCAATCTTCATCCAAATTTTCTGACCCTTTCATATGCAGATGGCCCCTCAAAGTCTCTGAGGGTCTCAAACTTTGAATGCAGCCACTGAAAGTCTCCTTATGCATCACTGTCACCTGCCCCTTACATCCTCAAAGTCTGAAAGCTTCTGTAATTTTTGAATTGCCATTTGAGGTTTAGGAGGGCCTTTTTCATCCAACAGCTCTAACAGATGTGTGTAGCATCCTACCCATTTCACAGATTCAAGCACTTATACTGTGCTTACACAAGAATAATAGGATTTGGGGCAGCTGGGTGGTGCAGTGGATAGAGCACTGGCTCTGTAGTCAGGACCACCTGAGTTCAAATCTGGCCTCAGACATGTAACACTTACTGGCTGTGTGACCTTGGGCAAGTCACTTAACCCCAATTGCCTCATCAAAAAAAAATAGCATTTTAGATTTGGAAGGGACTTTAAAGATCATTTAATCCAACCTTCTCCTTTTACATATAAGGAAACTGAGGCCCAGAGATGGAAAGGGATTTACCTACGATCACACAGAAAGTAAATTGTAGCATTGGCATTCGAACACAGGCCTCCTGACTACAATGAGTCCAGTGTATCTCCCACTACACAACAATTATGCATTGCAATATTCAAGTCAGCTCAATCCCACTAATTCAGTGACCTATGGACTAGGCCTTTGTTGGGGGTGAGATAAAAATAATAATAGATAAAAATAATAACATTTACATAGCATGTTAAGGTTTGCAAAGCAGTTTACAAGTATTAGTTCATTTAATCCTCACAACAACCCTAGGAGGTAGATACCATTAAATTTAAGGAAACTAAGGCAGACAGCAGTTAAGTGACTTGTCCAGGGTCACACAGCTAATAATTATCTAAATCTTGATTTGAACTCAGGTCCAGCATTTAATCCACTCTCACATCTTCTTTCATGTTCAAAAGTCTGGACCAGCCTTTGGTTCTCTTTTATGTCCCAGGAGGCGATTCTTGGATCCTTCCCTAACATACGATCTGACCCTTGACCCTGAAGAATAATACTGAAATACCATCTTCCACAAGAAGTCTTCCCTAACCCCTCTTACTCCCAATGCTTTTCCCCTTTTAAGTGTTTCCTATTCATCCTGTACATAGCTAGCTTTGTATACATGTGTTTGCATGTGTACATTAGATTGTATACTCCCTGAGGGCAGGAACTGTCTTTTGCCTCTTTTTGTATTCCCAGTTGAGGTAGGCACTTACTAAATGTTTATTGAATTGAATAAATAGAAAGGAAAGGGTAAGACAAAGGCTCACAGAAAGCCAGTGCTTTTGGTGGATATTTGGTGATACTTAGACTTCCTGGGAGATGATGCACTGATAATTCTTCACAAAAAAAGAACTCTAGTAGAGTAGATGTGGGGTTAGGAAATCTAGGATCAAATCTTTGCTCCAACATTTGTTAGCATTGGACTGTGGGCAAATCAATTCTCTTAGATTCTTCATCTATAAAATGGGGATAATCGTATATGTTGCTCCTTTCCTCGAAACAAGATGTTGAAAGTATCTCAATCTGACTCCACATTCTCTGATTCTGAAACTAGTGCTTGTAGTGTGATAGGGTTTGGATGTTAGCTAGACCCCCAGGCACTGTTTTCAAGGCCCTACTTTCAGGGGTATTACATTGGTGGCACAGACTAGGGGGAGTAGAAAAGTAGTGGGCTCCATTAGACAAGCGTGGAGGGAGCCTGAGGAGTCAATTGAATCTGCTTCAGTCCCCCCATCTTTGAATGCCTGTGTTTGATTTTCCCCTCTGCTTAAAAGATGCTCTTTTCATACTGGGGCTGCTGGAAACTGTTCACACACAAAGCTTCTGACCTAAGACAGACACACAGTTCCAGGCTCTACCTTGGAGAATAGGCCAGGACAAACACAAAGAATGACATAATGAGTATGGACTGAGGGAGGTGGCCAGGAGGAAGCTTCATTCTTTTCTTAGGCTTCATTTTTAGCCTTGAGAGGTATGGGTTACTATCCAGAAGGCCCTCCACTGTCCTCTCAGAGGCATGCTGACTGGGAAAGTGGGTGGCAAGCCACCAACAATGACTTGAGAAGCCCAGACTACTGCCCACACCATTTTGTGTTCCCTTGCTTGTGAGCCCAGGTGTGGAACTTGGCTAGAAAGATACTCTGAAGACATGGGGATTGGCAGGTAAAGGGCAATGATGAAGGAAGGGAGGGAAGAGGACTGGCAAGCAGAAATTTGATGGGCACATGGCTGGTGGGCAAAGAATTGGCAGACTAAGGTCTGGTGTTGTGGCAGACAGAGGTCTTTTCAGGAAGAGACTAGCAGTCAGGGAGCTGGTAGTCAGGTAGCAGATGGGGCTGGTAGGTAAGGAAATAGCAGACAATGGGTATAGGGGTAAGGGGCCAGTGGATAGGGGAGCTGCTCAGGAAGGTGGCCTAGAAGCAGGGAGCAGGCAGATATGCATATGGCAATGAAGTAGGTTGTTGAGGAGGAGCCTGGAAAACGGGGTTGTTTGAGAGGTGGACCTACAATGCAAAGGGAAGAGGGTGAACAGAAGTCAAGCAGACAGGTGGCAGATAGGATTGGCTGGGCAAGGAAGAACTGGGCATCTAATCCTATCTTGGCTCCTCAGGGCTGGGCCTTTAAAATGGCTTAAACAGGCATGACACTGAGTCCTGAACTGTCCCAGTTTCTTACTTAAAGAAAAATCCAGCGAGAAGCTGGAGAGACAGGAAGGGCTGAGCTAAAGAGGAGGAGAGGAGAGGAGGCTGAATCAGGGATTAGCTAAATTGCTCCAATTATGGAGATGCAAATTCAGCATCTCTTCTGCTGCTGGTCTTAGTCCCCTGGTATCCCTTAGCAGTACACCCTGGACATTGGGATGAAGAGTCGCTATTTTTAGCCTTCATGTAAATACCATTTTAGAGATCAACCGGAGTTGGCCTTGGAAAGAAAAAAGAACAAGTAGAAACAACCACAACAACCCTGTTTCCAGGGTAGAAATACTGAGGCCCAGGGAGAAGAGCAGGGCCCTGGAAAGAGAGGGGAAAGACCAGAGGATTTAAAGCTGGAATGGGCTTTAAGGATCATCTAGTTCAACCCATTATGTTACAAATGGGGAAACTGAGACCCTGAAAGGTTAAGTGGCACATAAAGGTTACTTAGGGGAATAAGTAGCATAAAAACTGGGATTTGGAATCTGGGTCTCTGACTCCAAGTCCAGTCTTCACTACACTGTGCCATAAGACATAACAACGACAACAATAACAATACCTATTTCTTTAGCATTTTGAGATTTATAGCCCTCTCTTCACAACAGCTCTGGGGAGAGGCAAGAACATTTTTAGCCCTATTTGAAAATGAGCAAACTAAAGTTTACACAACGTACTTAGTCCTACAATTAAGGAGTATCAGAGTCAAGATCCAAACCTAAAAGGGACCCTACCCCCCATTCCTCTCATCAGTACCTGAGGAGTCTTGGGAAGGAAAGAAAAAGAATTTATTAAGTGCTAAGCCCTGGAGAGACAAAACCAAGCAAAAAGGGTCCCTGACTTCAAGGAGATTACATTCCAATGGGGGAAGACAAATACACAAAAGGATGCTAAAAAAGAGGAGGAAGTGGGGAGGAGGCAGTTTTGGGAGTGAAGGTACCCTAGGAAGGGGCACCATTTTGAAGTTCAGAGAGAGTTGAAAACAGGACTGGGAGGGAAATGAAGGCAGGGCACCTGCTATACAAAGTGGGAGCCTGGGGGCAGCTAGGTGGCACATTGGATAAAGCACTGGCCCTGGATTCAGGAGGATCTGAGTTCAAATATGACCTCAGACACTTGACACTTAACTAGCTGTGTGACCCTGAGCAAGTCATTTAACCCTCATTGCCATGCAAAAAAAAAAAAAGTGAAGGGCCCAGGAGGAACTCACCAGTGGGAAAAAGGCAGTGGGTCTTGAGAAGGGATATTCCATGGTGAGTAGCCCATAGGGAAGGAAGGAGGGGCTAGGAAGTATACTTAGGGCCCTGTCTGCTCCCTCCTGAAAAAGGCCCTCAAGTTCCTTCTCCACCAATCAAAAAGCATTTATTAATTGACTACTATATGTAAGGCTACACATTATATATACAAACACAGAAAAAAAAATGAGGCAGTTCCTGCCCTCAAGAAGCTTACATTCTTTGGGAGAATTATATGTAATCATAGACAAGCAAATCAGAATATATATGCAAAATAGCATATAGGTATGTGTATATGTGTATATATATATATGAGTATACATACATATATATACATATATACACACTTATGAATGTTACATATATATCTATGTATGCATACACACATACACATCTATTTATGAATGCTAGGCTGATATCCATAAAACAAATCTGACCATGCTACTCCCCTACTCAAGAAGCTTCAGTGGCTCCCTATTACCTTTATGATAAAATAGAAACTTGTCCGTTTGGCATTTCCCTCATATTTATTCTATGTTACAACCAAACTGGGCTACTTGATTGTTCCACAAAAACACTATACTCCAATTCAGCAAGTATTTGTGTAACATTTCCTCATGTTACATGAGGAAGCGGAGCGCTTTGGGAAGAATTCTGGGATTTGGAGCCAGAAAATCTGGGGTCAAGTCATTCAGCCAATCAGTCAATAAACATTGATTATGGACTTACTGTGTGCCAGGCAATATGCTAAGTGCTGCAGCACTGGGCTAAAGCTCAACTCTCTCACTGACTAATTGTGTGACCCTGGGCAAATCATAGAGGAGAAGACAGCACTGAACACAGAAGAAAGAAAGGAATAATATGAAGAGCTTCAAGTATGGAGGATGGATGGGTCAGCAGAGGAGGTAAGTTTCCAAGTACATCATCTAGGTCTTTCAGAGTCTCTGCCTATCCCCAAGCCCAATGTCAGCCTCCTAGACTATAGGAATAGGGGCTTTAGGAAGAAGGTTTTATGCCACAGCCAAAGAACAAGCCAGAGCAAGTGTTAGAACCAGATCAGGACAGGTAATTAATTGTCTCTAGTATACGGAACCCAACAAAGACTGGGGATCTTTGGAACAGCACCATCTTGACTTCCTGTTGGGGTCCCAGACTAATGAGTCCTTGAGTGACCTTAACACCTTTGTCCCTCTGGCAGGGACAAAGGGAAATTGGATTCCGGTGGGGCTGGAGGCAAGAATGGCATAGTCCTAGAAAGGGTATGGGACTCGACAAGAGTCGAGAGATCTGGTTGTAATCTCTGAGCCTAGTTGTATATCTTCACTAAAGTCCCTTCCCATCTCTGGTCTGCATCTCCCTTTGTAGACACAGTCTGAGTTCACCTTTGTAAAATGAAGAGTTGAACTAGATGAGCTCTAAGGTCTCTTTCAACTCTGGAAATAGATGAAGTCTATTATTGATGCTGGAAAGATCAACCAATCAATCTTTCCTCTCCCAAGAAAGTATCCGTAGGCCCTGCCATGTGTGTATACCCTGGTGGTATCAGGAAAAGAAAAGTTGGGGTCTCCAATAACTCCCATTCCCTCCTTCCAGGCAACTGGCCACCTGGTCTCTAAGAGCTGCTGCCTTCACCCACTCTAAGGCTGTTATGTGAAATATTGCCAGGGTAATGTTGGATAGGAGAAATCAAAGCTATCTATAGTCATATGAAAAATGATCTATATCACAATTAATTAGAGAAATGCAAATTAAAAAACTCTGAGGTACTACCTCACACCTATCAGATTGCTTAATATGACAGAAAAGGGAAAAGACAAATAAATGCTGGAGGGGATGTGGTAAAAATTGGGATACTAATGCATTGTTGGTGGAGTTGTGAACTGATCCAACTGCTCTGGAGTGCAATTTGGAACTATGCCCAAATAGTATACCCTTTGATCCAGGAATACCACTACAAGGTCTATCTCCCAAAAAGATTTTTTTAAAGGAAAGAAATGTATTTGTACACAAATATTTATAGCAGCTCTCTTTGTGGTAGCAAAGAATTAGAAACTGAGGAGATGGTTGGGGAATGGCTAAACAAGTTGAGGTATAAAATTGTAATGGAATACTATTATGCTATAAGAAATAGCAATAATTTTTTAAAATCCTGGAAAGACTTATGTGCACTGATACAAAGTGAAGTGAGCAAAACCAGAAGAATTTTGTACACAGTAACAGCAATATTGTAAGGTTGATCAATTGTGAATGACTTAGTTATTCTTAGCAATACAATGATCTAAGACAATTCCAAAGAACTCATGATGAAAAATGCTATCCACCTCCAGAGAAAGAACCGATGGAGTCTGAATGCAGATCAAAACATATTATTTTTCACTTCATTTTTTCATGTTTTTTGTGGTCTGTGTTTTCTTTTTACAATATAATATGGAAATGTTTTTGCAGGATTGTACTGTATAACCTATATCAAATTGTTTACCTCTTCAGGAAAGGAGGAAGGAAGGGAGAGAGGGAGAGAATTTGGGACTCAAGTTTTTTTTTTAATTAATATTAAAAATTGTCTTACATGTGATTAGGGAAAATAAAATTATATGTAATTTGAAGGAAAACCCACAATATTATTTTTAAAATAGGGGAGCCTACAAGAGATATGGAATCAATCCAGAAAGTACTCCCCATTGCCAGGAACCAAGACTGCTCCCTGAATCCCCAGTTGTTGGGAGAGTAGCTTCTGGCATCCAGCTGAAATGGCCACAGCTCTAAGTACTGATCCTTGTAGCTGTAGGTCTGTAGGTCCCATTCTGGAGGCCATACAGAGAGCCAAAAGCCTACTTCCCTGTCCTGTGGTGGCAGCCTCGAAATGGCTACTGGGACCAGATGTGTGGAGCAATGACCCAAACTGGGCCTAAACTCAATAGGTACAAGGTAGGAGTTGAAGCTACCCCAGAGAACACTGAAAAATACCTGCATACCCTAGTTACCAACCGAGGGTCAATGGAAAGGATGGGCATGATGGCATTCTGGTGAAGGCAGGGAAATCAGGACCAATTATGCACTTGGACATGTGTATTCAAGAGGCCTTTACAAAAAGCTCCCCACCCCCAGCCACATCCAGTCTTATGAAACTGCTACCACTACTATGCCCATCCTAACGAAGGGTGAAACCAACTGGGATCAAAACCAGCAGCAATGTATGAAGGCAATTGCTCCTAAGAGTCTTTCTTGGAAGGGTGAAGAAATCAAAGGAGCTAACCAGAGTCCTTACTGACTGGGGTTTCAGCCAATTCTGGCCATGAAAAACAGTTCGCTATTGTTGGAGATGACAGACAATTCAATTCTGCCACACTCATTTATGAGGCACCTATTCAAGGTGTTTAAAGTTAAGCATTGTCAGTCTTAGAACAAACCAAGTTTTCTTCCACTGGTTAAGGAGCAATCAAAATAACCAGGCAACACCTGGAGAGGCAAGCCATTTTGATGGTGAACATGGAAATGCCTATGCTGTCTATGATGGTGTCCATGGTACTTATACCAATGTCATTGGTATCCATGGTAGTGTTTATGACAGTGCCTACAGTGGTGTCCATGACATTGCCCATGACAGTGCCCAAACAAAGTAGGCTGCTCATCCCTAAAGATCCCCCAGACCACACTGGGGAGAGTGTGATTACCATACATTCTGGTCCCAACTACGACTTTTTCTCCAGTGGAGCCAAAACCATCAAGAAATCCAACTTCAAAAATCCAAGCTCCACCTACTCCCAAATTCTGAACTCAAAACTTATTTTTGCCAACATCCCCACTAAGGCTGGGTTAGATGACAAAGACATAGATCTTTGCATGGTATCTACTAGTGAAGAATTTATATAGGGCTCCAAACCTGAGAACTGGGCCATCTACATCAGAGACAAAAAAGTCTCCAATTAACCCATGGCCACATGCAGCATGGAGGGCCAAGAGCTCTGCTCTAGGAAGCCTCCTCAATTTCAGGCCCCACATACCTTGGGCTCCTGCCAGCCAGACAAGGAGAGCATGATAGTAGACATATGCACTCATCAGGCCAAATTTGGAGTTGTGTGTGAGGGAAATACATTTCATGGGGAGGCTCACTGCAAGGAGGCCTTCGGGAGCCTTTGTCTAGGGACACGGCCCATCTGTGTCACGGACAATGTGGTCTGCCCCCGATCTCCAACCACCCTGATCACTGATTCCCCGGAGGTTGAGCTTCCTAGAAAAATCCATCCATGGGCCACCAGCCCAGGTCCCTCCCAAACATCTAAGGTCACAGACAGGGAAATCACAAAGTCAGTGACAAGGAACAGCAATGCAAACCTGGAAAAGAGGGGCAGATCTGTGACCCCTGTGCCCACAAAAATTGGACTACTTAGTGGTCACATACCCCTGGAGCCACCCTATTTTGTTGGGCAAAATATTCTAACCTACCAGAAGGAAACCTGCTGGCCCCAGGTGACATCAGGCAAGGATAATCCTATTCCCTCTTTCTGGGCCCCACAAGCTTACTCCTCTTCAAACACCTCCAAGAGGCCAGTTACTATGGAGCACAGCAAAGATGCCACACTCAAAAGGCAATGTGAGGAATCAGTCTCCTATGGCTCTGCCAGACAGGAAGGGCTCATCATCCATCCCCACGAAGGCAGTATGAAAGAGGATGTTTCCAATATAGCTGAAGTCCCCAGAAAAAACAATGCTGAGTCCCTCCACTATGCTTCCCCCTTCCACAAGGAACTAACTACAACTACAGTGACCAACAGTGTGGACTCTGCCCAATCCTCGATGCCTCTGCCCACCCATGTAGGTGTACTAAAGATGCCCCTGTCACCAGAAATCCATGTCTGTGATGGAAAGGATGGGATGACTCAGGATGTGGCAAGCCATTATACCAACACCAAGACATCCCAGGACACAGCCAGCAGTGTCAACTACAGAAAATCCTCTGCTAATACCCTGTCTGTTGGCACCTACCGCCGCCCTGGTGTCACTTACAAGACACTGCCCATGACTCTGGTGGACAAAGGGTCTAATTATACCAAATATTCCCTCACTGAGTCAAGTGAAAACCGGACGATGGTCAACCACTCTGGCTTATTCCGAGGACCCTATCATGAGCTGGTCTCAAATGCTGATTTTCAAGAGCGCCCCCCTGCCCAAATGACCTCTGGACACACAACAGACCTCTACAAAAGCCTGGCTGCCGTGGTGATAGACACAGGGACAGGCTATAGCAAGTGTGGTCTGGCAGGGGAGGATCGTACCCGTGCTGTGGTGCCTACCCGGGTGGGGATACACAGATACCCCAAAGGGGATAAAATGCCCTACTACGTCACAGAGGACATAGAGGCAGCTTGCTCAACGCTGATCCGTGGTGTAGTTGCTGACTGGGATGCCCTGGAAGTCCTCTGGAACCACATCTTCTACAACAAATTGTGTGTGGCGCCTGAAGAATTGGCTGTACTAGTGGCTGATTCACCAGTCTCTCCCTGTACCAATCGTGAGAAAGTAGTTGAGCTCTTGTTTGAATGCTTTGGAGTGCCTGCCATGCAAACTGTCCATCAGGCATTGCTCACCCTCTATGCCTACGGTCGCACCACAGGACTGGTCATGGGTAGTGGGCATGGCACTTCCTATGTAGCTCCCATCATCAAAGGTGAACTGTCGCCCCTGAATATCTACCGACTAGATGTGGCTGGGAAAGATCTCTCCGAATACCTTTCCCAGCTGCTTTTGGCTGGTGGGCAGCCACCACCCAAGGCTGATGTGCTGGCCAATATGAAGGAGACTTGCTGTTATGTGACCCTTGACATGGTCTCTGAACTCTGCCAAATAGAGGGCAAGTATCGGCTTGACTTTGTCCTCCCAGACAAGCATGTCCTCTCCCTTGGGGCTGAACGGTTCCGCTGCCCTGAGGTCCTGTTTAAGCCTGACATCCTGGGCCTTGATCAGCCAAGTCTACCCCAGCTGGCCCAGATAAGTATTAGCCAGCTGGAGCCCCACCTGCAGGAACGACTGTTGGCTAATGTGGTTCTGGAAGGTGGGACCACTCTGTTGAACGGCTTCTCTGAGAGGGTCCAGCAGGATCTGGGGCCCACGGCCACAGTCTTATCCTTGCCTCACCGTGCCATGGCTGCCTGGCTAGGTGGCTCTATCATGGCCTCCCTTGATTCCTTCCAGACTCTGTGGCTGAGCCGCGGGGAATACCAGGAAGAGGGCCCATGGGCCATCTATAAATACCACCTGTGATGGTCATGGGAGTATAAAGTTACTCTGGGTGTCAGAGAGGGCTCTGGGTCTCTGGTATCTTTTGGGGTCATAGGATTCCAGTTGAGGTAGGGTGAGGGGGCAGGGCTTCAAGAGACATAACTCCATGTCTTTTTTATAAAGTGCTCCAACCATGCTGAACAGGGAATCTTCTCTTGCTTTCCCTAACTTGCTTGGTAAAACAGTCAATCTTCCCTTCTCTACTCCATCCATCCATTCTATCTAGAGTCAAAGATCCTTCAATTCCCACCAGATGTGAGAGGAAAAGACAGGCTCCCACCAACAAACTGAATGTCCTCAGTCCTTAGGGAAAGTATGACCCTTCCCCCCACACTCCTAGGCAGACTGAGATCTCCCTACAGCTTACAATTTGGGATCCCAAAGGCAGTGGTGCCCCAAGAAATGTAAATCTGTCTTCATCCCCTCTAAAGGACAACTGCCCGGGACCTTTAGGGCCCAAGGAGCTGCTTCTTCTCTGGGATTTGCCCCAGTTGCCCAGGCAACCAGCACAATTACCCTTGATTGCCAGCTGGTTGCCATGGAGATTTCAAACACAAAGTAATAACCCACACAGCAAGCCAAATGACTCATAGCTGGGGGGTGGGGACAGAGGGAGAAGATCCTTCCTTTCTGATGGCATGCAGGATTGTGGTTGGGGGGGTGAGCGGAGGTGGTCCCTGAGTCTTTCACCCCTCCGGTTCCAGAGAACATGGATGTACTCCCATTAACACCCAAGGGCTCCAGCCAAGGAATTAGCCTAGCCTCTGGCCCTTCTTTCCTGCAGGACTTCCACCATAAGTCCATTCAACACCATGGAGGACTCCATTGACCAGAAAGCTATAAATCAGAAAGAATCCTACCTTGTTAAGGGATGCCCAGCAGGGATAAGAGGGAAAAGTGGGGCAAAGGGGAGTGAGTGGGGTTCCTATGGACAGCACACTTTAGGGACATTTTCCCAGTGTGTGGGAGAGGGAAATGAAAATCAGAGATGGAGGTAAATAAATACCAAAGGAAAGAACCAGGAAATATGAGCAAATAGCATAAAATGGGGACAAATACTAGGGAATGGGGGACAGGGTGGTAAATGCAGGGCGATCATGTCAAATATCAGGGAATGGGGGCAAATATGAGAAAAAAGGGTGTCAAGTGCCAAAAAGTTAGATTAAAACATGCCCCAAACAAAAATATTAGAGTGGGAGCAGAGAGCAGAGAATAGGGGTAAATGCTAGGACATGAGGACTAAATAAGAGTAAATGAGGTAACAAAGAATTGGGTAAATACTAGGGGATGGATAAAATAATGGGCAAAAAAGCAGAAAATTGGGGCAAATATTAAAGTGGGAGCAAATACAGGGGAATCAAGGGTAAAATACCAGAGCATGAACACTGGACTTGGAATTGGGAAGACCCAGGTTCAAATCCAGCCTCACACACTATCTGTGCGACCTTGGAAAAGACACTTAACCTCTCTGTACTTCTATTCTCTCATGTGCAATACTGGCTTCAACAACCTTTTTCCAGTTCTTAATCTATGATCCTATAAATGGGGGAGTGAATAATGCTGAGTGACAGGGTAAATGTAAATCTCAAATATTGGGGTGACAGAACAGGAGCGGAGATGTTTCTATCTCATGCTCCCCAAACCCCAGGCCCAGGCAGTGGGTGATTTCAAAGGCTCTTTTGTGAGTAGGTAGATTGCCTCACCTGTAACTTCATATGTAGGGTCATACTTGCAACTCTTTCCTAGGACTGGGCACAGATATCCCTCCCAGTCAGAATCAGCTGCTCCTCACCCTACCAGACACCCCACCCTCAGCTTTGGAGGACCCCTGGGGAAGTGGAAGGACACCTATTCTCCTCTCCTTGCTTGCAGGACTCGAAATCTCTTTACTAGGAGACAAGCAGAGATTGAGCTGATTATGCAAATTACCCGGGCCTCTAGCGAATCAGACAGAGCCGGGACAATGCATCTGTAAATCTGGGCAAGGTTTGAACATGGTGCCCCTGTGCATTATTGCCCTTCCCCCCACCCGCCATCATCAGAAGCTTTGAGCCTGCATGATTAACACACAACTCTGCCTCTCACAAAATAAATACATGCCCTGGAGAGAGGAATTTTCAGACATTAAAAATATATGCTTTTATTAAAAGTCACATTTAAAAATGCTCTTCAACATGTGCACCTTCTCCTTTGTTCTGTGCTCTGGGTGTCTGCCTGCCTTGCTTATACACCTAGAAGCCAGTCCTCTGGAAGTCAGGAGGTCAAGGTTCTAGTCCTGGCCTAACTCACTGCACAACCCTGGGCAAATCCATTCTCTCTCTCTCTCTCTCATTAAGGCTCAGTTTCCCCATATGTCACATGCATGAAGAGGTTTGACTATATAATCTTTTATTTCTCTTCCATATCTGATATTCTATGGTTCTGTGAAATCAAGAAGCCCATTTATATTCTTGTAATTAATTGCCCTCGATGCACTCTCCGATTTAGTCATACTGGATGATTTAGTATTTCTCATCCATGATTCTCCAGCTGCTATCTCTGTGCTTTTGAACATGGTTGTCCCCCATTCTGTCTCCTCTCTCCTCACCTTCCCCCTCTTAGAATCCATGGCTTCCTTCAAGACTCAGCTAAAACACTGCCTTCTGCAGGGGGCCTTTTCCAGTTTCCCTACCATTAATGCTTTTCCCTTTGAGTTGCTCTCCATCTACCTTGTATGAAGCGTGTATTTATTTACATGTTGTCCATATATCTGGTAATTGTCCACGTTATAGTGGAATTGTTGTTGAATTATCCTGGAGGGCAGGCACAGTTTTTGCCTTTTCTTCCTGTCTCCAGGACTTAGCATGGTTCCCGGTACATAGTAAGTGCTGACTTAACAAATGCTTGTTGGTTTATTGATCTATTAAAGGATATACAGCTAAATAGTAAGGCCTTTTCTGAGAAGTTTTATTTGGGAAGGAAGCAGAGCACAAGTTCACTGTATGATTGAGAGGAGGGAAAAAAGGGAGGGGGGCAAATATGTGAACCCAGACCTAGGAACAGGGTGGCAGAAAGGCCCATCTTGGAACTCTGAAAGTAAACTTTTAATTTTAATATGGAAAATAAGATATGTTCTAGCTGCAAACCAGGAGATAGAGATAGATGCGACAGAATTCATTACCTGGTTCATAATAGATAGTCAACAAATACTTGTTGAATGAAGTTAGGAATGATCAAATGTAAGATCTTCAGTGTTAGGAAGGTAGGCTGGGAGGCTTTAAGGCTTCTGCCTTTCTGCTGAAAGCCCTGAACACCACCCCACACCCCAGACACACACACACACACACACACACACACACACACACACACACACACACTCCCTTAGGGGCTGGTTGCCTTGGAGGTGGGAAGAAAACCATCTCTTCTGGGTTAAAGAGGCTTCTTGACAAGCACCTCTAGGGAATTACTGGGAACCAGGGTAGATGCCTTCTAAAAGCCAGTGTAACTATTGGAATGATGCCACCTGCTGGAGAGGTACTGTAGGAAAGCTCCACCATGAGGAGAAGGTGCCTGAGGGCAAGCCATGTGGCTTTTCTTTGGCGTCAGGAAGTGACGTTTGCTTGTGGGAGGAAGAAGGGATGAGGCTGGCTCTCTCATTCTCTTTCGTCAGGACTCTAGTGGAGAGTGGAGCGAGAAATGCGCTCTCCTTTTAATAGACAGATGAATCTAGGCCTTTCTCTTTCTCTTCACCAAATTCTTATTCTCCTTAATAAATGCTTAAAAGTCTAACTCTTGCTAAAGCTTATAATTTGTTGGTGACCACTCATTAGATATTTTAGACAGACTAGCTAGAATTTTAGCCCCTTACACCAGGCAATGAAGGATGGGTCCTAGGACCATTTAGAATTTAGAATTCGAAGGAACCTAGGAGATAATTTAGTCCCATCTCTCCTTTAGAGATGAGGAAACTGAGGCACAGACATGTAAGCTGATTTGCCCAAGGTCACACAGACAGTAAATAGCAGAGCCAAGATTCAAAGTCAGGGCTTTTACCCATCCATGCCCAGGCTAGAGGGAGGGAGTGGAGTTTTTATATCCTCTTAATTGACAGGGAAGAATCCTGCTCTGGAGTGTTACGTGCCCAGATCATAAAAGCGGAGGATGGAACCCAAGTAAAACTTCAGCCTTCTTCCGGCAGCACTTTTACCAGCATTCCCTGCTTTCTCAGTGGTTAAATTCTAGAGAGGCCCTTGTTTTCATATCCCTTCAGTTCAGGGCTACTTGGGTGGTAGTTATGGCAACACTGACTTGCAGTCTTCATCCCCTAAGCCCTCTTTCCTCTCTCTGTCCAATTCAGCAAAGGGCTTCCAAACATGAGGTATCTTGGTTCCCTTAAGCCATGGATGGTCAGATACTCTATTGGTCAACTGCACCACCCCTACCCCCACCCTTAACCTTCAGAAGAGCCTAAAACAGTTTTATTCACCTAGTTCTTGCTGAACCCTGGCCCCTGCCCAGGCTATAGGAAAAGCCTAAATTACTGATGGGGCAGCTATTCCTATGACCCTAGATACTTTGGCATGTCATTCGTGCATTGCCCTTTCCCCTCTCCTGCACAAACTGCAAATGAACCAAAGATCCCTGGAGATTATTCCTCATTTATGATCTGGATGCCTGTGTCTCAGAAATAGGGAGAGGACAGCCCTGGGGATCTGTGTGTGCAGTCATGCACACACAAAAGTGCATATTCAACTGGATGCCCAGGGAACTGGAGAGAAGCAGGCACATGTACAAACACTCGTGCCATCCCAGGCATGATTGCACATAGATATATCATCATGGTCAAGAGTTAACATTCACTGAGTGCCTACTAAGTGCAGATTATCTCCATATACTTTCATGCATCTCTATTCCTGAAAACATCCTCATGTCTCTCCTCTATTGGTCCCTAGGGAACTAAATAAGGACAGTCTCTACAGAGTCTCCATTTAAGTCTCCCCTAATCCATATAAACACCCAAATCCTGGTTTCTTTCCTGTCTTTCTCTTTCCTACAGATAAGAGCAGGGTAGTCAGGAGAGAATGTGTCAAACTAAGCACAAGAAACTAAAGACATCTACCAAAGAATACAGTATGTGTATGCAATGTGAAGCCAGCCAATCCTAGTCACATACATTCAAATTGCCACACTGTTGGTATGAGAAGCAGCATGGCATAGTAGCCAAACATCTGGATTTGGAGTCAGAAGACCTATATTCAAATTTCTGCTCACTTATTCACTGTGTGATCATGGATAAGTCACTAAACTTCTTAGAGCCTCATTTTACTCATCTGTAAAAAGGAGATAATAATACTAGTGCTACCTACCTTACAGGGTTGTTGTAAGTACTCATCATTCAATTCAATAAACATTTATTTGCCAGGAACATTGGAAGAAGCTGAAGATACAAAGACAAAACCAAAACACTCCCTCATCTCAAAGAACTTACATTCAACTGGAGGAGAGGGATGGCATATAAACATATAAGTAAATGCAAAATATATAAAAAGCAATTTGGGGGGGCACTAAGAATGGAAGGATTCAGAAAGGCCTCATAAAAGATAGGAATTGGGCCAACCTTGAAGAGGTTTCTTAACAGCACAATAGTATTCCATTGTATTCATATACCACAACTTGTCCAGCCATTCCCCAATTGATGGGCATCCCCTCAACTTCCAATTCCTTGCCACCACATAAAGAGCAGCTATAAATATTTTTGTACACGTGGGTCCCTTTCCCCTTTCCATGATTTCTTTGGGCAAAAGACCCAAAAGTGGTATTGCTGGGTCAAAGGGTACGGACAACTTTATCACCCTTTGGGCATAATTCCAAATTACTCTCCAGAATGATTGGATCAGTTCACAGCTCCACCAACAATGCATTAGTGTTCCAATTTTCCCACAGCTTCTCCAACATTTATTATTTTCCTTTTTTGTCATTTTAGCCAATTTGATAGGTGTCAGGTGGTACCTCAGAGTTGTTTTAATTTGCATCTCTCTAATCATTAGAGATTTAGAGCATTTTTTCATATGGGAATAGATAGCTTTGGTTTCTTCATCAGAAAACTGCCTATTCATATCCTTTGACCATTTCTCAACTGGGGAATGAGTTGGATTCTTATAAATTTGATTTAGTTCCCTATATATTTTAGAGATGAGGCCTTTATCAGAAGTACTGGCCACAAAAATTGTTTCCCAGCTTTCTGCCTCCCAATTTTGGATGCATTGCTTCTGTTTGTACAAAAATATTTTAATTTAATGTAATCAAAATCATCCATTTTGCATTTTATAATATACTCTATCTCTTGTTTGGTCATAAACTGTTTTCCTTTCCAAAGATCTGATAGGCAGATTATTCCTTTCTCTCCTAATTTACCTATGGTATCACCTCTTATGTCTAAATCATGTATCCATTTTGACTTTATTTTAGTATAAGTGTAAGATATTGGTCTATGCCTAATTTCTTCCATACTATCTTCCAGTTTTCTCAGCAGTTTTTGTCAAGTACTGAGTTCCTATCCCAGAAGCTGGAGTCTTTGGGTTCATTGTTTCAAGTAATTTTTTTTTAGTGAGCAATTGGAGTTAAGTGACTTGCCCAGGGTCACACAGCTAGTAAGTGTTAAGTGTCTGAGGCTGGATTTGAACTCAGGCACTCCTGAATCCAGGGCCGGTGCTCTGACCACTGCGCCATCTAGCTGCCCTGTTTCAAGTAATTTTTGAGTTGATTCTCTAGGATTCTTTAAGTATACCATCATATCATCTGCAAAGAGTGATAGTTTTGTTTCCTCCTTGCCTATTCTAATTCCCTTAATTCCTTTCTCTTCTCTGATTGCTAAAGCTAACATTTCTAGGACAATATTAAATAATAGGGGTGATAATGGACATCCCTGTTTCACCCCTGATCTTATTGGGAAGGCCTCTAATTTATCTTCATTGCATATAATACTTGCTGATGGTTTTAGGTAGATACTGTTTATTATTTTAAGGAAAGCTCCACCTATTCCTAAACTCTAGTGTTTTTATTAGGAATGGGTGCTGTATTTTGTCAAAAGCTTTCTCTGCGTCCATTGAGATAATCATATGATTTTGGTTGGTTTTCTTATTGATGTGGTTAATTATGTTAATAGTTTTCCTAATGTTGAACCAGCCCTGCATTCCTGGTATAAATCCCACCTGGTCATAGTGTATTATCCTGGTGATCACTTGCTCTAATCTCCTTGCTAATATCTTATTTAAGATTTTAGCATCAATATTCATTAGGGAAATTGGTCTATAATTTTCTTTCTCTGTTTTTGCTTTGCCTGGTTTTGGTATCACCACCATATTTGTGTCATAAAACAAATTTGGTAGAACTCCTTCTTCACCTATTTTTCCAAATAATTTGTATAATATTGGAATTAATTGTTCTTTAAAAGTTTGGTAAAATTCACCTATAAACCCATCTGGCCCTGGGGATTTTTTCTTAGGGAGTTCATTAATGGCTTGTTCAATTTCTTTTTCTAATATGGGTTTATTTAAGGATTTTATTTCCTCTTCAGTTAACCTGGGCAGTTGGAGTTTCTTAAACAGTTGTGATGTGGTTAGACCTGTGATTGATGAAGGCCAATTCGATAATTGTATGAATGGTAGATTTGAGATAGGACAGACTTAATGCTAGGAGAGCATTTAAGAGAAGTGAGGAAAAACTGAATTTGGGTAGTAGCTGTTTGAGTATGTAAAAACAAACAGGTGCAAGAGAGATTGTGGAGATAGAATCAATAAAACATGGCAGCTAATTCAGTGAGCAAGAGTGTTTTTTGTTTGTTTGTGTGAGGCAATTGGGGTTAAATGACTTGCCCAGGGTCACACAGCTAGTAAGTGTCAGGTGTCTGAGGTCAAATTTGAACTCAGGTCCTCCTGAATCCAGGGCCAATGCTCTATCCACTGCACCACCTTGCTGAACAAAAGTGAAGAGTTATACATGACTCCTATATTGTGAAACTGGGTGATTGGAAGGATGGTGGTGCCTTAACAGAAAAAGGAAAGTTATATATAGCTATATGAATGTATGTTGCTACTGGTGGGTCATCTGTGGCTGCCAAGGACAGTAAAGTACAACCCAAAAGAACTTCCTTAGTGACATTTAATAAATATGAAATTAGTTCTCAATTACCAGAATGTGGATTATCTGAATAATGTAGACTCTCCACTCTGGGCCCTTGCAAACTCATAGAGGGGAAAGACACATATGCAAATAACTTTTATATAAGGTAGAATACGTGCAAGAGAAAGATACAGGCAAAGTGATGAGAATTTTAAGGATAGATCCCACTGGGTCACCTTCCCCTGCCTTCCATCTCTGTGAGATCAGAAAAGACAGTCCCTTTGCAATATTATTTAGAATCATATTGGATGGGGAAGATACATCTGCTTCCTTTCAAATTGTTTAAAGCATTCTGAAGCCAAAAGAAGTGCTTTGGGGGATTATCTGATGCTGTGGATTATGAGTATCCTGAATCCTCTCTTCTTTAGTGGAAAATTGAGACTTGATTGTATTTGTCCAGTGTGTGTATCTGAGTCTTTATTAGTATGGATCATCAGCCCCCAAAGCATGGGTGTCGTCCAGAATGGGACCATTTGAAGAGAGGTCAACAGCCTCTGATTCTGGACCATGTGATCACAGTGGTGGTCAGTGCAACTCCTTAGATATGGGATAGGGTGAAGGAATCAGGAAGGTATACAGAAATGATAACAACGCCTTCTCTCTCCCCAACAGTATACCTCAGTTATGCTCAGATCTGCCTGGAGATAAAGAGGTGAATTAGATAACTTACATAAGGGCCTTTAAACAGCAGGCTTCAGAGTCCCTTCACACCAGAGAACTGGTCTTCTGTATTCCCTCCTCTGTGGGTTTTTCTCCTCCCTAGAATGCCCTATCCTATGTCCTTCGTTTAAATTCTATCTGTGCTTCAGGGACCATCTCAAATCACAGACTCCTCAACAAAGGCTTCTGAGACCACTCCAGTCCACGGTGATTTATTTCTTTTATGAAATTTTATAATCCTCACTTTCTACGTGACTTATGAGGCACTGAACATACAAGGTTTGACATTACCTTTAATTTTGTCCTGTGTTGCTACCCTGAAAGGCACAGACTTCCTTCTATTTACCTGGATCCTCCATGATTGGGAACCTGGATCAAAATAGATTCATCACTGGAAATACAAATTGAACCAAAAGTCTTAACGCAGCTTTAACCTAAAGCTATTTCAACAAAACAAAACCAAAAAAACCTTAAAGTTTAAACCTGTATTGTTACTTTTGGGACACACTGTATATCACTTTTTAAAAATATATTTGTTTTAAGCTTGGAAAAATTAATGGTATAGCAGAGAACCAGATTCCTGTGTGCTGTGAGCACATCATCTGAACCCTCAACAGAGCTAAAGGCGAGAGACCTAACAAAAAACAAGTAGTGAAAAGTGGCACCCAAAGTGCCTAAGGAGCTGTCCAAGTGCTGAACCGGGGCAGAAGGCTCCTGGAGGTTGCCAGGATTCAGGAGCCCTTCAGGATGGAGTTCTGTCAGGTTATTTAAAATCCAACAAGGCGGTTCTCAAGGCATCTTTTTACCCAGTTCACACAACGCTTGCTCTCATCTTAGTCCTTCCCAACTACTTTCTCATAATACTATCCAGTGGGGAGGACAGTGGGGTGGGGATGAACCAGCTCTCCAGCAGAGCCCCTAAATTTCAAACTCACGTACTCTTATGTAGATGCAGACACGCTATATGAACATATCTGTGCAGACACAATATGAAGGAGAATACACACAATATTCACATGCTCAGACAAACATACAAACGTCCACCAATTCAACGCACATCCATAGAGACACACATTTGCATCCCCAACACATGCTGATGTGCGTCAGCACAGACACACTAACATGTTTACATGCATGTTTTCTGTCTTTGTCTAGGCACACACCCAGCCCGGTTTCTGCCCCAGGGTTTCTCTCCTCATTCCAAATTCCCGAGTCCCGTTTCATCTCTGACTAGGGACTGAGAACTAGAAAAGGGCTAAAGCAGTCTGAGACCCCAGGGAGAGCATCCCCTCTAGCTGAGATGCCCTCGGCAAAACCTTTCCTTTCTCAGCCTTAGTCTCCTCTTCTGTAAAATGGGTAGGTGGAGGCTTAGCCCTGACTGCTCCCTGCTCCAAGGCAGGCTTTAGAATTCTTCCCTGCATCCCGAATGAAGGAGGGTCTGGAAGGCTGAGGTGAATCGAAAGTTGGGGAAAGGGGTCCTTTCCCGGTCCAGTACTTGGACACAGCCAGAACCTCTCCTGAGAACAAGGGTCGGGGAGGGGGCTAAGCATAATGGATGAGTCACCAGCGCATTTAGATTCCTCCCCACCCCCCACCCCCACTCCGCGCCTAGACCGATGGCTCCTCCCCTACGGGGGCGGGCCCGAATAGAATAAAGCTCCACCCCCTCCGACCCGCCCCCGGCCCCCGGTGCGAATCTTGCGCTGGGGAGCGGCGGGCGATGCTGGAGGCGCGCGGAGCTGGGGAGCGGCTGGACTCGGCGCCGCATCTCCCCCGCCCCGAGCGGACTCTGTCCTGCCGCCAACTGCGGCGTTCCTGGACCCTCCGGAACCCCTTGAGCCTCGAGCCGGCAGCTTCCTCCTCGTGACGGGACAGGCGCTGCAGGTGGGTCTCTGAGACCAGTGGCGGGGTTTGGGGCACTCGCGACTTGGCCCTGACGGAGCAGTGGGGATCTGGGCTGGGTGGGTGGAGGAGTTAAATTCGTTGAGGTTCGAGGTTGGGGGACACAGCAACCGGAGTGGGCTGCGTGTGTGTGTGTGTGTGTGTGTATGTGTGTGTGTTGCGGGGCGGGGGGGGGGGTGTTCTGTGGCTTTCCGGGGCCCTAGAGTGGGAAAAACTGAGTCCCTCTGGGGAGGGGGGCAGCGAAGACTAGCTGTGAAAGCCGAACAGAGCCGCCTGTCAGGCTGAACACGCGGACTCCCCACGGGGTGGGGGAGGGGTGCTTCGGGCCCAGAGAGGGTCTGGGAGCAAAAGTTCTCTGGAGCAGCTCCCCGGAACGAACCACATGTGCTCCGCTATATCCCCTTACCCCATCGCCCCTCCTTATACCCTTGTCTCTGGACATACAGGACCCAAAGCCCTGGGTGCAGAAAGGCTAGCTCAACTGGGAGCTAGATGGTTGTCGACTGACCCCCTTATACTAATAGATCAAAATTCAATTAAATCAGCATTTGTGAAGTGGCACCTACTGTGTGCAGGGCACTCCGGGGTGCCGGGGGGGGTCTGTTTTGCCCATTTCCCTTCTCTTTGCTCGGCTCCCCAAGTTCCATCCCCCCAATCCCTTCCTGTATCCCGAAGGGATCCCCCCCATCTTCTCTCTCTCTCTCTCTCTCTCTCTCTCTCTCTCTGCTCAGACCAGGCACTAATTTCCATGACAACCGGGAGTTCTTTATTGGTGACAAAACGCCCAGGGGGCTGGAAAAGATTTGGGTGGGGGCTGGGAGAGAAGGAGTTAACCCATTTTGGAATCCGGGCTAAGCATCCTCATTCCCATTCTTTGGCCCAGACCTTAGAGGCAGGGTTGTTCCAGCCGCAGCCTAAGGTCTCAGATGGGGCTGGGGGTGCTCACGTGCAGGCCGGGTGCCCATGAGTGCGGGTGTCCATGTGTTCGGGTCGGTGACGGGGGGGGGGGGGGGGAGTGGGGCGTGGGTGCAGACACATGTACACGAGTGAGATGGGGGAGGGGCTAGCAGGCACATGTTTCTGGCTGGGGGGGGAGGGGGCTTGGGGCTCGTTAGTCTGTGCATTCGTGCATCGTGCATATATGTGCACGTAGGGGCTCCATCTATGAGGCAATTTTCCCAGAGTGGAGCCTGAGGCTGGGGGGGGGGGGGGGAGGAGCAGAGATAACTGACCTGTGAAGCTGGAGAAGGGTCTCCAGGTGCTCAGCTTGTTATCTGCAAGGCTGTACATTGTGTGTATGTATGGGTGGGGAGGGGAACATGAGAGAAGGGGGGCCTAGTTTGGGGCCTTTGGCAGCCCGCCCAGCTGTGAACTTCCAATTAGGCCCCTCCCTAGTGTCTTCCACTTTCTGTCCTGAGGAGCCTCATTTCTAGAAAGTCCCCCTCCCACCCCTAGAATCCCTGACAAATGGTCATTCTATACTACCTTTGTCCCCACTTACTGCTCTGCCCAAGGAATTGTGTCTCTCTGCTTCCTGAACAAGCTCCCCCTCTAATGGTGTGGAACCCCCTCCCTCCCAGAAGAGTAGCTTCCTCTTTCTCTCCCCTTCTGTTCCCCACCCCCTCCCAACCCTTCCAAAGGTGGCATTACCCCCGCACTGGACTAGAGCTAAGGTGTTCTCTCTCCTTGGGGAACCAGGGTGAGGGGCAGAGTCTGGAAGAAGGACAGAGGCCTGAGCTTCTCTTTGTGTCCCAACTCCTCCTGAAGCTCAGTCTGTTCTCTATTGGAATCTGAGGAGGCCAGAATATGATGGGGTGGGGCCTGCCAGTGACAGCATGGGACACTTTCCCACCTCCAATTTTATAGGAATTGAATGATCCTCAGGACAATAACTACAGGTAGAAAAGGATAATTGGGAAGCACCAAGGATAGGTACATGACTATAGCCCTCCTAGCAGTCTGGGGGGTGGGGGGGGGAGGCATTGTTTCCTGAAATACAGTCTCATAGTGGAAGTTAGGTCTTGGGGTTCTTATCTCTCCCCCTATGAAATTGATTTCACACTCACCATTCTTGGTGTTAAGCAGTGGGATGTTGTCTGGGGTGGGGGGTAGACAAGAGAAGTGGGGGGAGGTGGGAGATGGAGAATAGATATCCTCCCTACCCTAATTTCTGGGGGCTGTGTGTGTTCAGGGGCTGAGGTTAGGTGGCTGCTCTAGAGAGATCACTGTGTTAAAGGAGTCTGTATTGCCTCTTGGTAACACTACCCTCCCACAATATCTTTGTGTCTGTCTTCTGTCACCTTCTTGGAACGCCAATTCTTCTCCTCCCCTGCCACCTCTCACTGGTGTAGAAGCAGAAAATCTTTCTCTTTGAGAGCCAGAGGCACAGGACAAGGGAGAAACTGAGGCACAGGGAAAGGAATGAGATTACGCAACTGACGTTCCTATACTATCCATTTTCCTTTTCTAGTTCCACTTCCTAACAGATCCCTGGAGGGGAGGGCCTGCTGGTCAGAGGTGGAGACTGAAGCAGCCCTGGTGACCTTATGATTTGTTTTACCCCAGCTCTCAGCCCATCAGCCACACCTCTTGCTCCATAGTTTTTGCTTGGGGATGGGGGTAGGGTTGGGGAGAAAGGGGAGGCTTAGTCTGCTAGGCCTTGGGCCTGGATGATTCTAGGGAAAGTGTTCAGGGCAGATTTGGTTTGGGAAGGGCAAGGGATGAGCAGGGAAGGTGGTGGCTCAGATCTCGACTTTCAAGCTCCTGTATTCCCTCCCCGAACTCTTGCGACATGTTGAAGCTGACGACAAATCCTAGCTATTTTTCCTCCTGAATGTCTGTGCCAGCAGGGAGGAGAGGGAGTGGAACTACAGTGGGTGCTGAGGGCAGAGCTACAGTCTCTCCTAGGTGAGTTGGGACTGACCTGCTCCTGTTTTTCCAATCCGTGGCCCCAATGCAGTGTCAAGAGCCAAGTTGCTTTTTCATCTCTTGGGAGACATTGTGGTAGCAGGGGCTGGAACAGTTTAAAGCAACTGGCTGCTTTTCCTGCTCCCAGATCTGTCTGGCCTGGTTTGGAGGTTTGGTGGGGACCTCATTCCTAGCTCCAGATGATGAGAGTCCAGCACTTTTTCCTCCCACCCCTTCTTGTTTCTACTCTTTCAGATGTGGGGGGGGGCATGAGGAAGGGGAGCAACCAATACTAGAGAGAATGGGAAGGTACCTGGAACAACTTCCTGCCCCTTTCTGTCTTTGAGGGCTGGAAACTCCACATGCTTTAGGGGTCCCCTAAAGTGCTTTGAGATCACAGCTCTGATGGCCTCCCTGCAAAAAAGGGTGTGTTCACTGGCTCTCTCTCCTCCCCTCTGCCCATTCACTCTGCAGCTCTCTTAAGCCATTTTCTCATTTTCTCTCTCCAGTTCTCTCCCTCTACTGCTTTTTCTCATTCTGTGTTACCCAAACTGGTGGGTATGTTCTCTTCCCTTCCCCCCACAAAGTTCCTTGATTTTAATCACTTTGTCTTTCCCTTGCTTTCATACACCTGTTCTCAGTCTCTCCACCCCTTTCTATGTCACCCCTTTGTTTCTCTTTACTTTTAGTCTCTGCCTTTCTCCATTCTCCCACCTCTCAGCCTCTCTAAGAATAACAGAAACTGAGAGTTAGAAGGGAATATTATCTAACCCCTGGCTCTACCTCTCCTCCCCCCACCACCTTCTCACTCCCTAGCCTCCTCCTAGGGTGGCTGGGCTGTGGTGTGAGAAAGAAACCTCACCCAGCAGTGATAGAGTTAGATACCCAACCTACTGATAAACACATCCTAGGTAAGAGGGGGCTGGCTCTCTGGCCCATTAACTCCCTTTCCCCCACCTCCTCCCCTTTTTTTCAAAACTACCATTGCCATAGAAACACCTGCTCATGTTTCCTGATGGATGTTCATCCCCTTTCTTTTCCCTGCTTTCCAGGAGATTCCCCCATGACTGATTGTAAAGTGTATGTGGTGGTGAGTGGCGGGGGTTGGAGTGGGGGGGACTCCCTAATTTCCCTGGGGGAAGGAAACTGTCTAACTGGCTAAGGGAGCAAGGGTCGGATCTTAGTACCATGAAGGGTCAAACTTCTCATCTTAGGTCCACTTTTCTCCTTGTATCCTCATGGAGGGAGAGCTATAAAGCTATTGGAGGGAGCAGGATATGAGGCCTGGTTACCCCACCCCTTACCCCCAGCAAAAAACAAAACAAAACAAAACAAAAAAACAACCCTCCCCAGCCCCAGTGTCTGGGGAAATTGAATGATTGGGAGGATGGAGTCAGAATTATGGGAACAGTTGAATCAACCAAAACAAATGAGAATGAGATCATAGGACTCAGCTGAAAGAAACTTTAGAGATAATTAAATACAACCATTTAATTTTGCAGAAGAGGAAACTGAGGCCCAGAGAGGCTGAGTGACTTAACCAAAGTCACACAGACTATAAACAGGAGAGAAGGCCCTGGAACCAAGGTCTTTTGACACCCAAGTCCAATGATCTTTCCATTACATCATAATACCTACAACACTGACAAAAAGCCAGGAATCTCACTTTACCCATTCCTCTTCCCCTGGAAGGAAGCTGCAGGGGCCTTGACTTTGGACGCTGAGTACCTGGCAACTATAATCAGCTGGAGGGGAGACTGAACAGACCCCCCTGACTTGAACTGCCCTGGACTGTGATGCTCAGGGGGAGACAAGAAGGTTCAGGTAGTCAAATCAGGTCAGTTTTCCCCTCCTGGAGGCAAGGAATACCCTGTTGGTGGAAGAAAGGAGGAAAAGAGGAAAGGGAGAACTCCCTGTGGAGTGAAGGCCCTGGAACAATGTGGGCTGGGTCAGTTCCCTGTGGAGACAGGATAGGGGTTCCTGGGTCCCTAGAGGTTTTTCAGGGTAGGTGGGGGAGGCCACAGGCAGAGATGATATTCACAGCTGCCACTAAATCAGGAGGTGTCGGTAACAGCAACCACAGTGAGAAAGGAGCAGGGGGCCCTCCCTTCTTCCTTCTTTCCCTCTCCGCCTCCCTCCCTGTGACCCAGTGGGAGGGGGAGGCAGTTGGCTGTGTCTTGATAATGCTAACTCATGCAGGGACTGACCCCCAGGCAGCCCCAAAGTAAGAGAGAATGAAACATTTTTGGCCCAAAACCCCCAAAAAACAAAAAACACCAACCCAAGAATAGAGAGGAAGAAAAAGAAAAGGACCTTTTGCTAGTCTGTGGCCAAAGAGGACGGGTAGATCATAGGATTTAGAAAGGAAAGGTATCATAGAGATCAGCGAATTTGACCCCTCCCCTTTTTACATGGAAGAAACCCAGACCCAGAGAGACTTGCCCTCAATAAAAATAAGAAGAGCTGGGACTGGCATCATGGAGAGATAGGTGGGCAGAAATAGACTAGCCTGAAGAGACATACCCTCCCAGAGTCAGCCGGGGCAGGACCCAGGATCTAGGGGCTCAAGCTCCCTCCCTGGGTAAAGGTTCCCTATAGTACAGTAGCAGGTGAGTGACTCACCTCCACCCCAGGGCCAGTCTATGATTCAGAGAAGCATCTTTGGGCTTCGTGGACAAAGAGTTACTCCCACATCCCCTGGGGCCCCAGAGTCCTTAAACAATCCAGAGCTTGAGAGAGATTGGTCAGGCTCAGGCCCTTGACCTTAACAACATCTAAGGCTGAGTTAGAAGTGGTTCATTCCCCACCCTCAAACACACCACATTAAGGGAAGGCCAGCTTGCATTTGGCTGGGAGTGCATCTTAGACAAAAAGAATAGACTCAGCCTATTTCAAGTTAAGGGGAGGGAGTTCCCTATGAAGGGGCAATCTTTGGAGGTCATAGGATTTAGATTTAGGGCTAGAACCTTAGTCCAATCCCAGATGAAGAAATTGAACCCTAGAAAGATTAAGTGATTTGAATACAATCTGAGCCTCAAATCAGGATAGATTGGAATGAATTAGGGCTTGGGGATCCTCTATCAGGGAAGATGAGGACTGGGGGAGGGGGATAATCTTAGGTTAAATCCTCTCTCCCCCTCCGCTTCCAGCTTCTCATTTATTCTATTTTTTCCATTTCCTTTTTTTTTTAAACAAAACAAACCCTCAGGGCAGTAGCACACCATTAAAATATGGAAAACAATCCTCAGCAACAGGCAGGATGTATCCCAGGGAAACAGAGGAGCAGGGATCAATGACAGACTGGCTTCCCCTTGTCCTTGCATCTCTGCCTCCCTTCTTCCCTTCTCTGGCTTTCATAATGGGGAAACTGAGGCCTGGCATGGGAAAGTGCATGCATTTACCTGGGTTGAATTCGTGTCTGTTTGTCACACAGATCTTCTTTTTGTTGATACCCTCACACTTGATTGTGAGAGATGTAGAGAGAGGTCTGGTCTCAGGAAGGTTCTGCCTTTCCCAGTGCAAAAAGTGAGCCAGGCGTGTAAAAGTACACCCATGTGCCTACATGCAATACGGATTATTTGGCTGTAGATCTGTCCTCCTTGTGTTGATATTCAACCATGCAGTAGTAGGAGGTAGAGGCCTGATCTCAGGAGTGTTCAGGGGCTTTCAACAGAGGGACCTCTAACCTCAGCCAACAGCCTAGAGGGAGGGCCCCTAAGCTCTCCAGATAGGAGGGAGGCGTCTGAGATGCAGTTTATTCAATATGCTAATGGTGGCCTTGAGTCCCAGTGTACCAACCGCCCTGCCCCCCAAGGTTGTGATGATAGCACGGGCACTGGGTTTTGTGGTGAACACAGACTTTCCCTGGCCAGCAGGAGGTTAGCCTCCCAAGTTCCAGGGAAGAGGGAATTGGAGGGGGTGGTGAGGTAGAAAGAGGGGAGACCAGACCAGGGACCAGGTTCCAGAGGTGAGAATAGGCTGGGAGGCAGTTGAAGGGGGGCAGGGAGGGAGATTTGGTGAAAGCTCAGTATCTCAACAAGGCATCAATGCAGTTGGGGAGCAGATGGTGAGAGTGGGCGAAGAGTGGGGAGGGGGAGGGGGCATGAAGAGGGCCTTATTGTTACCCTGGGAAGAACCAAAACGCTCCCTGTTGTCTGGCTCCGTGTTTTGTTCCAGTGTCTGAGACTGGCCAGGCTGCAGCAGGAGGGATTTGGTTAGAATGGAGGAGACGCTTTACCATAGCGAGGGCCCTTTCTGTTAAATGCGGATCTTTTCCTGGGGAGTGAAAGACCTTCAGAGAAGCAAAGGCCTCCGACTGAGGGTGAGGTAGGCTCTGTCCTGCCTGAATGCAGGGATGGATGCCCTTCTGTCCATTTGTCCTGAGGGGGTAGAAACTCTGGAGGGCTGCTTCAGGAGAAAGCCTCTATCTCCTCACAGCAGATGGGCTTGTATATTATCTGGGGTCATCAAGATGGGCTCTCCAGAAAGAAGAGGAAGAGGAAGAGATTACATCAGGAGGTGTCAGAGGCAGAGCCTGGGTTTCTACATGATCACAAAAGAGCTAGTTTCTTGTTGATATCTCACTCTTTGCAGACAGTTTTAGCATAGCAGATAAGGTGCTGGACCTGGGGTCTGGAAGACCTGGGTTCAGATTCTACTCCTGACATTTACTGACTGGATAAATCATTTAACCTTTCTGAGCCTGAGACACCTTCCTAAGACTTATCTCCTGGGTTTTAAAAAGATTCGATCTGTGTTGGTGAAAAAAGTTCCCACGCTAAAGAAACAGACAAACTAACAAAATCATAGATACTTGACCTAACATCTGGAACAGCATAGAAGAAAGCACCTTCAAGATTGTCTGATCCAACCTCCCCCACCCCATTCTATAGAGAGAAGACTGAGGCCAAAAGAAGGAATCCAAGGTTATACAACAGGAAGTAAAAAATTGGAATTTGAACCCAGATCTTCTGACTCGGAAGCCAGCATTCTTTCCATTACACCATCTTACCAGTTTCCTTCCTTGCCCACCATTCTCCTGTGCTCATGGTCTTATTCCACAGAACTCATCAAATGCTTGTGTACAGGTGGCACAGGCAGAAGGGGAGACAGGACTGAGTTAGACCGGGTCCCTCCTCTCCAGGACCTTCCAATCTAATAGGAATAAGACAGACACAAACCACTACAAGGTGGAATGTAAGCTGCCTTTAGAGAAGTAGAGAGGTTAATGAAGGGCTTAGAGCAAGAGTTCTTAATCTCTTCTGTGTCATGGGCAACCTACCCAGAATGATGTGGGGTTGATTTTTGTTTGTTTCTTGGATTGGTTGGTTTTTGAGACCAGGTCTCTCTATTGTTCAAACAGGAGGTTCAAATCTGGCCTCAGAAACTTACTAGCTGTGTGACCCTGGACAAGTCACTTAACCCCATTTGCCTCAGTTTCCTTATCTATAAAATGAGCTGGAGAAGAAAATGGCAAACCGCTCCAATATCTTTGCCAAGAAAACCCCAAATGGGGTCACAGAGTCAGACACAACTGAAACAAAGGAACAACAAAAACTCCCTATTGTGTCATGGCTGGGAGTGTAGCAGCCTCTCACAGGCCCAGTTCTATTGCTGATGGACATGGAAGCTTAGACCTGCTTCACTTCCAACCTAGGCTGGTTTGCCCCCTCCTTAGGCAGGTTGGCAGCTCCCTTTTACTGGGGGCTCGCCATTTTGGTACCAAACTTGGTGCAGATGCCCCATTCAGCTTGAGCCCTGCTGCAGCTGAGATCTCCTTAGCCCAAGTGATCTCTACCAGCCCCAGTAGCAAGGATTATACGTGGGCTCACCACCCCCAGCCAGACTAATGGGTTTTTTTAATGCATAAAATAAAATACACAGGATTACAAAGGAAACCCATTATATAAACAGTAATTATATATTTTTAAGCAAGTTCATGGATCCCTGGAGAGGATGGAGAACTCTGTCCTGGTTGTGTGGTAGGAAATCAGAGAGGCTTCACATAGAGGCAGTATTTAAGCTGGCACTGGAAGAAAATGCAGATTTTATTAGGAGGAGGTTAGAGGGAGGACATTCTAGTCAGAAGGAATAGCAGGAGCCCAATGGACAGGGCAGAGGCACCCCTCTGGTGGGAGGGAATATGGGAGCAGAAGGAACAGAGGAAGATAATAGGACTCAACACCATCCTCCACCTCAACTGCTTTAGCAGCGGCAAGTAGAGCTTCTGAGGCCTGATGGGAGCAGTGCTACTGGGACCCTGGAACACAGAGAGGGTTGGGCCGAGGACCTGCATTCAAGAAAACTGCCTTGTGGTGCAGTAGATAAAGCACTGGCCCTGGATTCAGGAGGACCTGAGTTCAAATGTGACCTCAGACACTTGACATGTACTAGCTGTGTGACCCTGAGCAAGTCACTTAACCCTCATTGCCCTGCAAAAAAAAAAAGGGAAAAAGAAAACTGCCTTGGAGGGCTCTGAAGTGTGATTCTTGTCAATTCTCAACTCTGTCCTACTAGAGAGAAGCCAGTCAATCAGGGTTTATTGAGTACCTGCTATTTGCACTCTACTAGGTGCTAAGGATGCAAAGACAGAAATGAGGTAGCCCTTAGGGAGCTTACCTTCAGTGGATGGAGATTGTGTGTGTGTGTGTGTGTGTGTGTGTGTGTGTGTGTGTGTGTGTGTGTGTGTGTGTGTGTGTGTGTGTGTGTGTGTGAGAGAGAGAGAGAGAGAGAGAGAGAGAGAGAGAGAGAGAGACAGGGAGACAGAGAATATGAAATAATACAAGGTAATTTGAAAGGGGAGGGCCTTGCAGATGGGGAGATTAGGAAAGTTCCCTCCAGAAGATGGTGTATACGCTGATCTTTTAAGAAAGTGAGAAATTTGTAGGAGCAGAGATGAGGAGGGGGAGGGGGAGTGTTTCAAGCATGAGGGCTCTGAAGGGGCAGGAGATGGGATGCTGTGGATGAAGAACTCCAAGAAAGTTAATTTGGCTGGACCAAAGATTGTGTGAAAGGAATCAATGTATAAAACATCTGGAGAAGTGAGCGGGGATCAGGTTGTGAAATGTAAAAAAAAAAAAAAACAACTCTGAGACTGAGGTTCCTAAAACAGTGGATATTCTCCAGATCTTGTAATAATGCCTGACTGTGGCTCAAACAAAGAAGGTGCTCAGTTAATGTTAGTTGAATGGAATGGAATTACATGATAGGTTTAGCCTTGTTTTATTACAGTGCCTTTGCTGAAGTCTTCCTCTGCTACCTTATGGTGTGGAGAGTAGCCTTCGGCTCTGGAAGGCTACGCTGGTCTTCCAGATGGATGGAGCTAACAAGCAGAAAAGGCTGCCAAGAAGGCTTGGGTGATGGCATTATACATCTGTTGTTCAAGGACTAGCCTGGCTATGTTCATCACCAGAGGCCGTCCAACAAGTGATGAATTGTTTTGGCCACTGTAATGCAACAAAGACTGAGTCTTGACAAGTGCCCTTAGGCATTCCTTTGCCCATGCCTGTGGTGGGGATGTCCAGATAGAGAGGCAGTACAGTGGATTTACACTTCCCCAGTCTCATGCCAAGGAGAATGTTGTTGTTATTTCATCATTTCAGTCCTGTCAGAACTCTTCATTACCCCTTTTGGGGTTTTCTTGCCAAAGATACTAAAGTGGTTTGCCATTTCCTTCTCTAGCTCATTTTACAGATGAGGAAACCGAGGCAACAAGGGTTAAGTGACTTGCCCAGGGTCATACAGTTAAGACATGTCTATGGCCAGATTGGAATTCAGAAAGATGAGTCTTCCTGACTCCAGGTCTGATATTCTATCCACTTCACCACCTAGCTACCCCAAGGAACATAAGAACCCCGGGCCACTGGCCATGTCATGAACCAGGGTTCAGCTTGAAATCTCCCTTCTTGCTTCCATTTCCATGTGTTCTGTAATTGTTTATCTTTTTAACTAAAAAAATGTTATCAATATCTTTTTTTTAATCGCCTTCCCTTCCAAACATATTCTTCTACCCTCCCCTTTCCAGCAAGTCATCCCCCTGTAACAAGGAATTAAGAAAAACAAGAGCTGTTCAACAAAATTAACCAATGTATCAGTTGAGTCTGGCCCCATAGTCCTCCAGCTCTACAGAGAAGGGAAGGTGGTGCCTTTTCTAGAACTATTTCTAGAGCTCTGGACCCAAAAATGCACCAGACCTTCTAAATGAAGCCTGTGGCAGAGTTTCAAAAAATTACAAGTCCCTACGGGTAAGCCACTAATAGATGGATGCTCCCCAGTTGCCACCATATGGAAGAAGGCAGGCAGCTAGCTGAGGCAGGGGTTTGTTTTTTTGTTTGTTGTTTTTTGGGGGGGAGGAAGGGGTTTTAAGGCAAGCTGGGAGGACTCCCATTTGTGTAGCCCATTCAGGCATCTTAAGTGCTTTTTTCAAAACAACTCTAGGAGACAGATAGCAGCAGGTACTTGATCACAGTCACTCACGTGTCACAGAAGCATCTTTCAAAGCTAGGGCCAGGTACTCTAAACCTGACCCACTGACCACTGTGCCACACCCCATCTCATGGGACCTTAGGTCTTTGTTTATATTCTAATCTAGGGTTAGATGCCCGACAAAGGTCTCGATGCCCTCTTTCTATAGCACTAATCACAAATATCACATGCGATCCATCATAATTGATAGGAATGGATACCAAACCATTTAAAACACTAAAATGAAAGTGAGTTGCCATTATAGGGGGTGGATCGGGGAGGGCAGACCTTGGATTTCATTGGTATAAGGAACCCCCAGAACAGAAGCTTCCTCTGCCAATGCAAATTGGCCAGTTTTTTTATCCCAGTGACCTCAGAGAGTTATCTGGGGGCGCAGAAAGCTGCAGTGACTTTCTTGGGGTTACATGGTCAGACTGTGCTGAAGGTGAGACAAACCCAGTCTTTCCTGACTCTGAGGCAGACTGCTTCACTTACTAGGATGAGCCTAGCCAGAGCAGAGTGACCAGGAGATTATGTTCTATGAGGATCCATGGAAGGAAATGGGGGTTCTTGACTTGTGGAAGAGAAGACTTGGGAAGGGACATGAGAGCTATCTCCAAGGGCCATGGTGTGGAAGAGGGGTTTAGATTTATTTATTTATTCTGCTTGGTCCCAGAGGACAGAACAAAGAGGAATGGGAGGATAATGACAGGGTTTGGCTGAGTGCAAGAACAAACTCCTCTTTCCAACTCCACACCTATGTTCATGTTCTTAATAATAATAATAATAATAATAATAATAATAGCATATATATTATCGTAAGGTTTGCAAAGTTTTATCTCATTTGAGCCTCACAACAATCCTGGGAGCTAGGGAATATTATCACCCCCATTTTACAGATGAAGAAACTGATGCATAGAGAAATTAAGTTGACTAGCTCGGTGTCACACAGGTGTCTGAAGGAGGATTTGAACCCATGTCTTTCTAATTCCAAGTCCAGTGCTTTATCCATGGCTCTTTCCCTTCTATCCAAATCCTATTCCTGCTTTAAGGCTCAGCTCAAATGCCAAGCCCCCTGCTCCATCAAGCCTTTCTTGAGCTCTCTTTATCCCCTTTGAATTACCATAGCACTTGTTTGTATCACTCATATCTTAGTGGTCATAGTAGAATGTATGTTTCTTAAGGGAAGGGACATTTCTGTCTGTCTGTCTGCTGCCTGTTTGTCCCTCCTTCCATCTGTCTATATCTTTTTATCTATGTAGTTATGTAGTTATTTATTTATGGTATATGTGTGTGTGTCCCCAGACCACCTAGCACGGTGCCTTGCTCATAGCCAGCATTCTAAAAATGCTTTTGAAAAAAATAAAAATAACTAAGTAAATGAACGAATGAATGAATGAATGAACAAATAAATAGATAAATAAATAAACAAATAAGTAAATTAATGAATGAACAAATAAATGGATAAATGGATGAATGAATGAATAGATAAAATTGAAAAATAAATAAAAATGCGTTTGAGAGGGGCAGCTAGGTGGCGCAGTGGATAGAGCACCGGCCCTGGAGTCAGGAGGACCTGAGTTCAAATCTGACCTCAGACACTTAACACTTGCTAGCTGTGTGACCCTGGGCAAGTCACTTTTTTTTCTTTTTCTTTTCTTTTCTTTTTTTTTTTTTGAGAGGCTACAGGGGTTAAGTGACTTGCCCAAGGTCACATAGCTAGTGTCAAGTGTCTGAGTTTGGATTTGAACTCAGGTCCTCCTGAATCCAGGACTGGTGCTTTATCCACTGTACCACCTAGCTGCCCCCTGGGCAAGTCACTTAACCCCAATTGCCTCACCCAAAAGAAAATGCTTTTGAGAGTGGAAGGATGGTAAGCAAAAAAACAATTAGAAATGTCCCAAGGCAGAACATTGGGGGGAAAGGGGGAAGGTGTGGAGAGAAGAGGAGGAAATAGAGGACATCAGATAAAACCTCTCCATGTCCCAGAATCAGGAGTGAAGAGGAGGTGATTCTGTGTTGTGAACAGGTTTGACTAGATGCCCTCTGAGGTCTCTCTCTCTTTTTTTTTTTTTTAGTAAGGCAATTAGGGTTAAGTGACTTGCCCAGGGTCACACAGCTAGTAAGTATTAAGTGTCTGAGGTCGGATTTGAACTCAGGTACTCCTGAATCCAGGGCCAGTGCTCTATCCACTGTGCCATCTAGCTGCCCTCTGAGGTCTCTTCTAACAATGAGATTCTGGACTCTGAATTTTCATCCCAGGTCTCTAGACACTGGGATTACTCTAGCCTGGTAGGTGCCCCAGGATCTGAACTATCTGTTTTACAGTGGCAAGATGGTCCTCTGGTTTAGAATTTATCCTACCATGGTTGTTCCTTACTGAGACAGATAATTAAGCGCTATCTGAAATCATACTTTCTTCCTGGGCCCTTGAGAAACCCAGTGCCTTGTTGGCCTCTTAGAGTTTGCTGCTTTTTATTTGTTGAACACTTTCCTATCTGTTGGTCTCACTGGCTGTCGCACTTAGGCGGCGCTCATTTCATACTAAAGTTTCCAAGGGACCTTCAAAACCTTTCATATCCATTGTCTTTATTTCATCCTCCCAACGACCCCTGCAGGGTAGACATTATTATTATTTCCATTATTAAAATGAGGAAACAGGCTCAGGCAAGGTACAGTGACTTGCACAATTAAGTTCAACAAGCATTTATTAAGTGCTTACTATGTGCAAGGTTTTGTACTAGGCACTGGGAATAAGAAGCTGGAAAATGACACAGGCCTTGCCCTCTGAGAGCTTATACTCTAAAAGGAAAGATAAGAACACAAGACACGAGTTAAGTGGAACACAAAATAGAACATGGCAAGGCCAAAAGGGAAATCCTAGTAAAGCAATCAGAGTATAAGAGAGGGAGGTGTTTAATAAATCACCAAAGCCCAGGTCTAAGCTTTTGGTTTCATCTCTATATGGTGTCTGCAACAGGGAAGGCACTTTGGAGATTAAGACTCAATCAGGGGGTCAGCTAGGTGGCACTGCAGTGGATAAAGCACCGGCCCTGGATTTAGGAGGACCTGAGTTCAAATCCGACCTCAGACGCTTGACACTTACTAGCTGTGTGACCCTGGGCAAGTCACTTACCCCTCATTGCCCCACAAAAAACAAGACTCAATTCAACCTGAAGAATGGGGGGAAGGGAATAAGTATTGATTAAGTACCTACTATGCTCCAGGTACTAATCCTTTTTATAAATATTATCTCACTGTGGTGCTATTATCATTTTATAGTTGAGTAAAGTGAAGCAGACAGAGATCCAGGGTTACATAGCTAGTAAGTGTCTGTGGCTGGATTTGAACTCAGGTCTGTACTGAGGTTGGAAAGCTAGGTTGAGACCAACTCCTGGAGAGCTTTGAAAACCAAACAGAAGAATTTGGTCTTGAAACTAAAGGTAATAGGGAACCACTGGAGTTTATTGAGTAGGAGAGTGACATAGTCAGATCTGCCCTTAAGGACAACTACTTTGTAAACAGTGTGGATGATTGGCAGGGAGCAGGGAGATTTGAGGCTGGGAGACCAATTATATGTAAGGGGTAAGGATTTGGCTTTCAAGGGTATCTGATGGCTTCAGGGATAGACATCGCAGAGAGGGAAAGATACAGTACAGAGGCTCTGAGCTTTCTTAATTCCCCTTCTCCCCTCTAGACAGAGGGGTCCTCTGACAATCTATGGGGGGTAGTCTCTGAACCTTTATTCTCTACTGCATGATGGAGCAAGGAAGCTAAGGTGTTCCCCCTAGCCCCATCCATAGCCAAGTGGGCCTGTCCCCAGGAGATGGGGGCGTACAGAGACTCGGGACCTTGCTTCTTCCTTTTTCTTGGGAAAAGGTACTAAGGAGGCATCCCCTTAGCAACAATTTGTTACTGGCCTCACAGGTTGAGTGAGACCTATCAGCAAGAGGCAAGTGCGATATGGGAATGGGGAGGGAGAATAGCTTCTGCCTTAGTGGAAGGAGGATGAGGTCTGTGTTACTGACCCCCCTACCTACTTCTGATGGTCCCTCACTATTGCAGAAGTGATGGGTGTCCCAGCTGTGCTGAGGAAACTGCCCAGAGAGCCAGGGAACCTGTGCTCCACTGGGGACAGATCCTTCCCATGGGCCCTTTTACAGCAGTTCAGGAGGAAGTGGTAAGAATCTGAGCTCCCAGACGTGGCCCCTGGGCCTGTCCTTTAGGGGATAGCTAATCTTCAGTGGGCCAGGGGTTTTGCCTCTGTACCCAAACTAATACTGGGGCAAGTTCCCCCAAATTTCTGTTGCAAAAAAAAATTTACTTCTAGCTTTCTTGTTTATTTACATGTGTAAATTCATTTGTTTATTCATTCAACAAACTCTTCATTAAGTATTGACTATGTGCATGCTCTTGAGGTTGGTCCCGGGAGGAGAAACAGAGATATATTAGAACTCACAGGTAAGACACGCAAACAAATCAATTAATGCAACTTAGCACAGGATAAGTATAAAGTATCATAAAATAAGATGGTCTCAGTCATTGATTGGATTTATATCTTATATGAGAGGTAATCGAGTGTTGTAGATAGTTAGCTGGCCTCAGGGTCAGAAAGACCTGGGTTCAAGTTCTACCTTTTACACATAATAACTGTGAGACCTTGGGCAAGTCACTTAACCTCTCAGTGGCCCTGGCAACTCTTAAGATGAGAAGTTTCAGAAAAGGCGCCTGTCTGCATTGGAAAATGAAAGTCTTCACTGCAGGTTCCCTCTGTCAATGAAATTGTAGGTCAGGTAAAAAAATGTATTATGTATTTATATCCCATGCAACAATTCAAATATTTATCAAAGGCATGTTGTGTACAGAGGCTGGGGAGAAATGCACACTTTGGAAAAGCCCATCCATGAAGTGAACCTCTTATTTGCTCTCAGAGTGTAAGCTGGGAATGGGCCTGACACCCCATAGGCACCCGTATAGAGCCATGCACAAAAAGCTGTTTTAAAAGGTGACCTTGTCTTATTCAATAGATTTGTTCCTGAAAAAGTTGCATATAAATAAAATTTATGTAAATCAAATCCTATTTTAAACCCTCCTTTAAAAAAGCCTGGGAGTGGCATAGTAGAAACAGCTCTGACATCAGAGGACCGAGTTTGAATGTTGGCCCTGCTGCCCACCAGCACCGTTGTGGGGTTCTGTTCCCTCACTTGTAAATGAGGGCATCGGACTACATGATCTGAGGTCTCTTCCAGGCCTAAAGTCTGTGATCTAAATCCAGACAGCAACAAATCCTGCAAATGTGAAGGACCTGTGTGGCAAATCCTTTCTAGAAGAGAAGACTCAAGCCCCAATTTCCTTTGAAAATCTGGATGAAAAATCTGCAGGTTGCTTAACTCAGGGCCCAATGGGACTTTTCTGGATGGCATTGGAAGCTTAGCTGCCTTAGGCCTCGGTGGGCAGTGTGGTCAGAGGCAGAGAGGAATGAGTCCAGGTTAAGCAAGTGCTGGGCTGCAGGCAGGGTCCTGGGAAGGAGGCAGTATATTCAAACCAGTCTCTGAGTCAAAAATACATTCAAGTCAGACTTCTGGGTTGGGAATTACCAACTCCTATTTCTGGGCTCTGCCCAGCCTCAACCTGGCAGAGTGAATACACTTCTTAGAATTGGCATGTTGCTCAAAGTAAAAAGCATGCTCGAGTCAAAAGTGGCCTTGGAGTCAGGAGCTCTTGGTTGGTTCAGCTCAGACATGTATAGGCTCTGCGACCTTGGCTTGTCCCTCAATTTTTCTGAGAATCGGGGTCTTCATTTAGAAAATGGAGATAATGATATTGACATGACTTACCTCACAGGGCTGTTTTTTGAAGAGAGAGCTTTGCACAGCTTAAAATGCTATGGAGGGGGGCAGCTAGGTGGCGCAATGGATAGGGCACTAGCCTTGGATTCAGGAGGACCTGAGTTCAAACCCAGCCTTAGACACTTACAAGCTGTGTGACCCTGGGCAAGTCACTTAAACCCCATTGTCCTGCAAAAAAAAAATGCTATGGAAATAGAGGCCAATTATTATTATTGTTATTATTTTATTATTATTATGGAGCAAATGGTGGAGTCCTGGGCTTGAGAGGCATCTCGGTTTTGCCTGGACAACCAGGAACTGACACCATGGGACAGTTGAAGGATATGTGGTGTTACCTGTGCTGGAACCTAAGAGAAGGCTCATGGGGGATAGTGAAGACCCCATCCTCAGGAAAACTATGCTTTTGTTCTTCCTGCAGACCGGGGCCGGCAATGCCGTTTGGCTGTGTGACTCTGGGAGAAAAGAAGGACTATAATCAGCCATCTGAGGTGACAGACAGATATGACTTGGGGCAGGTCATCAAAACGTGAGTACTGGGCCCTGGAGAAAGGGGGTGGGGCATCTGGAAGAGATGGAGCACCAGTAGGCAAAGAGGAGGAGGGAAGAGGAAGGAAGTGGTCTTGGGGGGATGGAGAAGCAGTATGTGTGTGTTTGTGTATGTGTGTAATACACATACATACACACACATATATATACATAAATATATGTGTGTGTGTATATATGTATATATATGTAGAAAGAGAGAGAGAGGCCACTAGATTTGAAATCAAAGGATCTGAGTTCTAATCCCTGCTCGTTTGTATGATCTTGGACCAATAATTCTATCTCTGTAGGCACTAGTTTTCCTCACATGAATAATGAGATAGCTTGGATTGGATCTCTAAGAGCCTTCCAATTCTAAAATCATTTGATCATATGATCCTAGGGAAGGGGGGCAGGGGGGAATGTACCCAGGCTAAACAGGGCCCTGGGCTGCAGGGAAGAGTTCTGCGAGATCTTTCGGGCCAAGGATAAGGCAACAGGGAAGCTGCATACCTGTAAGAAGTTCCTAAAGCGAGATGGGCGGAAGGTGCGCAAAGCAGCCAAGAATGAGATCATCATCCTGAAAATGTAAGTACTAGAAGACCTCTGACCCCATCCCTGGAACTGAAGGTCAGAAGTGTGGGGGAGGGGCGTATAGGGGCAAGGGCGTGGGGATCAAAAAGAGAAGGAAGAGGATGGAAAAGAATAGAGGCAAGGAGAGGAAAAGATGTTCCGAGTGAGAAAGAGTAAGGATGGTGTCATGGAAATGGACAGAAAGAGTGAAGAGAATGGAGGAGTGTGGGTCAGGAATAAGAACTTTCCCCTCCCTCCAGAGGATCTTCAAGTCCAGATGTTTGGCCCGTTGATTTGCTCTGGTTGGCTAGTCAGTGTCCCTGGCACCTGGTAGTGTTTGGACCCCTGCCTCTACTCCCATGTCTGCCCATTGGTCTCCTTACAGCTCTGCCAGTTTCCCTTCAGGAAGAAGAGCCCCCAGGCTAGCTCCCACTCCCCAAATCCTTTGCAGCAAAGCAGTTTGGGGCCTTTCCAAATATCTGCCTCCTCCTTCCTGTTGTAGCTTGATCTTATCTAGGTATAGACTGGATGGTGGCCTTGGTGGCCCTTCCCAAATCTGAGTTTTTATGATTCCCTACCCCCACCTCTGGCCTTAGGGTGAAGCACCCCAACATCCTGCAGCTGGTGGACGTGTTTGTGACCCGCAAAGAATACTTCATTTTCTTGGAGCTGTGAGTAGGGGAGGAGGTGGAGTCTAGGGTGCCCAATTATCCACCCACCCTTGGCTTAGCCCTGAAGTCTTCCTCTGCTCCCTCCTGCTGCAGCTAATGTCCTCCCCCCACCTCCTGCCCAAAGGCTGAGCTTCAGTGGTGTGAGAGCTCCCTGGCAGACAAAGTAAAAAGATGTCCCGGGGTTGGCAGTGGCCTAGAGAGAACCTGGTCTTTCTGAATTCTTTACCACTTCTACTCTGCCAACTCCCCAAGAGGAGTTCCAAGAGCCTGCCTCTCTCCTGGAGAATGGTTGGCAGGCTCCCTTTTCTGGCATCTGTGCCCCTTTCTCAGGCTCTCTCTAGGCTCCAGCACATGTGGGAACTCCTCCAGATTAGCCAGCCTCCTGCCTCCAAGCTCATTAAGATCTATAGAGTCTTGGGTCAAACTGGGAGCAGCCTAGCTAGTGAAGACATAGTCTGGCTCTGGCATCCGACTCCTCGACCCACACACACAAATACACAAAGCGGCCTCCCAGAGTCTTTCTCCCATCCCTGTCCCTGGGTCCGCCACGTCCAAATTAGGGGGTATCTCAGGAAATACGTGTCAGGAAAGGGCTCAAAGTTCATTGTCTCACAGGGCCACGGGGAGGGAAGTGTTTGACTGGATCTTGGACCAGGGATACTACTCAGAGAGAGACACAAGCAATGTGGTGCGGCAAGTCCTGGAGGCCGTGGCCTACCTGCACTCCCTGAAGATTGTGCATCGAAACCTCAAGGTGTAGCCCTGCTCCAGGATGGAGAAAGGGACTGGAAGGGATGAGTGGCTTGGGGGCTTGTACTGGGGAGGGGAAGGCATTGAGTTGTAGGCAGCTCTCACTTGTATAGGTTTCAAACATTTTCTTTACGCAATTTCCAGGTAAATTTGTAATCTCTGGCTGGCTCTCAGGGTACTTGAGGGAACACAAATTTATATAATTTAGCCTGAGCTAAAGTAATCAGGAAAGCTAATTACTGGAAGCAGTATGCATTTAGATAACAGATAAAAAATGATGTCCAGAAAAATCAGAGAAATGCATTGGGGAATTATCCTTTGGTTTGCATTATTTGGAGGATCCTCTCCATTTACAGAGATAATTGAGAGCTGACTCTATAAGGAAAGGGGAATGGGGAGCTGGGTTGTAAGGGTTTGAAGGCCTGAGAATCAAGGTTGGAGAGAACTAGATTTGAAAGACCCCTAGATTTGGGCATCTCGGTTTGAATCTCAGTTCTACCCTTTCCTTCTTTTGTGGTCTTCCATATCATACCCTCGCTGTACCTCAGTTTCCAACTCTGTAAAATGATGGTAGTAGGGGGAAACTAGATCATTTCTCAGGTGCCTTCTGGCCCTGAATCTATCATTCGATTAAATTCAGGGCAAGGGGAGGAGAGGAAAGGGACTGTAGCTGGGCTGGGAATGGTGTTCCAGTGGTGCAGGAAGGGGTGGGTCTTTGGGGCACCAGGCTATTTCTCAAGAGGATCTCACAGGATCTTCCCCCACTTATGTGGCCTGGTGGTAGCTGGAGAATCTGGTGTACTACAACCGGCTGAAGAATTCCAAGATCGTCATCAGCGACTTCCATCTGGCCAAGCTAGAGAATGGACTCATCAAGGAACCCTGCGGGACCCCAGAGTACCTGGGCAAGGAGTGGGAATTTTGGGGTGGGGGTAGAGAATGTAGAGAAGGGGAGAATCAGGCAGGGTCTGAGGAAGAGAAGGGAAGAAACAACTGGGCTGAGATACCATTCCCAAGCGTTGCTTGGCTGCCCCCAAAAAACAGGTCCCCACCACCACCCTCTTTATTTACTTTTTTAATATTTTAGCCATTTTATTGAAACCTTTCCAAGATTTATCACACATTTCCTTACCTTTTTTAAAGGTAATAAACATTTTTATTTATAGTTTTGAGTTCCAATTTTTATCACTCCTTCCCTCCCTCCCCTCTCTCCTCCTTGAGGCGGTAAGCAATCAGATAACCATGACCCTCTTTACCCTCAGAAAGGCCCTCTGCTCCACACATATCTACATATACTTTGGGACATTTCCCCAAAGGTCCAGGTGGGCTGAGATGAGTATGATGTAGGATGGCATCAGCAGAACCCAGGGGGTAGGGTAAGAAGGAAAACTCAGATGGGGTTAGAGCATGACACTGATGGACTTCATTGTTGCAGCTCCTGAGGTGGTTGGCCGACAGAGGTATGGACGGCCTGTGGATTGCTGGGCAATTGGAGTCATCATGTATATTCTGTGAGTGGGAAGTGTGAGAGGAGAGGGAGGTGAAGGGAAGAGGGAAGGAAAAAGAGTTCTGGCCTTCTGGAAGGCTATACTTAGGGATTCCTCTCCCCACTCTGGACTGTAGGCTGTCAGGAAACCCCCCCTTTTATGAGGAGGTGGAAGAAGATGAATATGAAAACCATGACAAAAATTTGTTTCGCAAGATCCTTGCTGGAGACTATGAGTTTGACTCCCCATACTGGGATGACATCTCACAGGCAGGTGAGAAGGCCACGTGGACCCAAACTCCTGGGGCCTCCTTCTTTGCCTTCTGTTTCTTGTTCCATCTCCCACAATGCCTAGCACATCTCTTGAAACTTCTCAGATTGCTGCTCACTGTAAGGACTCAGACCCACTCTATCCTGGACAATCTCCAGGATCCCTCTGTTCCTCTCTAATGGGTTGTGATACCAACTTCCCCTTTCCCACTCCCATCTCTCAACTGGGACACAAACCTTCTCCTCGTTGGGTCCTTACAGCCAAAGATCTGGTGACCCGATTGATGGAAGTGGAGCAGGACCAGAGAATCACTGCTGAAGAGGCTATCTCCCATGAATGGTGAGTGGGCCTTCCAGCCTTCTTCACTATGTCCAACTCAGAAAATGGGGTATGGGGAAGGGCTCAAGGCTTATGTCCCATAGGACTATGGGAAGGGTGGTGTGTGAGTGCATCTTGGATGAAGGATACTGACCAGAGCCTGATTTAATCAACAGGGGGTGGCACATCTGGGAGGTTGTACCCTACCAGCACTAGAACATTAGGCATCAAGACCTTGGGGTATATGGCCTTGGCCCAGAATGGGGAAAGGAACTAGAGGTGATGAAGGTCAGGGTTGGGAGAGCCATAGGTTAGCCTTGGGGAGAAGACATTTAGTATGGGGTCTACCTTGAATAAGGCAGTGTAGAGTAACTTCTGGACCTACATGTTGGGAGTGGGTTCTAGTTTGGGGAATGGTAGACCTGGGGTTGGTCCCTAATTAGAGGTGGGGAGCCTTCTGGGTTCCCTCTTTTTTTGTGGGGCAATGAGGGTTAAGTGACTTGCCCAGAGTCACACTGCTAGTAAGTGTGAAGTGTCTGAAACCAGATTTGAACTCAGGTCTACTTGAATCTAGGGCCAGTGATTTCCACTGCACCACCTAGCTCCCCCACCCCACCCCCAGGTTCCCTCTTATTGCCAGTACAGGCCACTTTGGTTTCCTTTAAACTCTGTTAAAACTTCCCTGACTCCTGAATGCCAGCTCAAGGCCTGGAGTCTCCTCATTCTTCCTTGTCTCTGAGATGACTTAGTTCCCTGAGTTCAGAGAGCTGTTAAACCTAACTCCTAACTGCTTGTCCTTCAGTGTACTCCTGCTACTACTACTGTCTATGGGTTTCCTTTCCTTGCATCTGATCTTTCTTTTCTATCTCCTGTTTCCACACACTCCAGACCATAAGAGTATGTTTTCTAGGGTTGATTGACAAAGGAAAAGGGTGTGTGCAGATTCAGAAACAGCATGACAGGGTAGGATAATTAGAAGAAGGTATGTAAGAAATCTATCCAGGTCCAGACAGGGTGGCCCTAAAATCCTCTCAGGCCTAGCTCGGCCATCGGGATTCCTCTTGGGGGTAGAATGATAGTAAAAGCGCCATGGCTACTCAAGAGAATGACATCCCGTCTCCAGGGACACTCCAAAACTAAATTTGGGGTTCACCCACCTGTATTTAGTGGATCCACTTTATGATAATCTCGGTTTCACTTAGGAAGCTTCCTGAAGGCAGGTCAGTCTTGTCCTACTATCATATGATCTAACCTAACCTAATCTAACCAAACCTAAAACCTAACCTAACCTAACCTCACCTAGCCTAACCTAACCTAACCACATAGTCCCTTGATTAATTATCCATCTAACTTTTATCTCCCTCTTATCAGAGAATTTTACCACTCTAGGAATGTTTCCTCATCTCTATAAATGAGGAGTTAAGATGTCTTCCAAATCCCAAATCTTATGCTTCTAAATCCCCAGTAGGGATTTATCCCAACCAGGATCCAAACAGGTTGGGAATAGGGGGTGGGCTTAAGCACAGTTTAGGGGTACTGCAAAGGGAAGGGACTGGGCACCAAAGGAACCAGGGCATCCACCTCCTTTCCCTCTTCCAGGATTTCAGGAAATGCTGCTTCTGATAAAAACATCAAGGATGGAGTCTGTGCCCAGATTGAGAAGAATTTTGCCAGGGCCAAGTGGAAGGTATTGGCTGGGGGACCTCTTTCTCCCTCTGTGTAGTTGCTTTCTTTCTCTCCCCCTGCCTCAGATATTTCTGACCCTAGTCCCCACGGATTTTTCTCTTCCCCAAGGACTGATCCTCTGAATTGCTCCTGCCCACTTGCCTTTGTGTAGTCTAGAAGTGGTTGCATGAATAGGGCAAGGGCCCAGCAAGGGTCCTTGGAAACTATTCCTGGTGTCATAGGTTCCTGTGGGTACCTTCTCTCCACCTGAGTTCTTTTCCTCCCTCCAGAAAGCTGTCCGAGTTACCACACTCATGAAACGGCTCCGGGCTCCGGAGCAATCCAATGCAGCTGCTGCCCAGGCTGCTCCAGCCACGGACACTGCCACGGCAGCTGGGGGAGCCACATCTGCAGCTCCCGAGGGCAGTGCCGCCCCAGCTGCAGAGGGCACTGCTGCACCTGCTGCTAAGAGTGGCGACACGCTTGCCACAGATGGGAGTGTCACCCCGGCCACCGATGGGAGTGTCACCCCGGCCACCGATGGGAGTGTCACCCCGGCCACCGATGGCAGTGCCACCCCGGCCACCGATGGCAGTGTCACCCCGGCCACCGACAGGAGTGCTACTCCTGCCACAGATGGGAGTGCTACACCAGCGAGTGGAGGGCGGGCCACACCTGCTACAGAAGAGCACACTACACCAGCCCCCAAAAGCAGCAGTGCGTCTGCTGCCAAGGCAGCTGTGACCCCTGAGCTGGCCCCGGCCCAACCGGACAGCACAGCTTCGGGGGTCCAGTCGGTACAGGCTCCATCCACGTGTAAAGGAGAAGAGGCTGCCAGCTCCGCCCCGGAGGCGAGGAGCGAGGAGACCGGCTGAGCCGGGCAGGGGAATGGGTGGGGGGGAGGGGGAAGGGGAGGGTGGGCCTGGGGGAGGGTCTCACTGTACATAGAGTCACTGGCATGACAACCCCTGTTTCTTGGAAGGGCCACAGCCTGGCCATGCCGTGCGGCAGCCTGTGGTCAGGGGGTGTGGCCTGGCCCCCTCCCCTGTGGGGTGGATCCCTAGGGGCTATAAGAGAGCTGTCTCTTCCTCTGTATGTGCGAGTGGGTGGGGGAGGCCCTGGCTGGCCCCAGCCCCTGCATGGATTTTTTGTGGCTTCTTTTGTCTTTTGCTGGCTTTCCTATTTCTGTTCCTTGCTGGACACTGCTCCCCAGTCCCTTCCCCTTCCCCATCACGATTCCCCCAGACCCCACAGGTCCTGTCCACTCTCAGGTCCTGTCCTGAGAGCTGGCCATGTGCTGAGGCTATGCGGGGAGAGATCAAGGTGACCCCCTCAGCCTCTCTGGTGAAGGTATGGGCCCTTCTTTGCATATGCACAGAAAGGGGTAGGGGTAGAAATGACAAGAAGCTTGGTACAGTGTACTCATGAGCATAGTGTGCAAGTGAAGCTGCCCACTACCCTCCGTGACCTCAGACAGTAGAAAAAAGAGCGGGTGGGTCTTAGGCAATGTAGAATAGCAAAGTGCCCACAGATGCCAAGGGAAGCTGTCCTCAGTGCACTTCTGCCCCAGTCTTCTTGGAAGTCTTTGCCAGGAACCTCATCCCTGCTTCTTAGGCTTACCCTCCCATACTCCTGAGAACCTTGGTGCCATCCTGCACAATGCCCCAAGGGGCCAAGGGATGCCGGCTTGGACAGCTAGAGTGGGCAGAGAAATACTAGGGATGGCTTGAGCTGAGGCCTGAACTCTCATCATGGGAATGAGCAGAAAGGTTGAAGGGGGGAAAGAGGGATGGTTGGAAAGGGTGAGGCCAGAAGGAGGGGCTAGGTGGTCTTTGTACTGTGGGTGGCCTGAGCTACACAAGGGAGCAGGGGCTGAAGTTCAGCTGGTCGCCAAAGTCCCACTTGTTCCAGCCCAGCCCTCTTCTTTCCTCTCAGGCTGTCAACCAACTCATTACCCAAACCCGGTAGTACCCTTAGTATATCGATTTCCTATTGTTTCTCTATTTTGGGGATCTGCCTCTTCATGAGTTGATTTCTCTATCATGCATTTCACCAACAACATGGAGGTAGAAAAACTCAGTGTTCTTCAGTCCCGTCCCGTCCCCCACTAGGGCCTGGAGGGAGGTCTAGAACACAACACCTTGCTAACCTTGCAGGGGTCCTGGAGAAATCCCAAGTTTCTTTTTCTGAAAGGGGAGATTGTGGGCTAGATTCTATTGGCCCCCCACTCTAGGGAGCTAAGGATCAAGGGAAGGAACTTGGCAGGTACCCCTTGTAAGAACCTGCTGCTCAGGGCAGGGGCAGCCATGCCAACCCCCTGCCCCTATGTCCCTACCCCAGGCTGGGCCAGGCTTCTTGCCCCCTGCCTGAGGATTTCTGCAATGGTTGTGCCCCAGCTCCCCCTGCATGCCCGTGGGTTTGATGTGGCGCTCAGAGGCCAGCAGGGCTAGACTGCGCGTCTTGCTGTAATTGGCAAATAAATGTCACCCTGCCAAAGCCTCCTACCCACTGCCTCACTCTGTCCCACTGCGCCGCCCCCACCTGGGGCCTGGCCCCTGGGCTCCATTTCAGCCTTCTGGGGAAATTAAACAAGATTGGGGCACCCCAGCAGGCAATGGGGAAAGCTCATCTTGCTGGACTTACAAGATCAGGGAAGGAAGGCATCAACAGTGGCCTGGTCCCTAGTAACTCATCACCCTGACATCATGGGAATTTGGTGGGTCTGTGTTGTGAAAGCCATCCAGCACCAAAGCTAGGATTTGAAAAATCCTCCTTCCCCAAAAGTTTCTCTGTTAGAGATCCATCTTAGAGTAGGAACTGACAGGCTTGTGGGGTAAGATGGTATGGACTGCTCCTTATGCCATTTGATAGATGATAGGATCAGGTCAAAGCACTGGAGACTCAGATTCTTGACACCATAGTTGCTTCTTCCTCCTGGTTCTTCTATGGGGCCAGCGCTCTTGCCTCCCACTCCAACCCCACTATGTTAGGCAGTCAAAAAGTATTTATTAAAGTATTTACTATGGGCCAGGTACCATTCTAAGCACCAGCAATACAAAGAAAGGCAGATTCAATTCCTGTCTTCAAGGAGCTCACCTTTGAATGGGGGAGATGACCTGTGAATAAGTAGGTATATACAAGATCTTCGCAGAGGAGGAGGAAGGTGGTCTAAGAAGGGAAAAGGTGAAGGTGAAGGTAGATTTTATTTCAGGCACGGGGGATAGGCAGTTCAAAGGTACTGAGAGTTGGAATGTTGAGTTAAAGAAAGAGCAAGAAGTCTACCCACACTACAGAATTTGGACTGTGGCAGCTTAAGGGTTAAGGCAAACTCAGCCGGTGGGGGTGGGGTGGAGGGGAATCGGGGAGAACATATAGAGTTCATAGAAGTGCTGAATTGGGCTATGTTTCTATGCTATGCCCCTACTTGCCATTAACCCATAACCTATGAGGACCTATGCCAGTAAGTGTTCTGCTCAACCCAGGCTGTGCCCAGGAAAAGTGCCATGAGCTATTCTTTCTTTGTGTGTGTGTGTGTGTGTGTGTGTGTGTGTGTGTGTGTGTGCAGCAATTGGGGTTAAGTGACTTGCCCAGGGTCACACAGCTAGTAAGTGTCAAGTGTCTGAGGTTGGATTTGAACTCAGGTCCTTCTGAATCCAGGGCTGGTGCTCTATCCACTGCACCACCCAGCTGCTCCTGGAGCTATTCTTTCTAAAACAGGATCCCTGATTTGTCTGGTGTGTTTGTTAGGGCCCCTTTAGTAGCATCCAGGGTCATGGGAAAAGGATGTTGTTAATTTTAGGCTTAATCACCTGTTAGTTGCTCCTCTTTAAAGCTGATTTGGGTCTCCTGGGTGCTTAAAACCCGCAGAAGGAAATTGCAACAACATAAATGAAGCTAGAAGACTACATATAAGGGGCCAGAGGTTACAGCAGTACCTCAGGTGACCTGACAAGTAATTGCCTCACTTTGGATATCATTTTCTTCATTAGTAAAATGAGAAAGCTGGATTAGATGATTAAGATCTCTCCAAGTTCTGAAACCTAAGACCCTTTGAATCATCAGGGATGTATCTTGAAGCTTTAACATTCAATACCCTTTAAGAGTTCCATAGTTCTTGCTCTACTGAGGGGCAGTAGCCTAAGATTTTCCTGTCGGCTTGGGCCTCGTAAGGGTATGGAAAAGAACTAGCCTCCTGGAAAATGACACAATCCTTAGGGTTAGCCATTTAGCCTCAGTTTTCCAATCTAATTCAGTTGAGCATGAATTATTTTATAATGAATAAGCAAGTTCTTTGGGTCATGGGACCAGCTCCTCTCACTTCCCCTTTTTTTTTCCTTCTTGGAATTGCCACATATACCCCACCCTAATGCACTATCCTGATGGCTTGGGCCAGTAGAGACAACAGGTCTTCCTATCATAGAGGTGGCCTAACTGTAAACCTGTACTTCACTAGCCTGAAGAAGGAAGGCTATGATGTTCCCACCAGCTAGGATCCGTGTCTGTTCTAGATGTCTTACATCGACAAGCCATGCTCTGATCATATTGCTTCTCTACTGTCAAGGGGTTAATTAGGTTTTGCTAGGTGTGGAGGTGCCTGGGCTCAAGCTTTGAATAACTTGGAGGAAGGGGATCAGTTCTGGGGCTTAATTCAAGTGAGTCACCGTGAATACGCTGAAGAATGCTTAAGGATGGATTGCTTTGGGGAAATATGGACCACCTTCACACTTTTGGGCTCCAGTCAAGATGTCCCTACCTGAGGCTGAGACAAGGTGATCTGAGGGGCAGCCAGGGAGATGGGACAGTAAGAAGGGGGGTGGGATTTGCCCAGGACAGGAGGAATCTTTACTGGAGACACAGGGCAGGGGCCTGAGCTCCCTGGTCAGTCACCTATTAAATGCCAGGCAGGGCAGCAAGGTGGCACAGTAAGTAGATAGAGGGCCTGGGCTTGGAATTATGAACACTCATCTTCCTAAATTCAAATCTTGCCTTGGACACTTACTAGCTGTGTGACCCTGGGCAAGTCACTAAACCCGGTTTGCCACGGTTTCCAAAATGAGCTGGAGAAGAAGATGACAAACTAGTCCATCATCTTTGTCAAGAAAACCCCAAATGGGGTCTTGAAGAGTACAACAAGCATCAGACACCAGGCATGGAAAGAAAGGCCAACCCCCCCCCACACACACACAAAGAGCTGGTAGTATAATGGGGAAAACCTATTACAAAAATTTTTTTAGAAACCCTGATTCCCAAGCCATCATCCCAGGCAAGGCTGGTACAGGTCAGGTTGTGGCCCCTAAAGATTCAAGATAGAGAAGCCCCTCAGGTTCCGCGGAAATGGAAAGCAGGAGAGTAGAACCTAAGATGAATCCAAGCCTGTCAGAGAAGGGAAACCCAGAAAATACTATTTCACAGATGGGAAAATCGAGACTCTCAGAGGGGACTAGCCCAATGCTCCATGGCCAGAAGGCAGCAGAATTCGAATCCCAGCCCAGGTTTTCCTGTCCCCAAGCCCAGACCTTTTTCCCGTGGACCAACACTTCCCCCCACCTCGCAACCCCCATCACCCACCCCAGGATTTGGTGCCACTTGGAACGCATTTCCCTCCTTTTACAGATGGGGAAACTGAGGCCCAGGGAGGGAGGAAAGGTTTTGCCCAAGAGAGGGCGGGGGAGGGAGGGAGACAGGAGAAGAATCCAGCCAAGTCACTCCTTGGGGGAACAGAGGCCCTGCCATTGGCTCTACAGGTGTCAAGAAAGCAGCTGGGCTCCAGGTGGGACGCGCCTCCGCCTCCGCCTCCGCCTCCCGCCCGCAGCGTCCCCGGGATAGTTCCGCCCCTTCCTCCCTCTCTCCCACCCCACCCCCTTCACGCGCGCGGGCCCCGCGCGGCTCTCATTCAGAAGTCGCGCCTCATTCCTCTTGCGTCACTTCCGCCTCCTTTCCGGAAGCGACTCTGACGGAGCCAAATTTGAAGAGAGACTAGAATTTCCGCCGGCTCGGCTCAAGCCTCAGGTCCTCCCTGGGCCCAGCTGACGGGGTCCACGTGGGTGCAGAAGCGTCGGGGGCCAGGAGGATGCCGATCCGCGCGCTCTGCACCATCTGCTCGGACTTCTTTGACCATTCGCGAGATGTGGCTGCCATCCACTGCGGGCACACCTTCCACCTGGCGTGGTGAGTGCGGGGCGGGCCGGGGGCAGGGTCTGAAGGTGGCCCCGCCCAACTTTCTGGTTCCCCGAGAGAGGGGAAAACAGGCAGGCCGCCAAAGGAAGGGGGAGAAGAGGGAGGGTTGGGGGGGGGGAGAGGAGGGGGTAAGAACCCTGGCTTGAATCCTGGGCAAGCGCCCCATCTCTCTCCCAGCCTTGCTGTGGTGACTTTGATCAGTTCATTGGAAGTTTCTGGGCCTCTAATGGAAATACTGGGCTCCCAGAATCCAGGCATCCGCTTGTTAAAGCTATTGCTATGAGCTGAAACTCTGCGGAACCGCAGTAACAGAGGTGGTATGGAACTAAGGTATTTTTCCACCTGTAGCAGTCTCTAGTACCTCAGTTTCCTCCTTTGTATGTGTGTTTTTGTGTTGAGAATATTCCTGCCAGCAATCGAATTTCCTTTTTAAAACGTGGCTTTAAGACCAGCGAGAAAAAAGCCAGGGATACACATAAAGGTGAAGTTTTAGTATTTCAATCTGAAAAAGAAGTTTCATTTTTTCCCCCACAGTAGAGCTTCCATTGAGTGGGCTGCTGGTAGGCTGACATGATGCTCTTGGGTCATGTGAAGAGTTAGAATAGGCTTGATTTAAAGGTTAGGCGGCAAATGAACTTAGGCTTTATCTATCATCTGTCTATGTATCTGTGTATCTATCCATCTATTTATCATGTATCATCCATCCATCTCTCCATCTATCTATCATCTATCAGTCACCCATCCATCTATCCCTCTATCATCTATCTATCATCCATCTATCTGTCTATCTATCTGTCTGTCTGTCTATCTAGTGCTGGGGCCAGTTGCATTATTTATGTTGGTGAACCATACTGAACATCAAACAGCAGCAGAGTCATTACTAGTGGAGCCCTAGAGGACCATTTGTCTGTCTCTGCTGCTCAGAAGCATTGCTTATAGTTTGTCCAATAGGGGATGAATGGCAGGCATTAAGATTTTTTTTTAGCTTTGTATTTTTCGTATTTTTTTTTCAATTTTTAAAATTTTTGTTAAATATTTCCCAGTTACATTTAGAAAAATAACATTTTTTTAAAAATTTTGAATTCCAAATTCTGTTTCCCTCTGTCAACCCTCCCCCCTCCTTGAGAAGGCAAGCAATTTGAAATCAATTCTACATGTGAAGTCATGCAAAACATATTTCCTTATTAGCCAAGTTCAGGCAACAAGATTCTTAGGCAGTCATTATAAGGCATTGTTGTTGTTGTTGTTGTTGGTGGTGGTGGTGGTGGTCCTTCATTCTCAAAGAGGACCATGACATCACCCCAGTGTCATGACTTGCACTGAATTGGATTTAAGTGAGGGCAACGGCAAACCAAGGTAGCCGAAAAACCTTCCAAGAAAGGATCTGGGAAGGGTCAAAAAAGCATAGTCCAAAGGAATGGGACCTAGCTGTTGATTTCTGAGAAGTGACACTTAAAAATAAACTGTAGGGCATAGTCAGAAAGGAGTTGGCTCACTTAGGGCAACAGCAACCCAGGAAGCAGGGAAGCTGGTCCAAAAATGGCCAAAACGGTCTGTATGTTCTCCTCAGTTACTGGATAGAGATGGAGCCCAGCTTTTTGTCCACATGAAGAACCATGCTCTCAGGACTATGATGTTATCAGCTATGAAAAACGAAATACAAATACTAATTTATCATTTAGCCTGTTTTAACCCTTTCCCTTGAATAGATCCTTTCAAGAGGAACCTAGCTTGTTTCAGTCATGTCTACCTCCTGTATAGACTGTTTCCCTATTTTATTAGCTGTGTAAGCTGTCACTGTTTAGATTATCTAAGTTATGCTTCATTTAAGCCTTTTTTAGCTTATTTTATACACAATTGCTTTCTTCACCCAAATTAAAACTAATGTAAAGTTATAATAATAAAAATACCTAATTTAGACAGCACTTTACAAAGTTTTCCCCCAATGACCATGTGAGGCAAAGAATATAAATATAATGTGTTTTGCAAATGAGGAAACTGATATTCAAAGTGATTTGTCTGTAATTACATAGCCGGTAAATGTCAGTACTGGGATTTGAACACAGTTCTCACAAACTCCAAATCCCATGCTCTTTTCACCATACTATACATGTTTGTTAAATTAAGTACCTAGGTTTTACATATTGTTGACCAGTACCAGAAACTATTGCAATTTGGGGGAGTGTGGTGATGGTAGGGAAATTAAAATTTCAGGTTAACCAAAAGTTATTCCTTTCTACATGATTGTAGATAACTTGCAGAAACCTTTACCCATAGATTTTGTTGGGCATACGCCACAAACAGACTTATGCTGAACCGTGTAGTCCTGGGGCACATTTGGACTGTGGGAGAAAGAAGGCTGTGAAATGAAAACATATCCATTTTATCAGCAAAATCATTTCTTTGTACTTTCCAGGTGCTTAATATGAAGTGAGAATGACAACTCTAGAATTTCTCACATCTTTTGTCTGAACTGCAAAGTTTTTGGAGCAGACACTACCTCATTCGTCCTTGCAGCTTTTTTGTATGAGAGGGAGATAACAAGTATAGTTCTCCCCATTTCTCAGATTGTAGAAACTAGAGAGATTAAAAAATAGAAGGGGAAAAAACCGGCAGAACTCAGATCAGAGTCCAGGTCTCCACTTGCCTGTTGGGGAATACCTTTTCTCCAGTGTTCAAACTGACTCAAGCCATTAGCTTTGAATTATTTATTTATTTATTTGCAGGGCAATGAGGGTTAAGTGACTTGCCCAGGGTCACACAGCTAGTAAGTGTCAAGAGTCTCAGGCTGGATTTGAACTCAGGTACTCCTGAATCCAGGGCTGGTGCTTTATCCACTGCGCCACCTAGCTGCCCTCAAGTCTTTAGCTTTGGCTAAGGTTAGTCTTAAGTGCACACAGGGCTAATTCTCCAAGTTGTGAGAATGTAAGACTGTGGGTTTTGACTTAGTTGGAGCACAGTGTTGTAGGCTTAGAATAGAACTAGAACCTGCCTTAGACTTTGTAACAGGTGGCTTGATTGCTCTTTATTGTGTACCAAGTGAAATCTCCACTCCTTAGCTTGGCATTCAAGTCTCCCCACAACTTGATCCCAGCCAACCTCTTGAGTGTGATTCTAATACTATTCCCTTGTGATGTAGCCAAACCAGAAAACTTAGAATTCCTTAAGTACTTTTTGCTACCCCTGTGACTTGGCTCACATTGTTCCCTATGCTTTGAATGTGCTTCCTGGTAGCAGGCTCAAAACATAATTTATCCAGTTAATAAGCATTTCTTAAATGCCTCCTATGTGCCGGGCATTAGGCATACAAAGGCAAAAGTGAGAAGGTTCCTATTCACAGATAGCATCTATCTGAGGCCTTCCCTGTCCTTAGGGGACTTACATTCTACTAGGGGTTCAGGAAAGGTCTCTTGAAAGGAGTAGCATTTGAATTGAGCTTTGAAGGAATCCAGGGTTTCCAGGAGGCAGAGCATTCCAGATAAGGAGGTCAGCTTGTGCAGAGGGGCAGAGGCAGGAGATTGAATGTCTCAAGCAAGGCCTATACTGGAGCATAGGATTCGAGAGGGAGAGGACTGTGCTAGCACAGCCTAGAAAGTTGGCTGAAGTCTGCTTGTGCCAAATAGAGGAGTTTTGTGTTTTAATGTAGAGACACTATAAGGGAGCCACTGATATTCCTAAAACAGCCATCTGACCATGTCACACTGAAGGAGTAACGTGGTTACACATGTCAGAAATATCAGTTTGGCAGCTGGTGGAGGACAGGTTAGAGAGAGAAGAGACTAGATATAGGGAGACCAATTAGGATTGGCTTTTTTAATTGTCTAAGCCAGATGTGATGAGGGTCTGGACTAGGTTACTTTTGCTAAAAGTAGACATGAGGGGACATATAGAGACATATATAGCCAAATTGAGAGGTATATGGAGGAGGTAGAATCAAGATATGAGTTGCAACTAATTGGATGTAGGTAGGTGAGAGAGGGAAGTGTTGAAGATGACTTTAGGTTGTGAACATCATTGACTAGAGAGATCATGGTGTCCTCTGCAAAAATAGGGAATTTAGGGGTCAAGATAATGAATTCTGTTTTAGACATGTTGAATTTTAAATGCCTGTGGGACATCCAGGTGGAGATGCCCAGCAAGCGGTTGGAGATGTGAGCCTGAAGTTGAGGAGAAAGACAAGACCTGGATCTGTAGACGTAGGAGTCATCTGCATAAAGATTATAGAAATCATTGGGCACTGATGAAATTACCTAAGGAAAGAATAAAAGAAAGTCCAGGACAGAGCCCTGAGTTCAAATACTCATGCAGAAGGAGCAGCATGTAGAGGATGATGCATAAAAAGAGACAGACAAAGAATCATAACAGAGAAGACTGAGAATAGGTCTTTGGACTTAAAAAAATAAGTCTTTTGTGACCTAGCAAAGATCACTTTTTATTGAGTACTAGGGAGAGAAGGCATATTGTAAGGGTTTGAAAATAATAATGATGATGGTGATGACAACTATTAGCATTTATATAATGCTTTAAGGTTTGCAGAGTATTTAAAAAGTATTATCTTTTTCTATCCTCACAGCAACCTTGGAAAGGAGATGCTGTTGTTATCTTTATTTTACTGATGAGGAAAGTGAGGCAGAGATTAAATGATTTATCTGAAGCAGGATTTGGACTGGGTCTTCCTGATTTCCAACACCTGCATTCTACCCATTGTGCCATCTAACTACTTCAGCAAGTGAATGGGAGGTAAGAAAGTGGAGACAATGGAAGCTGAGGTATAGGATTATAGTTTGAAGGTCAAGTGAAGGTTTTTTAAGGATAGGGGGAATCTGGGCATATTTGAAGGAAAAACTATTGGATATGGATAGGTTGAAAACAAGAAGAGATGCAGTGATCAAGGAAGCATGCTGCCAGAGGAGAGGAGAGGAGAGGAGGTAGGATTAAGACACGAGTAGAAGGATCGGCAATACCAAGAAGGATGACTTTTTCCTCTGAGGATGGAGCAAAGGAGAGGATTGTATTTTTTTGGTAGATGAATAAATCTCCACTTGTTGAAATCCTTCCCATTTTTAAAGGCCATTTTTAAGTACCATATCTTCATGCAGCCTTCCCTGATTGTTATCACCCTCACCAAACCAGAACCAATCTCTTCTATTCCATTCTTTCATAATACTGTTTTCTCCTATGTATTTATTATATCCAAATTAATGATATGACTTTTTATAATTTTAATAGTATTTTATTTTTTCCCAGTTCCATGTAAAGATAGTTTCCAACATTCATTTTTGTAAGATTTTGAATTCCAAATTTTTCTTCTTCCCTCCCCCCAACCCAAGACAGCACACAATCTGATATAGGTTATGTGTGTACAATCATGTTAAATATATTTCCATATTAGTCATGTTGTGAAAGAAGACTCAGAATAAAAGGGAAGAACCACAAGAAAGAAAAAAACAACAAATAAAGGGGAAATTCTTCAATCTGCATTCAGACTCCATAGTTCTTTTTCTGGATGTGGAGAGCATTTTTCATCATGAATCATTTGAAATTGTCTTAGATCACTGAGTTGCTGAGAACAGCTAAGTCTATCACAGTTGATCACCAAATAATGTTGCTGTTACCCTTTGTTCTCCTGGTTCTGCTCACTTCACTCAGCATCAATTTATGTAAGTTTTTCCAGGTTTTTCTGAAATCTGCCTGCTCATCATTTCTTATAATACAGTAGTATTCTATTACATTCATATACCACAACATGTTCAACCATTCCCCAATTGATGGGCATCCCCTCAATTTCCAATTCTTTGTCGCCACAAAAAGAGCAACTATAAATATTTTTGTACATGTGGGTCTTTTCCCTCTTTTATGATCTCTTTGGGATACAGACCTAGTAGTGGCATCGTGGGGTCGAAGGGTATGCACAGTTTTATAGCCCTTTGGGCATAGTTCCAAATTATGGCTTGTTATAATTACATCACAGGTACCATAGGATAGTGGCTGGAGCACTGGACTTGGTCAGACAAAGCTTTGAATCCTGTCTCAGACATCTATTGTGTGATCATGGACAAGTTCGTGTAACCTTTCAGAGCCTTAGTTTCCCCTTTCTAAAATGGGGGTGGCATTTGTTTTAGCTACAGTGCAGACTTTAACAATTTTTAAAATATTTTATTTTTTCCCAATTACATGTAAAACCAATTTTTAACCTTCATTTTTTACAATTTCGAATTTCACATTCTCTCCTATCCTCCTTCACCCATCATTGAGAGGGCCGGCAATTTGATAAAGGTTATACATATACAGTCATGCAAAACATATTTCCATGTTAGTCATGTTGTGAAAGAAAACAAAGACAAAAAGAAACAAGAAAAATAAAGGGGGAAAAAACAGTATCATTCGATCTGTATCCAATTCCATCAGTTCTATCTGTGAAAGTGGATAGCATTTTTTTTTATCATAAATCCTGGGAGTGTCTTGCATCTTTGTATTGTTGAGAATAGCTAAGTCATTCATAGTTGATCATTGTACAATATTGCTGTTATTGTGTAGTGCTCCTGGTTCTGCTCCTTTCACTTTGCATCAGTTCATGTAAGTCTTTCCAGTTTTTTTCTGAACGCATCCCCTTCTTACTTCTTTTTGTTTGTTTGTTTTTGTTTTGCGGGGCAATGGGGGTTAAGTGACTTGCCAGGGGTCACACAGCTAGTAAGTGTCAAGTGTCTGAGGCTGGATTTGAACTCAGGTACTCCTGAATCCAGAGCCGGTGCTTTATCCACTGCGCCACCTAGCTGCTCCCCTTCATTACTTCTTACAACACAGTAGTCCTCGATCACAATCATATACCAAAACTTTTTAGCCATTCCCTAATTGATGGGCATTGCCATAATTTCCAGTTCTTTGCCACCACAAAAAGTGCTGCTATAAATATTTTTATACATATAGGTCTTTTTCCTTCTCTCTCTTTTTAAAAAAATCTCTTTAGGATGGGGGCAGCTAAGTGGTACAGTGGATAAAGCACCGGCCCTGGATTCAGGAGGACCTGAGTTCAAATCCGGCCTCAGACACTTGACATTTACTAGCTGTGTGACCCTGGGCAAGTCACTTAACCCTCATTGTCTGACACCCCCCCCCCCCAAAATCTCTTTAAGATACAGACCTAGTAGTAGTATTGCTCAGTCACAGGGTATGCAGTTTTATATCCCTTTGGGCATGGTTCCATATTGCTTTCTAGAATGGGTGGATCAGTTCACAACTCCACCCACAACAGTATCTTGCAAACTTGTGAAAATAGTACTTTGCAAGCTTAAAGTACTATATAAATTGAGGAGTTATTTATACTCTTATTTTATCATTCCTATTAGAATATTAGTACTATGTGGGCAGAAAATCATAATATAGTGAGAAAAGCACCAAATCTAGAATCAAGAGTACATCCTACCTGTACTATGTAGTGTTTACTCTCTTAGTGTCCTTGAGCAAATCACTTAACGACTCTGGGTCTTTTTTCTCATCTGTAAAGAGAAAGAATTTGACTAGATGATCCTTAAGGTCCCTGCTGGTTTAGGAATATAGGAGTTTATCCTGTCTTGAATGCTCTCACTTTATCCTCAGTAAATGCTCATTCTATATTTCATGGACTTCCCAAAGCAGTTAGTCCAGCCCTCTGAACTTTTTGCTAAGCAATATCTAAAATGTCCATTTTGCCATTTCTCCCCTTTTCAGCCTCATTAAGTGGTTTGACACTGCTCCAAGTCGTACATGTCCACAATGTCGGATCCAGGTAAGCTACTATTTCTAGAGGTAGTGTGGCTGGTAGGCATGCCTTGAAAGATTGTCTTTACTTGTTGGAGTGAATGAATTAGAAGAGCTCTTGGGGAAATATCAAACTTGTCTATTGCCATTCACTGCAGCTTTGTTTGGGCATGCTCATCCTGTGTAAAGTTTGGAGTGGGTGCCATCTCAACAAGATGGCACCATTGGGGTCATCAAGCAGATACTGGATAACCACTTGGGTTTATTATAGTAAAGATTCCTTTTGGTTATAGGTCAAACTAGATGGCTGCCAAAGCCAATGGGGCAATGAGGGTTAAGTGACTGGCCCAGGGTCACACAGCTAGTAAGTGTCAAGTGTCTGAGGCCAGATTTAAACTCAGGTCTTCCTGAATCCAGGGCTGGTGCTTTATCCACTGGGCCACCTAGCTGCCCCACAAAACCCCTTCTAACTCTCAAAATTTTGTAATTCTTTGAGATGCCTTCATTCATCAGGATCAGTAAATAGCCCCCTTTTTTTTCTCATTCTGTCAGGGGATGCCGTGTGAAAACTGGTCTCCATCCTTTTTCTGATTTTCTTAAGGTCCAATGCCTTTGGCTGCTTTCTTTTCATTGAGTTAGCCTTGGAATAGTGGGATTTTTATCAGTGGGAGCTGTCATTCAATTAAACAATGTCATAACTTTAGAGAACACAAAATTGTTGCCATGTGGGTTTGTTGAGGGCATGTGGGGCACTTGGAAGCTATCCATTTTAGCTAGAGTGCATCTGAGGTTCTGAGAGAACCCCGTCCCTAATTCCTTTCTTTTAGAGAAGGAGCAAAGTGCCTTTTCTGGTGTAATCTAAGTGTTCTGAGTGTGGAAAGAGAAAGGTATTTGCTTCATATCGGTCAGGCAGCAGTCAGAGCTTGATGCTTCATCCCTTCCCTTTTCCTTTAATACCTTCTTCTTGGTCTGTATACTGATGATGAGTCTCTTTTCCCTATTCTGTTTTCCCATCTAGGTTGGCAAAAGATCCATTATCAATAAGCTGTTCTTTGACATTTCTCAGGAAGAGGAAACAGGCCTAGATGCAGAGACCTTAAAGGTATGCAGGAGCAAACAGAGTCATGGTTTTCTATACAATCTTCTTTTCCTATTCTTTTTTACATATTGAAATGTTTGTGTTTAATGTTTAAGTAAACAGTCAATGAATTTTTTTTTGTAATTTAAGGTATGCAGTACCATTATGCAGGGGAAGTGTTCTTCAGCTTTATTATTTAACAGAACCCTATGCATATTTTGTGTCTGCTCATGAAGAAAGGTCAGGGTTTCCATGTTTTTGGGAAAGAGAGAAATAAGAAAAAATAATAATTAGGCTCTTGCCATGGAAGGTTGAAGTAAAGGAGAATTATAAAGTAATGACATGGTTAGCGAGGCAAAGATGCAGGAGCAAAGTGATCATGAGATTTAGAACTGTGAAGGCCCTTCAGGCAAGTCCTTTTATAAATAGGGGAAAAGAGGCCACCAGAGATTAAGTGGCAAAGTGGGGATTTGAACCTAGCACCACCCTCAGCTTACTCCTCACCTTATTCTTATTATTTTTATGTAACAGCCACTGTGACATAATGGAAAGAGCACTGGATTTAGAGTCAGTCTGCTTTTATCTGAAGTCCCCATGAAATTCCTGCATAATTTCCAGCTTGAAAAACAGTAATATAGTGTCCCCATTCCCTGGACATTTAATACTGCAGTGGTGTTTAGCACTGAAAGGCACATTGCTATATTAGTAAGCCTTTGTACTTGTAGATTTCTTAACCAGGAAGCTCAAAGCCCTTCTTGGATGTTCTTTCAGTTTGCTTGTGAACTGACTTAATTCTGCCAGCCTCATTTTGTAGCTAGGGAAATTGAGCCCAGAATATACAGTAGAAATAATTTTGCTCCTTTACCCTTGAAGTTCCCAAATGACTTGACCATTAACTTTGGGGAATCACGCAGCTGAAGAGCTCTGTTTGGATTGTATCTGTTAGCTTTCTGGACAGGAAATGACTGGAATCAAACAGCTTCCTAAATGAGGCTTTGTTAAGACTGACAAGTAATTGCAGGGTTTTAAGGGTTAATTTTTCTAGGCATTGAATTGTTCCACCTTCCTGCTGGTAGCTTAGTGACACATTTGCTTCCTTTGAGCCTCGAGTTAGCTGGAGTTCAAATAATGGGACTCTTGTACCCTCTTCTGCTTCAAACCAGTGTGCTCAGCCATTACCATCACTTCCATTGTCATGGCAACGGCTCCGTTTTTAAATGGCATAGCCCCTGTAATGACAGCAACAATGACATCTTCTAATACCTTCCTGCTTAAAACATATAAATCAAGGGTAGGGGAGAAGGGTAGTATCTTTGGGGCTAAAAGAAGTAAGTAAGTGTTTTGTAAAAATTGTACCAAAGTATGAAAGGAATTAGAGTGACCTTGGGTTTTTGTTTGATTCATTTGGCTGGTGTCTTTCCCTGGTTAACTGCTACAGAGTATCCTTCACTCCTCAAATATCCACTCTACCCAGACTCACAGTTGTCTAACCAGAAAGTATTTGGAGAGCTAATGCTAATTAGAAAGTTTCAGGTAGATTTCAGGAAGCAGGGCTCTTTATCCCTCTCTGAGTCGTAGGATTCAAGGTGGACTTAAAGCAGGATGTAAGCTAGCTAGTTTGTCTCTTTTTTAGAATGCATATTCTGAATTTTAGTTTCAACATCTTCTATTTCAATCCCCCTTTAAAACCTCTTCTTGATGTAGAGGTGACTCTCGATCTTTCTGGAAGAACACAAGCTTTGAAAGAATCTGCCAAACTGGAAGGACTTGAGGCATGGGCCTAGCAGTGAATTATTATCTAAGAACCAGCATATCTAGGTTTATAGAGATGTCTTGACAGGTTTGCCATAAAATGATGGATTTTTTTTTAGATACAGCAAATAATGAAGATAGTCTACCAAGAAAGACATAGAAATTTTATATGTAGTCTACCTCAGTAAAGGGAGTATCCACACTAATGAAATATTTTTAGGTATAAAAATAAATGTTTGTATGCCAACGATGTTCTGGGGACTGGAGCTGGAATGCATCCTTGTTATCATCAGTGGAAACTTCACTATATCTCTTATACTCCCATTACCTTTGCTTTTCTGTTTATCAAATAGGAAATGCCTCTTAAATTCAGATAGCACTACTTAATGAGAAATAGTATAGAGAGTATTTGTGATATCCTTAGACCCCTGACCATGTTTGTTTCCTTATAGAATGAACTGGATAAGACTAGAGCCCAGCTGTCCTTGAAAGGTGAGTTATAGAAAGATACACCTACTCCCTCCAGATAGCTGAGGAATTTCCCCCAAAAAGCACATGAACTAGGAATTGATTCCAACCTGGTCCTCCCCTCATTTGGCTGAGTGTAGTTAGCCTGCCCAGCTTTTAAAATAGACAAGGGGCATGATTGAGACCATCACAGTGGGCCTGTGCAACTTCTCCAACACTAACTTGTTGCCTCCTGTTCATTAGCTGATTTGTATAGAACAGTCTAGAATATGAAGGAGAGGGTTTGGGTCTGGGTTGTGCCGGTCACATGTAGCTATGAAATGGGGGAGACCCCTGGAACCTGAAGCAAAGAAAGCCCTGGGGATTGTGGAAGATAGATTCTGGAGGCAGCTTAACTACAGAGTATAAGTCACAAAGAACAGAAAGAGTTTTGTCATTCAGCCCGAGTGCCAAGGTCCCTGCCCTAGAACAGGGCTTTTTAAACTTTTTCTACTTGCAACCCTTTTCACCCAAGAAATGTTTATATGACCCTAGATTTATAAAATAGGTATAGAAATCAAACCTTTACTGACAAATTTTTTGTGACCCTCCCACATACATTTATGCGACCCCCCTACGTGACCCACAGTTTAAGAAGCTTTGGCCTAGATCATGATAAAGAGAAGGAAGCTTAAAGTGGGAACAAAGCTAACTTGTTTAATAGTTTGGAAAGGATTTGAAACCTTCCCTAGTTTCTTATGTGACTAATGGTGCTTAGTAGAAACAACTGCAGGTCTCCTCATTTGAAGTAGCCTACAGAGTGGAAGCTAGTGCTCCTAGTATCTCTGGAACAAATAAGAGCCTCTCCTAAGGAAAATAAGTAGTGCAAACACTGTCTTTGGCCTTTTGGTTTGATACTGCCCTGATCCCCTCACCGCTTCACACACACACACACACACACACACACACACACACACACACACACACATACACACACTCTCACACTCACACTCACACATTCACACTCACACTCACACACTCTTCATCTTGCAGTTGGTTGAAGGGTACAAGCAGGACACTAGGTTAGGAAGCTGTATTGTGCTGATTTGAATGTTTCCCTTCAGTAAAAGAGAAGAAAGATTGCCAATCCATCATTGACTCTTTGCGAGAAGTACTAGATGTGCGCAATGTCACCATAGAGTCGCTACAAAAGGCCCTGGGAGAGTCAGAAATGCTGTGTTCAACCTTCAAGGTAAGTCCTTGGGGATCTGTGTGCTTCAAACCTTTATCTCTCATTTCTCTACAGAGAGAGGTTCTCTATGTCACTGAAAATACTTTTTGGTGGTAAAGAATATGAAACTAGGAATTTCCCCATTCCTGAGGTTCTCCACTATCTCTGTTTTGGTTTCCCTATGTGTAAATTGGAGACAAATCCCTGTCCCTTGTTAGTCCCTGTAGGGCAGGTGTTATTAAACTATGAACTTAAAAAAACTTTGGATAACTATTTTAATATAATTAATTTCCTTTACAAGCCTACATATTTCATTTTATACATTTTTAAATATTCGAAGGATTCCATAGGCTTCACTAGACTGCCCAAGGGGTCCATGACACAAAAGGTTAAGAACTCCTGCTTTGGGACCTCAGTAAGTATGCTTTGAGCAATCTACCTTGTTCTATGGATAAGCTGAATTTGAAAATGACTGAGAGTGCAACCAAACCCTAGCCCCTTTGGGACCTGGATAGGCCCACGAAGGCCGCTGTGGCAGCCAAGGTTACATATTGACTTTGAAAAGTGTGAAACAACTCAGAAAAGCCTTTCTAGCTTCTTCCAGCCATAGACACTTGCAAGACAAGAACTAAGAGGCCAGGGTGAGCTGAGCCCTTTATGCCTGAGATAGGCCCAGGCCAGCTTCAAGAAGGCAGCTGATGAGACAGGCCTCAGGAAGCTGCCCATTAGTGCTTCAGCCTTGGGCCGAGCTGCTCTCTGGAGCCAGATCAAACAGCATCCCAGGGAAGAGCAGGGGACTTTGAAGTTGAATGTGCTCAACTGACCGGGAAGATCAAAGCAAGCGGCCCCCAAACCCAAATGAATATTGTATCAGCATGGGCCTGTTGGCCTCTTTCCTTCCTCGGCCCCCCTGCCCTCCCCAAGGGGGAATGAGGTGATTGATCTGAACTGGAGATTGGTATTCTAGCGGCAAAAGAAGCAGCAACCCCATGTGATATGCTGTTTGAAAGGCAGCTGTCGTTCTGCGGGAGGTCAGGCTGCAGGGTTTTCATCGTTTCTTCAGTTCTGTTTTAAGGAGCTGGGTGAAGAAGGGAAGCAAGGGAAGGAAAATTTAGGAGCTGGATCAGGCACCAAGATGAGTGTGGAGGTTGGGGATGAGTGTGGGGAGAAGTGAATATCTTGAAAGGGAGGAATCTGTCGATCACATTTCTAGACATTCCTTAGGCGAAGGGCTGACTCTCACAGTGCAGCACACTGGGAGCCAACATGCTGATAGGAGGGAGGTTAAATGCAGAGCTACCCCCTGAGCCTGAGCAAGAGCCAAACCACATTTGCCTTAAAATGATAAGCAGAGATTAATGGTGGGTGATAGAGGCCTCTTTTTATCATCATTGTCTTTCTGGTCAGAGTCCTTCTCTAATGCTTCATCATGGTGTCGAGGTGACCCTGGATTCTTAAGGGCTGTACCAGGGAAAAGTGCAAACTCGGATGCTCCAAAGGCTTTGGGTAAGGTTCTGGCAACAAATGACATCTGCTTTCTGAGGAAGAAGTACAGAGAGCTCGTCACCAGTGACTGTCCACTCGAGGATTAGTTCTTTGGCCCTGACAGTCCATAAACAGGACTGTGCAGCCTCATTCGGGTTTTGCAGTGGAAGAAAAGAGGATAGAGGGTACAGAGAATCACGGAGGTTTAAATGATTTATAAACATTAACTTTGTTGTTATGGTACTCTAAATGTGAGATCCTTGTCCATTGACCTAGTAGACATAATATTGGAGGAAACAAATTATGTCATTGTTGACATTCTTGCAGTAAGTTAAACGAGAGGACAAAGGAAGTTATAGTTGACCACAGGTTTTCCTTGGAGAGATTTGATGGATTTGGTTCCATTATGTATCCAAAGGTAAAAATAAACATTTATCATTTCATGGGACATTTGCTAATTGCTGCTTGTTTGCTAACATATTGTAGAATACAAGAAAGTAGAAAAATTCTCTTTGAAATTGAAAAACTCAACAGGCCCTTCTAAATGAAATCAATCTGTAATGTAATTCCCCAGATGCTGGGTCTCCTCTTGTATTACTGTCATATCCATAGCCTCTCAGATGCCTTTATTTGTTTATTTCTTTTTTTATTATGACAAATGACATTTCAATGTACAAAGAACAAAAAGGATTATATGTAAACCTGCACTTGTATTACATACGGCTTGGGTTTTTTAAGTGAAAACTAAATTAATGTGATAATTACAAAACTGCCCTTCTTGTCTGTGTTCCCTTTTGAACTTTCTTGCTCTCATTTCTATATTTTTAAAATCATTTTATTGATGCTTTTTTCCTTCTCGTATTTTCTTCAAAACTCAACTCAAGTACCATCTTCATGAAGCTCTTCCTCATCCCCCAGCTGCTAGAACAATTCCCTCCCAAAATTACTTTGTATTTATCTTGCATAACACTTGTACATGTTGTCTGAGCTTCTTGGGGAGCCTGGCACATAGTAGGAGCTTAATAAATGCTTATTGATTGATTTCTTACTCATTTCTTATGGGTTGGTTGCAGACAGATCTCTATCAATCTGTAAGTTACACTCATCCATACTTGACTCATCATTTGTATCTCATTGGTCAAATAGCCCAGGGACAGGGAGACCATCTCAGTTAGGGAAAACAGATATTAGGAGAAGTAACTTGACCCAATGCCATTCAGCAAGTCTAGTGCAGAATCAGAGTCAAGCTTGAAATGGCTGGATGCTTGGTGTATTCCTCATTTTGAACAGCTTGCGGGAGATGTTTTCTGAGGCCTGTGATTTGTAGAAGAAACCCATCCTGTGAGTGGGAACCTTCAGGAAGATCCACTTAAGCAATAATTTGTTTTTCCTCCCAGAAACAGATTAAGTACTTGGAGCAGCAGCAGGATGAGACCAAGAGTATAAAAGAGGAGGCCTACCGTCTGAGGAACAAGATGAAGACCATGGAACGGTGAGTTTGGGGCCCAGTATCATAGATGCCCTTGACCAACAAGGCTGTGACAGTGCACGGCTTTCTCTTTGCAACTCTTCTTCCTTTCCCCACCTGTGAGGAAAAGGGCTAGGATAAGTTTTCCCACAAACAGTCTCCCTTCTGTCCTAGCTCTTAAGAATGGCAAGGGAGCTAGTTCATATTTTTCTTTTTGGTTCTGTTTTTCATAGTTCTGAGAAGGGGAGAACAGGAGAATAGTTCTGCTTAGTATGAGTATTAAGGACTTCATTGCAGGAGACTCTTGACTTTCAAGGCCAGTGAGATCCTCCAATATAAGAATTTAATTCTACAATTCACATTGACTAAACATTTATTGAGTCCTGAGCACAATACTAGCATAGTGAATAGGAAATGAATGTGAGAGAATATTGTAGAGATAAAATCAGCAAAACAAGATTTCTTTTTCTTTCTTTCTTTCTTTTTTTTTTTTTTTGGTGGTGGTGGTTGTTGTTTTGTTTTGTTTTTGGTGAGGCAGTTGGGGTTAAGTGACTTGCCCAAGGTCATACAGCTAGTTAAGTGTCAAGTGTCTGAGGTCAGATTTGAACTCAGGTCCTCCTGAAATCCAGGGCCTGTGCTCTATCCACTGCGCCACCTAGTAAACAAGATTTCTTAACCTGGGGTCCATGACTATATGGATGTCTTTGTTTTCTAACATGTTTCTGGTAAACAGCAGATTGAAGGGTTTTGTTTTCTTATCCTTTTTGTCACTCTTTTTTGTTGTATTGGATGGTTTAATCCATTCACATTTAAAATTATGAGTTAGGTTTTTATTTTCTGCTGTGTCTTAAAATTGAGGGTTTTTTTTTTTCAGATTATGGTTTTCCATCCTCTTCTGCTGTAAACACAGTATTATGTACCTTCAATTATTTCACTTTTTTTTTTTAAGGCAGCCCTGTTCCTACTGGCTTACCTTCCCCTCCCCCCAAACCTCTTCTTGTTTGTTACCTTTTTCCCTTTAGGGTTTTGTTTACTTGTTCCTTTTTCTTTCCTGCTTTTATCTACTTATTTATTTCTTCCCCCTCTTTTTTTCCATCTCAGTAGAGTAGATTTCCCTTTCCTCTCCTTCCCTTCAGCTAGTCCTGTTCATTAATTTTTAAATGTCATTTTTTGAGCCCTTTCCAAAAAGGATTTCTCTCACTCCCTTCATTATCCACCCTATCTTTCTGTTTACTTTAGATCCTCATTTTCCTCTGATTCATGACCCCTTTAATCACCTAGCCTCTCTCTTTTCTCAGTATTCTTTATACAGTCAAAACTTCTAAAGTATACGTTCTAGGCTCTGCCGCTGCCTTGTAGTATTTACCCCATGGAATTCACCTTTTTGTTGTGCCTCACTCTCAGAGTAATGCCAATTATTGCAGATATCATAGAGGACACACTGCCCCATGATAAGGCCCTTCTGATACACTCCATCCCCACCCTGCTGATTTTTCCCTCTCATTAACCTTTTTTATTTTTCCTATGTTTTCCTGGAAATCTCCCTGTGTTCTTTCTCTCCCACTCCTGTAGGTGCCAGTTGCACCCCACCCCCAGGGGTTCCAAATCCCCTCCCCAGCCAGGACAAGTAGACTTTTCAGCCATGAAATGCCCCAGGCCTCATCCAGTGCAAGGTCTTCATTTACCTTTGTTTCCCATGCAGTATTTGTCAGAGGAACTCTCTCTTCCAAAGTAAGGCCTCCTTTTCCCTCCTTTTCATATTTCCCCCTCTATTCCTCACCAGGTCCCCTTTAGGTTCTTCTCTTTATGAAGCCAAAGAGGTCACCTTCCCCTCATCACTAACCCTTGATTTGACCCTGGCACATCACTCACTTCTCTCTATCCCCTTACTCCTCTCCCCCCCTTTCATGTACCCTCCTATGTTGTAATGTGGTCCCACAAAAGAAGCATTCACCCGTAGGCAAAGGTTCATTAAGTCTGTAATGTTGTCTCCTGTCCACCTCTTCGTTGTCTCCTGTCCACCTCTTCACTGTTACCTCTACCAGATTTCCACCTTCATCTCTGTTTCCTAGTATAACTTAAGAAAGATGTCTCTAATGGGGTCTTTGTTGTATTTATTCACTCCTGCATTTTTGTTGTTTTGGGTGTTTAAGAAGAAAATAATCTTTTCAGTTCTGGTTCTTTCTAAAAATGTTTGAAATTCTACTTTATTATTGAATGTTCATGTTTTGTTCTATATGTTTAAGCTCAGATTTGCAGGATAGGTCACCTTGGGGTGCATCTTGATCTCCCATGGTCTTTGGAACACATTATTCCATTTTTCCATTATTCCTTTTTCTAGTAGGTACAGAAGTCTTATGTTATTCAGATGTCCTTTCCTTTGTATTTGAAGGTCTAGCTTGCAGAATTTGTTTCTGAATTCCATTGTTAACTGATATGTGTCTTGGAATTTGCAGCCTTGGGGTTTTTTTCTGGAGGCAAACTGAATTCTTTCAATTGGGCTTTAATTTTCCTGTGTTCAAAAGTTCTGGGCTTTTCTATTGTTTCCTTCCATGTGGTGTTGAGGCTTTTGGTCCTCTAATGTTCTTCTGGAAGACCTGTGATCCTTAGTTGTCTCTATGGTTCCTGTTTTTGAGATCCGTATGTTTTGCTTGCATAGTGAGCATATTTTCTTCTAATGTTTTTGTTTTTTGCTTCTTTTTCTAGATTATCCTTTGCTTCTATGTATTTACATTCCCAATCTATTGTTATTTCTTTTATTCTTTGGTAAGGCTTGCCATTGCAGATTCAAGTTTTGCTATTCTACCCATTGTTTTTGTAGGACATAAATTCTGCTCCCATGACTCTCATTTCTCTTTTAAACCACTCAAGAACAGCATGTTGTGATTCCATGTTCTCAAATCCCACAGAATCCTCTTCTGTCTCATCAAATGTTGGATCATTTTGCTTTATTTTGCAGTATTTATTCTTAGATTCTGGAACTTGTTTACTAGATCTAGAAGCCATATTTCCTTCTGTTACTGCTTTTTCCTATTGATTTATCTGTTTATGTTCAAGGTCTTTGATATTTCTTTTTCCTGAAATTTTTGATACTTTTAGTGTCCACCCTCTTCCCCTTCTTTTCCTTATCACCCACTTCCTGACTCTTTCCCTTTTGATAGTGGTTTCCTTGGGAGTTGGATCTCAAAATATCTCAGACTTTTCTTGAACTGGGCAGTTCAGGGTTCAACAGCCTTAGATATCTGCCTCAGTTGACTTTTGGGTAGTCAGAACTGGCCCCAGCTGGATACTGTGTGCTTCTCTCAGGCTTGGTGGAGTACAGCACCACTCCCCACATGCAGGGTCTCACTGACAGTTCAAAGCTTTGTAGCACTGACACTCCTTTACTTCTAAAGGATGGTCAAGCTGGCTGGCCAATCCCAAGCAAACTTATGCAGCCTGGAGCCAAGATCTCTGTGGCACTGGAAAGAGGGAGGGAGGACCAGAATACAGGGGTTGGTTTTGATGTAAGTCTCTGTTGTATTCTTGAATCTGCTAATGCCTCCTCCCATGGGAGGTGGCAGAGGGGTGCTGAGTTAGCTCAGGGTCAGTGAGCATCAGTTCTGGGTTTTGTTTTTGTTTTTAACCTTTTCTTGGATTCTGAGTGTCTAAGATCATGGAAACAGTTGAAGTTGTTTTATCTTTGGCACATAATTTCTGTTTTGGAGAGGTTTGAGAGGTCATATGGATCAGAGAAATTGAATAGTCTTCCATCTTATTGTTCACATGGCCCAGAAGTCTCCATGAACTTTTTTTTGGGGGGGGGAGAGGGGGGAATCCAGGTTAAGTGACCTGCCCAGGGTCACACAGCTAGTAAGTGTCTGAGGCTGGATTCCAACTCAGATATTCCTGACTCCAGGGCCAGTGCTCTACCTATTGTGCTACCTAACTCTTTCCATGAACTTGTTTTTTTAAATATTTTTGATAACTGTATTTCAATATATTTGGTTTTCTTTGTAGTTCTATTCATTAACTTTAAAACATTCTGAATTGGAATCCATAGGCTTCACAAGACTGCCAAATTGGTCTGAAACACAAAAAGGTTAAGAACAAATATATACACACATACACACACACATATGGCAATGAGGGTTAAGTGACTGGCTGAGGGTCACACAGCTAGTATGTGTCAGGTATCTGAAGGCAGAGTTGAACTCAGGTCCTCCTGAATCCAGGGCCAGTGCTTTATCCACTGTACCACCTAGCTGCCCCCAAGAACCTCTATAATAGAACTTACTAATTATATATAAAATGTGGAGAGGAAGAAAGTGCAAAGATAAACCAAGATTTTCAACATGAGAGACTTGGAAGAATGTTGATGTCAATTGAGAGATGCAGCTAGAAGGTAGGAACGAATTTAGGAGGAATAAGAAAGTCAGTTTTGGACATTTGAGTTTGAGGTTTGGGTGGGATATCAATGTCTTTTAGGCAGTTGGAGATGAGAGTCTAAAGCTTGAGAGAGAGGTCAGAACTAGAGATAGAGATTTGGGATCATATACATTAGATGCTAACTTCAACTATGGGAACAAATGAAATTGCAATGGGAAACAGTGTAGCTTCAGAAGAGGAGGACCAAGAAGAAACCTTTAGATATTTGGAAGAGGATCCAGCAAAGGAGACTGAGTGTCGGGAAAAAGGCCAAGGAGGAAAACCAGAACAGTAAGAGTATCCATGGTGGGGAAGGGGCCAGTAGTGTTTACATAGGCTTCATTGGGATCATGGACTTTTTTTAAAAAGCTTATGGATATAATGATTATGACTAGGAGGTTATGGGTAACCTTTTGGGAGGAGTTTCAGTCAAGTAGGGAAAACGGAAACTGGATTGCAAGGCAGTGAGAGAGTAAATGATATCGAAAAAAGTAATATTAGCCAGGAAGGGGAAGAAAGCTAGGATAGTAGCTGGATACGGAAGGCTCACGGGAATGTTATCTTTTTTTAGAACTGGCAAAATCTGAGCATGCTTGTAGGCAGATGGGAGAGGTAAAGATGGAAGATGCACAGGAGCAAAGAAATAAGCATTTAAGTGGAGATGGGATCAAGGGCATAGGTAGAGGGATTGGCTTGAATAAGGAATTGGGAAGCTGAGACAGGAAGAGAGGAGAGACAGTATGGGTGATGCTGGAAGGTTTTAAGATTAAGAACAGGAGTTGAGTGAGCTTTTGTCATTGCCTACACTCTCTCAAAAGTTAGGTCTTCTGTAAACGTGGTGAATGGAGGGTCACTTGGAGCTTGAGGAGCAAGAAAAAAGTACAAAACAAATTGCTAGTCAGGACAGGAGTAAGCCAGTAGGTAAAGACTAAAAGGGATGCTGAGCAACAGCGAGGTCCCAGCTGAGAGTATGTGCCACAAATTGTCATGGGTGAAATGGCTCCATTTCATCACTTTCTTTGTTAGAGGTCTTCAGAACCAGAGTAGAAATGGGGAAATTGTATAGTGGGGTAATACTACCCAGGGTTGAGGATTAACAGCTACGTGATAGCAGGCTAATGAGTGAGGGCTTCCATGGTGCTTATGAATTATGAAATTGGCCAACGTTGGGGTTAAGTCTAGGTATGGAGGCTAACGAGGCCAGTGTTTTAGGAAGAACCTGGGAGAATAGGGAGAGAACAGAACCTACAGGGTGAAGAGCAGGTTTAGTGAGAATAAAGGTGTGAGTACAAAGGACAGTCTTGCTTATTCCTCCACTGGTTTGTACTGCTCTTTATTTATCAGCTTAGCAAGGTCTTAGATGTGTTCCTCTGGTATCCCTCTCCTTCAGACTTACCCTCTCTGAGGTGTTGCCTTTTGTTGTTGACCCCTCTTACCTAGCAGCATCCCTGTGAAATCAGAGCAGAGCAGCTTTCCTCAACCCTTCTGTAGGTATCCATTGGTGATGCTGTCGGCAGACGCTTCCCTTTCTCCTCACCCAGCAGCCCTGATACATTGCTATAGCAACAGCAGTGAGGGGAAACAGAACTGCTAGGATGCTTCTGCCCTGGATCCTTTAGATTTTACAAGCCAGGAGGTTGGTTGTTTTTTTCCCCCCGCAGCCTTGAGATCCTGCTCCAGAGCCAGCGCCCAGAGGTGGAACAGATGATCCGAGATATGGGAGCAGGCCAAGCAGCCGTGGAACAGCTGGCTGTGTACTGTGTATCACTGAAGAAGTAGGTATTCCAAAATGCACTCAGGGCTTTTCGTCACTTGCCTACATGAGGAGAGGGTCTTTCCCTGAAAGGAATAGACTGATCCCAGCCTCCAGCCCTATAGACACAGGAGCCTATTTGGCTTTCGAACTCCCCTTTCTGCTGCTTGTACTTTGAAAGAGAAGCTGGCAGGTGAGGATCTGCTAGAGGCCCTTCTCTTTCTGTAATGAGGAAGCCACCTACACCTTCAGAGCAGGTCGATTTTTCTCACTACAGAGCTTGGTGTGTCTGTCTCAAATTCCAAAAGCGTAGCCCTCTGCTGCCCTTTGTTAGGGTGAAGACTTAGAGCAGATTTGTGGGCCTGGGTCAGTGGAGGGTCAGCTGTGAGCTGACTGGGCGCTGTTAACTCTAGCCCTACAGACACAGAGTAGGAAGGGTGGAACCAGGAGCTCCTCTTCAAGAACTGCTGAGCCTGCCTGTTCCAGGCTGCTCGGTTTCACAGCAGCCCCAGTCATGTATGGCAGCTCATAGCCAGGAAGTAGGTATGGAGACCAGGCACAGATGGTATGCCCTTTGTAGGGAGAATAACTGAGGTATGGGTCTAAATGATGTGCCCAGAGACCCTCACTGCCATCCCCTTGTTCTTTTCTCTGCCATCAGCAATACTTCTCTGTCCTGCTAGCATAACACTTTAGGCTCAATACTAAGAAATATGAATAAACAGATTGGATAATTGAATGCCCTCTGATGGTAAGGGAACTTCATGTTTGAACATCCTAATGTTTCTCTGTGATGCCTTTGCAGAGAATATGAAAATCTCAAAGAGGCCCGGAAGGCCTCAGGTGAGCTGGCAGATAAGCTAAGAAAGGATTTGCTTTCTTCTAATAATAAGGTAATGTGGTGGGGGAAGGGGAACAAAAAAAAGGGTGAGATGCTCAGCTGGAAGGGGGAAGGGGGTATGGTGAAAGGCATATTCCTTAGTCTAGGGCATCCAGCCAAGGCGAGTGTTTTAGGCTACCTATAATATTTTGTGGGATCTATAAGCTCAGCTGGTACCTTAGGGCTTTAGGACAGGCTCAGAAAGAGACATGGTCATATTTCCTACCCAGCCCTTGGTCCAAATATCAGGAGTTCCTTTCACCAGGATCTTTCTGAGTTCAAATCTGGCCTCAGATACTTACTAGCTGTGTGACCCTGGGCAAGTCACTTAACCCTGTTTGTCTCCATTTCCTCACCTGTAAAATGAGTGGGAGAAGGTAATGGCAAACTGCTCCAGTATCTTTGCCAAGAAAATCCCAAATGGGATCACAAAGAGTCGGACACAACTGAAACGACCAAACAACAACAAAATTCTCTTTAAATGTATTTTGTGTGTCCTTCTAGATGTACTTTTTTGTAAGCTTCTTGAGAATAAGGATGCTATTATTCTTTTATTTGTATCACCAGTGCCTGGCACATAGTAGGTGCTTAAAATATGCATGTTGATAGGTGATTGATCTTGAGCTTGAAAGGGATCTTAGAAGTTCTCTTATCCATCATTGCCTCATTTTGCAGTCAAAGAAAGAGGCCCTGAAAGTCAATATGGCTTGTCCCACTTCCCATGGACACAGCAGAGCCAGGATTTGAGCCTGGGTGCTATGACTGCAGATCTGGCCCTCTGCACACCATACCTCCCTCCCTCCCCCTTCAAAGAACAAACTACAGGCCTTTGGGGGTTGGCCATTCACATCCCTAAAGCAAAGAGCAAAGTCCATCATGGGACTTGGTATCATTAAGAGATAAGTCATCAAGCTCTCCTATTTGGTTTTCTGAAGATCCACTGGTCACTTTTCAAGTCAAGTCTTTGTGGACACAGAACAGCAAATCCTCTCATTTACTTGGAAGAACTGCTATAAAGGTGCTTTTGACATTTTCCTTGTCACTGCTTGGCCTAACCTCTCCAAAATGCAAGGGAAGGAGTCTAGGAGCTTTCAGTTAGGATTCCCTTCTAAGTATATTAAAGCTCTGTAAATGTATATCCTTTGCAGCAACAAGGATCAGTTTCCCCATCTTTTATAAATTCCAGTCTACTGTGACTTCACCCTCTCCACCTCCCAGTCTAGCTTGAGGACATCTCAAGTACCCTAGATTGTGCTGTAGGGATTTGAATGTCAGTTCCCCAGTCCCATCTGCCTTGATGTGGCCCCAAGGAAATGACCTAGCAGTCCCTGCAGGAGTTATTTGCCAAGTACTTGTTCCTGCTGTTTCCAGATTTTGGAGTTTAAAGGAAATGACTTCATTACTTGCCTCAAGAGATTGAATTGCTGGGGGCACTCCCTCTGGGTTGTGTGGGAGTAGTCCCTGCATGTGGTCAGATGATGGGAAAATTGCTGCACTGTCTGGGCACAGGAGACCCTCCTGGCTGGGGGAATCCTGCTCAGGCTCTTTCAAGGGCCTCTGACAGACAGATTCGGAGTTCTCTACCAGGCCAAATCCTGAAGATTGTCCCTGAGGAAGTTGTTTTGGGCATGAGTTGGAATGATCTTTTGGAACTTTAACAGTGTCATCCCTCTCTTCTTCCATAGTTACAAAAAGCACTCTCTGAGGTTGATAATGTCAAGGAGGAACTGAAATCAACCCAGAAGGATTTACAGAATGCAGACAAGGAAATCAAGGTGAGATCTTGAAGGGCCCTAGAGTTTATATGCTTTTACAAAAAGGAACAATGTAGCCCCATTTTCCACTTCCTAGTGTGGACCCCTGTACTCAGCTCAGCTCTTCCCAGTAAGCTGAATACTTGACACTCTTAATGCAGAAACCCAGAACTAAATAATTGCATTCGTTTCTGGCTGCTGCGTGTTCATCCAGGACAGGTTTCAGAAATGGGAGGTGTATCATGGCCTTTATTCCCCCAGGCATCCTGCTGTCACTCCATTGCTGAACATTATCATGGTGTTTGCCATCTGAAGTATCGGTTATAGATTTTATTGGCTAAAATCCCCACCTCACTTGGAGAGGCAAGTGACACATCCTCATTTATTATTTGTCCTACCAGAAGAGGACTTAAGACTTTATTTGTGTGGCCAACAATCCCTTCCTGTCCTGTGAACATAACAAATTGTCATTTGGTTTTTAACTGTAGTCACTCTTGTGAATTTGGACAGCAAGGTAATTGAGGTGCATGAGGGGGAAGTAACTTGTGCAGAATCACTCCAAACATCTATTATCCTCAAGCTGAGCCTTGGGCTCCAGGACTGGACTCGGGACTTAGTGTGAACCATGGTGTCGCTGTGTCAGCCAGTCTGTGCAAGGGAAGAACCTCCGTATACTACAGGAGCCTGACTGAGTCTGGCCTTGCCTCTTGTTCTCTTCTCTTTGTCAGTCTCTAAGCTAAGAGCTTTATTCATTAGTCTTCTCATTTACACTTTTTCTTTTTCCTAAGAGCTTAAAGAAGAAGCTGACCATCCTACAGGGGACCCTGAACCTACCATCCCACACCAGCGAGACCCTCAGTCGGCTTGTCTTAGAGAGGTTTGCTCAGCCCCTTGGGAGCAGGGAGAGGGGTGGATCTGGAGAAAGCGTTCAGAAATCCTCCAGAGAAGTATTACTCATCCTGAATTATTAGAGAAAGTCTTTGGCTTTAGGAATCATGCCTAAGAAGGGCTAGTGACCTATCCTAGACATTCATTAGGAATGAAAAGCAAATCAGGAAATGAATAACCTGGATCCGCAAGTGAACTGCTCTGGGCGTAGGCCTGAGCAGAAGTTCAAAGCAGGTTTAATCTCACTGTGTCTTCATGCTCCTTTGGTGTGGTAGTTTATTTTACTTTTGTTTTTACAGCCCGTTCATTTCAGTAAATCACCAAGCATTTATTAAGCACCTACTAAATGCTAGGCACTGGGAATTCAAAGACAAAAGTGCTACAATTCCCTAAGCTCAAGGAGTTTACATTCTAATTGGAGGTTACAATACAGTATATTCTATATGGTAACGATGATAATCTTCTTTCCCCATCTGTTAAAAAGTATCGTGTATGGGAGCATCTCAGCTGGACCCAAAGTACTTGAGTTTTGCAGAGTAGATGGGAATATTGGTTCCTAAGGTTTACTGTCTTGGCAAGTGGCTCCAAGGATTGACCTAGCAGTTGCTGGCAAGGGAAGGGAGTTTTAGATTAGGTAGTTGTGGGGATTGTGAGCCAAGAGCCCTTTCCAGGAGCAGTGGTGGTACTGATTATATGATTGTTCCAAGAAGAAGAACTTGAGGGTCTAGAGGTTCTGGGTGACTGCATGGTACATACATGGTGGCAACAAAATAGCAAGCTGCCCTTAGTGATCTGGTGGATAGATCCATTCTATTGTTAGTGTGGGTGAGCCCTTGGTACAATGAAAAGAGCACTGGATCATAAGCTCCCCGGTTAGCCAGCTTAATAAGATCTACCTCTACCCTGATCCTCAACCCAGTGAATCTTTCCTTATAAGAAACATTACAAGGGGCAGCTAGGTGGTGCAGTGGATAGAGCACCGGCCCTGGATTCAGGAGGACCTGAGTTCAAATCTGACCTCAGACACTTGACACTTACTAGCTGTGTGACCCTGGGCAAGTCACTTAACCCCAACTGCCCTGCAAAAAAGAAAGAAAGAAAGAAAGATTACAACAAAATCAAACCAAAAAAAAGTCAGCTAAACCACCAAATCCACTGATGGTATCTGTGAGCCTGGGCCACATTCTGCACCCTTGTCCTTGACCCCAGCAGCAAAGGGAAGGAGCTAGTGTAGCCACTCCAAGTGGATTCCAGATTCCTACAGTCCTGAAGCCTCTCACTTTCCTGTCTCCCTTGCTTCCAAATTATTCCTACCTTTTTAAGCTGTTGGTGGAGGAAGAAAGGAAGTGGTGGGACTTGAGCAGCACCCAAATCTGACAGCTCACTGTTTTTTTTGTTCTGAATTTGACAAACAACAATAAGCACGAATATTTCCAGACATAAAGTACAGAAAGAGGATTGTGGATGAAACTGGAAATCTTGCTGTTTTGTAGGTATTTACTTATTTTAGCACTTCAGTTCCAAGGCTGTTTCACTGCCTTGTTGCTCCCTGAACCTCCTCATCTCTTCTCTGCTCTTTCTTTCTTTTCTTTTTCCTGCTCTTTCTTTAAATGCTTCACACATTTTTCTTTCCTTTTGGGGGGAATATCCACAACTAGCTTGTGAGGAGCCAGTTGTCATGTTCATTGGCATTTTTACAGAGTCTTAATGAAGCACCTCATTTGCTTGCAGTTGTGCACTAAACATTGTACAAAGCTCCAGCTCTTGTCCTCCAGGAGCTGACAGTTGAAAACAGGCACAAGGTGAGTTAGATGAATCATTTAGTTTAACACCTTCATTTTGTAGAAGAGGAAATAGATCCAGAAGGGAGAAATGACATAGTAGCCAAGCCCAGATTAGAAAACCTAGGGCTTCTAGTTACAATTTCTTCATTCTTTCAACTCCTCCAAGCTGGTAATCTTGTACTTGTACATGTACGCATACCTCTCTACCTGCACAAGTGATCCTATCCTATCTCATTTCAACTCTTCCAGCAGATTACCCCCTTGGTCATCCCCACTCTTTCACTAACCTGCAGTCTCTGTCTGCTGGCTTCTCTCCTGCCTATAAACATGCCCACATCTCCCCCATCCTCAAAAAATCCTCTGCTGATGTTTTCATTTCCACGATCATCCTATATCTTCTCTGCCCTTTGTGGCTAAACTCCTTGAAAAGGCCGTCTCCTCTCAGATCTCTTCTTAAGTGCTTACAATCTGACTTCTGACCTTTTAATTCTGACCTCAATGATCCTCTTTTATTTTTTTTTAAACGATCCTCTTAATTGCCAAATCCAGTGTCCTTTCCTCAGTCCTCATTCTCCTACAGCTTTCAACACTGTTTATCACCCTCTTCTAGATATTTTCTTCTCTCTAGGTTTTCAGGATACCACTGTCCCTTGAGTCTCCTCCTACCTATCTGACTACTTCTCAGTTACCTTTGCTAGTAACATTTATAGCTAATGTTTATATACACTTGCTGTGTGCCAGGCACTGTGCTAAGGACTTTCCAATAATTATCTCATTTGATCCTTGCAACAACCCTGGGAGGTAGGGGCTGTCATTATCCCCTTTTTACAGTTGAGTAACCTGAGACAAACAGAGGTTAAGTGACTTGCCCAGGGTCACACAGCTAGTAAGTGTCTGAAGCTGGATTTGAATGCAGGTCTTCCTGACTCCCTGGCCAGCATTCTATCCATTTTGCCACCTAGGTGCTTCATCTAGAGGCTAGCTACCTAGTTGGGTCCTCATCCAGATCACTTCCTCTGACCATAAGTGTCCCTCAGGGCTCTGTCCTGGGCCCTCTTTTCCCTCTCTACTACTTTACTTGGTGATCTCATCAGCTTCTATCAATTTAGTTACCATCTCTATGCTGATGATTCTCAAATCTACCTGTCTTGCCCCAGCCTTTATATTGGCCTCCAGTCTTACATCTTCAGCTGCCTTTTAGACTTTTTTGTGTGTGAGGCAATTGGGGTTAAGTGACTTGCCCAGAGTCACACAGCTAGTAAGTGTCAAGTGTCTGAGGCCGGATTTGAACCCAGGTCCTCCTGACCAGGGCCTGTGCTCTATTCACTGCGCCACCTAGCTGTCCCTTGTAACGATTGGAATAACGCCACCTGCTGGAGATTTACTGTAGAAGAGTTCCGCCCATGAAGCGAAGGTCTTTGAGGGCAAGACCAGGAGTCTTTTCTTTGGCGTCAGGAAGTGATGCAGACTAGTGGGAGGAGGAAGGAAGAGACTGGCGCTCAGTCTCGCGCTCTTTCCGGAGGACGCTAGTGGAGAGGGGAGCTAGAAATGTGCTCTCCCTTTAATAGATAGGAATCTAGGCCTTTCTCTCTCTCTTTACCAAATTCTTATTCTCCTTAATAAATGCTTAAAAGTCTAACTCTTGCTAAAGCTTATAATTTATTGGCGACCACTCATTAGATATTTTAGACAGTTTAGCTAGAATTTTAGCCCTTAACACCCTCTTTCAGACATTTTTAAGTAGATGTCTGGCAGACATCTTAAACTCAGCATATTCCAAACAGAGCTTACTATCTTTCTTCCAAACCCTCCCCTCCTCTAAACTTCTCTGTTATTGTAGAGGGCACCACCATCCTCCCAGTCCCTCATGTTCCCGGCCTAGGAGTCATCCTTGACTCTGCACTATCTCTCACCCCTATAAGGGGCTGTTGCCAAGGCTTGTGGATTTCGCTTTTGCAACTTCTCTTGAATACACCCCTTTCTCTCCTCTGACACTGACACCACCCTGGTGCAGGCCCTCATCACGTCACGCTCCCCTACATCCATCTTCCATTCAGCCACAGAAGCGATTTTCCTAAAGCACAGGTCCAGCTGTGTGTACACACACACCCACACACCCCCTACTCAGTAAACCCCAGGAGCTCCCTTCAGCCTCTCAGATCAAATACCAAATGCTTTTTGGCATTCGAGCCCCTTCATAACTTAGCCCCTTCTTACCTTTCTAGTCTTCTCACAATTTACAACCTCCACCCTCCAATACTCTTTAATCTAGTGGCAAGGGTCTTCCTTGATCTTCCTCTTGACTCCAAGTATTTTTTCTGGCTGTCCCTGATGCCTAGAATACCCTCCCTCTTCATCTCTGCCTCCAGGCTGCCCAACAAAAATCCCATCTTCTACAGGAAGCCTTTCCCAACTGGAATTCTAGTGCCTTCCCTCTTTTAATTATTTCTTTTTTATCCTTTATGTAGCTTGTTTGTTTATATTTGTTTGCTTATTGTTTCCCCCATTAGATTGGGAGCTCCTTGAGGATAGACACTGCCCTTTGCCTCTTTTTGTATTGCCACTTTAGCACAGTACCTGGCACAGTAGTAATAAAGTGCTTAATAAATGTTTATTGAGTCACAGACACATATATGTGAAGTATAGAGAGAAAGATAAAACCCTTAAATACATAAGTGGGTTGGCAAGATCTTTTTTTAAAATCAGATATAGGTAAGTATATTAGGTTTGTCCGTAGGGTATTTAAGGTATAACCCTTTGTTAACTGGATTCTCTGTGACCAGGCTTCAGATAACCCTTCTACAAATGGAGGCAAACAGGTTAGGTGACTTGCCCAAGGTCATACAACTAGTAAGTGTCTACAAAGAAAAGCCATGAACTAAAGCCAGTTCAATATCTAGTAAATAATTGTGGGAGCATTATTGCATATTTCCCAGTTTGTTGATAACCAGCATTCAAATCTATCCTCAGACACTTACTAGCTGTGTGACCTTGGGCAAGTCACCGAACCTTTGTTTGCCTCCATTTCTTCAACTGTAAAATGGGGATAATAATATCACCTACCTCCCAGGGTTGTTGTGAAACTCAGATGAGATAATATTTGTTAAGTGCTTAGCACAGAGTCTGGCACATAGTATGTCTTATATAAAAGCTAACTGCTATTATTATGATTGTGATTATTTATTGAATTAATATCCATGTTAAATATCCACTTAAAAATCCATAGTTTCATAAGTTGTTGATTTTCCTTTCATCAGCACAAATTGTGTGATTGTATTCCCTCCATGTCTTAGTAGATGTTTTCATGAGTTTTTCTAATTAACAGATTCATCACCTGACAGTCCACCATTTGTTGATGAGTCTCTGCACTTAGGTTGGCCTTTGGATGACAGACATATTGCCCATACTTTTCACCTTGGTGAGACTTACCCATATAAGTCTTATAAATCTGGTGACATAACTTTCTAACACCCAGAGTCATCTCACCACAACAAGGCATCAGAGCAGGCCTTTGGGGGAGGAGCCTGTCCTTACCCAAGTAAAAATGTGTTTCAGATATGAAGCACTTACTATATATTTAGCATTAAGTGCCATAAATTTTGCTAAAAATCAAGTTACATGTTTTCTGTTTTTTCCCCTCAGTCTGTCAGACCTACCAAATAGATTGATTGACAAGATACTTTCTTTACAAAACAGTGTTGACTATTATCCTCTACTGGCTCTGATTTGATTTTTTCCTGTTCACAGGGTTGTAGCTTCCAGCTTCAACCTTGTTTTTCCCTTTAAATCTAGACACAATTTAGCCTCTCTGATTTCTGTGTACTTTCCCATTCTTCCATAAGTTTTCAAAAGTGGTTCTGCACCAAGTGCCCAAGGGTAGAGTTCTGTTCTGGGTACTGAGGAAGTTGTAAAGTTTAGATAATACCTGGTTCCTGCTGTTATGAAACCCACCATTTGGAAAGAAGATTCAGAAATAAACATAGGTAATTCTAATGCATAATATTTCATGATAATTTCATTAGGAAGGTACAAAATAAAGTGCCATGTGAAGTTTGAGGGAAAATCAGAATCATAGATGAGGAAATCAGTGAAAGCTTTGTGTAGGTGGTAGCATTTGAGTTGGTCTTTTAAAGATGGTAAGAATTCTACAAGTGAAGAGGGGGAGGCAGTTTCTGGCATTGGGAATAAAAGAAGGCATGGAGGTGGGAGTGATCAGGTTGTGTTCTAGAGTTGGATAAAAGTGCAGTTTGGCTAGATGTAGAACATGTGAGGTGGGTTGGGGTTAGTCGATGAAGTTTGAACTGTAGGTGGGTAATAGGGAGCCACTGAAGACTTTCCGAGCTGAAAGGTAGCATCAGAATTTGCAAATAGGAAAGACAAGCATGGCAAGATAATTCAAAGGATAGATTACAAAAGCTGTAGAAAATGGAAGCAGAGGGGCAGCTAGGTGGCGCAGTGGATAGAGCACCGGCCCTGGAGTCAGGAGGACCTGAGTTCAAATCCGGCCTCAGACACTTAACACTTACTAGCTGTGTGACCCTGGGCAAGTCACTTAACCCCAATTGCCTCACTAAAAAACAAAACAAAACAAAACAAAAAAATGGAAACAGAAAGACCCATCAGGCACCATATCTATTTAACCTTTTATCAAATCTTTTCCACTCACCTCAAAATCTATTTGGCTCCAGTTCACCTTAGATTTTTTTTGTGTGCCTTTTTTTTTAGATTAAAAAAACAACCACCATCCTTCCCATTCTTTGTCTTTGTATAAGCTTCTTTTGTATATTCCCCTCCTTTTTCATTTTCTTTTTCCTACTATATTTAAATCATGTCCTTCATTTTCCCTTTTTCATTTGAAAGTTGCATCATATTTCCTGCCTTTCCTGCTCATATTTCCGTAACAGTGTTTGTGGCTCTACTCAGCAGCCTGCTCAAGTTTCCATTCTCACTTATGCAGCATGGCCACATATAGTTCTGTTTGGCCAACTGGGCCCTTCTCCCCATTTTAACTGCCTGGTGTGACAGTGCCATGCCACCCATTAACCTCTCTATCAATCTGTCTTTGAGTGTGGAGATAACATTGCTGCTCCATCAAGGTGGGAGTAAGTTCCTTAGATTTGGAGCGCTTAGTGAGTCCAAGTTGAAACCCCAGCCTCATGCTAGTCTCAGACAACCAGACAACCTTGTTTCAGATTGAAATATTGAAATGTATCCAAGGGGCAGCTAGGTGGCGCAGTGGATAAAGCACCGGCCTTGGATTCAGGAGCACCTCAGTTCAAATCCAGCCTCAGATACTTGATACTTCCTAGCTGTGTGACCCTGGGCAAGTCACTTAACCCTCATTGCGCCGCAAAAGAAAAAAAAAAAGAAATGTATCCAGAGCAGGGTGAGGAGGATGTGAAGAGGCTGCGATAGACCATGACATCTGAGCAGGACAATGAATATGGAAGGGACTGGGAATGTTTAGCCCAGAGAAGAGGAGGCATGGTTGATGTTTTCAGGTATTTGAAAGACTGTCAGGGGCAGCTAGGTGGCACAGTGGTTAGAGCACCGGCCCTGGAGTCAGGAGGACCTGAGTTCAAATCTGGTTTCAGACCCTTGACACTTACTAGCTGTGTGATCCTGGGCAAGTCACTTGACCCCAATTGCCTCACCAAAAAAAGAAAGAAAGACTGTCATGGGGCAGAGGATTGAAGCTTGTTATTCTTGGGCACAGAGGACAAAACAAGGCTTGCTAGATGGAAGCTGAGGAAAGGAAGATTTTTACTACATTTAAGAATTTCCTAATGGTTAGAGCTATCCATAAGTCTGATGAAAGCAAAAATGAGAGGTTATTGCATTCTCTGTCACTGGGAGTCTGCAAGCAGAGGCTATGTGAGCACTTAAGATACTGGAGAGGACTTCTTGCTGAAGTCTAGGTGGAAATAAATAAGGGAATGAGTGAATGATATGCAGGTTGAACCAGAACACCCTGAGGTCTCTTCTGACTCTGTGAGTTGGAAGTTATTTTTTCTACCCTTGCTTGTACACAGGAAGGGAGAAGATGTTACTTGAATAGCACTAAACCCTCTCTAGCCCTTTCCCCATTGATCTTCTTCCCCTATGTCCCTCGCCTCCTGACCTTCCTTCATATTTATTTTCTCAAGTTTTTCTGACTTCTTTACATTTATGCACGTTGTTAGTTTTCTTTATAAAACTAGGGTGTTGGGTTAGATTGTTCTCCAAGGTGCCTTCCAACTTTTCTGTTCTGTGGTTCTGTGAACTAACTTCTCCTTTAAAAAACTGACTCCAGAACACTCATCCTTATTTTGTCTCCTTTCTTTTCTGCACCTGAAAATGGTCCTTAATTATCTTTTTTGTCTTTTCTTTTGTCAGGGCAATGAGGGTTAAGTGACTTGCCCAGGGTCACACAGCTAGTTAAGTGTCAAGTGTCTGAGGCTAGATTTGAAGTCAGGTCCTCCTGAATCCGAGGCCAGTGCTTTATCTACTGTGCCACCTAGCTGCCCCCCTTTAATTATCTTTTACTTGACTAGCTGTTGCCTACCATGTAGCTTTTCCAGAAAACAACTCGAGTTTTTAAAATAATGCTATTTATTAAGCACTTGATAAATATACAGCATTGTGCTAGGTCCTGGGGAAAAAAAACCAAAGTTTAAGTAAAATATGGTCCCTGCCCTCCTGAAGCATGGAGACTTGTGGCTCATGTCTTCAGTAGTATTCAATTTTCTGACTTGACAGGTTGGATGTACTACCCAATGAGCCATGTTGGCTTCCTTCCTTTGTTTAGGAAGCTTATGAGAAACCCTGGCCAAAAGATCCCTCTTAGAGATTGTCAGAATTATGAAGATGGCAGATCATTATGCATTTAAGCGCCTCTACCAAGCTGTTAATAAAAGTAGCAGAATTTTTTTAAAGGTTCCTTTTTGAACTGATAGCAGAGACTTCATTTTCCCTATCACAGTCAGCTTCTCTAACCAAGGCCTCCCTTTCGACTCTGGAAAACAGCAGCTCTTGGAAAACGAATATATGTCAGGTCCCCTGAACATTAAGCCTCCATAAGCTGACAGTGAGCCAAGTAAACCCTGTATAGCGCACAGGACATGCTGTTCCTGATGGGGCTGTTTAACCAAGTAAATTTGCCAGAGAAAGCAAGATGTTAGAAATCCTCGAAGATGACTCACTTTCTCTAATGAGAGAGAATGGTCTTTGAAACTGTTCTCTTGTCTTATCCTTTGCTTCCTGCTCTGTCCCTTATTTTGAGCCAGTGTGAGACCAACTGTAGGCAAGAATTGGGGAGGAATTTGAAGGAGAGGAAATGACAGGCGAGGAGAAGTGGTTTGGAATATAGAGGAGCTTAAAAAGGCCTGGGAACCAGAGAAAAGGACTCAAAGCAGGCAGGGGAGAGAGTGAGAGTGTGCAGATGGTGAGCTGCACAGAGAGATGTCATGGGCAGGGAGGGGGTGGGGGGATATGTATCCACTTAACCAGACAAAAATGCTTCAATAAGCCCTAAGGTTTGGTGCTGGGGACACCACAGCCATCCCAGCCTACGAGGAGGGAGCTCACTGCCTGGCACATTTTACTGGCTAGAGAGCTGGATGTGGGAGTGTCAGGAAGACCCAGCTTTATATCCTGCCTAGGGGACTTAACCAGCTTTGTGATCCTGGGCAGGTCACTCAACCTTCTAGATCTTCGTTTCCCCATCTCAGAGGTGCAGATAATAATAGCACTTACCTCACAAGATTATTGGGCCGAACAAATGGGATAACATATGTGAAGCTGTAAAAATGTAAGCTGGCTATCAGCCTAAAAATTGGGACCCAGGAAGGGTCTGGGATGTGAGCAGTTTGTATTTGGAATTCCAGCCTGTGCCAAAGAGCAGACAGAGAACTGAATGTGTGGCCCATTGACTAGGTCAGCGAGGCATGAGAAGGTACCATCTGGAATGGCCCAAGGAGATTAAACAATCTTCAGTGGCTCCTCCAGAATAAACTATAAACACCTTAGCTTGGCTTCTAAAATACTCTGCAGTCTGGCTCCCACCTACCTTTTCCCTCTCACTTCCTCTTGCTCCCATTCACATACTCTGTTCTCACGGCCTTTGTACATGCTGCTTTTCACACCTGAAATGCTTTCAGCGGTCACTTCTTCCCCTTAGAACCCTTAGCTTCCTCCAGAGCAGGGCTCAGGTGCCATCTCCCACATGAATGAGGCTTTTCCTGCTTCCCCTTCTCCTCTGAACCCGTAAGTTGTTCGTTCTCTCCCTTGTGAAATGATTTTGTATTTCTTTATCTGGCAATTATTGTCTCTTCCCCTCCACCTCCTAAGTCAGATGTAGACACCTTGATAGCAGGAATATATCCCTGTGCATTAATAAATGGTTGTTGAATTAAAGGAGAAGGCGAGGGGGTGTGACCTGCTGGTAATAGAACTGTGCTTTTAAGATGAATTGCCCAAGTACTTTCTGAATTTTAACACCGTAAGGAACAAAGGTCAGGCCATATCTAAGAGAAAGCCAGAGGATCTAACTTCTCAGTCCTGAAATGATGTCAAAAGCAGAAAAGTGCTATCAGAAAAGCTCAAGCTGAACCTGAAACCCCATCACTGTTGTCTGTAAAAACTCAGAGGTGACAATCTGTGACTAGTGGGTGTGGGAGTTTCCATCTGTTGTTGCTATGTTATGTCAACTATGCCTCGCCTCCCACCCCCCAAAACCCAAACCCAACAACACACAAATCCTATAGTAAGGATTCATGCTTCCACAGTGCTTTAGAGTTTCCAAAGCACCTTCTTTATAACATGTCCCTGTGGCAGGTAGTATAAGTATTATTGCCCCTGCCTTTATAGAGGAAGAAACTGAAGTTCAGAGAAGTGATTTAGCAAAGATCCTGGGACTAGTAAGTACCACAAGAGCCACCATTTGGGCTTTAAGCTGCTTTGGAGCATGCAGGTTCATTCTCCTGGCTAATCAGAGCCACACATTCTTGTTAGTCTCTCCAGAAGTCCTCTGCCTTGCTACAGTGTGTAGCTTCCCTTTATTTTTCCTTTTTTTTTTTTTTTTTTTTGACAAAACAGACATTTCCCAACAGGTACCCAACTATACACCTCCACAAAGCACATTCCCCGCAAAAGCAATGAACTGACCCATTGTTCTGTTAGAACAGGAGCACATTTACCACAGGGACTCATTTTTATGGGCAGTAAGTTTTATCTGTTGAGCCAATCAGTGACTCATTGGATCTCATTGGATCATAGAAGTTAGAACCAGGAGGTACCTTAAAAACCATCTATGGGCAGCCAGGTGGCACAATGGATAAAGCACCGGCCCTGGATTCAGGAAGACCTGAGTTCAAATCCAGCCTCAGACACTTGATACTTGCTAGCTGTATGACCCTGGGCAAGTCACTTAACCCTCATTGCCCCACCAAAAAAAACCCCCAAAACAAACCATCTTGTTCTTCCCCTCATTTTATAAATGAGGACACTGGGGCTCAGAGAGGAAATTACTTGTCCATGGTCATAAAGTAGCCAGAACCAAGATTTCAAGTCTTAGGACTCTAAATCATGTGTGTATATATGTGTGTACATGTGTATACACACAGACATATGTACACGCACATATACATATGTTAGTTTATTATAGTAATATATCATTTTTCATAATTGACTCAGTGATATTTACCTGCCCCTATGTAAAGCAAGCATAGAAAAGGAAGGATGCCATGTTTAGCTAAAAACAGTTGTACTCTACATGGCTAGAAGAAAAGAAAAGAACTTTTTTCAAGGTAAAATGGGCCAGATTTCTTACCATTTCCAAGCTATGTACACCGTGTGCTCCCCCATCCCCCTTCCATCTTAAGGGCTCTTAGGCCGCCACCTCAGCTTCTCTCACTCCAGTGATTAAATCTACGAGTTCCCAGATCTGTCTTCGTGATGCTTCACACATCTCATCAAACACAGCCCTCTGCTTCAGTGTCTGTGTACCAGAAGCCTTAAAAAAGGAAATGTAGAGCACTGAGGGACCCTAGGGGAGAGGGACAGAGGCTGGCCATTTCAAAGTAGGTCTCCCTAGGCAGCCTCATCTTGGAAATGTTGTCATTTGTCCTGTTGTCTGAAAGGACCTACCTCTGCTGTTGCAATGAATACCAAGATCTCTTTGTGTGGCCAGTGGTGCCCCAAGAATGATTTAGAAAATGAGAAGAGAAATCCTGGCATTTGAGACAGGTTTCTGGTTTTATATGTGGTTTTTCTGTTGCTTCCTCTCAGCCACATGGGCTATGATTCAGGAAGAAAATGAGGATAGACCTTGAATTCACCCTTTCAGATATTTCAGCACTTTGAAGTATGTGATACTTCAATGGGTCTGTGATCTCACTGATGTGAGCACTCTTTGCACTGGCAGAGATCATAACCCACCCACACCTTCTGATCCTGTGTGTTGCTTGTTCTTGTCTTTCTAGATAGCTTCCATAGAAGATTTGTCCAGCATGCCAAAAGCCTTCCTCTGGTTCTTTTAATAATCTTGTGGGTACCCATGCAGCGCTCAGGAATCTGTTATCCAAGTTATCCATTTGTTAGCCTTTGCTCTCTTCCCAGCTTGTGCCTTTTCTGGTCAGGTGGCCCCTTGAGGATATCTTCTGCATCACTTGCCATGCTCAAGTTATCAATGACTAACTTACACCCACTGTGTGTTTTTCCATTGCCCTTATTCTGATATCATGGTGACCTGTGATTTATAACCATACAAAGAGAATACTAGTATTGAGAAGTTGGGTTTTGGAGGCAGGGAGTAGATTAGAATTATTGAAAGCATTGTTCATTAGCCAAATTCAGTCTAGCCCATTCTCTTCCTATTCATCTCTGGGCCTAGCTCACTGTCTATTTATAACAGCTATCCATTATATATGTATTGATGGAAGGGCATTAGTGGTCTACCTAGATGCCAAAATATGAGAAATAGACATCTACCATCCATTTGGGTTTTGCTTTTTGGATTGTTAGCTTAATCTCTCTTGCATTCCCTGTAGTATTCTAGTGCTTGATGATGACCCTTTCAGGTCTTGGGGGGAGGGGGGGGTGGGCAGGGCAATGAGGGTTTAAGTGAGTTGCCCAGGGTCACACAGCTAGTAAGTGTTAAGTGTCTGAGACCAGATTTGAACTCAGGTCCTCCTGATTCCAGGGCTGGTGCTTTATCCACTGTGCCACCTAGCTGCCCCCCCTTTCAGGTAAATTTTTAAAAAGTTGTCAGTCCTGCATACATTGAGTTGAAGTGATCAAATAGTTTGTTCTTCCCACAAATGTTTATTAGGCACCTAATATGTGCAAGGGACATAGTAGACCCTACTATGGGGCATACATAGTGTCCCCTAGACACTGGAGGGAGGGAGGGAGGGGGTGTTAAAAGTGTATTTTCAGGTTCTTTAAGATGCCTTACCTTAAAACTGAGCATAATCTTTCAGAGGAAAAAATGGGACTTTAATGAAAAAGAGAATTTTCGGGTATTCGTGATGAAAAGACCTGAACTGAATGGCAAATTTGACTTTCAAGTACAAGACCCTAGAGAATCAAAAAATTGGAGTTGGGGGACATACCTGGGGTCATGCAGTGGGTGACTGTCTTGTGTCTGAGGCTGGGTTTTGGCTGGGATCCCCCTGGGTCCAGGGTGGATGCTCTGTCCACTGTGTCACCTAGCTGCCCCATGATGACATCTTTAGGGTTAAATTGAGGGGTGAGGAGAATGCACTGGGGGAAGGGGAAGAGCAGAGGTGAAATCCTACATGAAAGAACCTGGAAAAGGTTTATGGAGTGGGGGAAGAGGGGAAGAGCAGGGCAATAAATGAATTTTACACATCAGAAAAGGCTCAAAAACCTTAAACTCATCAGAGTTGCCTCAAGGAGGGATTAACACACACCCCAAACTGGGTGGGGTAATCTATTTAATCTGGGCAGTAAATGAGCCTAACACTCATCAGAATTGGCTCAAAGACCTCAATCTCATCAGAATTGGCTCAAGGAGGAAATAATATACACACTCAATTGGATGGAGTAATCTCTCTAACCCTGCAGGAAAATAGATGGGGAAGGGGATAAAGAGAGAGGGACAAAAGAAGGGAGGGAAGATTGGGGGAGGGGACAGACAGAAGCAAATCCCTATTGAAGAGGGATAGGATGAAAGAAGATGGAGAATAGAATAAATATCAAGGCGAAGGGAATAGGATGGAATGGAAACCGTTAACAACAGTAATCATGAAAAAGAGAAAAGGGGGAAAAACTGTACAAAAAAATATTTATAGCAACTCTTTGTGGTGGCTAAGAATTGAGAATCAAGGGAATGTCCATCAGTTGAGGAATGACAGAAGAAGCTGTGGTATATGATTGTGGTGGAATGGTATTGTGCTATAGGAAATGACAAACAGGATGATCCCAGAAAAACCTGGAAAGACTCATGAATTGATGTATAGTGAAGTGAGCGGAGCTGGGAGGACATTGTGCATAGTGACAGCAGTATTTTTCAATGAGACTTAACTACTCTCAGCAGTGCAATGATCCAAGACAATCCCAAGGGACTAATGATGAAGCATACTATGCACCCCCATAGAAAGAACTGATAAAAAGAGCACTTGTGGATTGTACATATATAACCTGGTTGCTGTCTTATGGAGGGGGGAGGAAAGGGAGGGAGAAAAATTTGAAACTCTAAATCTTGTGAAAATGAATGTTGATTGAGTGTTGATCTACTGTGATGGACTATATTCTTCTCACCAATGCAATGGCACAGAAGAGTTCCAGGGAACTTGTGATGGAAGAGGATCTCCAAATCCAAGAAAAAAAAAAAAAGAACTGCAGAGTATAGATGCTGAATGAACCATACTATTTCTTTTGTTTTTGATGCTATTGTTTTTTTCTATTTTGAGGTTTTTCATCATTGCTCTGATTTTTTCTCTTATAACATGACTAATGCAGAAATATGTTTAATGTTATTATGTGTGTGTGTGTATATATATATATATATATATATATATATATATATAACCTATATCAGATTACCTGCTGTCTAGGGGAGGGGGGAGGGAGGGAGAAAAATCTGAAATTGTAAAGCTTGTATAAATAAAAGTTGAGAACTATCTTTACATGTAACGGAAAAAAAAATACTTTATTAATTTAAAAAAGAAAAAAGAAAATGAATGTTGAAAACTACCCTTACATGTAACTAGAAAAAATTAAATAAATATTTGTTCCAGGGAGGAAAAAAAAAAAGATGCCTTACCTTAATAGGTAGGGTAGGACCCCATGTGCAGTGAATAAATTGAACCTAGCTGTTCATTCAGTCAGAGCCTGAAGAAGAGAATGTTCCTCTAAAGAGAGGAAGGCAGATGGAATTGCCATTTATGCTGTTGTATGTCTTCTGTAGTGAATGCTTCTTTCTCTTTCTAGCCCAGCTCCTGTGGAAATGCTGAGCCTAAAGTTGCGACAGCCTGCCCGTGGGGAAGACATTGATCTAAATGCCTCTTTTGATGTGGACACCCCCCCAGCCCAGCCCCACAGCTCCAAGCTTGTCCCAGCTAAGAAGCTCTGCCTGGAGCAGTCAAGGTGAATGGTCTTTGCCCTGGCCCGTGATCCCAGCTTTCTGCACTGGGGAAGCCCATCAGTCATCTGCTGGGTCTGTAAAGAACCGATGGTGACAGGGGGAGGTGGGGAGGCCATTACTACTTACAGTCATTTTCCTTTGTCACCAGCTCCCAAATCCCCTTTTTAGAAAAATAAGGGGAAGATTATAGGAAGATATCACTAGAGGAAAGCCAAGATGAAGGCATTCCCTCCTTTGGCCTTCATTCCAGAGCTGGGATGGGGTGGTGTGATAGCCGGTGGCTTAACCCCAAGGGGGATGTGGGTCACATCCCATTCTCCCTGTGATACTGTACATTTGTAAGACTTAACAAACCTCCTTTATCCCTCCACACTATCTCTCTCAGCGCCCTCCCTCTGCTGTGCAAAGCTCCCAACCACAATCTTTCCGAGCCAGATATTGGCTTCTCCTGACAGTTGTAAGATAACCTGATGCTGCAGGCAGATTCTGCCATGTCAGGCAAAGACCAATATGTTAGAGCTCTGTGTTGCCCATTTTCATTTTAGGTGAGAAATCTCTTTCACATCTTGTTTGGGGAAGGGAGGAAAAGGAGGGGAGTATGCATTTATATACTGAGTGCTTTACAAATATCTTATTTGAACCTCCCAACAACCCTGTGAGGTAGGTGCTATTATCCCCATTTTACAGTTGAGGAAACTGAGGCAAACAGATCAAGTGACTTGCCCAAAATTACAGAGCTAGCAGGTGTCTGAGGCCAGATTTGAACTCAGATATTCCTGATTTCAAGTTTGTTATCTTTGCCCCAAACTCATTTCTCTTCCAAACTTCCCTACTACTGTGGGGTTTTTTTGTTGTTTTTTGTTTGTTTTTTGTGAGAGTTAAGTGACTTGCCCAGGGTCACACAGCTACTAAGTGTCAAGTGTCTGAGGTCAAATTTGAACTCAGATCCTCCTGAATCCAAGGCCAGTGCTTTATCCACTGCGCCACCTAGCTGCTCCATCCTACTACTGTTTTAAAAATAAGTTCTTATTGATATTTTCTGTTTCTTACTTCACTATATACTTTCCTCTCCCTGAGAATCATCCCATATGACAAATAGTATTTTTAGGAGTCAAGGGACCTGAGGGGAAGTCAGCACAACTGATTGATACATTCAGAAAGTCCAAAAACATATGCAATGTGTAAAACTTGTGGACCTCCCACTTTCACAAAAGGGTGGGTTGAGGGTGTCTTCTTATTTCTCTTCATTTGAGTCCCATTTAGTCTTTATAAGTTTGTTAGATTTACTTTTGTCTTTGGTGTGTCATTGTTCTTTCCAGTTACATTGTTACTGTGTATGCTGTTTTCTTGGCTCTGCTTACTTTAGTCTACATAAATACATATAAATCTTTCCATGCTTTTCTGGACTTATTACACATCATTTCTTAGAGTGGAGTGATATTTCATTAGATCGATGTACCACAATTTGTTTATTCACTCCCCAGTTGATGGGCATCTTCTTTGTTTCCAAACTCTTAGCTATCACAAGAACTGCTGCTTATAAATATTTTGAAGTATATGAGGAATTTTTTCTTTGTTTTGTTTTGTTTTGCTGGGCAATTGGGGTTAAGTGACTTGCCCAGGGTCACACAGCTAGTACGTGTTGAGTGTCTGGGGCCAGATTTGAACTCAGGTTCTCCTGAATCCAGGGCCAGTGCTCTATCTACTTCGCTACTTAGCTGCCCCAAGAATTTTTTCTTATCGATGACTTCTCTGGGTTATAAGCCCAGTAAAGGAGTATCTGGGTTAAATGGTATGGACATTTTAGCCACTTGATATGCATAATTCCAAAGTGCTTTCCAAAATGGTTGTACCATCTCACACTTTCCCCAGCAATGCATTAGTGTACCTATCCTTCCACAAACCCTCCAACATTGCCATATTTTGTCATTTTTACTCATTTGCAAAGTGCAAGGTGAAATCTCAGGATTGGCAAAGCTGTTAAGGTGATCACCCTCTTTCCAGTCACCAAGGTTCGTAACCTTGGTGTCATCATCAAATCAATCCTCATTCTCTTTCACCCCACATATCCAATGGATTGTCAAATCTTGTTTGTATTTTTGAAACCTCTCTTGCACCTATCCTCTTTTGTCTGCTCCCACCGTTAACACTCTTGTTCAGGCCTTTATCTCCTCTTACCTCGACTCTTGCAATGAGCTCCTCTTTGGTCTGCCTTCAAATCTCTTCCCTCTCCACACCATCCTGCACACTACTGCCAAAGGGACTTTTCTAAAGCGTAGATCGGACCACGTCACTTCTCTTCTCAGGAAGCTCTGTGATCAAATATTACTTCATCTTTATCTCATCCTTGAGAGATTTTTTTCATGCAAGTTGTATAACATGCAAAATTATTACTACTGTAGTACATGTAAATAATTTATAAGTAGGTAAGTATGTATATATTTGGTATATATGCTCAAAATTTATTTGCTGGTGGGGATATGCATCAAAGAAGCCATTGCTCTGGGAGTTTTCAATGCCCTGCTCTTCTTGCTCTGCTGACTTCCTTAGGACCCAGAGCTCTTCTCCCTGTGCCTTCATTTTCCTATTTGTGTTTGTATTAACCTCTCTGTAAGGATATAGACTTTTCACACTACAGTTACAAGCATTCTGGCAATTGAAAACCACCAGACAAGGACCTAGATATCAGAAGTGGCTGTTGCCATGAACTCAGGGATATCTGAAAAATTTGTGGAAGGGAGCTTGAGTCTGCACAAAGTAGAACTTCTCTAATAACTAATAATGACTCAAGTTTTTCTGTTACTTTTCTTGTTCTTGTTGTTGTGTGGCCTCCAAGCTACAGCAGTGCAAAGAACAGAAGCAAATCCCTTCAGAGACTTAATGTGGTGAGAGAATATGGCACTCTTCAGAAGAGTGAGAGAAACTGACACTTAGAGGAGCAAAAAGTGGGTCATTAGGACTGTGTCTGTGTGTGTCTGTGTAACGTACACATACATGTACAGAGTAGCTGCTGTTCTGCACTAGCAGAGAATGCCCCTCCTCAAGGGGAGTTCCCTACACCAATGAAATGAGAGGCCTGAACAAAAGAAAACACACACACACACACACAGTCTTCATCAAGTGTTCAGCCCAAAGAAGTGAAGGTTGATGTCAAGGAAAAGATCATTGATAGGCAACTGATAAGAGAGCAGAATCTTCTGAATAATAATATAACATCGACCTTTTTTAAACCTCATTAAGGTTTGTGATGCACTTTGCATATATTATCTCATTTGATCCTAACAACTTTGTGAAATAGGTGCTATTATTATTCCTATTTTACAGATGAGGAAACTGAGGCTGAGAAAGGTTAAGTGATTTGCCCGTTCGCATGTAGCCAGTAAGTGTCTGAAGCAGGATTTCAACTCAGGTCCCTTGACTCCCAAGCTGAGCACTCCGTCTCCTACACTGATGTGTCCAGGAAGGATAACGGGCTGAGAAGTGTTCTTTTAAGTCAGGCCTGATTAGAAAAAGATGGGGAATTTCATTAAAAAGAAAGAAAATCCTTCAAAACCAAACTGGGGTATCTGGTAAAAGCTTAAGAGAAGACGGCTTTGAAGTTCAGAGAAGACTTGGGGGGATTTCAAGAAAAGTAGTTCAGAGCTGAGTGCCCTGATGAGATCCCTGCTGAGCTTCCTGTGCCATTAATTGCCTACTCTGCAGACCTAAAAACAAGGGCTAACATTGGGGGGGTGTCTAGGATGAAGCCCACAGAACAGTGTTTGTTCAACCAACATTTGCTGACTAATTAGCAATTCAAGCTGTTATACTAGGTGACTTCTAAGGCCCTTTCCAATCCTGTGATAAGTTACAATGTGTGAGATAATGTCAAAGCATTGTGCATAAGGTACTATTGAAGTTGTGGGACAAGACCTAGTTCCTACTTTCACATGGCTAACTCACTGGTAAGTCATGAGATAGAACATCCTTCCTTGTATTTGAATTATTTTTATTTAAGAAAGGGAAATTAAAAACAATGGAAGTTGAGGGGGAGGAGGAGATCACTTGTACCTAGGAGGTCAGACAAAGTTTCATAGTAGCAGTGGCATTTGAGCTGGGTCTTGAAGGATGGGTAGACTTTTGATAGGGAGACTGGGGAATGGGTATTCCAGATTAAGGAAACAGCATTAACAGAGGCACCGAGGCAGGAAAGAATAGAATGTGTTTGGAAAGGGAAGAAGTACCCTGTTTTGGCTTAAGGAGGGTGTGAGCACGTGAGATGTGGCTGGGAAAGTAAATGTGGGTTAGTCCGGAGAGAGAGCCTTGAATTCTGTATCAAAGAAATTTAGTTAGACTTTATCTCACAGAAAATCAGGAATATTTTTTAAACAAGGAATGACACGATCAGTGTAGAGGGTTGATTGGAGATCGAGAGAGACTGTGGTCCAGGAAACCAGGTAGATGTCTGTTACAAAGGGAGAGGACCCAAAGAGGAGATAAACCAGAAGGAACAAGGAAATGAACTCAGTCATGGACAGCAGCTGCAATGAGCCAGCTAAACTGAAGAGATTCTCAGGCTGATCAAATTAACTAATAGAAACATCCTCCAGGATCAGAGAGAATCTTGTGCTGTTAAAAGAAATCTGCTTCAGGGTAGGAAAGGGTCCATTAGGAAACTTAAACAGGCCCCCAATTGCCAAATACCTGCCTAGCCATTGAACAGAGAAATGAAACGAAGGAGCAAGATGTAGTGGTAGATGACAGTTCCTATTGTTTTAGAAGGTTTTAGGCTCATCGTGTCAACGATAGTCATGGCAAAGGACCGAGGGAGGGGAGCAACAAATGGATTCTGTGCTTGACTCCTTGAGACAGCCATTGGAAAACCTGAGGTACCATTTAACGGTATTAAGAGAGTAATCCATCACAGTTCAGCAAACATTCCATGCTATGTACAGAAGCCAAAGCAAAGTTTTGGAGCAGAGACAAAGATGAGAAGCCACAGAGTCCTTGTCCTCAGAGAATTTATAATCTAATGGGATAGGACGTGCACAAATGAAATCTGACACAGTACTAGGATGTTGTAATCAAGCTAAGAGAGAGACCCGAGTGAAGAGTTGTGGGAATATTTGAGGGGAAAGAAATCATTTTTATTTGTTGGTCAACTTAACTGAGCCTCGAAGGAGATATTTCAGCAGGTAGTGACGTGTGGAAGGTGTGTATATTCCAGACATGGAGGATAGGAGCTAAATAAGATAAATAATACTTTATCAAGTTCAGTAGTCCAGTAGATGGGTCCTTTAAATGTCTTTGTGCCACAGTCTAGACACCTGAAGGAAAAGATGAACAAGTAGAGACTGCTGTATCCTCATCTGTGAAATGAGGGCTGTAGACCTCAAAGTGATCTCTCCGCGCCCTTCTGGCTGTGACTTCTAAGATCTTTATACGCAAACACCACCACAGACATGGTCTCCATATCCGAGAACAACTGTTTGGATTAAGTGGAACCAGAGAAAGCCTTTGATTTGATATCTTTAAAATGCTGTGACTTTCCCCATCCCCCTACCTTCCACCCCCTTCTTGCTAGCAAGAAACACAGCCTAGCTGGATCCTTTGTGGCTGTCAAAGGAAGGAAGGAATGAAACTGTGCCCAGCAGCATGGCAAACCTGTAAAGAGGGTGCCCCCTGGTGGATGATTCTGCAGGCAGCAGCTATGCTGAGAAGCTCCCAAACGGTGTGGCACAAAGGGATGCAGGCAAACCTGTCCCCTTCTGTCTAAATAATTTGGGGAGGAGCCTGCCTGGTTGAGGTTTGCTGGACCTAGCAGGATAGCCCCCAGCTCCTGGAAGTCAGCTGTGGGCAGAGCTAAGACCTCTATACAAGCTCCCTGGCCAGCCTCTCACCCTCTTGTTGGATTTTCTTGCAGCTCCCTGACTCCTGGCATCTCCAAAAAAGACAACAAAGACCCCAAAAAGGTAGGACATTTCAACTTCCTCTTCTGTGGAACTGGTCTATCCTAGACCCCTCCAAAGGCAGGAAAATCTCTGGGCCTGAAGGCTAAAAGCTATCCTGGTCTGGCCAGCTTTGAATTCTTTCCCTGGTGCTTCTCTTGTCTTTAAAGCTAGTGTATGTGGCTTCTATAGTTTAGGCAACCTGTCTATGTGAGGGAGAGTTATCACCTTATAAGGCATAATGGGAAACACCACAGTGATGGGAAAAATACTGGACTTGTGTCAGACTTTGGAATTTTAATTTTTTAAAAAATTTTAAAAAATTTCTTTTTTTAGTAATATTTCCTTCCAATTACACGTCAAGACAATTTTTAGCATTCATTTTTACAAGATCTTGAGTTCCACATTTTCTCCCTCCTTCCCTTCTTAAAAAGGTAGGCAATTTGATATAGGTTATACATGTGCTATCATGTAAAATATTTCCATATTAGTCACAGTTGTAGAAGAAGAAACCAATCAAAAGGAAAAAACTATGAAAAAGAATAAAAGTAAGTGAAAATATGCTTTAATTTGCATTCAGAGTTCATCAGTTCTTTATGTGGATGTGGAGAGCATTTTCCATCGTGAGTCCTTTGTATTTGTCTTGGATCCTTGTGTTACTGAGAAGAGCTGAGTCTTTTCTAGTTAGTTAATCATCATCACATAGTGTTGCTGATGCTGTGTATAATGTTTTCTTGGTTCTGCTCACTTCACTCAGCATCAGTCCACTTAAGTCTGTCCAGGTTTTTCTGAAATCTGCCTGTTCATCATTTCTTACAGCACAAAAATATTCCATTACGTTCATACACTACAGCTTGCTCAGCCATTCCCCAATTGATGGGCATTCCCTCAATTTCCAATATTTTGCCAACACAAAGAATTGCTGTAAATATTTTTGCAATGTGGGTCCTTTTCCCTTTTTTATGATTTCTTTGGCATACAGACCTAGTAGTGGTTTTTCTGGATCAAAGGGTATGCATAGTTTGGTTGCCTTTTGGGCCTAGTTCAGACTTTGGAATTTTTTATTTCTTTCTTTGCTGCTTCCTGTGTGCTCTTGAGATGGCATAGATGTTGACTTCTCTTAGAATGTGAGCTCCTTGGGAGCAGGGACTGTCTTAGCTTTTCTGTTTGTTTCCTCAGTTCCAGAGCTTAAATGAGATATTAGAACTAAAAGCTATAAAAGCTCATGCAGATCTAAGCCATTATTATGATGTAATCCACTTTGTAATCAAGTCCAGACTTGAGCCTTCCCAAGGGGCAGTCTGTCCTGCTTACTCCCCTTCCCCTTTTTTTCAATCTTAATGGTGTTTTATTTTTTCCATTTACGTGGAAGGATGATTTTCAGCATTTGTTTTTATAATATTTTGAGTTCCATACTTTCCTCCTTTCCCTCTCTCCTCCCCAAAACAACAAGCAGTCTGACATGGGTGATACATGTATAATCACATGAAACAGATTTCCATATTAAATCATGTTGTTGCCCAGCCCCCCCCCCTTAAAATAAAGTCTCCATGGGGAAGGTAGAACTCCCACCACCTCTTCTTGTTCTTTCTTTCTTTCTTTCTTTTATTGCTAACATTTATTTTTATTAATTTTTTTTTTTGGTGAGGCATTGGGGTTAACTGACTTGCCCAGGGTCACACAGCTAGTAAGTGTCAAGTGTCTGAGGCCGGATTTGAACTCAGGTCCTCCTGAATCCAGGGCCGGTGCTCTATCCACTGCACCACCTAGCTGCCCCTTCTTGCTCTTTCTTAGTCTTGTACAGGTGAATTTTTTCAAACAGGAAATAGACAGAATGAACCAGATTATTTCTACTCAACATGAGTAATGCTAAACATAATGGATCTATTCAGTTAATCAGCAAGTTTTTACTTAAGTGCCTACTATGTGCCTGACACTCTTGTTTTAACTGAACCTAGAATTTCCATCTCTTCCTAGTTAGGAGACATGAAGGTATATAGGATATAACTGGTATAGAAATAAAAAAGCATCAACAAAATTTTATTTAAGACATTTTCCTCACTCTTGTGGCCCCAAGAACTTGTTTTCCCCATTTTCCTTTTATCTACATAACAATAGGATGGAGACATCATTATTATATGGTGTCTTAGATGCACAAAGTACAGCAAGCCTATGGAGCAGGGCGTGAGAATATTTACCTTGTTTTATAAATGAGGAAGCCATGTTTCTCAAAAGTTAGATGATGCCCAGGATCACCCAACTAGTGAGAATTGGTGGAGGAAACAGGCCTCACTACATCATGCTGTGTTTCACCATTTTAGGCCAAATTATACCATTCAATGATATCTCAGTATGAAGAGAAATTAAATCCAACTCTAGCAACCCATAGCACTGTGTCCTTTCCTGGGTGAGTTTCAAAGGGACAGAAAGAACACTTGGCTGGCACTAAAAGTCTCTAAAATTAAAGGTGTGGATTAAGTGCTCTCTAGGGTCTCCTTTCAACTCTAAAGTTCTCTGTTCAAGGACCCCTTGAATCAACATGGATATTTCTGTGCCCCAGTAGCAGCTAAGAGCTGTGTTTCTCTTTGGCTCCTCCCCCTCCTAGCCTTAAAATGCCCCATAGGAAGCTGTAGAGCTGCCAGCCTGGACCCTGGAGACTCAAAGGAAGAGCACTCTAGGACACTGGTGGTCCACTTCTGGGACGCTGTTCACAGGGGGGCGTGAGAGAACGAGCTTTGGTGAGAAACCTGTGTTCCAGTTCCCCTAAGAACCAGTTGGGTGACTTTGGACAAGTCATTAACTTCCCATTGGGCTTTAGTTTTAAAACAAGATGGTTGTACTGACTGAGCTCTCAGAGCCCTTTCTCTACCATTGTAGGTCCATGAGATTCTTCCTCCCAACTCCCCTGGTATTCTGGGGCTGTGCAGAGACCTCAGACATTTATCTATGACCTGGATTCTCCCCTTTAGGTGAATGGTCTTTGTCTGGGGGGTCAGCATTGGGCTGGAGAACAAGATGATGAGCTGGTGGGTAACTTCCCCTCATTCATTCGGAATGCTGTCCTGGGCAAGAAGAGGCCCCTGGGCAACCTGGGGGACCCATGCAGGAACAGTGGAACCGTAAGTATAGCTGGCCGCTTGCCTCCCCTTATTACTGTTTCAGTGAACCTGTGGGCATCCAATTCTCACCCACCTCCCTCATGCCCTGTGGTCTTCCCCGGGGAGTCAGATGAACATCCTTCCTCTTCCTACAAAGGCTTTCTCTTTCCTCTTTCCTGCTCCTACCTCCTTAACTGTCAGTATCTTATCTCCCTGATAGTGAAGTATTAGACTTGAAAATGGGAAAGACCTATGTTTGAGTCCTACTTCCTTATCTGTAAAATGGAATGACAGAACCTACTTCACAGGGTTATTTTGAGGGTCAAATGAAATAATACATATAAAGGTGTTTCACAGATTTTAAAGGTACCATGTAAATGTTCACTGTTGTGACGATAAGGCATCAGACAGGGATCATATCTTTTATCAAAACTTTATTTCTCCCACACTTACCGCAGTGTTCTGTATTTGGTAGGCACTTAATATGTTTATTGTATTTATTGCCATAGGTAAGAACGGGCTTTGATGGGCTTGGAGGACGAAGCAAGTACATTCAGCCCGTATCCTTTCTTCTCTGAGCCTGAGTTTGCCGAGGGACACTCAGGGAGGGGCCCAGAGCTGCTCTTGTAGAGATGATTGTAGGGAGTGTCTGATCCCCTCCCAGTCATGGGGGGGGGGGGAGCTCTTCTGTCCTGGCTTTGGACAGCCAGCCAAGGCTGAACCTTGGCTTTGCTTGAGTGTTGTGTTTGCCTTTTGTTTTTACAGCCAAATCACTTCCTCTCTAAGTGTCTACTTATTTAACTGTTGTAACCAAGACTCTGGCCACATTCTGATTGTGTGGTTCTGCACTGCTCTGCTGAGAGGAGGAAGGAGTATTTCATCAGCACCTCTCTGGGACCACGATTAGTCATTAGTCACTTCTCGGTGGTGTTGTGGTCTTCTTTTTCTTGCATGTTGGAGTAGCGTGGGCATTGTGTATGTTCTCCTGGAACAGAGATTTTCCTGTTCTTACCCCCTCCCTGCTGTCTCCAGATACCTGGACTTTTCCCTTGACTACAGCTTCTCCAGACTGACCCCTCCATCATCCGTCCACTGCCCATAAAGGCAAAGCCCAGGCGCAAGGTCGTGTCAAAGAAAGCAGCTCCCTCTGTCCAGGCTAGGTTGGACACTTTCCTGAGATAACCCAGAGGCCCATGTTGGGTCCAGAACGCACAAGAAAAGGCCACTGGGCATTCTCCCTTTCTCTCCAGACTTCTGAGAGACAGGGGTTGCCCGTTGGCCTGGAATGTGTGGGAGCAGGAGTAGGCCCTGCAGTCCACTGGGTGGAGGCGCAGCATCTGCCACCACTGGGGCTACCTGTTGGGTCATCCCAGCAAGTCACGCAGGGCACTCAGTGCTCAAGGTTCCCAGCGGGGGGCCCCGTCACACACAGCGTGTGCAGCTGACTCTGGCCAGGCCTGTGGTGGCTTGAGGAGCACCCATGGCAGGGGCTGTAAGCAGCAAAGTCCCCACAGCATGGCTCCCTCCCTTCCCTATGTTGCCTCTTCTCACCTTCTGGGTTCAGCATTTCCCTGGCAGGGCTCAGGAGCTCAGACTGTGGTACATTTTAATTCCTCCAGTGTTCCAGGGCTTGATTCTCTTACCTTATCCCCCTCCCCCACCCCATCCTGCACCCAAATATCACCTCTTCTTGACCAGCCCTGCTCTCCCCAGGTGCCTGCAGCCATGGCTCCAGTCCCTTCTGCCCCTCTGCCCAGCCCAGCCCCCACCGGCAGAGACTCTGCTTTTGCCACTCTCGTGTCCTAGTTGGCCTGGACAGGAGTGAAGCCTGCTTTCCTGTGAAGGTGATGGGCTGGTCATGGGCTGCACCTAGTGTTCTTATGAGGATACATGTAAAATAAAGGCAGTTTCACAAATGTATGGGTGTGACTGAGTGCTTTTGTTGCCTGGAGGTGAAAATAAAGGTCTCTAGGCCCAGCCAACCGGCTCCCTGCCTTGTGACCGGGGAGAAGGCATTAGGGCTGCCCTCCTGTTGGAGCACCCAGGAAAGGGGGTATGGTCACCTTTGTCTCACCTGCTAGGATCGGGGACAGATGGGTGGGAGTGGGGCTAAAGAGGAGATTTCCTTTCTAGAGGGAGAAGAGGGGGCCTTGGGAGCAGAGTTGGAGTCTAGACAAGATTGAAGATCAAGTGAGCTCAGTGAAATCAGGCTGGGCCTCCTGACCTTCCCCCCGCCCCAGGGACTTCCCTGTGTGGGTTGTTTTAGTTCCTTTTCCAAATACTACTGTAGTAGCAGCCTAGTAGGCCTGGGATCAGTTAGGGACACGCTGACCCTGAGGGGGACGCTCTGACCATGGAGAAATATGGTTGATCAACTTGCTGGGGTTAGGTAGAGATGACTCTTTCTTTGGAAAAGCAAAGGAGTTAATTAACCAGAGAGTGGTTAGTCAAAACAGATAAAAAAGCAGACATGTTACAGACATCCAGAAAGCTGAGAGCCTTGAAATTTGTAGCATGAATTTAGTTGGGAGCCCAGTCATGTTTGCTATGCAGTTAGGACCAGGTAGTGACAATAATCTTGAGTTAGAAATGTGGAATTTTTATTATTCATGTATTCCGCTCCCCAGATAGCTAGCATCCTCATTCCCCAAACAGCTGTCACTTTTCAGTCCTAAGACTCTCCCCTATAAAACCATCATCACCTTCTCCTTTGTTCGGGGAGTTGAAGTTTAGACTTCTCCCAGCCATACCTCTGTGTGCCAAATAATAAAAACTGACTTAAATTTTGATTGGATCATGTGTGCGAGTAATTCTTTGAAACTATGAAACTTTTAGACACCAGACCAACTATTGGCTTGTTTGTTCCCTCAGCCCAGGGCCCAGGGCGAGGAGGGTAAGATAAAAGGGGGCACCAGGCATCTAGTGAATTCTATAAAAGTCTTCAGTAAACACCAGGATACAAAGTAGGCACAAACTCCCTGCCCTCAAGGAGTTCCCATTCCCCTGGCTTAGCTGCCCTGCTCTCCTGCCCTCCTGCCCCAAGACTTCCTGGGCATCAGCTGTTCCTGCTTGGAGTCCTGGGTTTGGGGGCAGTGGGCCCAGTTTCCTGTCCTGCATTACCCTTTTCATCTGTAGAACCAGGAGGGGCTGAACTGTTACAAGAACATTATTTGCTGTTACAAATAGTCCTATTTATTTACTACTTCCTGTGTGACCTTGGGCAAATCATCTCAACTTTTTTGGTCTTTTTTCCTCATCTTTTTTTTTTTTTTTGGCGGGGCAATGAGGGTTAAATGACTTGCCCAGGGTCACACAGCTAGTACATGTCAAGTGTCTGAGGTCAGATTGGAACTGGGGTCCTCCTGAATCCAGGGCCGGTGCTCTATTCACTGCCCCACCTAGCGGCCCCTTCCTCATCTTTTAAAATAGTCTGGATGATCTAGTTCCTTTCAAAAAGCCTGGGTCACTGGCGTCACCCAGCACCACTGTCCCTGCAGTCAGTAGCATGGAGAAGCACTTCCCTTTCTCTCCCCATCCCCCAACCCCACTGCTGAGGCCAAGCTTTTATGTTTGTGATACACTACAGAGGCTCTTACAACCAGTGTAGGGAACATGAACTCATCCCAATGATAGATGGCTTTCTCTGGGTTCTTTAGAGATAGTTGCTCTAGGCCTCTGAAACACCCCAGCCCTTTGGACCTCCAGTGGCTTTGCTCCAGGGCCCTCCTCATTTCAAAACCACTTCTGCTTCCCAAAGTTCTTTCCTGTCTTCTGAAGGCATTCTTTCTCAGATAACTCTCTCCCTCCTCCCCCTCTTATCTGCAACCATTTTCCTCTGTCTCCAACTCTATGAAAGGATTCCCTCAACCCCGCCATCCCTCAAGCTATGTCCTGACCCTCTCCTTCCTGAACCGGAAACAATGGCTATTTACACTCATTGGAAGCCATCAGTACAATGAGCCACGGAGGCTTGGGCTGGGCCTACTGGCCCTTCCATGAAAGCCAGAATGATTTGGGTTTGAAGACAGTCAAGTAGCTCCATGGAAAAACAGTGGGCTTTTAAAAAACCTGTTTAAACAGCTCCAAAGCTATATTTTAGGAAATCAAAATGAAGGGAGCAGCCAGGTGGTGCAGTGGATAAAGCACCAGCCCTGGATTCAGGAGGACCTGAGTTCAAATCCGGCCTCAGACACTAGCTGTGTGACCCTGGGCAAGTCACTTAACCCTCATCGCCCAGCCCCCCCCCCAAAAAAAAAGAAATTCAAATGACACTGGCACTGGACAAAAGCCAATTGTCCCAGCTCTGAAAAAAGAAGAAGAAGAAGAAGAAGAGGGTGATGATGCAGGGTGGATCCCTACTCTCAGATAACATAGTAAAGACATGGTTAATACAAAACCTTCTCTTAAGGATCTGATTCACTTCCCACAAATACACCTTGTCCATGGGAGGAGGTGGTTTAAACAGTAGTGAGGCACACGTGTTAGAAATGCGTGACGAGTGGGGGCAGCCAGGTGGTGCAATGGATAAAGCACCGGCCCTGGATTCAGGAAGATCTGAGTTCAAATCCAACCTCAGACACTTGACACACACTAGCTGTGTGTGACTTTGGGCAAGTCATTTAACCCTCATTGCCCCACCACCAAAAAAAAAAGGGAAGAGGATTAACATCGCCTGCTCTAGAATCCTCTGTGCAGACTTCATGCAGAGCCTGCTTATTTATTGTTCATCCTTAGTTCTTTTTTTTTTTTTAGTGAGGCAAGTGGGGTTAAGTGACTTGCCCAGGGTCACACAGCTAGTAAGTGTTAAGTGTTTGAGGCCGGATTTGAACTCAGGTACTCCTGACTCCAGGGCCGGTGCTCTATCCACTATGCCACCTAGCCGCCCCCATCCATAGTTCTTGAAGAGATGACAACCCCTCTACCACCATTACTAATTATGCACACGAACACCTCATTTTCGCTCTCCCCTCCCCAACAAGAACATTATTTGCTGTTACAAATAGTCCTGTTATTTATTTACTACTATCTGTGTGACCTTGGGCAAGTCATCTCAACTGTCTTGGTCCTTATATGAAGGGACTTCTGACATCCATGCCCCAAAACTAACTTCCCAATTCCTCAGTCTCCTTAAATCTGACCTACTCAATTATTTTACCTCAGCTACCCACAGTAATGATTACATCCTGAATTTCAGGGCAGCTAGGTGGCGCAGTGGATAGAGCACCGGCCCTGGATTCAGGAGGACCTGAGTTTAAATCCAGCCTCAGACACTTAACACTTACTAGCTGTGTGACCCTGGGCAAATCACTTCACCCCAATTGCCCCACAGAAAAAACAAAAACAAAAAAACATCCTGAATTTCACCATTAATAACAAGTGTTCACTTCTCTGTGGATTGATCTTATCCAATTTAACACTTCAAAATGTAATTGAGAAATATTTAACAAATAAAAATACAATACAACACAAACAATGTTAATTTGTGGTTTTCTAGGTCAACATGTGGTCTGCAGGGATCCTTTTCTATTTGTGTTTGATATTCTGGCTCTACGGTGTACCACATGCTGGTAATACAAAGAAAAGAAAAAAGCTGGTCCCTGGAAGGAGAAAAGTAACTAGTGAGTCAAGGGAACCACATTACATGTAAACTGATAAGCAACTATGTGATCATTTGAAAAGCAGGAAGGTAGCAGGAGCAGCTAGGGAGGGGCTGTTTGTAGCAGTGGCAAATGAGTTGGGCCTTATCTAGAGGACTCGGTGAGGTAGAATTGACACTGCCCCCCTGCTCCACCCCGCCCCCCCCCCTCCCCGGGCCCTTCATGGAGGTAAGAAATAAGAGAATGCCAGGTTTGGGGAACTGTAAGTCAACCAGTCTGCCTTGAATGGAGTCTGTTAAGGGCAGTGATGTAAGCTGGAATAAAGCCAGGCTAACGAAGGCAATGTCTTCTTCCTTCAGCTGAGTTTCCCTCTGGGCACTGCGGCACGTTCCAGGTTGATGATGAAAGTAAGAAGTTAACTGGGTCCCTAAGATTCATTTTCAGGTTTTTGTTTTCACTTTCACTTTCCTAGAAAACGAAAGAGGAGGCAGGGACAGAAAAGCTAAACCTGGTTTTCCTTTACTCGTTGCCCCATCTGATTCTTAACTGAGCTGGGGTGGAAGACTGTTTCATCTGTAAAACCAGGAGGGGTTTGCAGAGTTTAGGAAGCAGCCTGGACACAGTGTGGGCGGTTCTGGGAAGGGAAATAAAGGGAGAAGACTCGGGAGGCATTGGCTATCACTGTTCTGAGCCACCTGTGGGAGTTTAGGGTCAACCCTGACTGGCTGTTTGGAGCTCTGTCTGGGGATTAGGGCTTTGACCAGTGGGATTTAACTGGGTGTCTAGCAAGCGGGCTAGCCACAGCGCTGTCCAGCTGAGTGTACGGCTGAGTATTTGACCGAGTGGGGGTCCTTCCAAGAGAATGGGTACCTCCAAGACGCGTTTGGATATCGATGAACAACGGTATTCCCGACAGATGTAAGTCCAGGAGGAAGGGGGCACAGATTGGTAAGGAGCCAAATTTCCAACCATCTTTTCAGAAGGGGAGCTGGGTAGCAGGAGTGGGAGACCATCGATCAGCTGACCAAGACTCTCCCTCCACCCCTCAAGGTATGTTCTAGGCACAGATGCCATGAGGAGGCAACAGAAGTCTTCCATGCTGGTGTCTGGCATGAAGGGGCTGGGTGTGGAGATTGCCAAGAACCTGGTCCTGACCGGAGTGGGAGCGCTCACTCTGCATGACCCCAGCCCCACCTGCTGGATGGATCTGGCTTCTCAAGTAAGGAAGGGTCGAAGCGAAGGGGGCCCGTGAGGGAAAGGACAGTGGCGGCTGAAGAGCCCCACTGGGTCAGAGCCGCAGGGGGAAGTGTTCCTCTCTTACCACGACTACGTTCTGCCCCAGTTCTTCCTGTCAGAGGAGGACATAGGACGAAACAGGGCCCAAGCATCTCTGCCCCGCCTAAAACAACTCAACCGTGATGTGTGCATCAATACCTATGAGGGTCCCCTCACTGAGACTGTGCTACGCAGATTCCAGGTAGCCCCGGTTCCCCTCGTCCTCCAGACCAGCAGGGCTCTGATTCTCCTTTAAACCTCTCCCCGCCTCCCCCCATAAAAGACCAGCAGATTCGTTCCCCCCCACCCCCACCCCCCACCCCTTCCATCTTTGGAATACAACTCAAAGCTCCATCTTCAGACTCCTATTCCTTCCGGCCTGTGTTGGGGGTTCCTGTCCCGCTCCTGTAGGGGCAATGGGGAAGGAAGCCATCGGGGTTGGATGCTAGGGGAGGGCATTCGTCAGCACGAAGGTGGGATGGGAGTGAAAGGCCTGGTCAGCTCAGGTTGTGTGTGTGCTGAGCTCCAAGGACCCCCAGGTGGTGATACTGACAGACTCCACACTAGAAGAACAGCTGCAGGTGGGAAAGCTTTGTCATGAACATGGGGTGCGCTTCCTGGTGGCCAGCACTCGGGGCCTGGTGGGGTGAGTCACAGCAGAGCTTGATTTCCCTCTTTCCTTACTGTTTCCAAACCCCATACCTGCCTAGCCCAGGATAAGCTTTACCTTACCCTGGCTCTTCCAAAACTCTCTCCCATGCCAACTTCTTGAAGTTTTCTTTGATTGCATTGTTAATTATTAAACATTTGTTTAATTTTAAAATTATTTGTTCATTTAATTATTAAATAAATAAATTTAAAATAAATAAAATTATCGGGGGCAGCCAGGTGGTGCAGTAGATAGGGTGCCAACTCTGGACTCAGGAGAACCTGAGTTCAAATCCAGCCTCAGCCACTTGATACTTATTTGCTGTGTGACCCTGAGCAAGTCACTTAACCTTCATTACCCTGCAAAAAAATAAAAATAATAAAAAATTAAATTAAACTATTTGTTAATACTTTGTTCATTATTGAACATTATTAAACTCCCTCTCAGACTCTGTGCCACATTTTGACCGCCTCTCTCTAATGAACAGTCTCATGAGAGTTTCCATGCTGGCATTCTGAGGCTAGACAGGGGAACTGCTCATGGGAGAGTCCTTCATGTAAACTCTGTACCTCCCCATCCTCAGGCACAGCACTTTCAACCTACAGTGGAGGCTTCATAAATCTGTTGAATTCCTTAACTGAATTTCACTGTGCCCCAACTCTCAAAGGACCCATTACCAGGAGCTGCCTCAGTGGTCCTTTCTTCCCCTTCCTTCTTTCCCAGGCAACTTTTCTGTGACTTTGGCGAGAAATTCACCATCCATGACCCTAGTGAAGACGAACCCGTAGAGAAAAGCATCAGGCAGATCTCTCAGGTGGGTGTTGAGCAGCCACAATCTAGCTGCTGCAGCCCAGGATGAGCAGTGGCCTTGGGGTCCCCGATGCAGAAGGCACTGACATATGCAACCAGAGTTCTGTCATATTTAGGATTCTCCTGGTGTACTCACTGTTCTTGAAGAAGATGGCCGTGGTCTCCAGGATGGGGCCTGGGTGACCTTCTCTGGCATCGAGGGCATGACAGAGCTCAATCATTGTGATCCTCGGCGTATCCGAGTTCTAGGTGAGTCATACCAACCCTGTGAGGGTTGAGGGTAAGAAAGTCCCAGAGTTGGGTGAAGGAGGATAGAGAGAGGGAGAAAAGGTATGAGTTATAGGACAGAGTCAGCTTCTACTCTTGAGAAAGTCCCCAATCTTCCCTCCCCCACCTTCATGGAGCTCCTAACCCAAAGGGGGAATTTCTTGTCCTTGGGAAGCCCCTAGTCTGAAGAGGAACAATAACCCCTTCCCTCAGGAAGCCCCTTGGATTAATGATGGAGACAGGGCCCTGCTGTCAGGCACATCTCCTCTTTGTCTTGTTGTCCCCTACTAATGTGCTTAACCATCAGAAATCAAGGCCAGGGTAATTCTAGGACAGTTCCTAGAGTAGTGGAGTGGAATTAGGCGTCATGCTGACTGGTGGTGGAAAACTCGACAGACAGATGGACCGTAGAGATTGGAGACACCTCGGCCTTCTCCCCCTACCTACGAAGTGGGGTCATCACAGAGGTCAAGAAACCCCAGACACGTTCCTACGTAAGCAGTCCTTGGAAAGGAGTAATTACTAGGGGGCTAGAATGAGGGTTGGGGCACATGCCTAGGGAGCCCACCAAGTAACGGGGGGGGGGGCGTAAGGAGCAATGGACAAGCCCTTCCTCTGCCAAGGAACTGGAGGAGGATCACAGGGTTTAGAGGTGGCATGAACCTGTGTGAACTTCTAGTCCAATCTCTTCATATGACAAAGGAGGAATTTGGGGCCTGAGAACAGCTAAGTGACTTGCTAAAGGTCACACAGGTAACAAGTGGAACCTGAATTTGAAACCAAATTTGAAGCTCAGTGCTCTGGTTCTAAACCCTGAGACCTAGGCCCTTAGGCAGGGGACCTGGCATACCGAGAGAAAGGGGAGCTGATGCCCTGAGAGGTTCTGATCTAAAGGATCGTCGTGGGGAGGGGAAGGGGAGCAGTGAGAGTGAGGTCGTCTACATAAAGGTGGGATGTCCCCTCTTCCCATCTCTAGGAAGCCTTGTCCCTATCGCTGTGCCGGCCCAGGATCGTGGCACCCAGCCCTAAGGAGAAACAGCGTGCCCGCTGCTTGCATCAGGCCTTCCGGGCACTGCACAAGTACCAGGCCCAGACTGGCCGCCTCCCCAGGCCCTGGCACCTGGTGAGTTGCCCCGGCACCCTCAGGACCTTAGTGATTGGAGGGAGAGCTGGGGCTGGGTAAAAACCAGGGAGTTTTCTCTTCATCACCTACTCCTCCTGGGCAGGGGGATGCCAATGAGCTGGTGGACCTGGTCCAGGGCCTAGAACCCCTTCAGGGAAATAATGACCAGAAGTTGAATGAGCCCCTCGATGAGGCACTGGTGAGGGAGTTTGCCATGACCTGCACTGGGGACCTGAGCCCTATCAATTCGGTGCTTGGCGGGATGGCAGCCCAAGAGATGCTGAAGGTGAGAGCTGGGGACCAGGAGGGAAGAATCCCCAAAACCCTTGACCCATGCTGGTGAGCCACTAGCTTGCAGTAACCAAAAGTGGTCACCAGAGGGTACTCTTGCCCCAGACTTCTATGCTTGCTAATGTCCTTGAGCTCATCCTGTCTTGATAGTCTTAGAGAATGTTTCATCTAATTCCCTCATTTTACAGAGAAGGAAATTAAGATCCAGAGGGCAGGAAGGGGTTTCCCCAAGCCCACACAAGTAGTGGCAACACTGGGATTGGAACACAGGGCTAATTCCAAGGTCTCTGAATGCAGCCTCAAGCCCAATGCTCCTCCTATGGGTGGGGAGCTGGGGGCGGGGGTGGGGGGCAGGAGGAAAGGAGCAGTTGGTAGGATCAGCTCCCATGGCTGGGGGGGGGGGCAATGAGGGTTAAGTGACTTGCCCAGGGTCACACAGCTAGTAAATATCAAGTGTCTGAGACCAGATTTGAACTCAGGTCCTCCTGAATCCAAGGCGGGCACTTTTTTCCACCGCTCCATCTAGCTGCCCCTCAGATCCCATTTTTATACTGTTCTATAAAGTCACACATAGGATCATAGACTTAGAGCTGGAAGGGACCGTAGAGGCCACCAAGTCAAACTCATTTTACAGATGTGGAAACTGAGGCATAGTGAGGTTAAGTTATTTGCCTGATGTCACAGTAGTGCCTGAGGCAGGATCTGAACTCAGGTCTTCTTGACTCCAAGTCCAGCACTCTATCCACTAGACCACCTAAGCTGCCTAGTTTTCAAAGTCCTTTCCTCATGACTACCCTGGGAGAAAACTAGGGACATTCTTAAGTATCTTCCCTTTGATACAGATGAGGAAATCAAAGCTCAGAGAGGCGATGACACAGCTAGTCAATATTGGCATCATGATTCAAACCCAGATCTCTCTTGAGTCCAGGCCTGGGCTCCCCTCCCTCTCCCTCCCCAACCACAGACTCCCCACACCAGAGAGGAGGACAGTTTCAAGGAGCAGGAACTATTAGAAAGGGAGGGAAGGGGGCAGCTAGGTGGCGCAGTGGATAGAGCACCGGCCCTGGAGTCAGGAGGACCTGAGTTCAAATCCGGCCTCAGACACTTAACACTAGCTGTGTGACCCTGGGCAAGTCACTTAACTCCAATTGCCTCACTTAAAAAAAAAAAAGAAACAAACAAAAAAGAAAGGGAGGGAAATAGAGTTGATTCTGTGGAGCAGCCAAAGAAAGGAATAAAGGTGGAAGGGAGGAAGGTTTGGGGGACAGGAGAGCTAATAATGTGGAATTTCCCAGGCAGCCTCAGGGAAGTTCATGCCCCTGGACCAGTGGCTGTACTTTGATGCTCTTGAATGTTTGCCAGAAGATGGAAAGCCCCCACTGAGATCAGAGGCAGTGAGTACTACCCCCACCCCCAAACCCCCGGGCCAAGGGCAGGGATGGTAGAGAGGAGAGTCTTCCTAGGCTCTGACACCCCATGTTAGACCTCAGGGGAGGGGAGGGTGGAATAGGAAGGAGGAAACAAGCTAAGGAATCCCGGATCTAGTGTGGGGGGGAAGCAGGGACAGGATTCCCTCAAAATTGAAGAAAAATCACAATAGTGGCCATGATGAGTCTTGAGCAGAGTTCTGTTGTGGGTGCTAAGGAGATGCAGTCGATGTAGAAAGCGCTTTATGAAAAGCACTCTCCTTGCGATAACCTTGTAGAAGGTAGCTAGGTAGAAAGTTCAGCCTTTACCCCCATTTCACAGATGAGGACACCTTGCCAAGAGCAGTGAAGAACCTGAACACCAGGTCTTCTGGCTCTGTGTCAGTGTTCTTTCCACTCCAGCACAGTGAATGGTAGCGGGGGTCCTATTTGCTTCTCCTCTGCTCCCCCTCTCTGTCCCCCTTACACCCATCCCAAATCTCCCTTCAGAGAGATTGTCGTTATGATGGACAGATTGCCGTATTTGGAGATGATTTCCAGAAGAAGCTGGGCACGCAGCGCTACTTTCTGGTGAGCAGAAGGGGGTCAAGGGGGTCCAAGCTGGCATAAGTCAGGCCTGGTGTGAGTGAGGCTCTTTTCTCTTGTCCAGTCTGAGCCTGATGGGAGGTGAAGCTGCTTAAGGTTGCTATGGGTGTGAGCCCCAAACAGGGTTAGGAAGTAGAAATCAGGGCTCTGGGCTCCTAGACGCTGAGCCCCCACTGCCCAGCAAACTCTGGGGAGTCTGTCTTCTCCATCTCTAAGGTCACTGGAGGAAGGAGCAGGACGCGGGAAGCCATGCAGGGTGGAGTGAAGGGAATGGGTTTTGAAGGAGGTCAGGGGCCCATGGAGGGCAGAGTCAAAGGCTCTTGGAAGCCATTTAGTTATTTCAGGGAATGAACTGGTGACTTCCCTTCGGTCCAACAGCTGGTCAGCTAGGCCTGTTTTCTCTGGGGCAGGTGGGGGCAGGGGCCATTGGCTGTGAGATGCTCAAGACCTTTGCCATGCTGGGCTTAGGAGCTGGGCAGGGCGGGGGTGTCACCGTCACGGACATGGACATCATAGAGCACTCCAACCTCAGCCGACAGTTCCTCTTCCGGTCAGAGGACCTAAAGGTGAGTTTGGGGACTCAGCCCACATAGCCATCCCATTCCTCAAGGTTCCACTTTCTGGAGGGAGGGGGGATTCTCTATGGAGATCTATGTCCTGACTTCCTAAGCCTCAAAGGGGCCATCTCTATCCCCTTCCCTTCAGACTCCTCAACTTTGCACCCCCGGTGTCCAGCCCCAGAACTCTGGGCTCTCTCTCTCTCTTTTTTTTTAGTGAGGCAATTGGGGTTAAGTGACTTGCCCAGGGTCACACAGCTAGTAAGTGTTAAGCGTCTGAGGCTGGATTTGAACTCAGGTACTCCTGACTTCAGGGCCTGTGCTCTACCCACTGCGCCACCTAGTTGCCCCTGGGCTCTCTCTTAAGCTTCTCTGTCTTCTTCTTCTAGAAGCCCAAGTCAGAAGTAGCAGCCCTAGCTGTGAAGGGCATGAACCCAGCTCTCTCTGTGACAGCACACACAAATGAACTGGGCTCTGACACAGAACACATTTATGGCGACGACTTCTTCTCCAGCCTCGATGGTGTGGTTTCTGCCCTGGACAGCTTCAAGGCCCGTACGTATCCTCATTGGGAGGGGATGGGGAGGCATCATAGGATTTAGACTGAGAAAGGGGCCTTAGAAAGCATCAAGTCCAGGGGCAGCTAGGTGGCGCAGTGGATAAAGCACCGGCCCTGGATTCAGAAGGACCTGAGTTCGAATCCGATCTCAGACAGTTGACACTTACTAGCTGTGTGACCCTGGGCAAGTCACTTAACCCTCATTGCCCCGCCAAAAAAAAGATGAGGAAAAAAGAAAGAAAGGAAGGAAGAAAGAAAGAAAGGAAGCAAGCATCAAGTCCAATGTTCCTCAGGAACATTCCAGAAGAAGAGGAAGGAACCAAGAACCAGGTAGAGTACGGGCTCCTTCCCCTTTGTGTCATGAACCATTTAGATCAACTGGTGATGGCTTTTTACCGTGGAACCTTTCTCAGAATCTCATTTGTAAATTACCGAAGGAAATACTAAATTTGAGTTGTAGGTTAGTGAAAATAAAGACCCTTCAAGTAGGTACTGGTGTTATCCCCATTCTACAGTTGAAGAAACTGAGGCAAACAGAGGTTAAGTGACTTGTCCAGGGTCACACAGCTAGTGAGTGTCTGGGGCTAGATTTGAGAGCAGGTCTTCCTGACTCCAGGCCCAGCTGCCCTAAGGAGAGAGACCTTTGGTAGACTGATACCAGACTATTCCCCAAATGCCCACCCAGAAGCCCCTGGTCCTCAGTCCCTAAGCCCCGGTGCCAGCCCTCTCACTCTCCAATCCCGACCCCCCAGGTGGGTACGTGTCCAAGCGCTGTGTCCACTATCTGAAGCCAATGCTAGAGTCAGGCACTCAGGGTACCCGAGGCAGTGCTGCCGTCTTTGTGCCCTCCATAACCGAGCAATACACACCCTCTGAAGATGGCAACGAGACTGCACACCAAGTCTGCACCCTACGCTACTTCCCCAGTACCATTGAGCACACCCTACAGGTGACTCAGTAACCCCGAATCCCTCGCCTCCCACCTAACTTGAGCCTGGGCCCTCTTTACAGGAGGTTCTGTAGGAAGCAAAGGGAGTGGGGGAAGAGAAGGAGAGGGAGGCATTGGCATAGAATGGAGTGCTTGGAGTCCAAGGATCCGAGTTTGAATCCTCGCTCTGCTGTTGACTCTGTCTGTGACTCTGGGCAAATCAATTCATCTCTCTGGGCCTCAGTTTCATCATCTGAAAATGGGGAGGGTTGGGCCAGATTCCCTCTGGGGTCCCTTCCATCCTCTGGTCCAAAGGCTCCAAGACAATGGGGGGATCAAAGAGGGTGGGCAGAGTTTAAGATCACCACCTCTTCCAGGCTGGGTCTAACCAGCCGCTTTGTTCCGCTTCCTCTCTTGGCACAGTGGGCCCGGAATGAGTTCGAAGGACTGTTCAGATGGCCGGCGGAGATAATGAACCGCTACCTACAGGAAGGCCTCAGCAGTGGAAGGCAAGGGGTGGGATGGGGCCTTGAACAGCAGCACTGGGTGCCCCAGGTACTGCGTATCACTGAGCCTTGTTCTCTGGTGGGTGGAAGAAGGTGTTTATCCTGGTTCCAAGAGCCCCACAGCCCATGGGCCCAGGTATAGAAGGACCAGAATCCCTGTTGTGGGAGCAGAGTCAAGGTCAGTGACTGGGATGGTAGGTGGGAAGGAGGAACAGTTCAGGGGTCGTGTGGAAGGACCCATAAGGCCTGACTGTTCATGACCCCCAGGGGCCCAGATTCTGGGACTCTACATTGAGTATTCCCTATTCCCAGGGAGTCAGACTTGTTCGAGGGAATGGAGGGGCTACAAACCCTTGATTATCTGAGGACTGCCAGCACTTCCTTCCTCACCCCACCACGGTGCTGGCGGGACTGCGTCGCTTGGGCCCGCGATCGCTGGCAAGATTGCTTCCATGACAGCATAATCCACATTCTTCAGTACTACCCCCAAGACAAGGTAAGGGAGCAAGGAAGAGGGCTGTGTGTGGGGGAGGGGGGAACAGGGAGAAGTCAGTAACCGTGCATACTCCTGATGTACTGATGAAGACTCTGACCTGTCCTAACTCCCCAGGTGCATGAGGAAGGAGTCCCCTTCTGGTCTGGAACCAAACGCTGTCCCCAGCCCCTGGAGTTTGACATCCACAGAGTGAGCAGGGGCACAGGGGCTGGGCCAGAGCCACTGGGATGGGTGGGGAAGGGAAGCCAAGAACTGATCATTGTGGGAGAATGTGCCTCATCCTTTGGTGCCTGTGCCAGCCTCCCCAAGTCTTTTTTTTCCTAATTTAGAATTTTCCCCAAGTTACAGGTATAAAGAAATTTTCACATTGATTTGGGGGGGGGGCGGGGCAATGAGGGTTAAGTGACTTGCCCAAGGTCACACAGCTAGTAAGTGTCCAGTGTCTGAGGCCAGACTTGAATTCAGGTTCTCCTGAATCCAGAGCTGGTGCTTTATCCACTGCACTACCTAGCATCCCCCCCACATTGATTTTTAAAACTTTGTGTTCCAAATTCTCTTCCTCCCTCCCTCCTGACCCCGCCTTAAGAACTTAAGTTATATATGTGCAGTCACACAAAACATTTGCACATTAGTCAAGTTGTGAAAGAAAACAGACCAAAAAAAACTTTAGAAAGAGGAACTAACAACAAAATTATACTTCAATCTGTATTCAGATACCATCAGTTTTTTCTCTGTAGATGGATAACATCCTGTTCATCATTTCTTACAGCACCATAGTGTTCCATCCTAATATCATCCCACAATTTGTTCAGCCTTTCCCCATGCCTCCCCAAGTCTTGAAGAATTTGAGACCTGAACCTCTTCACACCTTGTCCTCATGGGTCCAGAATTCAGGACAAGTCATGCTACTGATATGGGAGTGGGGGTGGGGGGTAATTTGGGATCCAAACAGAGACAGACATATGTGGGGACACAGACAAGTGCACGTATTATGTATATATCAATCAACAAGCATTTATTAATCTCTTCCAATGTGCACTTAACACTGTGTTAAATAAACACGGAAGAGACAAAAAAAAAAGTCAGCAACATGGTCTTTGCCCTCGTAATGGACATCTATGATAAAAGTGGAAGGCGTGTATGCATGTATGTATGCATGTGCATGTACATAGATCTATGCATGTACAGATAAGCAGGCACACACGCAAACATATACCCATTGAGCTTTGTCTGCAGATACATGAATGTGGACACACACATCCATATGAAGATGAGCATTTGCATAGACAAACACATGCTGTAGATATATGTCTATGTATCTATGTATGTGTGTATATATATGCAGACACATGTGTACTTAATTACATATACATCTGAACAGGCAGAAGGGAAACATACACGTGACATTAGGCCCTACTGATCTTGGCTTCTACCATAGGACACCCACCTGAATTATATTCTGGCAGCGGCTAACCTGTATGCCAAGACTCATGTACTTCAGGGCTCGAAGGACCGTGATGAGTTACGTGTGATGCTTCAGGAGTTACCAGCACCTGATTGTCAGCTCCGGGTCCACATGCCCATCTTTGCCAATGACCAAGAGCTAGAACAAGATTCAGCAGAATGGGGTAAAGGCTTGTGCTTCCTCCATCTACCCTTGGAAGTCCCAAGTCTAATAGGAAAGACACAGCCCTTGTCCATAGGGAAAGCCAGCCAGAACTTGAGAGGGAAGGTATAAAGGATCTAGCCCTCTGGATCCAGTTTTCTGGTCCATCACTTGATTATACCATCAAACAGCAAGCATTGGTTGGATACCTACTATATGCCAGGCACTTTCCTGCTAGGCAGGAAACAACAACAACAAAAAACCCACAACCCAAACAGGTAACAAAAGGGTTCCCATCATCTTCAAAAATAAATCAGAATGAGAGGGCAGCTAGGTGTCACAGTGGACAAAGCACCAGCCCTGGATTCAGGAGGACCTGAGTTCAAATCTGGCCTCAGATGCTTGACACTTACTAGCTGTGTGACCCTAGGCAAGTCACTTAACCCTCATTGCCCCACAAAAAAAAAAAAAAAAACCCTAACCAAACATAAATCAGAATGATTCAATCTAATATGTGGTCAACCCCAAAGTTTACAAAAGATAACTCCTTTCCTTACAAAGGGTTCACACAGGTGGAAATAACAAAGGGGCATTGATCATTAATCCCAGGATTATAGCACACCACACCTGGAAAAGACCTCAGTGATCAGCTAGGCAAATCCCCATTTACAATAAAGGAAACTGAGGCCCATAGAAGGGAAATGACTTGCTCAAGGTTACCCAGCACCTTAGTGACAGAGCCAGGACTAGAACTCAGTTATTTTGACTCCCAGCTCAAGACTCTGCCCCTACACTCTGATAATGATGAAAATTATTTCGGTGATGACGACAACTCACTTTCTAGAGCGCTCACTTTAAGGTTGGTAGAAGTTCCTATACCAACTCTAGAAGGGAGGCAGTACAAAAATCGTGGTGTGTGCACCTGTATATTATAGATGAGGAAACAGTGGCTCACCCATCATCACATGGCTAGGAAACTTCATAGTCAGGATTTGAACCCAGGTCACCTGATGTCAAGGGCAGCCCTTTTTTTTTTCTTAACTATCCCACTCTGTCTCTCAAGGCCTGCTGTTTGCCATTTAAAGCCCACCTCATGGCAGAGAGAGACACTGTTTTCAGACATGACCAATATGTGAATTTGTTTGGCTCTGCTATTTGTTACTGGGTTTTTTTTCTCCTTTTTCCCTTGACAGGGTGGGAAGAAAGAGAAGGGAAAGAGGGTGGGATTTTAAAAAATGAATGCTTGATAATTGAAAAGAAACCAAAATTTAATTTTTCTAAGTGAATTCTACAAAACATTTCTTTATTTCCTTTTTTGCTGTTTGCGTTGATGTTCATTATTGTTTCTTTTCTTAACCATATTAAGTAATATAAAATTTAATTTTTTAAAAAAGTAACTGATCAGAGGAGCTTCCAGGCCTAGGCTTGTATGCTTAGCCAAATGACATTCTTTATCCTCTTCTCCCAACTGCAGCTCCCACCCATCTGCAAAAACTACGATCAGCTCTAGCCAGATGGCCAGGAACCTCCTTGGAGCCACAGCAGTTTGAAATGGTAAGAGATAGGCCTGGGGCAGCTAGGTGGCCTAGTGGATAAAGCACCAGCGGCCCTGGATTCAGGATGATCTGAGTTCAAATTCGGCCTCAGACATTTGACACTTACTAGCTGTGTGACCCTGGGCAAGTTACTTAACCCTCATTACCCCCCCCCCCCCAAAAAAAAGATAGGACTCAGGAAGTACACTAAGTATCTCTGGGATGCTGAGAGCCCCAGAGCCCACCAGATTCTTCAGGGGTTTGACCAACTTTCCACAGGACGATGACAGTAACTTCCACATGGATTTCATTGTGGCTGCATCCAACCTTCGGGCTGAGAATTATGGAATCCCCCCAGCTGACCGCAGCAAGGTTGGACATCCCTCCCCTCCACTCCTCACCCCCCAGGTCCTCGCATCCACTCCGGTTATAGTGAAGAGTACACTGGGTTGGTGTCAGGTGATGGGTTCTAATTCTGCTTCCAACACTCACTATCTGTGTGACCTTGGTCCAAGTCTCCTTCCTCTCTGGGTCTCGTTTTTTTGTTTTGTTTTGGTTTGGTTTTTTTGCAGGGCAATGGGGGTTAAGTGACTTGCCCAAGGTCACACAGCTAGTCAGTGTCAATGTCTGAGGCCGGATTTGAACTCAGGTCCTCCTGAATCCAAGGCCAGTGCTTTATCCACTGCGCCACCTAGCTACCCCCTTGGGTCTCATTTTCAATTATAAAATGAGGGTGTCTGGGGCAGCTAGTGGCGCAGTGGATAAAGCACTTGACACTGACTAGCTGTGTGACCTTGGGCAAGTCACTTAACCCTCATTGCCTAACCCCCCCCCCAAGAAAAAGGGGAAAAAAGAAAATAAAATGAGAGTGTGAGACTGGAATAACTCCTAATGCCCCCTCAAGCTTTAAGGTGCTATGATTCTCTACGCTGGTTCTGTAGAGTCTCACCACAGTAGTTAAATGGGAAAGTTAAATTCCCCACAGCCAACGGGACCGGACCGGAATGATCCATTTTCCACCCGGCAGGAAAGAGCTGAGAGGAGAGGCCCCCTGCCCACCTATGTGCTCTCCATCTCTCCAGAGGGTCCAGCCCTCCTTGCCCTGACCCCCAAATGTCCTCACCTCTACTGCTGCTGATGCCTCCGTGTCTATCCCTCCCTAGAGTAAGAAGATTGTGGGGAAGATCATCCCAGCCATAGCCACAACAACAGCCGTAGTGGCCGGGCTGGTTGGCTTGGAGCTGTATAAGACTGTGATGGGGCATCAGCGGCTCAGCTCTTACCGCCACAGCTACCTCCACCTAGCTGTGCCTCGCCTCAGCCGCTGCGTCCCGGAGGCCCCGCATGTCCAACAGGTGAAGACTCGTCCTCTGCCCTCACCCTGCCAGGAACCCCTCAGTTTCTTCCTGTGACTGCCATTTTTCCCCTCGCCTTTCTCTGAGCCTCTCTTCTTCATCTCCCCCCATATCGGGCCTTTTCCCAAACCTTCTCCCCCTCAGCCTGTCCCTCACCCCCTTCCCTTTCTACGTTTGGTCCCGATTGCTTAGCCTGTTCCTGCCTCTCTCCCTGTCCTTCCTCTGGTCCCCCTCTCTCATTTTGGCTCAGACCTTCTCCCTGTCCCTGGCCTTCTCCCCCCTCTATTCCTATAGATCATTCTCTGGCTGTCCTTGACTCTTTAGCCTTCTTTTAGTCTTTCTTCTTTCTGACCCCATTCCAGACCCCATCGCTGTCTCCCACCCTGTCATTCTCCCTGCCCCTTCCCTTATCTCAGTTCTTCCTCATGTCCCTCCCCCCTCCCTCTCTGTCCATGGGCCACTGGGACTCTAGTCCCAGCTTCTCATGAATCAGCTCATTCTCTGAGCTGACCCCGGGGAACCTTTGCCCTTGGGACAGGGCTTCCTTCTTAAGTTGCTCTTCCTTGATGGTAGGAAATCGCCACATCTGGCCCGAAACAGCTGAGTCGACTCCGAGAGAATATTTTTGTCTCCCTCAAAGTCACTTGGCCCTCTGTGGTCTTTCTGTTGTGTATTCTAGATAAAGTTCATCCGTCCAAGGAGCCTCTCCGTTGGCACGGCTAAGGAGAGGGCTTCTGGTGCCCCCTCTGTGCCTGTACTTCAGGCCAAGGTCCCTATCCCTGTCTCTAACCTAGTGTCCAAATGCTTCATTCCCAGCTCACTCTTGAGCCCAGCTCTGTCTCCAATTCCAGGCCTGGTCCAAGAGGCATCTTGGGGAGATTGGGGCCCCACAGGAAGCTCCCTGAGAATTCAGCTGGACGGTCACTCCCTGCTCCCCATCTCTGCCTGAGGAACTTCCCCCAAACTTGACGTTAGGGAGGAGTGTGGAGAGTGGAGGCCAGTCCTTCTTTGCCATCTTCCCCCCTCCTTCCCTCCCAGACTCCCAGAAGGGTTTGAATTGCCTGTCTGATTCATGGGGCTGATATCATAAGGGAGGTCAGGAACCTGGAAGGTAGGGGAATAGGCAAGGACTGAAGAGGGGTAGTACAGAACCAGGCTGGGAAGGGTGAGGAGAGAAGGCAGATGATTTGGGAGCCGGGCTGGGCTGGGAGGGGATGAGAGGCCAGAGTGGGGAACAAGGGCCGAGGCTGGGGGGATGGGGGCAGCAGGCTGGGAACTGTCAGACACAGGAAGCAGCCGTCAGACCCGCCGGGGTCTGCGTGGGGTGGGGTGGGGGGGCGGGGAGAGCTTGCAGCTTTAACTCATTAGTGTAGCCAGACATCCGGCCGTCAGCCCCCTCCTCAGCCCTCCCTCCCCTAGGGAGCCCTGCTGAGGGGCGAACAAGGGGAGCCTGAGACTTTCTCTGGGTTCAGTCAGAGCCAAGTCCACCCCAAAGAGGGGATGAGAATGAGAGAATGAGATAGGCCTGGACAAGGCCTGATTGCAGCTGTCGGCCTTAGTTCTCCCAACTTCAGTGCCTGGGCCCTGGGAGTCTTCAGGCTGGCCTGGCCCTGGGGGAGTGGTCTCTGGGGGCTACCTATGTTCATGTACCCATGTACGTGTGTGCATGTATGTCCTTGGGAGGGCATTCGTGCCCTTGCTCGTGTGTCTCAATGTGTGCTTACATTGTGCACATATGTGTGTTGGGGCTGGGCAGAGGGAAGCCAGTTACTCTAGGGTCTGGAAGTGATTATTAGCTCATTAGATGGAGCTAATGAAAAACAGGGTCTTGAAGAGGCAGGCAGGAATGGGGAAGGCAGGAAGAGGGAGAGAGGGAGGGAATGGTCCACAATGCTAGAAAGGTCTGTCTCCCTCCCCCTCCCCCCCCCCCAGTATGTGGGAGTAGTCAGGGGTCACAGGGACTGACTGTTGTCCAGTCCTGGGGTCTTCATCCCTTCATGTCCTCAGCTCCTCAGTGCTAGCAGTCCATCACAGAGTGCCTTTGTATGAAGCCCAGGGCAGGGGTTAGCAGGGAGCAACCGTGGGGGGGGGCCCTTCCTGCCCCCACACACAGGGCCTTCTTTGTCCCCAGACTAGGCCCAGCCTTAGGGCGAGATCTGGTCATTCTTTGGGGACAGTGGCCTTTCTGATGAGCCAGGCTAGGAGACCCCAGGATGGTCCCCACTCATAATCCCTCTCCTCCACTCCCCACTGTTCCCTGCCTTTTAAACCTCCCAAGGATTTCCTGTGTCCCTGGTATGTTCAAGCAACCTCTCCAGATGGGAAGAGCTAGCTTTAAATCCTGGGTCTTCTGACTCTGACTGTGGGCTTGGTCTTTTCCCATTCTGGCTCTCAGTTTCCTCTCCCATAAAATGACTGTTGGACTCAGGAGGTCTCTAGGGTCCTGTCCACCTCTGAATCCTGGGATCTCTTCACACAGATGTGAAATCTGAGAACCATAGAATCTTCTAGGGAACGAGCTTTGGACTTAGGTCAGCTCATCTCACTGTGTCACCTTACAGAGAAGGAAACTGAGAGGAAGGAACTAGGCCGGTCAGTGACCGTCCGGGTGCCCTGATTCGGGTACTGGCCTGGAGCAGGAACCTCTTGTCACCCTCAGGGAGGGCAGGCTGGGGAGCTGGGGGTTAGCAGCTCAGTGGAGACTGAGCTGGCTGGACGGCCATGGACTTGAGGAGTAATGCTCCTTATCTAAGCTTTGCAGCTGCCACTCCTCCCCCCTACTTCCTCAGGAAGCTCTCCTGACCCCCACCCCACCCCAAGCCTGCGTGAGCGAGCGGCCCCTTTTCCTGTGGAAATGGCCCCCATGTCCTGTGACGGCCCCACTGAGGAGCCAGGCCTGGGGAGGGAGGAGCAAGGAATGCTGACTGAGCAAGCCCTCTCCTCAGCGTACCCTCAACCTCCTCCTTCTGCCTTACTCCCCGCCCCATCCCCACTCCAGAACTACCCTTTCTCCCACCTGCAGTTCAAAGGCGTGGATTTCCTGGCCTTGCCTTTCTCTACCCTTTGGAGTGGAAGGGAGTAGATTTAGGGTCAAAGGATGTAAAGTGTGAAGGGGCCTTTGACATCATTTAGTTGACCCTCTCCTTATTTTACAAAAAAATAAGGCCCAGATAACTATGATATACAGGTAAGAGCTACAAAGGGTCAGATGAGGCCTGAAGTCACTGCCAGCCTGGAGAATAAGGGAACGTTTCCTAGATGAGGTGGCATTTTAGTTGGTCTTTACAGGACAAATAGGAACTCACCAGGCTAATAGGGGAGGGAGGACACAGCAGGCATAGGGAAGAGTCTGAATGAAGGCATGGGGGTGTTTAGGATGGGGGTGGAGGCAAAGAATCCCTTTCGACTGGACTATGTGGAGGACAGGGAAAACTGAACTTTACTCAAAAGGTAAGAGGAGTGACATGACTAGATCTACAAATAAAAGATAATTATTCTGGCAGCAGAATGAAGGATGGGTTGGTGGGAGAAGATACTGGTAGCAGGAAGTTCTGTAATGTGGTTATTGTAGTAATCTAAGGGAGTAGCAAGGCAGGCATGTACCAGGGTGTGACAGTAGAAATGTAGATAAATTCAGAAGATAGTCAATCAAACAACAAGCATTTATTAAATGCCTACTGTGTGTCAGTCACTAGGGATTGAAACACAAGAATCCCTGTTCTCAAGGAATTAACTCTTGGGGAGCGGATATGTACTTATAGAAGAATATGTAAGATGCATACAACATTAACATAATTTGTTGGGAAGGCATTAACAGCTGCAGGGCCAGCAGAGGTGGAAATGAGGTATTCTAAGAAGCAGCAGTAAGGAGGGAGGGTATGCCAGGCATGAGAGACAGCCAAGGCAAAAGCACAGAGTTGGGAGATGTTGCCGAATTGGAATCAACAAGACCTGATAACTGATTGGAGATGACAAGTAAGGGAGAGTAGGGGCAGCTAGGTGGCATAGTGGATAAAGCACCAGCCCTGGATTCAGGAGGACCTGAGTTCAAATTTGACCTCAGACACCTGACATTTAGTAGCTATGTGACCCTGGGCAAGTCACTTAATCCTCATTGCCCAGCCAAAATAAATCAATCAATAAAAGAAGTAAGGGAGAGGAAAAGTCAAAGATAACTCCAAGATGGGAGGCTGGTTGCATTGTGGTACTACAGAGAGAAGCTGAAAAATCAGAAAGAGTAGCAGGCATAGGGGAAGATGAATTTAATCTCAAACATGTTGGTTTGGAGGCAGCAGAACTTTCAGCTCTGGCAAGGTCCAGCATGGGGAAGCAGGATGAAGAGGAGGCTCCAGGGCTCTTCCTCCTTGTGTCCCTTCCTTTTCCACTCACTGCTTTCTGCTTCTAAGACCTCATCAAGATTTCCCCCCCAGCCCCATCCCCAGCTGGGCTTTTACTAACTGGGGAATCAAAGAAGTGAGGGATTTGTCAAAGAAGGACCTCTTGTCCAATTCTAGCCCTTTCCAAAGTAGAAGAGGGGGAGGCCTGGTTCTTCAGCCACAGCTGTTACTTCCTTGACCCAGAAGGAAGGGGTTGCGGGGTGTTTTGGCTCATGTGAAGCCTTGGTGTAGCCTTGTCGCTGACATACACATCTCTGCCCACCCAACAGTATCGTGATATGACGTGGACATGCTGGCACCGGCTCACGGTGCCTGCTCCTGCCCCGGGTCAACCTGAAATGACCCTCAAGGACCTGCTCACCTATCTCCAGGTGAGCCTAACCCCACCTGTATGCCAGATCTCCTACACATGGTCACCCTTGTCTCTGCACTAGCCCTTAGCAATGGACTTCTACCTATCCCTGCCAAATGGAGAATGGATGAGTTGGCCAGGGATGCAGGCCACTTCGACTCCCCTTCTTGGTCAAACCCGGATGCCTCCCTCTGTAGAAAATTGGACCCTATTGTCTAGGGACTCAGATCTCCCCTACCTCTGGTGCCCAATCTGCCTTGTGCCAGGTCTAGATGTAGCCAACCCCCTGCCCCAAGCCAGGAGACTGGCCCATCTCTTAGTGCCCCTAGGCCCAGATCCCATTGCTTCCAGCTTCTTCCTTCCCTCCCCTCCCAGGAAAGGACCCTAGAGTAGATTCCCCTTCAGAGTCTCTTCCCCATACCTTGCCCCTCCCTGCCCCTCCAGAGGCCTCTGTGACTCCCAACCTGCCCCATGGATTACTCCACATGCATGGGACCAGGTTAGGGCTCAGCAGGGCCTTTGTCCTCCCTCCATTACCCCCAGGAAAAGCATGACCTTCCAGTGACCATGTTACTGTTGGACTCCTATCTCCTGTACTCAAGGCGCCGGCCAGAGACCCAGCAAAACCTCCAGCTCAGGTGAGGTCCAGCGTGGAGGAGAGGGGACACAGGCCTCCTCCTGTCTCTCCTTTCTGAGGGACCCCATGGGTCTTAGCTACCACCCCCAGCGCTCTCTGCTGCCCACCCCCTTGTTCCCCTGTGTAAAATAAGCTCAGCTTCCTGTCTGCTCCAGTACCCCTTTCAATACCACTATTCCTTTCCCAGGGGGAATGACAGCTGCTCATCATGCTCTTCTTCTTTTTTTTTTTAGTGAGGCAATTGGGATTAAGTGACTTGCCCAGGGTCACACGGCTAGTAAGTGTTAAGTGTCTGAGGCCGGATTTGAACTCAGGTCCTCCTGAATCCAGGGCCGGTGCTCTATCCACTGGGCCACCTAGCTGCCCCTATCATGCTCTTCTTTGACAAATCCCTCACTTCTTTGATTCCCCAGAGGCAGCTGGCCACACAGTGGATAGAGCCCTATGCCTGGAGTCAGGAAGACCAGAGTTGAAATCAAGCCTCAGGGGGTAGCTAGGTGGTACAGTAGATAAAGCACTGACTCTGAATTCAGGAGAACCGAGTTCAAATCCGGCCTCAGACACTTAACACTTACTAGCTGTGTGACCCTGGGCAAGTCACTTAACCCCAATTGCCTCACCAAAAAAAAAAAAAAAAAAGTAGGGAGTGTTAACAGGCTCTGAAGTGGAAGGGGCCCTGAGAGATCTATTCTAACCTTTTCATTTTCCAGATGGGAAAACTAAGCACCAGAAGGAAGGGTTCAGTGATTTGCCCAATGTCATTCAGCTACTGTCTAGCCTAGCCAGCCTCTGAATCGCACAGCAGCAAGACTCCTAGGGGTCCCATCACTAGCTGACCCATTGCCATGACCTTTTCTTCCCTCCCTGTCCCCACCAAAGGGGCCCCTCACACTTCCCTGGCAGTTTCCTGCAACCAAATGGAGTTGCCAAATGGAATCTGTAGAAGGCAGGAGGACGGAGGGGGGGAGGGGGCAAGGTAAGGTCAGAGTTAGGGTCCTGCCCATGCCCAGGGAGAAGGTCGCATCCCCCAGTCCAGCTACCCACTCAGTCCTGCAGGTCCTAGACTGGGTTCTGGGGACGGGGCCAGATCCCCACCCTACTTGCAGCTCATGGCTGTTCGTCTGAGAGAATAGCCTGTTTCCTGCCTCTGCTCTCTCTTAAAATAGTTTCAGATGTTTCCTGTCTTGAGCTGCTCCTGTTTCTCACCGCCCCCCTTCCCTGGGCCCCCAACTCTGCCTCTCTTTCTCTTCTCTTTGCTCCCTTGCCCAAGTGTGGCTGAGCCCCTGACGCCCGGTGCCCACCCATCCTCCCCCACAGGGTGACAGAAGTGGTGCATAAGGTGACTGGCAAGGAGTCGAAGGTGGGCCAAAAGGAGCTGGTGTTTGAGATCGGCTGTGAGGATGAAGCGGACGACACTACCTTCCCCCCACTACATTACTGCCTCTGCTGAGCCCGGCCCACAAAGACGGACACATGGCTGAGCTCCGGACCTCAGAATCATTAATAAAACCCTTGATGAAGCATTAACCAGGGCCAGGTGATGGTGGCCAATTCGAAATCAGAAAAAAAAATTGCTTGAAATGTTACCAGCCAATCAGACTCTTACAGCCCAGGATTCTGCCTCTCAGGGAACAGGCTGCTACACTGAGCCCCTTTTTCGTTTTTTCCCATCTCCCCTCACCCCATTTGTGACTCAGGCACCCTACTGCGTCATTGCGGGCCCATCCTCCCTGGTAACAAACAATACTGACTGCTCCTTCACCAAATCGTGAGATTTAGAGCTAGAAAAGATTTTAGACATCAGCCATTCCATTCCCCAGAGGAGGAAACTGAGGCCCTGGAAGGGAAAGTTTGCCCAAGGCACCCTTATCACGCCTGCCTCTCTAGTCTTGGCCCTGTCCCTGCAGCCTGGGACCATGCCCCAAAGCCCGCTGGGTCTATCTTCAGACCAAACTGTGCGATGTGGCATACTTTGGACTCAAAGCGTCAGGATCTTGGCTCTGCCAGATTCTAACTGGGTGACCTTGGGCATATCTCTTGTCCCCTCTGGGTTTTAGCTTCTGCATATGTACACTGAGAGGATTGCTAGAGCCGTCAACGTTGGAATCCCGTGATTCTAAGGGTGGGCTATGCCTGGCGCCTGCGGTAGACCCTGCTGGGCAGTCTTGGGGGCAGGGTTCCTCCCCCAAACCCTTTCTGCTCCCTGCCAAGGAGGGGAGAAATCGGGGGCTAATAGAAAACCCTTTATTGTCCGTGCTTGGGGATGGGGGTGGAGAAAAGAGGTGTCAAATGTAGCCAATGACATCATTACAAATGATGGGCTGGCGGCTGCGGCTTCTCATTAGAGCAGCAAAGTGAGTAAAGTCCGAAGCGAGGTCCGGCGAGGGGAGGGGGCACCCAGGTGCAGGGGGGGCAGGACAGGCGCTTGGCGGCCATGGCTGCCGGGCTGCTCCGCCCCTGGGGGGCTGCCCCGGCTCCAGAAGGGCCCCGGGCCCGGCCCCCTCCCCCTCCCCCTCCCAGCCGGCGCCTGAGCTGGTCCGAGAGACTGAGCAAGAAGTGATGGGGCTTTCCCAACCAGCGGGGGGTCCCGGCGGGCACCCTTCACCCCCAGCCTCAGGCAGCTCCATCCAGTTCTCCACCAGGTCTGCGAAGCAGTTATCCCCTAGCACCAGGGGCTGGCGGCTCCGGCTCCGGGACAGAAGAGACGCTGTCCAGTCCTCAGCATCCAGTCCCCGCCACTGCTCCAGACAGACGTCAGAAGTAGATTTGGGACGGGGCCGACGTCCAGGTGGGGGGCTGGCCCGGCCGCGTAGGCGGCCCACCCTCCTAAGCACTGGCCTGTCCTCATCCCGCCAGGTACTCCCTGACACCTCTGAGTAGCCCGAGTCCCAGTCCAGGGTGCGTTCACAGGGGGACGGTGCACCCCCTTCCTCATCGTCCTCTTCTAAGCAGCAAGCTGAGTCTGCTTCTGAGGCATCTGAGGCTCGTGGTGGGTGGCAGGGCCGGGGGCCACTGGCTGGCTCTTGTGGGGGTGGCTGGGAGGGACCCTGCATCCGTGGGGAGCCCGGCTCTTCCCGTCCGCACAGCTGAAGGAGAGAGGAGAGCGCAGAGGTCAAAGCCAAGCGGTATTACTATCCTGATTTTACCGATGGGGAAACAAAGTCAGAGAAGGGAGGGGTCTCGTTAGAGATCTCACCGCCTGTTTGCAGCAGGCACTGGGTGAGTACTTGGCAAGTAGGCACTTGGTTGTCATGAGGGCTGACTGGGGTTCTGTCCCCAGATTAAGTATGGGGAAACTGAGGCACCAGGCAGTGACTAACCAAGTTAGTAACCAAGCATTAATAACACCCCTATAACAAATTAATAGCAAAAGCCTGGACTAAAATAAATTTCGTGATATTTTAATTGTTCTGATATTACAACACACAAGGACAAGTATCCTCATTTTGCAGATGAAGAAACAGAGGCAAAATGACTTGGCCAAGGTCACACAGCTGGTAAATGGCAGGCCATGGTCATGAACCTTTGCCTCTACAACCAGAGCTCATGCTTTATGCTGGGTACACTCCCAGGTTCCCTCCTGTCCCTCTCCCAGCTTTTCCCATCAGACCAGAATGAGTCCAGATTTGCAGGGGCCAAAAGCATCTTCCTGCTGGTGGAAAATGTTTGGGGGGGCAAGGGGGAGGGGGACGACTGAGCCCCAAGTGCGATGTCTAATTTGAGGCATCACTACCTATTTCCTATCATGGGGGGGGGGGGCATACCAGCACATACCAGAAGCAGGTGGGACACCTACCCAAAACCTGCCTGGCCCCCCTGGCACGTGCAACCCTGCCCAGCCAGCAGCAGCTGCCACGTGCCTGGCCCCCCAACCTCCTGTCTCCCTGCTTTCTTCAGGCTGGCAGGCTGCAGCATGTTCCCCAGCAGGCAAGTCAGCACCCGCTGCAGGCGGCCCGGGGGTGGCGGAGATCGGGCGTGGAGAAGTTGGGCCAGGATGGGTCGGGCTGGGCTTGAGCTCAGCTCAGCTGAGCTGAGGAGGGGGAGAGGAACTAGGGCAGGGCAGGGTAAGGGGGCTTCCCTCTCAGCTCCCATTGAGCTCTCTCTTGGCTCAAGAGGGAGAAGGAAGTGGCCCCGGGAATATTATAAAATCTCCCCTGCCCCCCTCCTCTCCTTGTCACAGTCAAGCTAGCCTAGCCCCCCCCCTCCCTTTTTACCCCTAGGCCCTCAGCAGGCAGCCCACCCCACCCCCCAGCCCCAGTCAGCTTCATAAAGCACAGCTGTTGAGAAAGAAGCTGCTGGATATGTGAGCTCCTCTGGCTACCATGGGTGCCAGCTAGTCTTGGGTGCCTGCCTGCCTCAGTTTCTCCCTTTGTGCACAGAAGCTTTTCTTCCCTTTCCTGGATGTAGAAGGTGGGGGGAGGGAGGCCCTCTGCCAGGCACGGCCAGCCGGCCAGGATGTTGTTACCTGATGCCCGGGACAGCCCCCAAAGTTCCCCAACCGTCCGAAATCCAACCCCGGCCATCTGCCAGGGCAGCTCCAGCCAGCTGGGGTGCCCCTCCCCCAGCCCCACACGTGTGGGCAAACACAGACCTAAGATAGAGCCACAGATCCTCGCCAACCGTGTCTGCAAAAAGCCCCCATCCCCGAATACTCACTACCCACAGAGATGCCAAGTCCAAGGCACTACGCTCCTCTAATACATGAATGGTGGGGTGAGCTGGCTGGGGAGTGGGGGTGGGGACAATACTTCCTGTCTTGTTCTGGGGTCAAGGCTGTGGGAGGAGAAACTGAGCTTTGGGGTGCCCCACAGACCATTCTAGTTTCTCTTCCTGGTGGGCAGGCCTCTGCCTTCCCAGCCCTCCCCCCCCCCACTAAGAGCCCACCTCAGTCCCTAGCAGAAAAGAAGCAAAGAAGCCAGATGCCCCCCAAGTCCTCTAGGGGTCCCTCCACAGTTCCCCATTGAACCCCCTCCCCAACTGGCTCTCGGGCCAGAAAGCTCACCAAACTCCAGACGGAACTGCCCTAGAAGCTGTCGAGCCGGGAGCTGCGCATTCCCAACTAGGGAGAAGGGCCCCAAGCGGGGCACGCACCTCCCCCCCCAGGCCCTCTCTCCACTCAGGCAGCCTCGCTACAGGACGTCTGTGGCTTGGGCAGGGATCGCTGGAGTGGAGTTGGGAGGGTGGACTGCTCCGCTCTCCCTCCCTCCCTCCCTCCTGCTACTCCCAACATCTGGCTGCAACCCAGGCCGCGCCCCTCCCACAGCCAGCCAATGAGGCGAGGAAGTGTGCGGAGGGTGGAGAGGAGGGGGGCTGGTAACTGGAGCCCCCGCCTCCTGCTGGAGGCAAGGATTGGGAGACCCAGCCCTGGGGAACAGTGCGGTGACCCCCTCCCCATTGTGCCCGCTCTAGACCACTCTGGAAGGCTTGGCATCCCAGCTCTCTTTCCCAATCTTGCCCTTCCTCCTCCCCCCCCCCAAAAGCGATGGGACCAGGGCTTTCTGTGGGACAGGGCATGTGTGGGAGAGGTTCCTGGGGGTGTGGATAGTTTGGAACAGTGATGGGGCTGGAAAGGATGACTTCCAAGTCAGAATTTAGAACACAGAGAACAAAGTCAGAGTTGGAAGAGGTCTCAGAACATAGAACAGAGAATGTCAGGGCTTTACTGTCCACACAGCACACTCCCCCTCCCTATCTCTTGTCAAAATCTCTCTCTTCCCTCAAGGCACACACCAGTCAAATGCCAGCATCTCTCATTAGAAAGAAACCTCCTAGCAAGTGGGCATTGTGTCATTCCTTCGATGTCTGAGCCCAGTACCCAGAGGAGATGCTTAATAAATGCTTGTGGATCCCCAGGAAGACCTCTGATTCACCCTGGCCGGAAGTATTCTCTCCTTTCTCAACTCTCCTAACATTTTTCCTGTTTTCTTGTCTCTGCTACTATCTTTTCCCTACCTTGCCCTGTGCTTACTGGTGTATATATGGCCTTGGTAGCCCACCATCTCTTTGAAGCACAGGGATTTTCGTTTTTGTTTTCGCAACCCAAGAGACTATAGATAGTTAATCAGTATTCATCAAATTGAAAATGGAATATGTGAGCCAGAAGGGGCCTAGGGATCAGAGTTGGTCCATTGTCCTTGTTGTACATAGGGGGAAACTGCGGCGGGGGTGGGGGAGCGGGGGAACCTCTCCCAAGATCACACAGAGACAGACAGAGACAGAGAAGAGGAGAGGGGGGAGAGACAGAGACAGAGAGAAGAGAGGAGGGAGAGAAAGAGACACAGACAGAGACAGAGAAAGGAGGGGAGAGATGGAGAGAGAAGGGGAGATTGGGAGGGGGAGAGACAGAGACAGACACGGGGAGGGGGGGACGGGGACAGGGGGGGGAGACACAGAGAGACATCCAAAACCACAGGGAATTCTGAGCTTGGGAAGTAGCTTCTGTAGTGGAATTTCTTACCCCTTTTTGTCTCATGGACCCTTTTGGCTGTTTGCTGAAGCCTTTCTCACAATCATGTTTTGAAATAATTGAAAGAAACTCCAAATTTCAGTTAAAGATTAGTGAAAATAAAGCTGTAATATTTTCCCAAGTTTGAGGATCTCCTGAAATCCATTCATGGACCCTATGGTAAGAAGCCCTGTTCTAGAGCATCTTCACCTCCCCGGGCCTCAATTTTCATTTCTGTAAATAAGACATAACTTTTGGACATGGCCAATTTGGGGGATTTGTTTTGCTTGACTATGCACATTTGTTCGAGCAAATTTCCATTTTTTTCTTTTTCTAGTTGGGGGAGGAGAAGCAGGAGGGAAAGAATGTTGGGAAAAAGAAGTTTAAAATGTTTTTCTTTTGAAAAATAAGGAGATTGGGGGGCAGCTAGATGGCGCAGTGGTAGAGCACCGGCCCTGGATTCAGGAGGACCCGAGTTCAAATTCCGGCCTCAGACACTTGACACTTACTAGCTGTGTGACCCTGGGCAAGTCACTTAACCCTCATTGCCCTGGGGAGGGGGGGGGGGAGAAGGAGATTGGACTAGATGGACTAGGGTCTCTTCAGACTCAAAAATGCCTCCAGGATGTGATGTTTCAGCCCCCCACATCAAGGCAGTGCATTGGTGCAGTGAATAAAATGTTAGACACCCAGCCATAGTCACTTAGTAGCCCTGTAACCACTCCCTGACTCGGTTTCCTCATTTCTAAAACAAAGATCTTAAAAAGCATCTGTCTCCCAGGATTGTGATGATAAAATAATATGGGTAAAGTGCCATATAAAGGCTAGCTATTGTTGCTATTGTTGCATTGCTGATCAGAGGGTAGGTGTGGCCCTGAAGGAGAAGCCGGCCCTTCCCAGGGAATGGGGTTCAGAGGAAAGAGGGCTGTTTGGGCCAGCTAGTGAGCCTAGATGGCTTTCAGGGGAGGCGGGGAGGGGCATCCGAGCATTGCCTGGGAGCCCACACACTCACACACACATATGAACACATACACACAGTCACACACATCACACACTTAAGGGCAAAATCACATTAACGTCTGGCCAAATGAGAGCTTCCAGAGCTAAGTGCACCCCGCCCTACGGCCAGGTCTCCTGGGCCTTGAGGTCAGAACAAGGGTGAGGGGTAGCCCTGTAAACTCCAACTTCCAATCTCTCAACTCACACACCAGCTCCAGCCCTTCCTTGGTGGTCACTGATCCTTTTTTCTAGGTAAAGCCCTGGACTGAACAGGGCAGCTCTGCCCCCTGGTGGGGGAAAACTCTGAATATATGAATTCCTGTCCCTCCCAACCCAACAAAACAGACCACCATCTCCTCAAAACCCAACTATGTCCAAAGGGCTATAGAACTGTGCATACCTTTTGATCCAGCAATACCACTGCTAGGCTTATATCCCAAAGACATTACCCAAAAGAGAAAAAGACCTATTTGTACAAAAATATTTATAGCAGCTCCTTTTATTTTATTTATTTATTTTGCGGGGCAATGAGGGTTAAGTGACTTGCCCAGGGTCACACAGCTAGTAAGTGTGTGTTAAGTGTCTGAGGCCGGATTTGAACTCAGGTACTCCTGATTCCAGGGCCGGTGCTCTATCCACTGCACCACCTAGCCGCCCCCTCAGCTAGTAAGTGTTAAGTGTCTGAAGTCAGGTTTGAACTCAGGTCCCCCTGAATCCAGGGCAGTGCTTTAACCACTGTACCACCTATCTGCCTCTTATTTTTTATTTATGTTATTTTATTTTATTGGTGAGGCAATTGGGGTTAAGTGACTTGCCAAGGGTCACACAGCTAGTAAGTGTCAAGTATCTGAGGCCGGATTTGAACTCAGGTCCTCCTGACTCCAGGGCCGGTGCTCTATCCACTGTGCTACCTAACTGCCCCCATCTGCCTCTTAGCAGCTCTTTTTGTGAATTGTAAATCAAAGGAATGCCCATTAATTGGGGAATGGCTAGACAAGCCTGTGGTCTATGATGGTGATGGAATATTATTGTGCTATAATAAATGATAAGCAGGATGATTTCAGAAAGGCTTGGAAAGACTTGGATGAACTGATGTATAGTGAAGTCAGCAGAACTAGGAGACATTGTGCATAGAGACAGCAATATTGTTTGATGAAGAACTATGAATGAGCTAACTATTCTAATGATACAATGATACAGACAATCCCAAAGGACTACTGATGAAACATACTATCCACCTCCAGAGAAAGATCTGATTTTTAAAATCATAAAAGTATTTTTATTTACAGTTACATATAAAGCTAGTTTTCAACATTTGTTTTCATAAGATTTTAGTTCTCTCCCCAAGAAGAAAGTAATCTGATATAGGTTATATATGTACAATCAATTAAACATTAGTCATGTTGTGAAAGAGAATCAGAACACAAGGGGAAAACCTCAAAAAAGAAAAGAAAACAACCAAAAAGTAGAAACAACATGGTTCAATCTACATTCAGAACCCACAGTTCTTTTTTCTTGGATGTGGAGAGCATTTTCCATTATGAGTTCTTTGGAATTATCCTACATCATTGCACTGCCTCGAAGAGCCAAATCTATCACAGTTGATCATCATACAATGTTGCTGTTAATGTGTACAATGTTCTCCTGGTTCCGCTCATTCACTCAGCATCAGTCCACTTAAGTCTTTACAGGTTTTTCTGAAATCTGCCTGCTCATCATTTCTTACAGCACAATAGTATTCCATTACATTCATATACTACAACTTGTTCAGGCCATTCCCCAATTGGAACATCCAATTCTTTGCCACCACAAAGAGAACTGTGATAAATATTTTTGTACATGTGGGTCCTTTTCCTTTTTCTATGATCTTTTTGGGATGCAGACCTAGTAGTAGTATTACTGGGTCAAAGGGTATGCACAGTCCCCATAGCCCTTTGGGCATAGCTCCAAATTGCTCTCCAGAATGGTTAGATCAGTTCACAACTCTACCAACAATGCATTTGTGTTTCAATTTTTCCACAGTTTCTCCAACATTTATTATTTTCCTTTTTTTTGTCATATTAGCCAATCTGATAGGTGTGAAGTGGTACTTCGGAGTTGTTTTAATTTGCATTTCTCTAATCATAATGATTTAGAGCATTTTTTCATATGCCAATAGATAGCCTTGATTTCTTCATCTGACAACTGCCTGTTCATATCCTTTGACCATTTGGAAGAATTGATATTGAAGGAACACAGACTGAAGGGATGCTATTTTTCCACTTCCTTTCATTTTTTTTCTTTTATTCAAGTTTTTTTTTACAAACTGACTAATAGGGTAATGTTTTACATAACCATACATGTATAACCCATATTTGATTGCTTACTGCCTCAGGGAGGGGAGAGGAGAGGGAGGGAAGGAGGGATAAAAATTGGAACTCAAAATGATAAATAAAAATGTTTATTACTTTAAAAAAAAACAATTACCTTCTTTCCTTAAGCTTCAGAAACCATCTAGTCCCAGGGGTTCCCAGGGGTCATTTGTGAAGATTTCAAGGGGCCCATGAACCTTGGATGGGAAAAATACACATCTTTATTTCCACTAACTTGAGATATCATTCCTTCCATTTGAATGAATTCAACAAAGTATTAGGCTTTACCAGGTTGCCAAAAGGGATTGATGACCAAAGACACTCCCAGGACCCAATCTAACCCAAAGCAGTCATTTAACAGGCAGCTGGAGGCTGGGGGGTGTCCTGGTGGATAGAGTATAGGAATCAGGAAGACCAAAATTTGGGCATTGGGCATTTACTAGCTGTGTGACCCTGGGCAAGTCACTTATCTCACTCAGCCCCTCAATTTCCTCCCTTGTAAAAGTGGGGATAATAATAGCACTACTACCAGGGTTGTTGTGACGATCAAATGAGATAACATAGGTAAAGCACTTGCAAGTTCTAAAGCCCTATATATAATGCTAGGTAGGATTAGAATCGGGGGTTAGGGGTCTTCGGTGAGATAGTATTTGCAAAGCACCAAGATTGGGTCCCAATAACAAAAGAAGGGTGAAGAACAAGTCCTGCTGTAAAAAGGGATTAAGCTCTATACTAAGCACTGGCCCTGGATTCAGGAGGACCTGAGTTCAAATTCAGACTCAGACACATTGACATTTATAAGTTGTATTGTCCTTGGGCAGTCACTTAACCCTCATTGCCCCACAAAACCAAAACAAAAAAAACACCTATACTGATACAGCCTACAAGTCTTTGTTCTGGGACCTGTCTTTGACCAGGAGTAAATGAGAACTCTTGAACATAGACTGTGAAGACAATGTGCCTGCACATAGTAGGCACTTAATAAGTACTTGTCCCCTTCCCCCTCCCACTATGCAGTTTCTGAGTTCCTTCTGTGTTCAGAGCCCTGTGCTAGGCTATCCCAAGGTGGACTTAGATGGACAAGAGAACATACAGAGACCCAACCTAGTTCCAATCCAAGGGTAGAATTTATGTGACAAGCCATAAGGGAGGCTCAGACACAGAACTAGGGGGCTTCAGAGAAGAGAGAGTTTGCTCCAGGCAGGGGGATTAAAAGAAGTATTACTGTAGGGCAGGGGTCTTCAGTGAACTTTAAAGAGAAGGCAGAATACAGGGGATTTAGTACCCTCAGCAAGAACCTTGAAGCAGAAGTCAGGCGATCTGGACTACAAAGTGCTTTACAAAGATCTCATTTAATCCTCCCAACGACTCTGGGGATAAGTGCTCTTATCACCTCTATTTTACAGATAAGGAAACTGAAGCAAACAGGTTAAATGACTTGCCTAGGGGTTGTTGAGTTACTAAGTGTCTGAGACCAGATTTGAATTTGTCTTCCTAACTCCTGGCTTTAGTACTGGGCCACCTAGATGACATCTAGGTTGTGAACTTGAATGACTGACGGAGGATAGGTGGTGCCCTTGACAATAATAGGGAAATTTGGAAATGGGGAAGGATTGGAGGGAACATAATGAGTTGAGTTTTGGACCTGTCGAGTTTAAGATGCGAATGGGACATCCATTAAAGATATCCAACAAGCATTTGGAGATGTGAAATTGGAGGCTAGTAGAGAGGTTAAGGTTGGATAAGTAGATTTAAGAATCATCAGCATAGAGTTGAAAAGTGAATCAATGGATTAATCATAATAATTTTGTTGTTGTTTGTGAGGCATTGAGGATTAAATGGCTTGCCCAGGGTCACACAGCTAATAAGTGTCAAGTGTCCGAGGCCAGATTTGAACGCAGGTCCTCCTGACTCCAGGGCTGGTGCTCTATCCACTGTGCCACCTAGCTGCTCCCCCCCCCCTTTTTTTTGTTTTTTGGTGAGGCAATGGGGTTAAGTGACTTGCCCAGGGGTCACACAGCTAGTAAGTGTTAAGTGTCTGAGGCCAGACCCGAACTCAGGTCCTCCTGACTCCAGGGCCGGTGCTCTATCCACTGCGCCACCCAGCTGCCCCTGCCCCCCCCTTTAAAAATAATGTTTAAAAGAAATTGGACCTCACAAAAAAAAAAAAAACAAAAAGAAGTTGGAGGTACAGAGATGGTGGAGTGAGAATCAGCATTTTTGCCCAGCATATCCAACACACCTCATCTACAACAACCTAGAAAAAAAACAGTGCCATATTAATTCTGAATAGGAAAGCCAAGAAAAAGTCACAGTGAGTTAATTTTCCAGCCCAGGGCAGCTTAGGAAGATAGAGAATTTGTAGACCCTGGGGTGGGGACTGGCCAGGAGCTCAGTACTGCAGCAGCAGGGTGGAGCATTCTAGCACCTAGGAATGGTAAGGGGCCTAACCAATGCTGGAAGCACCAGGCCAGAAAGAGATCCCAGGGGGACCCCTGAATTAGTGCTGGGAGGAAAAATAAGCGCCATCTGGCAGCTCTGTCTTCCATTATCCAGTTTTCAGGTCACAATTTCAGGGTGGAAAGGAGTAGTTGCAGTTTTGAGCAATAGAGACCCTAGCTGTGGAGAGGGAAGAACAAGTTTCAGAAGCTTAGTTTTGTGGCTCTGAGCGCAAGAGCAGAGGGGAGACTCAGTTCGAAGATTTAGCAATGGAATAACAAGGACAAGAAACCAACATCAAAAGGAAGTCAAACTATTCAGATCACTGTGAACCTGCAGTAATTTCTCAGTAGGTTAAAAGTCACTGAGTCCAGCAGCAATTTTGCAGAAACTCAACCACACATGAGGTCCAATTTGGGTCAGGAACTTGCAGAGCTTTAGACATAGGAGAGCAATGAGCAGACTGTGTTTTGTATTGTACCAGCTTTGAAGTACTGAAACTTGCAGGCCTTCAGACGGACCTTTGAAAACAGCAGAAGGTCATAAAAAAGACAAAAGTTCAGGCCAGACATTTCCCTATGAGTGAGTATAGCCCAAAACTAACATAAAGTCCAAATTCAAGAAGTAGGCTGGAAAAAATGAGCAAATGAAAAAAGAACCTGACCATAAAAGTCTAGTCATGTTTTGCTGACAGGAAGATTGAAGACACAAACACAGAAGACAATTATTTGAAAACATCTACAAGCAAAGCCTCAAAGAAAAATGCAGATTAGATGGAAGCCCAACAAGACTTCTTAGAAGAGTTAAAGAGATATTTTTTAAAAGAGAAAAAAAAGATTTAAAAAAAAAAGGTAAGAAGCTATAAAGGAAAAAATGGGGAAAGAAATGGGTTATGCAAGAAAGTTATGAAAAGAGAATTAACAGAATTGTTAAAAAGGTACAAAATATTACTGGAGAAAATAACTCCTTAAAAATTAGGGTTGGCCAAATGGAAGTTAATGACTCAATGAGGCATCAAAAAACAATACCAGAGCACTGGCCCTGGTGTCAGGAAAACCTGAGTTCAAATCTGGCCTCAAATCCTTGACACTTACTAGCTGTGTGACCCTGGGCAAGTCACTTAACCCCAATTGCCTCACCCCACCCAAAAAAATTAACAAATAAATTTAAAAGGTTAATTCACAACCAATGAAGTGAAAATAGAAACAATTATTAGGAGATATTTTGCTCAACTATATGCCAATAAAACTGACAATCTAAATAAAATGGATTCAGATCAACATAACAAGAAATAGAATACGTAAACAACTTTATCTTATTTTTTAACTTTTAAAATATTTTATTTTTTCCATTTACATGTAAAAACAATTTTTAGTATTCTCTTTAAAAAAAATCAAGTTCCAAATTTTCTCCCTCCCTTTTCTCCACGATCATTGAAAAGGTAAGCAATTTGATATAGTAAAACCCTATCTTTAAAAAAGAAATTAAACAAGCCATAAATAAGCTCCCTAAGGCAAAACAAAAACAAAAACAAATTCAGGACCAGATGGATTTACATGTGTATTCTACTAAATATTTAAAGAATAATTACTTCCAATATTACATAAACTGAAAATATAGGTAAGGAAGGAGTTTGATCAAATTCCTTCTATGACACAAATATGGTCTTGAAACCTACACCAAGGAAAGTTGATATTGAAAAACAAAACTATATTCCAATTTCCCTAATGACTATTGATAAAAAAAAGAAAGAAAAAACAACCAACCCAAACCTAAATAAACCACTAGCAATGAAAGTATAGCAATATATCAGCAAAAACCCCATATGCTATAACCAGGGCTTGGATTTAGACCAGGAATGGCAGAAGTAGCACAATATTAAGAAAATTAAGTAATTAACCAGATCAATAAGTTTTAAAATCACTATTTCAATAGATGCATAAAAAGCTTTTCATGAAAATAGCACCCATTGCTGTTTAAAAAACAAAACACTAGAAAGCACAAAAAAATGAATGGAGCTTTTCTTAAAATGATAAGTTGTTCAGTCCTGTCCAACTCTTCATGACCTCATTTGGTATTTTCTTGGCAAAGATACTGGAGTGGTTTGCCATGTTCCTTCTCCTGCTCATTTTACAGATGATGAAACTAAGGCAAACAGGATTAAATAACTTGCCCAGGGTTACTAGCTACTAAGTGTCTGAGGTCAGATTTGAACTCAGGTCTTCCTGACTCCAGACCTGGTGTTCCAACCACTGCCCCCTGAGATGCCCCAAAAATGGTAAACTAGTAGCTATCTAAAATGAAGAGAAGTATTATCTGTAATGGAAATAAGCTAGAAGCCTTTCCCAGTAAGATGAGAGGTGGATTCAGAATTCCATTATCGGGGCAGCTAGGTGGTGCAATGGATAGAGCACTGCCCTGGATTCAGGAGGACCTGAGTTCAAATCTGGCCTCAGACACTTGATACTTACTAGCTGTTGGACCTTGGGCAAGTCACTTAACCCCAATTGCCTCACCAAAAAAAAAAAAATTCCAAAAAAAATTTAAAAAATTTTAAAAATTTTAAAAAGAATTCATTATCACCATTTTTATTTAATATTACATTATAGTGTGTCATTTAAAAATTTTAGGGTGCCCTATTTCTGTCCCAAGTTTTAGGGAATTTAGCTCAGGTTTCTAACATATTGCTACTTATAAATTAGAGGCTTTAGCATCAGTTTTGGGGCATTAAGCATTTATTAAAGTACATTAAATATTAGTAAAGAGAGAGCTGCAACCCAAAAGTTCAAAGGGGAAGAGAGAGAGAGAGAGGAGAGATGAGAGAGAGAAAGCACGTCTCCTCCTTCCAGCGTCCCAGGCCAAGAGAGAGGAGTGTGAGAGGTAAGCTTCTTGCCGTCTGGAGGAGAGGCGGCCCTTCCACACTGCTCAAAGCTAAATAGCTAACATCAGTCATTCAAATCTATTGGTTTACTGGACTTGAAGGTGGTGCATAGCAGTACATGCTGAGGTCAAAGTAGAGAGGACAGACCCTCTGAGGGGAAGGCTTTCAGGTAGGTGGTTTTTGTGGGGGTTTTTGCGGGGCAATGAGAGTTAAGTGACTTGCCCAGGGGTCACACAGCTAGTAAGTATCAAGTGTCTGAGGTCATATTTGAACTCAGGTCCTCCTGAATCCAGGGCTGCTACATTATCCACTGTGCCACCTAGCTGCCGCCCAGGTAGGTGTGGTTTTAATCTCTAATTGTCTCTATTCACAGGTCCAACTACGTTCCCTCTGGAATTCTCCTGACTCTGGGCTGGCCTAAGGAAAGATCAGGCAAGGCTCTCTGGGTCTCACAGAACCCCATTGTTTTCTCCCAATAGCAATAAGAAAAGAAAAAGAAATTGAATGAATAAACATAGGCAAAGAGGAAACAAAACTCACTTTTTGCAGATATGATGGTTTACTTAGAGAACTCTAGAGAGTCAACTAAAAAACTAGTTGAAACATTTAACAACTTTAGCAGAGTTACAGTATATGAAATAAACCCACTTAAATCATCCACACTCCTATATATGCAAAACCTCAGCAGGAAGAGATAAAAAGAGAAATTCCATTTAAAACAACTACCCTAACAGACTCCAACTCTAACCCTAAATGCCTGCTGCAACTTCGGTCCCAGTTTGGGAGTCATGACACACAGGGACTTTGTGAACACAATCACAAAACACTCTTCACACAAATACATCTAAATAACTGGAGAAATATTAATTGCTTGTGGTAGGCCAAGTCAGTATAATAAAAAATCACATACTAAATGCTAAATTAATTCACTTATGCAGTGCCATACCAATTAAACTATCAAGAATTGTTTATTGAGCTAGAAAATTAATAACAAAATTCATCTAGAGTAACAAAAGATCAGAATATCAAGGTAATCACAGAGAGAGAGACAGAGACAGGGAGAGACACAGAGAGAGAGAGAGAAAGAGAGAGAGAATGGGTCCTATACCAGATAGTCTACAAAGCTATAATCACCAAAAAGTTTGGTACTGGATAAGAAATAGAGCTATTGATCAATGGAATAGATTAGATACATAATATATACAAAAGCAAATGAGCATAGTACCTAAAGCGTTTGATACATCCAAAAGGATCCAGCTATTGGCATAAGAACTTGCTTATTTGACAGAAACTGCTGGGAAAACTTAAAGTAGTATGACCAAAACATTAGGCAATAGAGCAACATCTCACATTGAATACTAAGAAGTTCAAAATGGGTACAAGATTTAGAAATAGTAACATCATAAACACTTAGTGAAGGATGGAAGAAATTACCTGTCGATCTATGAGTAGAGGGAGAGTTCATAAACAAACAAGAAATGGGTTCATGGGAGGTAAAACTGATCATTTTAATTATAAAAAAATTTAGAAAAGATTTTTTTAAACAAACAAAACCAATGCAGCTAAAAATTAGAAGAAAAGTAGGAAACAGGAAAATCATCTTTGCAGCAAGGTTCTCGATAAAGGTCGCATTTCTAAACTATATAAGGAACTGAATCAAATTTATAGGAATAAACACTATTCCCTAATTGGTAAATGGTCAAGGATATGAATAGGACAATTTTCAGAGGAAAATGTCCAAAGTTATCAATAACCACATGGGGGAAAATGCTCTAAAATAATCACTAATAATTAGAGAAAAGTCAATTAAAACAGCTCTGAGGCTGTTCAAAACTTTGAAGTTTTAGAGCCACCTCATAGCTAACAGATTGGTTAAGATAATAAAAATGGAAAATGATACCTGTTGGAGGGAGTATAGAAAAAATAGGTACAGCCGTTAGTGTAACTGTAAACTAGTCCAACCATTCTGGAGAATACTTTGAACTCTGCCAAAAGGCATATTGAAAGGGCAACCAAACTTGGCATACACCTTTGATCTAGCAATACCACTATTATGTCTGCATCCCAAGAGACCATAAAAAAAGGAAAAAGGACCCACATTGCAAAAATATTTAATAGTAGTTCTTTTTGTGGTGGCAAAACATTGAAAACTGAGATGATGCCCATCAATTGGGGAAATGGCTGAACAAACTGTGGTATATTAACATAATAGAATACTATTGTGCAATAAGAAATGATGAGAGGCAGATTTCAGAAAAACCTGGAAAGAATTGTATGAAGTGATTCAAAGTGACATGAGCAGAACCAGGAAAACATTGTACACAGTATCAGCAACACTGTGTGATGATCAACTAGGAATGACTCAGCTCTTCTTAGTAACTCAATGTTCCAAGACAAGTACAAAGGACTCACAATGGAAAATGCTACCACACATCCAGATAGAGAACTGATGAACTCTGAATGCAGATCAAAGCATACTTTTTTCACTTACTTTGTTCTTTTTCATGGTTTTTTTTCCTTTTGATCTGTTTCTTCTTTCACAACTATGATTAATATGGAAATATATTTGACATGATAGCACATGTATATCTATATCAGTTGCTTTCCTTTTTAGGAAGAGGAAAGAGGGAGGGAGGGAGAAAATTTTGGAACTCAAAATCTTGTAAAAAATGAATACTAAAAATTGTCTTGATATGCAATTGGGAAAAAATAAAATGCTATTTTAAAATAATAATAATAAAATATTTTAAAAATGTTGGAGAGGCTGTGGGAAAATTGGAACACTAATGCATTGTTGGTGGAGCTGTGAGCTGATCCAACCATTCTGGAGAGCAATTTGGGAATTATGCCCAAAGGGCGATAAAGCTGTGCATACCCTTTGACCCAGCAATCCACTTTTAGGTCTTTTGCCCAAAGAAATCATGGAAGGGGAAAGGGGACCCACATGTACAAAAATATTTATAGCGCTCTTTACGTGGTAGCAAGGAATTGGAAGTTGAGGGGGGTGCCCATCAATTGGGGAATGGCTGGACAAGTTGTGGTATATGAATACAATGGAATACTATTGTGGCTGTAAGAAATGATGAGCAGGAAGAGTTCAGAGAAACCGGAGGGTCTTACGTGAGCTGATGTATGAGTGAGATGAGTCAGAACCAGAAGAACATTGTACACAGTATCATCAACATTGAGTGTTGACCTACTGTGGATGGACTATATTCTTCTCACCAATGCAATGGTACAGAAGAGTTTCCAGGGACTCACATGATAGAAGAGGATCTCCAAATCCAGAAAAAAAAAAGAAAGAAAGAACTGTGGAGTATAGATGCTGATTGAACCATATTATTTCTTTTGTTTTGGGTGCTGTTGTTTTTTTTTTTCTATTTTGAGGTTTTGCATCACTGCTCTGATTCTTTCTCTTGTAACAGGATTAATGCAGAAATAGGATTAATGTTATTATGTGTATATATATATGTGTGTGTATATATATATATGTATAGAGATATATAGATATAACCTATATCAGATTACCTGCTGTCTAGGGGAGGGGGGGAGGGGGGGAGGGAGGGGAGGGAGGGAGAAAAATCTGAAATTGTAAAGCATGTATAAACAAAAGTTGAGAACTATCTTTACATGTAACGGAAAAAATAAAATACCTCATACATTAAAAAAAATAATAAAATATTTTAGGTCCACTGGCATATATATTATATAACCAACTTCAAATTAAGTTAACAGAAAAGTATTTTATCTTTTTTAATTACCTGAAAAAAATAAGTGTATGAAGAACAGAACATGAGTTCATAAGGAGAGTAAGCTCCTTAAATTGAAGAATTATGCCTTATACAAGATTATAAGCTCCCCGAGGGAAGGCAGAATCTCTTAACTAAACCTTGTGTCACCCTTAGCAACTAGCCCTGTTCTTGTACACAGTGTATGCTTAATAAAGATTTGTTGAATGACTGCTTTAAAAAAGCGATTGGGGGCAGCTAGATAGTGCAGTGGATAAAGCACCAGCCCTGGATTCAGGAGAACCTGAGTTCAAATCTGGCCTCAAACACTTGATACTAGCTGTGTGACCCTGGGAAAGTCACTTAACCCTCATTGCCCCACAAAAAAAAAGAAAGAAAAAACGCTATTGGCCCATGCATACCCTTTGACCCAGCAATACCACTACCAGGACTGTACCCCAAGGAGAGCAAAGAAAAAGGAAAAGGATCCATGTATTAAAAATATTTATAACAGCTCTATTTGTGGTGCCAAAGAATTAGAAATGGAGGGGATACCCATAAATTGAAGAATGACTGAACAAGTTATTGTATATGAATGTGATGGTATAATAATGAAGAGGATGGTTTCAGAAAAACCTGGAAGACTTGTATGAATTGATGAGAATGAATGTGAGCAGAACCAGGAGAACAATCTATACAACAATAACAATATTGAAAAGATTATCAATTGTGGAAAGATTTAGTAATTCTGGCAAACACAACGACCTACCACAATTTTGAAGGATTCATGTTAAACATGATATCCATCTCCAGAAAGAGAATTGATGGACTCAGTGAAGACTGAATCATATTTTTTCCTTTCTTTCTTAATTTCTTTCTTTTCTCTTTCTATTTTTCTTCCTTCCTTCCTTCCTTTCTCTTTCTTTCTTTCCTTCCTCTCCTCCCTTCCTTCTTTCTTAATTTCTTTTTCTTTCCTTCCTTCCTTCCTTCCTTCCTTCCTCCTTCCTTCTTCCTTCCTTCCTTCCTTCCTTCCTTCTTCCCCTCCCTCCCTTCCTTCTTCTTTCTTTCTTCCCTTCTTTTTTAATGGGGTAACATGGTCCAATGCAAAAATTTTTTCATGTGACTATAAAATTTTGTAAACAAGTTTCGATTTTTTGCCTGCTTATTTGGTAGGAGAGGGAGTAGTGAAGAAAGAATTTGGAACTTAAAAAAATAACAAAATGTCCTGTGCTTTAAAAAATAAAATGATTGAGGGAAATATAAATTTCCTTTAGAAGTTACTGAAAATAAGAGTATAATTTTTTTCCCATTCAAGTTCATGAACCCTTAAAATTTATCCATGGACTTCTTGGCCCATGTGGTCTAGGTTAAGAACCCCTGTACTGTGGAGACGGTATCTTCAATGCTAGGATGTAAGTTACATCCTTTAGCCTTGTTAGTATTGACCAAGTTCCTCCTGGTCATGATCTCTATAGGTATGATGGGAGAATAAACAAGACTTAGTCATTGATTTTATAGGAGAGGTGAAAGAATGAGAAGAGCCAAAAATGGCTCCAAGGTTACAAGAAGGGAGGAAGTGGAGGGATGGTTCAGTAGATAGAAGATGAAGTCAGAAGGAAGAGTTTGAGGGGTCAGTGGGATCTCCAAGTGATTGTTCTTATCCTAGCTCTTCCTAAGGACCTGGGTCGCTTTGAGTGGGTTTTCTTGATTTACCAGGGCCTCAGTCTGCCCCTCTATGACATAGAGGCACCCATACCTGCCCTTCTGAGCCCCAGAAGGTGGGATGAGAATGAAGTTCACAAGGATAGGGACTGGGGAGCCCAATGAAGTGACAGGTAATTTAAACTGGGGACCAGGGACCAGGGGGATTTTTCTGAAACCAAAGCAAGGGCTGGGGTGGGGCAATGGAGGGTGGGTGCCCTTGGATCAGGACAACGCTAGGAGTCCTAGCACCCCCAGCTCCTAGCAATGCATCTGGCAACCTTGTGGGTGTGGCAAACACCAGCTAACAGACAAGAGGCTTCAGATGAGGGAACACTCGGCATCCTCTCTCAATTATTGGCCCCCAACATGAAACTGCCTATACCTTGGGGGGCTCATCTTGGCCCTAGAAATTTTGGGTATGGAGCAGTTGGCGGTAGGGGAGGGCGAGTGGAAGGGTACGGGGGTCTCCTTTTGAGGTATGTGACCATTTTCCTTCTCACACCCAACCCCAGTCAGAACCAATTCTTGTCTTTGAAGGTGCCTCAGCTTTAATCAACTTGGGAAATTGCGATGGTTTAATTGGTGATCTGATTTCTCCCTTGAGAACCTACAATCTGAGAAGTAAGTTATCCTACTGGGGAGGGCCCCTCGGGTGGGGGGCAAAAGGAAAAGAGAAGGAAGTCCAGGGTGAACCTCAGCATCCAACTCTGGGGTCCTCTTGAGGCGATCCCCTGACCTTCCCAATGGAACTGCCTTTGAGTCCTGCCTTCTAAACTTCCCCCAAGGTCCCCTATCACTTGACAAGAGATTTCCACCTTTCACTCTCCCCACTCTGGGATGGTATCCTGAAAAGAGGTCTTTGTTTGGAGTTAGGAGAGCTATATTTATAGCTTCCAGGGGGTATAACCAGGGGCAGATACTTTTCTGTTAAAAAATGTAAATCTGGCAGTTCGGTGACACAGCGGATAGGGTGGTGGATCTATAATCAGGAAGATCCAAGTTGGAATCCTGCCTCAGACCCTACCTTGTGTGACCCTGGCTCAGTCACTTCATCTCTCTTTGACTCAGCCTTCTCATCTGTAAAAATGGGGGAGAGCAGGACATAACTCAGTCAAGAAGCATGTATTAAGTGCTTAGTATTTGCACTCACAGGGTACTGTATCTCACAGGGTTGGTGGGAAGATCAAATGAGATAATATATGTATAGTACTTAGGGCAGCTAGGTGGGGAGGTAGATAGAGTAACTAACAGTTTGGGATCAGGAAGACCAGCCTCGGGACACTCACTAGCTGTGTGACCCTTGGCAAGTCATTTAATTTCTGCCTGTTTCCTCATCTTTAAAATGGGAATAATAACAGCACTTACTTCCCAGGGTATCTATAAGAATTAAATAATAATAATATTGTAGAGCGCTTAGCACAGTGCCAGGCACATACATAGCAATTACTATATAAATGTTCGCTTTTATTATTTACAAACCTTAAACTGCTATATACGTGCTTGCTATTATTTTATATTTTTTTTCTTCTGGACTGAGTTTTCCCCCACCTGTAGAATGAAGAGTTGAGGTTAGCTGATCACCAAAGTCCTTTCCATCTCTATATTCTAGTAACCTGTGGGGTCAACAGGGGCAGGGACAATTCCCCCATATTGCAAACAAAACCAAGACCTTGAGAAGTTACATGGCCTGTTCAATATCAACTAGTTCCTTTGTATTAGGGCCAGGAATAAACCTTTTGCATTGGGTGATCTGAGATGGAGGTGAGGGAATCAGAGGATTGTCAAATGGGAACAGGTAAGATGATCAAATCTAACATTCCCATTTTACAGATAGGAAAAACTGAAGCCCAAGTGAAGAAGTGATTTTTCTCAAGGGTTTACACCCAGGTCCTCTGACTCCAATTCAGCTGCCTGGGTTCCTGTAATGCGTCTAGACTACCCTCAGGAGGGTGCAAAGGGCACGAGGATCCAGATCACTGAGCCACATGTGGTTTGGGGCGCAGGTTGCTGAGGCTGCCCTGGATGGTGAATATCTTCTGAGGAACACAGGAACCGGGCTCAGTTATACATGTTTTCTTTTTCAACTGCTCCTGCCTACCTACCCTGGAGCTTGAGAGCGTGATTCCCCCCAGCCCTTTTTTTAACCAGCCCAGCTTATCTGGATATACATGCAGTATCTGGCAAAGGTAAGAGGGACTGGGGTTGTGGGGTTGAAGGGGGTCTAAGAGAACCAGGACTGGCCTCCAACAAGCATTTTGTCAACTCTTACTTAAGGATATATAGCTCTTTTTTGATGGGGGGAGATGACTATCTTAGACCCTGGAATAGAACTTTGGGGATTTCATTTCATTTCCCCTCTGTACCTCAGTTTCCTCATTTGTAAAAGGAGGGGAATGGATTGGACTAGATGAGCTCTAAGTGAGTTCAATTCAAACAAATATTTATGAGGGCCTACTCTAGGCAAGGTGCTAAGGTCTGTCCCTTCAAGCTCTAAATTTCTGTGATTCTATGAACTAGACATGATCCCTCCCCCTTAAAGAGGTTCTGCTCCTCTGGGGAAATAAAGGATAGAGAGGCTGGGCAAGAATTCACAGAAACATACAATTGATGGAGAGTTCTGAGAGCTCTGAGCATTCCCAGCATTCCTAGGATCAAGGGCTGAAAGGGACCTTAAAGGTCATCTAGATTGGTCAGGGGCAGCTAGGTGGTACAGGCGGATAGAGTGCTGGGCCTGAACAGAGTCAGGAGGACTCATCTTCCTGAGTTCAAATCTGGCCTCAGACACTTACTGGTTGTGTGACCCTGGACAAGTCATTTCAACCATGTTTGCCTCAGTTTCTTCATCTATGAGTTGGAGAGGGAAATGGCAAACTACTCCATTATCTTTGCCAACAAAACCCCAAATGGGGTTATTAAGAGTCAGATATGACTGAGAAACAAGAAGATATTGGTCTAGTCCCACCTTCTTATGTTATATATAGATAAAGAAGTCCTAAAAGAGATCACACATGCCAGCTCCTACTTGTTCCCCTAGCCACTGACTCTTAGGAGGAGCCTTCAGGAAGGCTAGCATCCGAGGGGCGTAGCCACTTCCAATTTCTCAGTCCACCTCCAACATCCTGAGTAGCTTGCTGCTACCTGTCCCTGCTGGGGTGTGAGTTCCTGAGAAGGGATTGAGGTTTGAGAAGAAAAGGAAGGAAGGACTGAGCTGGGCAGGATATTTCTTTCTAATGAAAAAAAAGAGAGTTGCCTGATGTTTTTGCAGCACATTTGATTCAGAATCTATCCCTCCCACTGCACCTCTCATCCAGGATCCTTATATGAGAAGGATTGAAGAAAGGCGGACAAGCCTTCAGAACTGTGAGGGAGGGTCAGGAGAGGGGAGGTAGAGAGAGAGACAGAGAGAGAAAGAGAGAGACAGAGACCGAGAGAGACAGAGAGAGACAGAGACAGAGGACAGGAGACAGAGAGACAGAGACAGAGAGAGAGAGGAGGCATGGATGTTCCAGCAATGGGAGGGGAAAGGCTACAAAATTATTGTGAAAAAATCACCTCATGGCCTGGTTTTCAAAACCTCCCAATCTTTGGCTTAAATGTTTTAAAGGTTAAATTTTAAAACAGTGCAGTTTGAGAAGAACGCCCCCACACATACACACACCACACACACATATGCCACCCTCTACATGGCACACAGACATATAGCACACACAATACCCATACATACATACACTACACCACACCACACACAGCAGCAGGCATATACACATACCACACCATGCACACATACACACAACACACACACATACACATACCACACAAGCATACACTCCTCACATCCACACACATATACACACCACCTATTCAGTAGTAAAATATGCCTTGAAATCATCAATTTATGATGTTGAAATAGCACAGGTCACTATGCTACTGCTTCTTGGTCACAAGTAAGGGGAGGGAAAGAATTCTTAGCTCTAGTAATTAACGTGGTTGTTAATAACAAGGTGCATTGGGGTGGCTAGGTGGTGCGGTGGATAGAGCACCGGCTCTAGAGTCAGGAGTACTTGAGTTCAAATCCGGCCTCAGACACTTAACACTTACTAGCTGTGTGACCCTGAACAAGTCACTTAACCCCAATTGCCTCACTAAAAAAAATAAATAAATAACAAGATGCATCTTGAAGTGCCCTAAAGTCATTCTTTCTCAAACAAACTTTTCTTGTTAATTAGGTGCTAGGTTTAAGTTGTTAATTTTTGCATTCCTTGTGACTCACCTAAAGTCACAGAGCTAGTAAATAAATTGTGGAGACTGAGTCCAATTGTCATGCCCTCTGGCTCTTTGGGGGCTCCCGACCACTTCCAGTAAGAGCATTCATATAGAGCTTTAAGATTTTGTCAAATGCTTTACAAATATTATCTCATTTTATACTCACAACAACCATGGGAGATGTTCACTTGTTTTTTCAGTCGTGTCTGACTTTTTGTGACCCCATTTGGGGTTTTCTTGGCAGAGATAGTGGAAGGCTTTGCCGTTTCCTTCTCCAGCTCATTTACAGATGAGGAAACTGAGGCAAACAGGATTAAATTACTTGTTCGGGGTCACACAACTAGTAAGTATCGGAAGCCAGACTTGAACTGAGAAAGATGAGTTTCCCTGACTCCAAGCCTGGTGCTCTGTGCACTATGGTGCCACCTAACTGCCCCTGGGAGATAGGTGCTATTATTAACCCTGTTTTACAGATGAGAATACGGAGGCAGCCCGGGGTCACAAAGCTACAAAGTATCTAAGGAGAGCTTTGAACTTCCTGACTCTGGGTCTAGAGCTCTATCCACTGTACCACCTGTGATGTACTCACTGGACACTAACATGCTTACCCCTAGGTGACCTTAAGCAGTGCGGCCAGGCTGGATGCCCGGCAGGTGAACCACTATCAACTCAATCTGAAGCTCACATGTATGAAAGAAACTTTGAATGTCCCCCTGTCGGTTGACGTGTTTAAGGCCCGTGGTCACCCCATTTGTCTGGGCCGCTTTGCCAGCCTAGGTAAGGTGGAGACGGGGTGGATATAGGGGCTCTCCTGAGCTTTGCCTCAGTGGGCTCCAGTGCCCAAGGCACAGTCATTTGGGTCTAAGTGGACATTCCCCGTAGCACTTCTGGCTCCATGCCCATGACCCAGGGCACACGGGGTGTGGTACAGGTGCTGCCTCCCCCAGACCTTTTACAAAAGCCCTTTTCTGGCACCTGGGAGCAAGGGAAAGAGTGAGGAGGGTCTCCTCTAACAGTGATCTAATGCAAAGAGGCAGTGGGTTAGAATGGAAGGAGCACTGAATCAGGAGGCAGGGACTCTGGGTTCTAACCTACCGCTCTTACAACTTCTCTGAGTTTCAATGTCCTCAGAAATTAGACTAGATCATTTCTAAAGTCCTTTCGACCCTTTAAATCCTGTGATCTTCTTGCCCGGACACAGCTGGGGACAATGTACAGGTTCTGGAGACTGTGGAACCCCAATCTCTAATCTATGTGGTGCTGCTTCCGCAGAGGTCTGACTGGTGTCAAGGGTGAGCCAGGGGGCCAGAGCAGGGAGCCTAGGGTCTGGGGATCAAGGGGGAGAGGTGTGGGCTGAAAACTAGCCATCTCTAAGAGCCAGGTAGCTGGGTATAGAATTATGGAATAATAGAGATCTTAGGCAGAAGAGACACTGTGATGAAAGGTCGTTGAGATGGCCAGCCTGGTGGTGAGAGTGGCTGAGCTTGGAAGCAGAAAGACAGTGTTAGCGTCTGGAAACTTACTAGCTGTGTGACCCTGAACAAGTCATCTCCCCTCTCTGAGCTTCAGTTTCCTTATCTGTAAAATGAGAATAATAGTAGCACCTACTTTACTGGGTTGTTGTGAAGATCAAATGAGATAATAAAAGCAAAGCAAACCTTAAATCCACCCTAAATGTTAGCTATTATCATCAATTAATATATAATAATATTATGGCAGCTAGGTGTACAATGGATAGAGAACCAGACCTTGGAGTCAGGAAGACCTGACCTCAAATCTGGCCTCAGACACTTACTGAGCTATGTGACCCTGGGCAAGTCACTTCACTCTGTTTGCCTCAGTTTCCTCATCTCTAAAGTCAGCTAGAGAAGGAAAATGGCAAACCACTTCCAGTATCGTCCACCAAGAAAACCCCAATGGGGTCACAAAGAATTGGACATGGGGGCAAGCTAGGTGGTGCAGTGGATAAAGCACCAGCCCTGGATTCAGGAGGACTTGAGTTCAAATCCAGCCCCAGACACTTGATACTTACTAGCTGTGTGACCCTGGACAAGTCACTTATCCCTCATTGCCCCACAAAAAAAACAAAACAAAAAACAAAAACCCAAAGAGTTGGACATGACTGAAATGACCGAATAATAAAAATATTATGCTATTATATAATATCATCTATAAATTATATGTAACATTATACAATCATATTATACAATGTTTACTATCCAATAATCACATATACTATCTAATAATAAAAATAATCAATTTTATATATAATCATATTCTATAATGCTTATTCTATAATCATTATATTATATAATTGCATATTTTGAATAATAATAAGACATGGGATATGCCCTGGGATAGTGGGAGTAAATATAAAGGGGAACAGCTGAAGAGATGGGCAGAGAGGTAGATAGGGGATTTCCCCAATTTGCAGATATGGAAATTGAGGTTAAGTGAGTTGTTCCGGGTCACTTGGCTCATAAGTATCAGAGAGAGGATTCAGATCCTCTGATTCGGAGCCCAGTCCTCTTTCCCTTAACACAGTGGAGTTGGTTTGTGGAGGGCTTAGTGAAGAAGAGGCACAAGTTGGGGTCCCTGATTGCCCACTGTAGCCTCTTTCCCCTCCCCTGCAGATGGAAATCACAAACCCTCAGAACATCTTGGATTTCTCTATCAATGAGCTAGGGCAGGTGCTGACCCCCAGCCAGGGCCTCATTGGTAGTGCCTACAAGGTGAGTGTCACTTGTCTGCTGTGGGGGAGGGGAAAATGGATGAGATTCTGAAGAAGGTTTATGGGAGCCCTAGAAGGTGGGAGAAATGGTTAGGAAGCTCTAGGAAAACTTCTAGGATGAAAAAGAGAGGAGCCAGTGGGGAAGTTGGATGCAGGAAAGGCAGTCCCAGACTCAGGCTTCTTTCTGCACCCACCTGCTGCCCAAATGATCTATTCATTAATTCATTCAACCAATATATATTAAGCGCCTACTATATACAACCTATAAGCATTTATTGAGCACTTACTATATACTTAGCATTCTGCTGAGAGCTGGGGATACAAAGAAAGGCAAAACCACAAAAAACAATCCCTCCTCTTAAGGAGGTTGCACTCTAATTGAGGAGAAAAAGAGTACTTTTAGCATTTGTTTAGAGAGCAGAAGTAAGGAGTACTAGGAGAATACTATGCCGGCCCTGGGGAAGAAAGGCCACTCAGACACACCCCTTGCCCTCATGAGTTTACTATCTAATAGAGCAGTGACAGAAACACAGAGAAGAACTGACAATATTATTTGAGGAGAGCACTGGAAAGGCACAAACCATGTGCTTTGTGAGGTCCCAGGGTGAAAGTGATCCTCAACCACAAGGAGTAGGGAAAGCGTCCTGCAGGAGCTGGGATCTGAGTTGGACTTTAATAGATGGATAGCAATTGAACAAGTGAAGATATGGAGGCATGGAAGACATCCTGAGCCATTTAGGGTCTTGTTCGCTTGCACTGGAGTGCAGAGTATGTGAAACAAAGAAATAAAACTGGAAAGGTAAGGTGGGATCAGACTAGGAAAGGCCCTGAATGCCACGCAGAGGAGTTTTGGAGTCAGTAGGGAGCCAGTGAAGATTGTTGAGCAGAAGCCTGGAGTGATTAGTTTTATTCATTAGGAAGATGAATCTTGGGATTGATATATAAGGATGGCTTGTTGATATGGGGGGGCGCAGAGTAGGGTGGATCGAAACGACTTGTGAGGATACAAGTGATGATTCAGGCTGGTGGTCATCAGGACCTCTATTAGGGTGGCGGCTATTGGAATAGAGGAGAGGGGAAGGGTGTGATATTATGGGAGTACTTGGATGGGGGAAGTGAGGGAAAGGGAGGAATCAAAACCAACCTCAAGGTTTCAAAGGATTTTCTTCTCCCTTTCCCCCTCATTAAAATTCAAATTTCCTCAAGGTCTGGATGGTTAACCACCATATGGAAAAACAGCTGATTAAGAGGCCGGCAAGTGTCACCCAGTGCTTAGAGAAAGAGAAAGACTAGGAATTAGTGAGCTAAGTTTAAATCCTATGTAGGACACTTACTAGTTGTGGGACCCTGGGTGAGCCACCTAGTGCCTCTGTGCCTCACTTTCCCCATCTCTAATTCTGAGAGGGTTGGATTCAATGGCGTCTAAGTTGCCTCCTATTCTAAATCTATAATGCTATGATTGAACCAATGCACATTAAGGCGTGAGGATGATGGTAAAAATAAAACCATCATTTATGTGGCACTTTGCAGCTTACAAAGTCTTTGTGTCCATTATCCAATTTGAGGTGGGTAGGGCCACTGTTATTAGTGTTTTACCCCCATTTGACAGAGGGGAAAAGAGATTCAGAGAAGGTGCCCACAGGTAGTAAATGGATGAGCCAGCCTTCAAACCTGAGTTTCCTAACTCTTTACCCCCCAGACTTCCTCAGAGTGAATAGGGTAGTTATATTTTAAGAGAGGGGTTTGTTAACTCAATGAACCTCATTAAAGGCCCAGCTCCAAGAGTCTAGAGTCTGAGTCTTATCTCTGTATGTCCCCCAGGCCTGCCTAGTATTTATTGCATGAGTGAATAAGTGAATGAATGAATGAATGAACAAATGATATAATTAGGGTAAGGTTTCAGGTAGTGTGGCAAAAGTCCCCCCTTCACCCTCCACTTTGGTTTTCTTCTGGGTTTCAACCCTAGCACTTGCCAGGCTGAAGATCTTGGTGAACGTGGGATGAACAAGGCAGGAGCTGCCAGGGGACACTGACTGTGAAGTTCGGCCCAATCCCCACAACAAGGTCTCCTTCGGGTAGGGAACCCTCCTCTCTCTGGGTCTAGGGCTGAGGTCCTACATCCTGGGTAAGACAGGAATGTGGCCCAAGCCAGATGTAGAGCAGCCCCTCTTCGGCATCCCACCTTGAGCCTGTCCTCACTCGTACCCTCTCTTAGGGAGCCCCTAGGTCTGGGGTGTTGGAGGCATGGGTGTAGGAGAGGGAGATAATGTAGTACAATGTAAAGGGTCTGGGTTCTGGAGTCAGAGGCCCTTGGTTCAAATCCTCCTCTTGAAGCTTGTTACCCATGTTGCCTTGAGCCTCTTAAGGCTCCCTAGGCCCATCCATAAAAGGGAGGGGGCTGCTAGGTGGTGAAGTGGATAGAGCACCAGCCCTGGATTCAGGAGACCTGAGTTCAAATCCAGCCTCAGACCTTTGACACTTATGAGCTGTGTGACCCTGGGCTAGTCACTTAACCCAATTTGCCTCACCAAAAAAAAAAAAAAAAGGGAGGAAGAAGGGGGAGAGGTAAGACTAGATGGCCTTGGGGTCCAGTCTAGCTTTAGGCTTATAATTTCTTCTACCAGAGCTTCTAAAGAGGAGGCAAGAAGATGCCTTGCACTTAGGAGGCTAAAAACAATGCATTTTGTATTTTTAATGGTCTTGTTAAGGAAAAGCAACTGACATTCCATTCCATTCCAACAATATTTGCTGAGTTCAGTATAACTCCAAACTTCTTAACAATTATAACTATCTAAAAGCTGATGGACGACCTTGGTGTTAGTGAGTCCCTTATCTCCGGAGGTCTCCAGGGAAATCTAGATGGTCGCTGGTCAGGGAAGTTGTCTCTTGGCACCCAGTCTACACCCTCTCTGGTCTTATCTTTCATTCTACCTCTGGGAAATCTCTTGCCTGCTGACTCATCCTGGTACTTACAACCATCCCAATCTAACTCCAACTTACTGAACCAGCCCTATCTCATCCTACTCTCCTCCTTACTGCCCAACTGGACCACTCTGGGTCCCTCCATTCTCACTCTCTCCTCTGAAGTAGTGCAGGGAGGTAAGTGGGGCTGGGTCTGTGTGACCTTGGGGATTGGTCACAGGATCACACAGGTTCCCAGATTTAGAGATGAAAGGAACCTTAGGTCTATCTCTTCCAACTCCCCCATTTTACAGAGGAAACCAAAACCCAGGAAGGTAAGTCCCTTTATTTCTCTGGACCTCTGTCTCCTCCTCTGTTCAATGCAACTTATAATATTGTCATACTTTCATCCACAGGGTTATTGTAAATATAAAATGAGATAAGGCATATAGTGAATATTATAAGTTATAGATAAGTGCCTTTGCTTGTGTTGTCCCAGGATGCCTTGAATGAATCCCCTCCATCTCAGTGTTAAAATCCTCTTCCTTTAAAACTTACATGAAGTGCTATCTCAGAAAACCTTCCCTGATGTTCCAAGTAAAAGTGGTTTCTTCTCCCTTCTCCAGTTTCTGGTAGCATTCTACTGGACTTCCCCTTTACACTTAGCCTACTCTCCCTTGTAAGCATAGATATTTATGTATGAATGAATGGATGGATGGAGGATGGATGGATGGATGGATGGATGATGAATGAATGAATGGATGAATGAATAAAGAAGTATTTATTAAGCGTTTGCTTTATCCACTACACTACGTCTCTCCATGCCTTATTAAATTAAATGTTTGTAGAGGGAATGTCTGTTCAGGTAGGGGTTAGACTAGATGACCTCTGAGGGCTCTTCTGACTCTGAGATTCTGTGATCTATGATTCTGAATGTACAGTGTGTTCAGCTCTGGGCTGCTTCTCGAGCGACTGCCCATCTATAGCCACCTCTCTCTTTCTCATCTGGTTACTCTGCTCAGATGGAGCTAGAGAAAAGGGTGTGGAATGGAAAAGTGCTTAGACTTTTGGGCATATATGAATTCAGTTTCAGACCTTCAACATCTCTGAAGACCATAGTGCCTGGTGGTGTGGTTGGCCAGGTCCGAGCCAATGGGCAGCCACGTTCGATATGAGATCACTGAGCCTGTTCCCCTGCCCTTGTACTCCATCAGTTCTGGTGAGACTTTAGGGGTGTGGGAAGGTTTGGGGGGCGGGCCTGGGAAAGAAGGTGACCATGTCGGGTGGGGTGGGGATGTGTGCTATGTGAGCAGACCATAGGTTCACTCCTCCCCACCTGCCTGCACAGAGGATGGACTAATACGAACCACAACTCCTCTGGACCTGGGGCGAAAACCTGGGGCTGGCGGTCACCAAGTTACAAGTGAAAGCATATGATCCATTTCAGCCTTCGATGAGTGCCCAGCTCAGTGTCACCGTCAACGTGCAGCCCATCAACACCTGGCCCCCTCGCTGCACTCCCGCCGCTGTGCTAGTGTGAGTTGTCCAGCAGCCAGACTCTGCCCTTCTGGATGTCTCCTCTTTCATGAGCCCCTACCACCCAGAGCCACACAAATGTGGGCCCTAAGATAGCAGAAGGCTAAGAATCGGGGGTTTCCCTCTCCTGAGGAAATAGCATGCAAAGAAGGGGTTGGGTGTCTTTTGTTGGTTTCAGAGGTAGCCTTCTGCTTGTGTGGTGGGTGATAGGGAAATGATTCTGATACTTCTACTGGCAATTCCTTATTCATCTTTCGATGGACAGAAGGCCAAGGCAAAGAAACACTGTGGTTTAGTAGAAAACATACTGGATCTGGAGTCAGGAGGCCTGTGTTCAAATCTTACCTCTGCTAATTAAGATCCAAGCTACCTGCAAGAGACTTCCTGATTGGATGAATGTTGAACCTATGATTATAGAATAGCCCAATGAGCTCAGGTCCATGAAATTCAGAGCCCTCATTCCTAGTCCAGGAGAATATGATGGCCAGGACGGCTAGGCCTGAAGAATTTTGGAGTAGAATAGTTAGGGGCCTCCTAGTCTAGAACTGATCTGTATTTGCATTTCCAATGACTTTTCCTTGTATGAATTTCGGAATTTGCACCTTTCTTTTGTGAATAAATGCTAGAAAACCATTGTTGTTGTTGCTGGTGGTGTGGTGGTGGTGTGGTAGTAGTAGTAGTAGTGGTGGTGGTGGTAGCAGTAGTAGTGGTGGTGTGTGGTGGCGGCAGCAGTGGCTGTGGCCAGGGAAGAGAAGGGAAGGAAGAAAGTAGGTGCTAGCATAGAACCTCTCAACCTAGTAAGGCTTGTTGATTAACTGATTGATAGGGAAAGGAATTTGGGAGAGGTAGCAGCAAGAGGAAGGGGTACAGGAATAAGAGATAGGACTGAGGGAAGAGAAAAATCTCTGAAACAGGAGTCAAGTTGTTGAAGGGACAGAAAGGCCTTTGGGGAAACCGATGTGTGGGTTCAGGGATCAGGGAAATGTTTTAAATTGTGAAATGAAGGGGAAAAGGACTGAAGAAAAATGCCCCGAGATGGGCTCTGAGGGGAGGAGCTGGTATCATCAAAAATAGGCAGAGGGTCAGGTAGGCCTTATGTCCAGGGCAGAGGTCACTCTCATCCTTCAAGGTGTTCATTTCGCACCCATGACTGGAGTTTAGAGGTTTTTGGAGTAGAATGGAGTTGGGGAATTTTGTTCCCTGCTGGGCCTTTTCCTTGGCCTTTGAAATCCTTACCAAACAAACAGAACTCTAGAGTTGGGATGGACCTTGGAGATCATCCCATTCAACTCACTCTTCCCCCCACCCCTTTTACAGATGAGAATACTGAGAACCAGAGAGGTTGTGATTTGTCTGTGGTCACACCATGTCAGAGCCAAGCCTCCCCACTGCAAGGCAAGGCTGTCTTCAATGCGCCAGCACTATCTCCTTCCTGAACATCCCTCACTTTGGTTCTAAACACCACCCCCACATCTTTCCAACAGCACCCAAGTCCCCGAGACCATCCCCGTGGGCAGTGTCCTGATGACTCTGACCTGCTCTGACCCGGACTCCCGGCAGCACCACCTTTCATTATCAGCTCTGGCACCACAATGAGACCAAATCAAACTACAGCTTCCGCCTGCAGGGGTCCAGTCCTTCAGGTGCCAATCCGACCTCGCTCCTGACCCAGGGGGCTCTCTGGACACCACCAGGAGGGCATGCCAGTCCTGGGAATCCATTTCTGGAATGGGCATCCCGTCACCTGTTATAGTGGCCAAGGGGCTGGGCTCTGTGACTTACTTGCTGTGGGGGAGGGTAGAGAGTGGGTGACTTTTTCTAGAAATACTTTCATGCTCATCATCTCATTTGATCTTCACTAGTTCCTGTAGAAGAGACAAGAAAGAGAGGGGTCATTTTCACATGAACCTCTGTCCTCATGATGTATTTTGAGGTGCTAGAGTTATCAATTTGTGTTTCATATTCCACTGTATGCTCCATAGAGGCTGGAACTGGGGTGTTCTCTAACTCTGTTCTCTCCCGGCTCCTAGCACAATGTTCTTCACAAGGAAGTGCTTCATAATAATAATAACATGCTATTCGTTATTAATAATTATTAAAATAATAAATACAATTGTAAAATGATTTGTTGAATGAATGAGGAAAATGAAGACCAGATAGACTGAGTCATCTCACCAAGGTCACACGCAATTGAGTTGGACAAATGTTCATTGCAAATCTCTGTTCAAGGCTTTGTTCTCTGTGTTATGGGTGATACCAGTATATCAGGAGTAGAGAGAAACCTTGATTGGCCTGAGTCCTAGGCACTAGCCTAACAGTTAAGAGGCACAGTGGAAAGTGAGATGGACTTGAAGGCGAGTTCACCTGAGTTCACATCCTCCCTCAGACAGAACAAATACATATCCCAGGACAAGTCATTTCAACTCTTTCAACCTCAATTTCTTCATCTGTAAAATGAGGGTAATAACAATATCACCTACTTCATTGGGTTCTTGTGAGAATCAAATGAGAGAACACACATAAAGTGCTCTGTAAATCTTTTTTTTTTAAACAAAGCTTGTTGATTTACAAGAGTGATTTGTGTGTTGTGTGTGTGTGTGTGTGTGTGTGTTGTGTGTTTTTGGTGAGGCAATTGGGGTTAAGTGACTTGCCCAGGGTCACACAGCTAGCACCTGTTAAGTGTTTTGAGGCTGGATTTGAACTCATGTCCTCCTGAATCCAGGGCCAGTGCTCTATCCACTGCACCACCTAGTTGCTGCCTCTGTTAAATCTTAATATGCCATATAAATGGGAGGTTTTATTCTTTGATACCCCCAATATTGGGGTGATTTTTCATGCAGTGCCAAAGGGCAAAGGCCCTACAGTGAGGGGCTTAGAGGGTAGATGTGAGAAACTTCCTTTTAGCCTTTTTTACCCAGGAGAATTCCCCTTGGAACTCATCAGCTTCTTTTTGAATTTGGTGGTGGCATTAACAGACTGACACACCTGTTCAACACCTGAGATTCCTCTCCTCTCCTCTCTCTTGTCTCTAGGGCACGGGTGAACAATATCGTTAGGACTATGACTCATCTGCACCCAACGTTCAGTATAGGGACCACCATCCTGGTGACTGATAGTGGCCAGCCCCCCCAAACTAGTGAGTACTCTTGGGCCTGGGCTTCATCCAACTTCCCACTTTCCTGAGTTAGAGTACCACCACTGGTGTTTGTTTGGTTTGGTTTTTGGGGGGGAGGCAGGGCAATGAGGGTTAAGTGACTTGCCCAGTGTCACACAGCTAGTAAGTGTCAAGTCTTTGAGGCTGGGATTTGAACTCAGGTCCTCCTGAATCCAGGGCCGGTGCTTTATCCACTGTGCCACCTAGCTGCCCAGCTTCCTGGTGTTGTTGACCTCAAGAACTATTAGGACCCAGGTCTCCTTCAGCTCCTTACCCATATTTCACCTCAGAGTCCTAGATTTCTTGTTTCTCATGCACCAGTGGCCTCATTTACCTAGTCAAAACCGGTAATTAGGTAGCATCCCCCTCGGTAAGCATTTCATCCTTTTTAGGAGGATCTCATCTTAGCCCCTTTGTCCAGGAACTTCCTGAGGATGGGGATAATGTCTCTCAGACTTGTGACTCCCCAAAGGGCAAGAGCTTTCCCCCTTCCTCAGCCCTTAGTTCCTGGAGGGCAGGGACCCTATGTCCCTGTCATACCCAGCTGTCCCCCAAGGAACAAGGTTTCCCTCCATCACAAGGAAGTTCTCCAAGAGTAGGTGCCTGGGTCTCCTCAGATTATGTATTTCCTGAGATGAGGCCGTCATTCCTGTCTTCAGTTTGATATGTGGGCGCTGCTGCATGCAGTGGGAAATTGGGTGAAATGGTGTAGATTAAGCTCCATGTCTCTTCCCACCCCCACCGATCTCCACCCCAACCCAGGCAAGTGCCATGTGCTGGTGACAGTGACACCAGTGAATGAGTATTCTCCAGTCTGTCCCTGCTCACCACGTTCCAAAGGTCAGAGAAGATGCTCCGCGTGGCAAGCTGGTTGGCACAGTCCTTGGCTCAGACAGTGACTATCCACCCAACAGCATCGAGTACCACATCTCAGACTCACCATCCAACTTCTACATCGACCCTCACAGTGGTACCTACCTTCCACCACAAGCTTAAGAAAACTTGCCCCTTTCCCTTAAATTGTGGGTTCTTAACCTGGACTCCATCACCTTGGTTTGGTTTTATTATTATCTTTTTAATTTTGCAAGCTGCATTTCCATAGAATCAGTTTCCTTTGTAATCCTCTCTATTTTATGTTATGCATTTAAAAACATTAGGCTGAGAAGGGGGCTGTGGGCTTTACTCTGCCAAAGGTGTCTAAACACAAATAAGATTAAGGGCCCCTTTGGGGCATCTCCTAGTTTCTCTCATTACCACTGGTCCTCCAGGTGACTTTTATTTCCCTTACCTCCCTCTTGGGAAAGAATAATTCCCAATTCTCTAGCACTTGAAGGGTTACAAAGCATATTCCTCATAAGTATGCCAAGAGGCAGGAAATTTCAAAATAATTATCCCAGGGCTTTGTGAATGTCCTTAATAAATGCTTTCATTCATTATCTCTATTTTGCAAATGAAGGCACCGAGGCTCAAAAAGGTTAAGTGATTTACCTCTGATCATACAGCTAATAAGTGTTAGAGACAGAACTTGAACCCGAGACTTTGCATTCTAGATATAGTGTTTTCCTCAGCCTAACACGATGCCTCTGAGACAAGTTGGAATTGGGCTTAGAATCAGGGTTTGGGAATTTGAGGAGGCCAAACTCTTCTCTATCAGGCAAACTCCATCTTCTGGCATCACTAGACTATGAAAAACAGAAGACGTATAAACTGGTCATCTTTCTGACTGATCGAGACCAGGACCAGGATTCCACACACCGCCGGTCAGGCTCCTGTACCATCACCATTGAGGTTCAGGTAAATCCTGTCCCAGTCCTGGTGCACTGGCCATACCCTGTGTTAGAATTCTGGCCCCTATCCTTTCTACCTGGGCTACCTTTGGCAAGTCACTCATCTTTCCTGGGCCTCAGTTTCCTCACCTGTAAAATAAGGGAGTTGGGCCAGATGACTTCTAAGGTCATTTTTTCTTTTGTTTTGTTTTGTTTTGTTTTGTGAGGCAATTGGGGGTTAAGTTGACTTGCCCAGGGTCACACAGCCAGGTAAGTGTTAAATGTCTGAGGCCGGATTTGAACTCAGGTCCTCCTGACTCCAGGGCGGTGCTCTATCCACTGCGCCACCTAGCTGCCCCTTCTAAGGTCATTTTTACCTCTAGATCTCTGGCCTTATTCCAATCCTTCTCCTTTCACCTGCTGCCCTTTCCTCCTGCTGAAAGTCCCACTGTCCCACAGGATCGTGGAGAAAAACATTTCATAACCCTTAAGGTGCTCTGGTAGAAATAATCTCTTCCCTCCTTGTGCCAACAGAGAAAGAGGAGTGTTCCCCTGAGCTCTGGCCTCAGGAGACCCTCTCACAGTTCCCCTGACACACTCCCCTTGCCCCTTCTTGGCTAACTTGGAGAAAGGGGGCTGTCACAGAAAGGGGCTAGCTAGCTTGTGGGCTTTCATGCTCTGATGCTTTTCCCTCTGAGTCAGAAAGGAGGAACCTGAACCCCCTGCTCTCTTATTGTAGAATGTGAATGAGCATGCCCCAGAATGTGAACCCCCGTTTCAAGAGCTCACCATCTCTTCTGCCCCAAGCACCAATGCAGAGGTGACAAGGCTGATGTGCTCGGACAGGGATGTGCCAGAGAGAGCCCCAGGAACATTCTCTTTCACCATCATTGGAGGTCTGGGATGGTGGACTGGGACCTGGGTGGAGAGGGATGGTTTTAGAGAGCATGGAGTATAATGGAACAGAGCTGTTCTGGTGCCTGGGGCAAGCAGGAAAGGCATCCTTAAATCAACTTTTAAAGACATAATTAGTTGAAAGAGGAGACCCCAGGGAGAGATCTTGTACTTTGAGATACAAGGTCCCTAGCAATGAGAGAACCTAGGACACAGACCTCCATGCTGCTGATGGGGAGGTTACTTCTAAGGGCAGGTCAGGACTGGGATTCAACTAGGGTGTGGGAAAGAATTGGTATCTCACCACAGGTGGTTCCTGTGGGCGCTTACTTTATTGCTTGTTTTTGTGTGAACCCTTGATTCTTGCATGTCCAGATTCCATGTTCAAAGTCTGAGTGCTAGTGAATAGCCAACACTACCCCTGACTGGGGTGCCCACACACACACACAAAGTCATGGTCCCTGGGGTCAGTTGGGTGTTGTGCTGGGGGAGGGGAGGCCCATCCCTCAGAGACTTTAACCTGCACCTCTGCACCAGGAAGACAGGTTGGGGCCAGGGAAGGTGACAGAGGGTGCAAAGGGTGCAGGAGTGGGGAAAAGTAGAGCTGTAGTTATCTCTTTTGCCCCTCACCCCACCCCACCCCACCCCATGCAGCAAGAAATTGCCAATGCTCAGCTTTGGCAGATAGTGGGTAGGTCACTAGGTCCTAAGAGAGAGGTCTAATATAGATTCATCTGTTGAGAATGGAAACTTCCATTCTAATGGGGAAGGAAGCAGGGAAAAGAAAAAGAAAGAAAGAAAGAAAGAAAGAAAGAAAGAAAGAAAGAAAGAAAGAAAGAAAGAAAGAAAGAAAGAAAGAAAGAAAGAAAGAAGAAAAGGAAGGAAGGAAAGAAGGAAAGGAAGGAAGGGAAGGAAGGAAGGAAGGAAGGAAGGAAGGAAGGAAGGAAGGAGAAAAAGAAAAAATAGAAAAGAAAAAAGGAGACAGGAGATGATCAAGTTGACCCATTTTATGACTTTCCTTGGTAGGAAACAGCAATGGAAGGTTCTACATGAAAGACAATATTCTACTCCACAACGTCTTTTCCTTCCAGCATGATGGACTCTTGGATCCCCATACTTATGAGCTCCTGGTCCGTGTGACTGACAGTGGGCCTACCCTCCCCTTCTTCAGTACCACTGCCATTGTCATTGTTCACGTGATTCCCTGGATGACCACTGTGCCCACTACTAGCACAAAACCCCTAATGGTGAGGTATGCCCTCCCCCAACTAGGTACAGCCCCCTCTGAAATTCTCTCTCCTGGTCTTCCCTCTCTTGCCTTGCCAGTTTCCCAAAGCCTTGCCTGATTCCCCCCAGGCATTTCCATCTCTGTTTTCAGATTTCCTCACCCACACCTTTGGTAGTGACTAGCATTGAGGACTACTGGGCTCCGGAACCTTGGTTTGTGGTTGTGTTAACAGTGACTGGGAGTTCTCCTGATCACTGTCTTGGCTGGCTCCTTTGCAGAAGACCTAGAAGGTAAATACCTTAATTTCCCCCATTCTACCAGGTCTCTACATGTTAATATGCTTATGAAAGGGTTAAAAAAAGGAGTATAAAAGATGCCATCATAGACATGAGTAATTGTAAAAAGAGTTGGGTGGGTCATAGAGGGAGAGGGAGGAATGGCAAGTAGACATGCCAAGTACTTTGCTGTTCTCCATGGGATAGCCAAAGCACCTGTGGAAGTCTTCTTCCTGCATGTGGGGCGGATAGCTAACTTTTGGAAGACTAAAGGGGAGCATTGGGCAAGAATCCCATCGAATAGAAACTGAAAAGGGGTGGTGAGCTGCCTCAATGGATGGGGTGCTCATCTTTTTTGGGGGGGGCGCTCATCTTGATGAGCTAATGGATATATCAGAAGTAAAAAATATTGCTTAGGACGTAATGGTTTCAAGCACCAGGAACTGGAAAGGAGCCATCTGAGAAAGTCTTCTTTGATACCAGAAGCTGAATAACCAGTCAAGCCCCTATGAGTGAGACTTTTTTTGAGTGTAGTTATTATTATGGGGTATATTCAAAAGAAACCAAAGCACAGTCTCTGAACTGCAGAAATTTATCATCAAAGAGGTCAGGACAGGCATACATGATAAAGACTTAAGAATATTGATTAAGAGCATGTTTTGAAGAATCCATGCTTTCACCAGTATGCATAATCTTCTAATAGAATACATCATAACCTGTCCTCATGTTCTCATTCTGTGAAATTGTTGTCCATGTCTTTGAGAAAGGATGTATCCAGGGGGGGCAGCTAGGTGGCACAGTGGATAAAGCATCGGCCCTGGATTCAGGAGTACCTGAGTTCAAATCTTGACACTTACTAGCTGTGCGACCCTGGGCAAGTCACTAACGTCCATGTGCCCCGCCCCCTCCCCAAAAAAGAGAAGGATGTATCCAAAAGGAAGGTCTTCCTTGGTTCTTTTGGTATCTTCTGGACACCTGTACTCAGGTTATTTATCTATAATCTCTCTCTTTTTTAAGAAAAGTAATGCTTTAAAAAAACTTTTAGTTTTGTATTGATATCTTTTGTTTTTATATCACCTTCATTTCTGAATATTTTCCTCCTACCTTCCCTACTGAAAGAGCTGTCTCTTATAACAAAGAATGAAAAAAGCAGTGGCGGGGGGGGGGGGGAAACAGTTTGTTAAAATAAACCAAGACGTCAGCCAAGTCTTTTTTTTTCTGTATTTAAAATTGTTTTTCTCAATTACATGTAAAGATATTTTTTGAGTTTCAAATTTTTCTCCCACTCTCCTTTCCTCCACCCTCCCAAGGCCATCAAGCAATTTGATATAGGTTATACATTGCTATCATGTTAAACATATTTTCACATTAATCGGAAAAAGGAAAAAAATACAAGAAAGAATAAACAAGAACAATAACAAAAAAAGCAACAACAAAAGTGAAAATAGGATGCTTCAGTTTGCTTTCAGACTCCACAATTCTTTTTTCTGAATGTGGAGAGTATTTTCCACCATAAGTCTTTTGGGCATTGTCTTGGATCATTGTATTGCTGAGAAGAGTTACGTCTGTCACAGTTGATCATCATACAATATTCTCTTGGTTTTATCAGCCAAGTCTGAGAGTACATTCAATGTTATATACCCATAGTTCCCAATCTCTACAAAGAAGAGAGGGGGGAGGTGAATCTTCTCATTGTTTCTTTTGGTCTAAGCTTAGTCATTATAATAACACTTGCTGCTGTTATATTGATTCTTTCCATTTATATCATGTAGTCATTGTGAATTCTGTTTTCCTGGTTCTTCTTGGTTCACTTGACATCAGTTCATATAAGTTTTCTGTACTTTTCTGAATTTCATATTCATAATTTCTTCTAGTACAGTAAATATTCTATTACATGCATGTACCACAACCATCCATTGTCCAATTGATGATCATCTACTTTTTTCCAACTGTTTGTTACTGCGAAACTAACAAAAACTGATGTTATTAATATTTGGTTTATACAGGACCTTTCAATCTTTTTTTGATTCCTTGGGGGTATATATCTATAGTGGGATTTGGGGTTAGTTGCTTTTTGGGGGCATTATTCCAGATTGTTTTCCAGAATGGTTTGAACCATCTATTTCTCTTATTGTCAATAGATGAGTGTTCTACCTCCTTTTCTAGTCACATGTATCTTCTAAGATGTCTTCCTGGCACTTAGTACAGTCCTTGCTCATTGCTTAATGAATGTTCTTGAATAGAAACTGACTGCCTTTCATACAATCCTCACGAATGAGTCATCGTTGGTAACATGCTGTAGTCTACTTAACAACAGTCATGCATCCTTCCATTGCCCTTTAGGGCTCCTGACATTTTAATTATTTTTGAGATTATGGTTCTCAGAAACCAATGATTCATAGCATTACAGCATTTCTGGGAGAGTTTTGGCCTTTAAGAGTGAACTTTATAGTCTGATCTCCTCACTATTTAGGTGCTCTGTCTGTAACTGTTTGTTCATGCTGGCTGAGATCCTTTGTGATCATATTTCTTAAGTCAGGGGTAGTGCCATTGATACTCAAGGAAGTCTAGCAAAAAATAAATAAATAAAATGTCAACAAGTACAAATGAGCATGATGCAAACCCTGAGAACCAGGGTTGAATCGTGTTGAAGAACTCATCCCTCAGTACATACCTGAGCCTTTTGGGGCTGTGTCCTCTTTGCAAGCTTTGTGCCCCCAGAGTCATAATGCAAGCTATCCACAGGGGCCTGATGACTTGGTATTCTTGGAGAGAAAAGGAGGATGGGAAAGGAAGCTCATCCATCTGGATCTCCCTTCGGGATGGCTCAGAACATCATTTAAAAAATTTCAAGAATTTCAAGACAGTTTGTTCCTTTGTTTCTCCCTACTTTCATGGTCTCTTCTCCTCCCTTTCTAAATTAACTGAGTATACCAAGTTCCTTAGGTCCCTTGGGAACATGGCCAATGCCCTGCAAATTCTCAAAAGCAAGGTCCAGTAGAGGATGAGATGAACTGGACCTTAGGACTAAAGTTCAGAGTTGGTTGAGGTGAATCCCAGGACCAGATAGGAAAGTGTAAAGAGAGTAAGGTGGCCCAGGCCCTGTCTTCTTTCTTAGTCATGAGGCTGAGATGAACTTCCAGAGGGATTCTTGAGCATTTTGAGCAGCTAGCTTAGGGATAAGATCAGTACTAGGTCTGTGACATTAATGATAGTTCATTTGCAAAGAACAATGAATGTCAGATTGCAGCTCTCAAAATGGCAGCTTCGTTGCTAAGTTGGCCTTGAAGTAGTACTCCTTTCAACCCTGAGTCCAGGAGACAAGGAGCAGGCCCTGTCAGCTTGGCTGTACAGCTGTCAGCTTGTAGAAGCAAGGTCAGAAGCTGCGAAAAAAAGCAGCTGAAAATTCCCGTCTCTACCACAAAGAACAAACAAGCAGTTTAGGGAACAGCTGAAGTCAAAATTTCTGTCTGATATCTTTCTAGAGGCAGTATAGTATAAATTCAGAGACTCTTGCAATCAGGTTCTGAGAAGCTAGGTTCAAAAGAAGCTAGCTCTTCTCTTTACTACTTAGTTAAATCAGTTCACTTTTCCTTGACCTCTTGTTTACTCATCTGAAAAGTATTAGGTTGGATGAGACAGCTTCTAAGGTTCCTTCTAGTTTTAACTCCAATGAACCTCATCTATCTTGTGAATGGTGATGTCTCCCTTATCTATCCCCTGATGGTTTCTTTCTGCCCTTTCTGTTCTCCATCTTCTTCCTTCTCTTTTCTCTCTTCTCTTTATCCACTTTTATCAAATTCCTTGACTTTCATCACTTACACTGCTCACTTTTTGGGGAGGGGGGCAATGAGGGTTAAGTGACTTGCCCCAGAGTCACACAGCTAGTAAGTGTCAAGTGTCTGAGGCTGGATTTGAGGTCCTCCTGAATCCAGGGCCAGTGCTTTTATCCACTGTGCCACCTAGCTGCCCCTACACTGCTCACTCTTGATGGACTCTATAGTCAGATGAGAATATAAACAAGCTAAAATCCATGGAAGCTGATGAGATCACCTAATGAAATAGTTTAGATGGAGAAGAGTCAGAGGGACTGGGACAGAATCCTGTGAGACACCCTAGTTATAGGCCATGGCCTAAAAGAAAATCTATCAAAGAAGACTGAGAAGCAGTGGTTAGAGAGGTAGAAGGAGAATTAGGAGAATTAGAAAGACCTAGAGAGAAGAATCAAAGAGAAAAGGGAAAATCAACAGTATCAGAGATTGCAGAGAGGTCAAGAAGATAAAGATTGAGAAAAGACCAGTAGATTTGCAGATCAAGAGTTCATTGGTAATGAATAGAGCAGTTTCGCTTGCATGATGAGACCAAAAGCAACACTACAGAGAAATTAAGATGAGAGTAGGAAGAAAGGAAGTGGAAGCACTGATTGTAGATGGTTTTCTTAAGGAGTTAAGCTGCAAAAGGGGAGAAATATAAGATGACAACAGGCAGGAATAGTGAAGAGCTTTTTTTTTTTTTTTTTTGAGGATGGGAAAGACATGGATGATTTGAGGAGTAATGAAAAAGGGGCAGCTAGGTGGCGCAATGGATAGAGCATTGGCCCTGGAGTCAGGAGACCTGAGTTCAAATCCGGCCTCAGACACTTGACACATACTAGCTGTGTGACCCTGGGCAAGCCATTAACCCCAATTGCCTCACCATAAAACAAACAAAAACAAAACAAAAAGAGGAGTAATGAAAAGGTTTGGAAAAGCCACTGAAGTGAGTGGGTTAGTGAATCGATTAGAGAGGTGTAAAAAGAATTGCATTACTACCACAAAAGAGACTATGCAATAGAAATTTGCATGGTCCCAGTCAGCACAGGTTTGTGCTTTTCTCCAGTTCCATTCAAGCAGCACATAAATAGTAGCCAAGGCAGTGGATGCTGGGATTAATGCAAAGGCTTGGCAAGGCATGATTGATGATAGCAAAAGTGGGATAAGGAATTTGAGAGTAGAAGATAAGTTGAACTGGTTCACCAAGGGGGTCCAGGTGAGGATGGGAAGAAAGTACAGGGATGATAACCTAGAAAAGAACTAATGGGTAAAGGGAAGGGAAGTCATGTGAGGACAAAGAACAGGTTTAGAGTTTGTATGGCAGATGGAATGATAAAATGATTATGATCTAATTCAGGAATTTCAGGTTTTGCAAACAGGGTAGTAGAAATGCTTATGGATTTTAGCAAGATCAAGGGTATGACCATCTCTTTATGTAACTCAGGTAGAATGAGGAGTAGATCATGGGAAACAGGTATTGAGAAACTGGGAAGTTAGGGTGTTTGAGGGATTGAGATTAGATAGGTAGATTGATAGATAGATAGATAGATACACAGACAGACAGACAGATAGACAAGATAGGTAATAGATGGATAGATGGATGGATGGATGGATGGATGGATGGATGGATGGATGGATGGATGGATGGATGGATGGATGGAGGGATTTGTTGAAGTCTTCTAGTGTGAGGGGAAGGAATTGGAGAGGAGGGAAAGACTGAGCCAGCTGCTGAGCTCACTCAGGAAAGGAAAGGGTCCTAGAGGTCAGGTGGATACAGCTACCAGAATCTGGGATTGGGTGGTAAATACAGATTGAATCAGCCTCACAGGAGGAAAGGTTACTGAGTGATGGTAGAAGAGGTAGAGACTCTGAGGGGTAATAGAGATCAAGGAGTATTCTGACTTCCCCACCATAGCCAGTGAGCTGTGGTATGAGTAAAAGTACAACCAGTGGTGGAAAGGATAGCCAGGCACTCTGTGTCATCAGGAAGGAGCCACATTACTGTGAATGTAAAAAGATGGAAGGGGTGAGAAAGAAAAGGATTTAAGATGAAAGCAAAGTTCTTTACTATGGAACAGGCATGCCAGAGAGCACAGTGGAAGAGGTGGGTAGATCTGGGATGGGTTATTGAGGGGAGGGTCAGTACAGAAGGAGGGGTGGCAGGGAACAAATTGCATACAATGACAGGCAGAGGTTAAGAATCCCTGGGATAGGGAGTAGGACAGGATGGGAGCACGCTAACCATTGAATAATGAATTCAAGCAGATTATCAGCAACTAGAAAGAAAGTCCTTTGAGAGAGGGAGGCTATTAAAGTGTTTCAGGGCCCCCCTCCGTGATGTCCAAACTGTGGCAGGAGATCTATCTCACAACAGGAAGGAGCTAAAGATTACAGTCTGATGCAGAACTCTCTGGGAAGGCTCTGAGGTGAGGAAGCCACAAGCAGGAAGGCTGGGGGTTGGGGGCTGATAGAGGGGCAAAAGCAAAAGGGGCACAAAAGGAAGACTGAATCTAGGGCTCCCAGGAGGTCCAGGAACAAATGCAGAGGACAAATGCAGGCTGGGGCTGGGTCAGGATGAAGCAGTATTGCTTATGAGGTCTCAGAAGCAAAAACAGGGGTCACATGTGGCTAGCCAGATGAATCAGGGTAAAGCAAGGACTCCCTGGAGAGTCTCAGAGGCAAAACCAGAAGCCTCTGTAGTACATATATACAGAGTAAATATTTACATGTAGTAGGGGGAGAGTTGGTCATGACACCCCTGATTAATTTATTGTTCCCCCTCCAGTCCAATTGTTGAAATCACAGAAGGGGCAAGTAACAGAGCCACAGTGTTAATGTACCAAATGAAGTGCAAAGATATGTTCTGTGGCCTGTTACCCCTTTAGGAAGTGTGAAATTTTCCCTAATGGAATTCAGCTTGCCATTTGGCTAACTGAACATTAGCTATACCCCTTGGGGTGGCCTTTAAAAAGCTAGCTTATGACCCAGTCAAGGCGCAGAGCTTTGTAGAATATGCCCCCCCCCCCCCCCGGCAGTTTAGAGGAGAGCAGGCTATGAAACCCAGCTCTTGAGATGGAATGGGTTTGGGCCTTTTCCCTTGTTCCTCTACCAGATGGTAGCAAGGGGTCAGGGAGAAGAGTTTTTTCTGCTTTCCACCACCCACTGTTTTATAGTGGAGCCCACTCTCCCCGTAGGAGACATTACACCCAATAAGGGATAAGCCCAGGGGATTTTAGGGAACAATCAGTAAAGCCATCCCACCACACGCCCCTGGTAGCAGAAAAAGAGAGCTATTATGAATTCAAGAGAGAACTAGTCTTGGGAAATGAGAGTCAGCTGGGGAGAAGAGCCGGCCTAGGGAACCTGGCTGAGCCACCTGCCTGGCAGAAACTGCCTAGCAGGGAGCAGTATGAGACACCATGATAACATACAGGGCATCTGGACCCAGCAGTGACAGAAAGGAGTTCCATATTCATAAAAAACAACACATATACATACTGCATACATACATGTGGTATACACATGTTCTATGTACACAGTGTAGGTATAGGCATAGAAATGGATTGCATTGTATGTATGCATGTACACACAATACACATGTGTGTATGCATGTGTGCAAACACATAAAGTGTATGTGGCCATATGTATGTCCACTGGGGGTGTGTGTATGTCCACATGCATGTATGCACAGCATATGTATACACATGTATATAAGCATATGTGTGTATATACATATATAGCCAGTTTGAGCCTATGTATGTGCCTACTGTTTAAAGGGTAAAATTCTAGCTAGTCTGTCTAAAATATCTTAATGAGTAGTTGCCAATAATTATAAGCTTTAGCAAGAGTTAGGCTTTTACAGCATTTATTAAGGAGAATAAGAATTTGGTAAAGAGAGAGAGAAAGGCCTATATTCATCTATCTATTAAAGGGAGAGCACATTTCTAGCTCTGCTCTCCACCAGAGTCCAAAGGAAAGAGATGAGACTGAGCGCCAGTCTCTTCCTTCCTCCTCCCACCAAGCCTATGTCACTTCCTGATGCCAAAGAAAAGACTCATGGTCTTGCCCTCAAAGACCTTCCTTTCATGATGGAGCTTTTCTACAGTGTCTCCAGCAAGTGGCGTCTTCCAATCATTACACTACCCTTCCTTATTGACACTGTGCACAATTGTGGAAGGTACGGTCCAGGTTTGTGGGAGCAAAGTGTGTGTAGTTACCATTGTCACTATGCACCCTGGTAAATACCTTTACTTTCAGCTAATTGGGGAGAGCTGCTTATCAAAGATAACCCATATGGGCGGGTGTGTGGTGTGTGGTGTGTGTGTGTGTGTGTGTGGTGTGTGTATACATGTCCTTTAGGCTCATTCCCCTACTTGCACTCATACTGACAAGTTATATACCCAGAGGAGCAGGTGACTGCTTCTTCAAGTTCTAGGAATAATGCTGAGGATAACCTCCTAACACTATAACCAGGAGCCCCAACCACTGAATTCCCATTAGTAACCATCCAGTGAGTGTGATTAGTGCTTAAAAAAATTTACACAAGGGTTTTCTTCTTTTCTTTTCTTTTTTTAGTGGTGGAAGCTGGGGGTGGGAGGGAGAGAAAATCGATTTCTGGTCATTAGAAATACAATTTTGGGACAGCTAGGTGGCGCAGTGGATAGAGCACTGGCCCTGGAGTCAGGAGTACCTGAGTTCAAATCCATCCTCAGACACTTTACACTTACTAGCTGTGTGACCTTGGGCAAGTCACTTAACCCCAATTGCCTCACTAAAAAACAAACAAACAAACAACAACCAAAAAAAAGAAATACAATTTAGTTTAGTTTTTTAAAAAAAGAAAAAGACATTTACCTTAAATGGCAGAGCTAGAATAGTAGTCATAAAGCATTCACCATGAAATCCTTGGTGTATCCTCCCATAAAGTCACACAGAGTCCATGTTAGAAAAAGAGGTGGGCAGAAAGGTTGAGGACTATGTTTGTGAAGCAAATGTGTAGGGAACACATGTGACCAAGGCAACATACAACTACAAAACTTCAAGGGCCTAGATATCTTTTCTTTCCACGGTGAGCCAATGATCAGCTGATCGTGACTGTGCTCTTTCAGCTAGGATGTTACAGTGCTCTTTTCATCTGGAGTATAATACTGTGCTCTTTCAGAAGATCAGATGCCCTTAACCAAGATGCCAGAAACATCTCTAATTCTGTTCTTTGGGGCCCTTAGTTGTGAAGTTTATTACCTCCTAGGCAGGAGTGAGAGAGGCATAGCTTCATTTGACAATCCTTTCTGCTTCAGGGCTGACTTCCTTCAGTGAGGGAGGGACCTTACCTTAACTTATGACAATCTACCCAATCCATTTCCCAGATTCCTATATTGGATCTATACAAAATGAGTGTCTGGGGGGCAGCTAGGTGGCGCAGTGGATAGAGCACTGGCCCTGGAGTCAGGAGTACCTGAGTTCAAATCTGGCCTCAGACACTCAACACTTACTAGCTGGTGTGACCCTGGGCAAGTCACTTAACCCAATTGCCTCACTTAAAAAAAAAATAAAAAAAAAAAACAAAAACTAATGAGTGTCTGGAGACAAAAACATTAAGGTAGTCTGAGCCCTGGGGCAAGTTTATTGCACTGGTTTTTAAATATGCAATTAAATTACCCCCAAATCAGAATCCCTTCTAAGTTATAGAATGTTTAGTTTTTATTCCTTACCACCTTTCAACTATGCTGGTCTACACACTGACATAAATGTTTGGTTGAGGAGTGCAGACCCAAAGAGTAACCTTGAATCTTGAGCTGTAGTCACCCCTCTGGAAAATCCATAGCCTATGAGTGCCACATTGGGGAGGTAGCTCCCGATGAGATTCCACATGCAGAATCCACTCAAAATAAACATAAGATTGTTAGAGAGGGAGAGCACTAGGATTTTTTTTTAATGGGGCAATGAGGGTTAAGTGACTTGCCCAGGGTCACACAGCTAGTAAGTGTCAAGTGTCTGAGGCCGATTTGAACTCAGGTACTCCTGACTCCAGGGCTGGTGCTCTATCCACTGTGCCACCTAGCTGCACCCCCATTTTATTTTATTTTTTGTGGGGCAGTGAGGTTAAGTGACTTACCCAGGGTCACACAGCTAGCAAGTGTCAAGTGTCTGAGGTCAGATTTGAACTCAGGTCCTCCTGAATCCAGGGCCAGTGCTTTAGTCACCTAGCTGCCCAAGCACTAGCATTTTGAGGAATCAGGAAAAGGGGGGTGCTTAAGCTGAATCTTGAAAGAAGTGAGGGGATCCTATCAAGCAGAGGTGAGAAGGATGTGCCTTCCAGGTATGGGGTGACACGGAACCTGCTAGTAGGTTCACCTTTAAATACCATGAGTAATGAGTTCTAGGAGGCAGCACAAGGTAGAGTGGAAGAACATGTGATTAGGAATCTGAGGTCTTGGCTTCCAAACCTGGTCTAGTTGTTTAGTACTTGTATAATACAGGAAAGTCACATAGCTCTCTGATTCTCACTTTCTTATCTGTAAAATGAAGAGATTATACTAGATTGTCTTTAAGGCCCCTTTCTGCTCTAAATCTTGTAATTTCCATTGAACGCTTGTGTTGGTAGAGTGATGGAATGTACTGAATTTGGCCTGATTTTGAGATTGTTGTTGATGTTTAGGCCATGGACAGCTCTTCATGATCCTATTTGGGGTTTTCTTAGCAAAGATACTGGAGTGGTTTGCCATTTCCTACTCCAGTTCATTTTACAGATAAGGGAAACTGAGGTCAACAGGGTTAAGTGACTTGTTCAGGGTCACACAGCTAGTAAGTGTCTGAGGCCAGACTTGAATTCAGATCTTCCTGACTCAGGAAGACATTCTATCCACTGTGCTACCTAGCTGCTCAATTTGAGATAGGCTGTGTCTATCCTGGAATAGGGTTTTTGTTGTTGTTATTGTTGTTGTTGTGTTGTTGCTGTGGCTGTTTGTTTGTTTCTTCCCTCTAAGAATGTTTTAATATTGAAGCATTTTCAGGGGGCAGCTAGGTGGCACAGTGGATAGAGCACCGCCCTGAGTCAGGAGTTACCTGAGTTCAAATCCGGTCTCAGACATTTGACACTTACTAGCTGTGTGCCCCTGGGCAAGTCACTTAACCCCAATTGCCTCACTTAAAAAAAAATATTGAAGCATTTCCCCTTGGTCCAGTGTTATGGGCCAAAAGTATTCTTCCTCCCATGACCCTCATCAGAAAGAGCAATATGTCTATTGTTTCTCCAATTGCAATTTCATGCTTTCCTTTGTATTTATAGTATTAATATGTATCTTATCCTTTTATTATTCTGTAAGTTCTTTGAGGGGTCATGTCTTTGTTAACTTCAACTTAAAGGGTACCACTTTCAAGAAAGGGGCCCCAGCTTTTGACTCATGCAGACCAGTTCAGTGTTGACAGAGCTTGACCCCAAAGAGAGAGGGATCAATCTATTCTCTCATATCTTCTAGTTTAGGGATTCTGAACCTGGGATCCTTAGACCTCATAGATAGATATTGGAGGTTATGTGAACTTGAGAGAAAAAAATTCATCTTTATTTTCACTGGCCTCTAAATGAAATTTAGCACTTCTTTCGATTATTTGAAAACATCATTTTGAGAAGGGGTCCATAAACTTCACTAGACTGTAAAAGGGATCTATGACACATACACAAAGATTAAGAACTCTTGATCTAGGGTGCAGCTAGGTGGCGAAGTGGATAGAGCACCAGCCCTGGATTCAGGAGGACCTGAGTTCAAATCTGACCTCAGACACTTGACACTTACTAGCTGTGTGACCCTGGGCAAGTCACTTAATCCCAGTTGCCTCACCAAAAAAAAAAAAAAAAGAAGAAGAAGACTTGGGTTTGAGTCTAGCACTTAGCACAGTGCCAGGCACATAGTCAGTACTTAATAAATGTTTATTTAAAAAAAAAGAAAAAAAACTCTTGATCTAGTTATTTATAACCCTGGAAAAAGCTTCAATGAAAAGTCTCTTAAACACAGCTAGAGTTTCTCCAAAAGGAATTGACGGGGTCCCATCTAGAAAAGATACTCAATGTACAAAAGTAGTAGATATCAGATATAGGAAAGCTATTTCACATATCACAAAAGAAACACTTAGAACAAAAAAGACTTGTAGGACTACATTGACAAATACTTGCTTTGCTAAGGATGCCATGACAACGTCAGAAATCCACAAAGTGTCCTGGTGCTGTACTCTCCAGAGAACATTTTGAGGAATAGCACAAAGCAAAGACTGAAGGTCACTGGATTGGATTCTGTCTGATGACTTGCATAATGCAGCACGTGTACAATGGTCAGTCATTCTCTGGACCTCAGGAGAACAGTGTTTGGCATTGCTTTTCAATTTCCATCAGGGCTTCTCAAGGCTCTAGGCAATTCTCTAAGATTTTGATTTGCAGAGAAGGCTTTGACTTGCATCGGTAAGAGGAAGTTCCCTATACCAATACAATTATCCTTAACCCTATTTCCTATCCCTATCCCTAATTGTTAGGAATATCTTTCCCCACCCCACCTGCAGCCATGTTAAGCCTGAAACTGCCTGTTTTTCTATCTCTTACTCATTTTTCCTGATTCTGCCCTCTTGTGTCAAATAGAACGGGTGAAATCCCACTTTCATATGAAAATCTTTCTAATACTTGAACACATTTATCATGTCCCCTTTGGGTCTTCTCCAGCCTCACCAGCCCCAGTTGGACTCAAGACTCTTTTACCATCTAGTTACCTTCTCATGGATGTTCTCCAGGTTATCTATGACTTTCTTAAAACAGAGAACCCAGAGCAAAACACCAAACTCCATGTGAGATCTGATAAGGGCAGAGTCGAAAGGGAGCATGGCTTTCTTATTTCTGGCAGCAAGGGCTCTTTTAGTGCTGTCCAAGATTGCATTAGGTATTTTTGGCTGCAGGATCACCACTGCTGATTCATGGAAACCTCAGGTCTTTTTCAGACATGCAGCTATCTACCCATTGCTTCCCTTATCTTGAAAGTATTCATGAAGCTGATTTTTTTAAAACCTAAGTGTAAGACAATACATTTATCCTGGCTGGATGTTATTTTATATGGATTTGGTTTAATTATCTAACCTGTTAAGATCTTCTTGGATCCTGATTCTGTCATTCGGTGCCTCCCTATCCTTCCAGCTTTGTGTCCCATGGCAAATTTGGTGAGCATGTGATCTAGACCATTATCCAAATCACTAAAATATTCAACATAACAGGACCAAGTACAGGTCCCTGAGCTATTTCACAGGAGACTTTCTAAGAAATTGACATCAAACCATTAGTGACTATTCTTGTAGTCCAACCATCCAACGATGTTTTGAATCAATCTAATTGTTTTATCATGTAATCCACACTTCTCCGTCTTCTTCATAAGAAGAACATGATATACTAGCTCAAAAGTGTTGCTAAATGCTGGATTAAACTATTTTACTGCAATCTCCTTCTATCAGTTTAGTAACCTTGTTAAAAGAAAATAAGATTACTATGGCATAATCTTTTTTAAAAAATTAATCATTTTTATTATGAGCCTGATGAAAATCAATAAACATGAGTACTTTCTTTTTTATAATATGGAAGGATTAGATTTATTTTAGCATGGCTCCCAAAGTCAGATTTCAATTCAATATAGGGAAGAACTTCTTAAAAATCTGAAGTGTCCAAAAATATAATGGGCTGTTTCAGGAGGTAATGAGTTCTCCATCATTAGAAGTGTTCAAACTCTATGCCAGAGGGCTATAGAATTTGTGCATACCCTTGATCCAGCAATACCACTGCTAGGTTTATATCCCAAAGACATCCCCAAAAAGAGAAAAAGTACTATTTGTACAAAAAAATATTTATAGCAGCTTTTTTTTGTGCTAGCTAAGAATTGGAAATCAAAGGAATACCCATCAACTGGGGATTGTGGCATATGATGGTGATGGAATATTATTGTGCTATAAGAAATGACAAGCAGGATGACTTCAGAAAGGCCTGGAAAGACATGTATGAAATGATGTATAGTGAAGTGAGCAGAACCAAGAGAACACTGTGCACAGAGACAGCAATATTGTTTGATGAAGAGCTGTGAATGATTTGACTATTCTCAACAATACAATGATTCAACACAACCCCCAAGGTCTACTGATGAAACATACTATCCACCTCCAAAGAAGAACTGATATTGATGAACAGACTGAAGCATGCTATTTTCACTTTCTTTAATTTTTTCTTTTAATCTATTAGATACAGCTTGGGCTGAGGGTTTTTTGGGGTACATATGAAACAATACAGTAATTCTAATCGAGCCTTCTCTGCTTGTCTGACTCACCTTCTAAACTTCCATCTGCTCACTTCCATGCATTTAAAAAAGATTTTATAATGCCCTTTTTCCTTTCCTTTTTCTTTTCTTTCCCTTTCTGTTTTCTTTTCTTTTGCTATCACTGTCACTACCTCCTCCACTTCCCCACATTCCCTCCTCCAAAAAAAAAACCCCTTCCTTGTAAAAATAAATATAATCAAGAATTAATACATGAATAGTACCTGAAGATGTATATCCCATTCTGTGCCTCTAAGTCCATCACTTTTGTTGTCAAAGAAGTGGGGAGTGTAAATGCATCATTATTCTTGAGTAGTGATAGGTCATTGCATTGATCCTAGTTAACTCTCTCAACATTGTTTTCCTGTTCATGCATTGTAATGGTGGACTGGTGAGCAGTTACAATGTGCAATCCCTCACGTGAAGAGACTGGCGGTCTTGCTTTTGTTGGAAAATGGATATTTAGTATAGATATATAGCAAAAAGGGAAATACATTTTTCCCAGTTCCTGAGGAAACATTTCTCCTTTTATGCTACCTTGGTCTGTAGGGAGACCGGCCACAGTTTCTACAGAGCATTTGTCCCATCAAGTTCACTTTCAAATGTCACATGGCTGGTAGAATGGATGAAATGCATTTCTGCTAACTGCTGGACTGGGTTAGACAAGTCACTTGGGACTTCAACCTTTATGTCAGACTTTTTTTTTTTTTTAGTGAGGCACTTGGGGTTAAGTGACTGCCCAGGGTCACACAGTAAGTGTTAAGGGTCTGAGGCCGGATTTGAACTCAGATACTCCTGACTCCAGGGCTGGTGCTCTATCCACTGCGCCACCTAGCTGCCCCTAATGTCAGACTTTCAACAAATCCCAGTATGGACCCAGATCCTGGATTTCTGGTGGACCACTCCTGACTTTTTGAAGCCCACAAAGCTGTAGCCATCTCTAATCTCTTTTACAGCCTTATTCAAAGTCATCCAGAGGAACACAAGGGAAGAAAGATGCCTCTTTTACTTTTTTTTTGGTGAGGGCAATTGGGGTTAAGTGACTTGCCCCAGGGTCACACAGCTAGTAAGTGTCAAGTGTCTGAGGCTGGATTTGAACTCAGGTCCTCCTGAATCCAGGGCCGGTGCTCTATCCACTGCACCACCTAGCTGCCCCACTCTTTTACTTTTTGAACACACACCAAATTAGGTCTCAGCAATCAAAAAGACTCCTCTTCATGATGTGATCAAACTAAAAATAATAACTGCACATACTCAGTGCACCTGGAGAATGCATCTGCAGAACCTACCGTGCATCCTCATAAATACTGGGCTTATTAGCCAGGCCACTCTGATACACTGTAAATTATTCTGATTTTGCTCACTTCCCTTTGTATCAGTTCATAACCAGCCTCACAGGTTTCTCTGAATCTGTCCCTTTCATCCTATCTTATGGGTGTAATAATAATGCAATTACAGGGGCACCTAGGTGGCACAGTGGATAGAGCACCGGCCCTGGAGTCAGGAGTACCTGAGTTCAAATCCGGCCTCAAACATTTGGCACTTACTAGCTGTGTGACCCTGGGCAAGTCACTTAACCCCAATTGCCTCACCAAAAAAAAAAAGCAATTACAGTCATGTATAATAATTTGTTCAGCCATTTCTCAGGTTATGGACACCACCACTGTTGTCAGTTCTTTGCTATAACAAAAGTGTTGCATATAGGTCCTTCCCTCTTTCTTTGATCTATGTAGGTAGATATCCAAGGCAGTCAAGAGTTCAATGATTTTTTGGGTGGAATTTAAAATTACTTTCCAAAATGATCATATCAATTCATGGCTCCACCAATAAGAGCATTTGTATACCTGTCCTTCATACAGCCCTCCAACCAATTTCCATTTTCTTTTTGGGCTACCATCTTTTTCCAATCTGATGGATATTAATAAGAATCTCACAATTGTTTTCAATTTTCTTTCTCTTTCTATTGATCTGGAGCACTTAAAACTTGAGTGTTGATGGTTTGTCCTTTTGAAAACTGCTTCCTCATATCCTTTGACCATTTCTTTCTTGGGGAATGGCTCTTGGTCTTATCAGTTGATTATATCAATTTCTATATATCTTGGATATCAGACCATTATGAGGGAACTATGCTGCAAAAGATTTTTCCCTTAAGTAATTCTTTTCCTTATAATTCTAACTATTGATTTTATAATACAGAAAGTTTTATTTGTATGCAATCAATAGCATCTATTTTTATCACCTGCGATATACTTCAGCCCCTATTTGGGTCAAGGAAATCTTTTCCTATTATAGTCGTGAAAGGTAACTGCTTCCCTACTCTTATTTGCTTATGATATGACCTCTTATATCTAGAAAATGTATCCCTTTGAAGTTCATGGTATGGTGTGAGATGTGGCCTCATAACCAATTTCTTCCCAAACTACTTTTCTATTTACCTAGTAGTTGGTTTGGGTTTTTTTGGGGGGAGGTGGAGTAGGGGGAGGGCATGAGGGGTTAAGTGATTTGGCCCAGCTAGTAAGTGTCAAGTGTCTGAGGCTGGATTTGAACTCAGGTACTCCTGAATCCAGGGCCGGTGCTTTATCCACTGTGCCACCTAGCTGCCCCCCTACCTATGAGTTTTGTCAAATAAAGGCTTACCCTAGTAGTAGAAATTCTTGGGTGTATCTAATACTATGCTGCTATGATCATTTGCATCTGGATTTTGTATACCTTATCTAATTCACTGATTAACTTTGATATAATTTTTAAATTTATTATTATTTTTTTTTTGGCTGGGCAATGAGGGTTAAGTGACTTGCCCAGGGTCACACAGCTAGTAAGTGTCAAGTGTCTGAGGTCGGATTTGAACTCAGGTACTCCTGAATCCAGGGCCGGTGCGTTATCCACTGCGCCACCTAGCTGCCCAACTTTGATATTTTTAAATAAGTATTAGATAAGTTTTGATAATTATTGCCTCATAGTCTAGTTTGCAATTTGGTATACCTAGGTACACTTCTTTCCCACTTTAAAAATGGTCTGCCCTGATACTCTCACTTAACCGTTCTCCAGATGAATTTTGTTATTACATTTTTTTAGTTCTATAAAGTAGTTTGATTAGTATAACGCTGAATCTATAAATTAATTTAGGTTGTATTAGCATTTTTATTATGTTGTCACAGTCCAACCAAGAGTAATTAATATCTCTCTATTCATTTAGGTTTATATTTCTATAAAGAGTGTTTTATAGCTATGTTCATATAATTCCTATGTGTCTCTTTGTAGGTGGACTCCTAGATATTAGATTCTGTAATTATATTTAAAGAAATTTTTTTTCTATCTTTACTTCTTGGGTTTTGTTAGTAACATAAAGAAAGATTTTTTGTTTTCTATCTTGCTACTTAACCAAAGTTACTGTTCCAATAACTTTTTTTTTCTTTTTTTTTTTGTTTTGTTTTGTTTTTTTTTTGTGGGGCAATGAGGGTTAAGTGACTTGCCCAGGGTCACACAGCTAGTAAGTGTCAAGTCTTTGAGGCTGGATTTGAACTCAGGTCCTCCTGAATCCAGGGCCGGTGCTTTATCCACTGCGCCATCTAGCTGCCCCTCCAATAACTTTTTAGTTGAATTTTTCATGTTCTTAAATCAGAGGTGTCAAACTTTCTTCATTTGGGTTTACTTTTTTTTACTTTTGTTAACTCATATTTGCCCTGTGGAGGCCCAGTGTTCACAAACTTCAAGTCCCTAAGTGAGTCCCTTTCTTAGCCTCCAGTGGCTTCCGGCAGTCTTTTGGAGCAATTCCCTTTGTTTTTCCAAATTGTTCCTCTATGTGGGATCCTTGTCAATATTTCTTGGGGTGGGTACAAATGAGTTGGGTTCCTCTACAACCTTCACTGTGTCCATCAGGTGGTGGTTCAAGTCAAAGGCTAAGGGCACTGGTCCTTTTGTCTCCTGACTGCTCCTCTGGGATGAATGGGAGTATAGGTAGTCGATTTGGGGGGCATCAGAAGAGGAAGAGAGCACACTGGGCTTTGATCATACTCTCACTGGCTGTTCTGGGCTGGATAGGGAGAGAGATAGGAAAAGGGTGTGCTGGCCTCTGGTTCTTCTGGATTGGGTTTGGGCAGGAAGCCTGGGATCATCTGTTCTTGAGAAGTCATGCTCACATACTGTCACCTCAGCCCTTTCTAAAAGTTTACCAAGAACTTCTATAATGATCCAGTATAGAATTTTTTAGGAATTAAAAATCAAGTTGACTAGCCTGTAGTTTTCAGATTCTGCTTTTTTTCCAGGACATTTGCTGTTCTCCAACTTTGTGCTACCTTTCCCATTTTCCATATCTTTCAAATATCACTGACAGCAATTATATACAACAATTCTTTTGGCACCTGGAGATACGGTGCATCTGGGAGAGGTGACTTGAATTACTCAAGGGCAAATAGATGCTCTCCTACTATGACTTTATTGACCTCAGGTATCATCTCCTGTTCGCCATTTTTTTGTTTTATCATTTCTAGTGCAAGGGCTGTTCTCCTTGACAGAGGAAACAAAGCAAATGAGAATTGAGGAACATTGGTTTCTCTCTGTTGTTAGCTATTACCTTCCCTAGCAACGGTCCTCTCCCTTCTTGGATCTTTTCTTCCAGTGTAACTTTAAAAACCTACATATTTTTGTTGTCTTTAAATTTCCTTGGCAGCCTCAGATCACTGTGAGCTTTATTTAGCACTTGACACTATTTTTATAGAGCTTTGCCAGCTTTTATAGTCATTTTCTATTACCTAGGCTTATTACCATCTTCTGTATATTTCTTTTTTCCTTTTACGTTGGTTGGTTTTCTGTGCATCCACATTTTTGTCTTCAGACATGTCCTGTTTTTGCAACTCATTTGAATTGTTTTCCTTTCTGTATTCAGAATTTTATTCTTTATTATCTCCCTTTACTCCTTCTCTTACTTCAGCTGTAGAATTTCCTTATCTTCCTTTCCCTCAGCATTGAAGCCAGGGGCTGGGCACAGAGTAGATACTCAGGAAATGTCTATTGAATGGATGGATGGATGGATGCATCAAGCTTGTTATAAGATTTTTTTCTCTGCCCGCATCATCTAACACAAAGCTGCTTAAGCTGTGGGTTGTGACCCCATATAGGGTTGCGTAACTGAATGTGGGGGGGGGGTCACAAAAATTTGGCAACAGTAAAAGGTTTGCTGAACATGCAATGACCAAAAAAAATTAATTCATATATGTATATATATATGTATATATACCCAGAGTCATGTAAAACTTTCTCAGGCAAAAAAGGATGTGAGTGGAAAAAGTTCAAGCCCTGATTTAGCATCACCTAATGAGGACTGAAGACTACTTAGTTCTTAAGTATTGTGGTTCCCTATTCCATTTAGAAGCCATTATTATACTGGGGAATGCAACAAAATTCAGCTTTAATAGATAAATGTCAATTCAGTGGATCATTTTTGTACCCAAATTACTTATCCCTTTATCAAGTGTGAAGCCCTAAGATGTCATCATGAAGAGAATATAGGTAATAGAGTAGAAATTTCTCTAGGCATAGTAGCACTGTAACCCCACTGACTATCCTCAATACTCCTTCCTTTTATTCTAGAATGGCTCTAAGCCAGCAAACATGTGGACAATCCTCCCAGACTCTATTAGTGGGACAGGTAAAGTATTGACCTCCTTTTCCCTTTTCTCCCCAGGTTTCACAGCATGCAACTGCCCTTACCTTTCAATAGCTGGGTCTGAGAGCCATTCTATGATAGGGAAAGCTTGTTCTGCTGAGGCTCCTGTCCTATTAAAAACAGTTTTACCCAGAGTTTTAAGATCACTAATGCAAAATTACCTGAAGACATCTTTCAGCCCTTCCCTTAATTTTTTCTTTTGTCTAGTACCAGGAGAAATGAAAATTCTACTGGTGAGCTAAGAAAAAAGAAGAATGATGAAGCCAGCAGCATCCTAAGTCTGGTACTACTAATTCTATTTCAGTCAAATGGATTTGAGGGGGAGGGAAAAAGGTATGAGACAAATATATATTAAGTGCCTACTGTGTGCTAGGTGCTGGGTTAAGCACTTTATAAATATTATCTCAAAGGGCAATTCCACTAATGACCACTGGTACCAGAACTATCTCTTAAGATACCACTTCTCTTCCACATCTTCCCCATCTCTTGTTTACTTCAAAATTCAGTCTATGTCACCTTCTACTCATGTAGCCTACCTCTTTCATCCAGTTACCTTGTATTTTTTTGGTATAATTTTGTGTGTACTTACATATGTATGTATGTGTATACACACACACACACACACACACACACACACACACACACACATATATATGTGGTATAGTGGATAGAGTTCCAGGCCTGCAGTCAGGAAGACTCATCTTCATGAGTTCAAATCTGACTGGAGACATTTACTAGCTGTATGACCTCTGGCAAGTTACTTAACCTGTTTACCTCAGTTCCCCATATGTAAAATGAACTGGAGAAGGAAATGGCAAACTACTCCTGTATCTTTGCCAAGAAAACCCTAAATACGGTCAAAATGACTGAGGCAGACACGACTGAAAGATGACTGAACAAATATATATATATATATATATATATATATATATATATATATATATATATATATGCGTGGGGGCAGCTAGATGGTGCAGTGGGATAAAGCACTGGCCCTGGATTTAGGAGGACCTGAGTTCAAATCCGGCCTCAGATACTTGACACTTACTAGCTGTGTGACCCTGGGCAAGTCACTTAACCTTCATTGCCCCACCAAACCCAACAAATATATATATATATATATATTATATATATATATGCATGTACACACATACTAACTTCCTCATAGAATGTAATTCCCTTGAGAACAGAGACTGTTTATTTTTTTGTCTTAGTATCTGCAATACCTAGAATGTTAACCTGGGAGGTTGCAGTTGTTCAGTCATTCGTGAATGACTCTTCGGGACCCTGTGGACCATAGCATGACAATACTGATCATGGGGTTTTCTTGGCAAAGATATTGGAGTGGTTTGCCATTTCTTTATCTAGTGGACTAAGGTAAACAGAGGTTAAGTGACTTGTTCAGGGTCACACAGTTAGTAAATGTCTGAGGCTGCATTAGATTTCAGGTATTCCTGACTCCAGGTCCAGAGCTCTAACCACTTAGCCATTAAGTTCTCCCCAACCTGGTAGGCAGTAGGTACTTAATAAATGCTTGTTTCTCGATTGATGGATAAGAGGTCTAAATCAGGGAGCTACCCACATCTAGAACCTTCAGCTAGAACAGGCAAAGGGCATAGCAATTCTGGATATTAGAACTAGATATTGTTTCAGGTGTGTACACAGGCGGGGTGACTGCTAAGTGCTTCTCTCTCATTTCCTTTTTCTTTTCCACTGAGCAGCAGCAGTTTGATGGCAGAGCCCAGGACCCTGGTAAGTGCTCCACTTACTTTTACCTTAGCCCCTTCTCCAAATAAAGGGACATACTGTCATGAAATCCATTTTGGAACAAGTGCCATCAGTCCCCACCTTGGCCCTTTAGGAAAAAGAAGATTCCCTGTGCTATGACACCCTGACATTGATGCCTTTTTTGCTTTAAGCTTATTCATACTATTCCTTGTGGTCTGGGCTGAAAGCAATTCAGGAATTACAGGGCCCTCTTAACCACTCTGGCTCTCTAGCCTACCTCCTACCCTTCTCCCCTTTTTTCCCTGACCCATCTCTCTTTCTGTCTCTGTCTCTCTGTTTCTGTCTATTTCTCTCACCCCCCCTCTACTTCCCCCTCACCTTTCTTTCTCTGTCTCTATCCCTGTCTATCCCCACCCCCAAAAAAAACCACACCACATTTAAAATTTCCTTGTATTAGTTCCAAATCCTTTCCCTCCCTTTCCCCTTTTGGCCACCTATTGAGAAGGCAAGGAAAACAAACACCATTACAAATATGTATAGTCATGGAAATTTCTGCATTAGGGGAGAGAGAGAGAAAGAGGGGGGGGAGGGAGAGGGAGAGGGAGAGAGAGAATGTTTCAATCTGCGCTTTCATCCATCAGTTCTCTATCTGGTGGTGGGTGGCATGTTTTCATATTTTATCAGGAGTCATTTGGAATTATAGGGGAGCAGTTATTGCATTGATCAGAGTTTACTCAGATTAAAGTCTTTCACAGTTGATTATCTTTACACTATCTCTGTTACTATGTAGAATGTTCTCCTGTCCCTGTTCACTTCACTTTGCATCAGTTCATATGTCTTCCCAGGTTATTCTGAAATCACCTCCTTCTCATTTCTTACAGCACAGTAGTATCCTATTACATTATATACCATAACTTGTTCAGTCATTCCCCAATTGATGGCCATCCCCTCAGTTTCTAATTCCTTGCCATAACAAAAATAGTTGCTATAAATATTTTTGTACATGTGGGTCCTTTTCCTCTTTCTATGGTCTCTTTGGTATATGGAGCTGGTAGTGGAATTACTGAATCAAAAAGTATATACGGTTTAGTAGCTTTTTGGGGAATAGTTCCAAATTGTCTAGCCTTTCTTGTTAAAAGTCACCTTTTAGGAGGTCAATTTGTAGGTAGATGAGAATGGCTGGTCATATGCTACTTCCCTTATACTCTAAGATCCTGCTTGGACCTTTCGGGTTAAATCATGTAGAGCTCATTGCTTTTCATATCTAGTTACAGGCAGAGATTATCTCTTCAGCAGCAACACAGGAGCACGGCGCTGGCTCTGAGGTCAATCTCAACAGCATGGGCAAAAGCTGTTTTAAGAAATTAGTGGCTGTACTTTTTTGGAAATGGGTGAGATACATAAAAGGGATCTAGTCTGACTCATTTCCCTGAAGGTCTCGCACCCTGCTGACTCCTTACTTCCGCCCAGCCCCTCCCTTCCTCTTCTCCTACCACCTGAGACCCTAACTTCCAGTTTGTGTTTCATTATCAGAATGATCTTACAAAATAAAGGTGTTATTTTAATCTAATGTGAGATTGAATGTCAATAAGATAACTCTTAAAGGAAGAGATTAGCAGCAGGGTCAGATCACCCTGGAATGAACAATAGAAGACATCCCAGTGGCCTGGCAGCCAGTGATTCTCTAAGGATTTTGTTGAGGGCCCCAAAGAGGCCTCAGTCCCTTTCTTACTATTCTTCAGTTTTCCTCCACACTTTTAAAAATTGTTAAAGGGCATGTAAGGGTTATTGGGTACAATAGTTCACGATTTTGTCCCTTTGTTATGACATGCCATCAATTACACTGCTTGACATCCTGAACTTGAGGGAATATCACAGTTCCCTTGGAGGATGCTGTCCCACCTTGGGAGAAGTGGTCCCAAAAGTCATTACCATTTAGTGAAGACATTAGTAGTAGAGGAAGCAGGAAATCTGGGTCTTTTTTCCAGTAGGCTTCAGTTATTACCCTCTCCTTCTCAATAATAATACAAATATCTAGTATTTATATAGTGATTTAAAGTTTTCAAAGTGTTTTATCAATATTATCTCATTTTACCTCACAATAACCCTGAGAGTTATTATCCCCACTTTATAGAAGGGGAAGCTGACCCAAAAGGAAGTTAAGTGACTTGCCTAGGGCCTCACACAGCTAGACAGTGTCTCAGCCTGGACCGAACTCAGTTTTTCTCAACTCCAGGTCCAGCCCTCTATCAGCTGTGCCACGTAGCTACCATAATAGCAGCTATGCTATAACATGCACAATGCTATAATAACTTGCTTTCACTTTACCTTCTAGGAATGTTCTGGAAGGATTAATAAGGGCTTTTTCTTTAAAAAACACACACACTATAAAGTGCTTTGAGCTCCACACTGATTGATGATAAATGAATATAAGCTGTTATTATCATTATTAATGAGCTGAATATGTCTAAATCTTCCCTTTGCAGTCTGCTTCCCATTCTTGGGAAGTCCAAAAGTGATCAATTTCCACCCCTAGTTTTGCCCCTTTCTTTTATTGTACCCCAATCATCAACTAGCTCGTGTGTCAAATTCAACTGAACAAATATTAATTATGTACCTATTGTGTGCTAGGCATTGGACACATGAAGATGAAATACAAAAGTCACTTCCTTCAAGGTCCTTACAGTTGAATGGAAGAGGGGACAGGATATTCACAGATGTGTCTAAAGCAAGGCTGAGAGAGAGAGAGAGAGAGAGAGAGAGAGAGAGAGAGAGAGGAGAGAGAGAGAGAGAGAGAGAGGGAGGGAGGGAGGAGGGGGGAGGGGGGAAGGGAGGGAGGGAGGGGAGAGGAGAGAAAGGAGAAATCCAGATAAAGCTCTCTAGGAAAATTTGAGGATAGAGAATTGCTTTCTGCTGAAACAATCAGGGAAGACTTGGTGGAGGAGTTGCCACCTAAGTTGGGCCTTGAGGGAGAAAGATCTCTACAGGTGGAGACAATAACAAGCAACACATTTCATGCAAGGAAGACTATCTAGATGTGAAAGAAGGCAGGACAAGATCAAGGAATAGTAAGTAGTTCATTTTGGTTTGAGCATAGGGTATGTGAAATAAAGCTGGAAAGTAGGAAGCCTGTCCCAACCTTTCTTAATTCCATTGCCTTCTCACTGTTAACTATTCCCTATTTATCCCGAATATAGCTTGCTTTGTATATATTTATTTGCATGTTGTCTCCTTCCCCCACTAGATTATTCTTTTGACTTTATTTATAGCCCCAGTATTTAGTTCAATACCTTTCAGGCACATAGGAGGCTTGATAAATGTTTATTGAATAACTGATTGAAAGGGTCAGTCAGTCAATAAGCATTTATTAAGCACTTACTTAATGTAGGCATTTAAGTACTTCTGTTCCAGGCTTTGTGTTAAATGCTGGGGATACAAAAAGAAAAAAGAGGAAAAAGAATCTTTGTCCTCAAGAAGCTAGAAAATCTAATGGAGGACCCCACAGTCTAACAAATGCTTATTGACCAAAAGATTGTGTCCAGATTGTAATGGGCCTTAAACGCTAGATTAGATGTTATTTATCCTATGGGCAAGAGAGTCTGAGTTCTAATCAAAATTGGGGAAACCCCCCTATAGGGTAATTGAGAATTTGCTTCATGTCATAGGTACTAAACTGGACCTTTGCAGGGGAAAGGAAAAAAAAATGGGGTTAGTGGCCTTGGAAGTTTTGCCTGGTAGCCTGGTGTCCTGAGGAACTTCCTATCCTGTTTGCATCACCAAAAATAGAAAAGAAAATAAAATTGAGGTGGAGTCCATTTCATTCTAGCTGATTAGTTATATCCAGCATTTCTCCCCTTGGGCATTTAGGTGTGAATGAATGCTTAAAACTCTATTTTTCCTCAATGCAACTCCTTATAACTCTCTGTCATCCTGCATGGACCTGTAGGGAGGTTGTCCCTGATTGATTACCAGCCTAGTTGTTTGTAGGTAGCTTAAAAGTACTACCTGGGGGGCAGCTAGGTGGAGCAGTGGATAGAGCACCAGCCCTGGAATCAGAAGGACCTGATTTCAAATCTGGCCTCAGACACTTAACACTTACTAGCTGTGTGCCTTGGGCAAGTCACTTAACCCTCATTGCCCAACAAAAAACAAACAAACAAAAAGTACTTCCTGGGTTTAGGTCATCATTTATTTGGTGCCTGGGGATCCAGAAAGGATTCTGGTGATATCAAAAAAGGTTTGAAACTCTTTGGATGTACTGATTGGGTGAAGCTAAGCATGTCATAAAGGCTGTGACCTTTGGTGTGTTGGGTAGTCACAGCTGCTTCAACTTCTCAGGATTCCTGAAATCCCTTGGCAATAGCATGGGAAATGCCCAAGGTCATGGTTTAATGTAGAAGCCCAATCCCTGGGCCAAATTCTTTTTTTAAAGCCCTAACAAGCCTCGTTAGTCAACACTACTATAGTTATCACAGTAATAATTGAGCCTAATATGATGTTCAAATTCCCCATGGAATCCCCATTCTCTACTCTCTTTCTGATGACATTTTTCCGTCTTTGCCGTCTGTTCACTGAGGCCATTTGGGCTTTGCTACAGCCCTAATAATAATGACTCTTGGGTCTGAACTTCAGGGAACTAGAGGGCCCAGAGCCATGGAATTTCCTTATTCCTCTGACCTGAGATGGCCCCATTTTATAGTCCCTCAGGCCGTGGAAGATGTTGTCAAGTAAAAAATGCAACTGGCTTCTATGAGGGGGAACATTCATTCTTTTAGGACCTGTATTCGCTACTCCTGACTGATCTCTATGAAGATGAGCCAAACAAAATGTGTCAGAACTGGTCTCCATGGCAGCTGATAAGAATGTTAAGTAGGTTGCTTTACATAGGCTTACACAGGAGGAAAACAACATCAATGCTCCATGGATCTGAAATGTCATTTATGTAGGCCCAGGCAAAGGTGTAGCTCATAAGCCACATATCCTTTCTATGAAGTCCCTTGTTTGTGTCTTTCTATAAATCCTGCACTCCATGTACTGGATGACTTCTAACATTTAGAATGCTTTCTAACACCAGGAGAATACTAGTGGTGGGACTGGGCTATCCATCTGTTATCACTGGCTCTTCCTATATGACTTGACCCATCTGAGTATACATCTTGGGTATCTTCCATTCCTCCTCATGGGCAAGTTATCCTTAATATAATCTTCAGCTTCTTTACATCAACCAGATTTGCCTCTACTGCCCTCTGGGTTACACAAAATTTTGATTCTTTAGAGATTGTGGTCAGAGGCAGGGGAGGCAATAGTAGAAAGCATGCTGCCCTTGAAGCCAGGGAGACCTGGGTTCAAATCTAACAAATAACAGCTGAGGGACTTTGATTCAAAGCCATAGAGCACCAGTGGAAGAATGGTAGCCTTAAAAAGAGTTGGGATTTTTTAAAGCATTTTTAAAAAAAATTCCTTTTTAGGCAGGGAAGCACTGAGCAAGTGCCCAAATGCAATCTAGCTGTATCTCTTCCTCCAGCTGTTTTAGCCCAGCTTACAGTGGGGTCTATCTGCAGCGTTTGGGCTGCCCTTTTCCTACGTTTTGCTACTGATGAAACTGAGACCCTAAAAGACTGGGCGGGATGGGGGTGTGACTAACTGGACCAAGGTCATAGACGTTATAAGTGGCACAGCCAAGATTCAAGCCAGCACCTTTTCAAAAACCCCAACGTATTTTTTCCTCCTAAACCCCACGATCCAGCTGACTGCAGGTATACACAGGTGAGTACCAACAGGTGACTTCCGGCGTGCAGAAGCTAGTCACTGTGGTCAGGGTGTGTGGTCAGCCACTTGGGAGGGTGGTCTACGTCCAGGTTTACACCTGCTTGGGCCACTGGCCTTATTTCCCCATCTACACAGTCCAAAACCTATTTAGACCAGGGGATAGAGGGGTATAACGGCCCTCCAGAGAAGGGGCACCCCCACGCCCACCCCGGCCACCTTGGGGCCCTCTTTCCCCACTAGGGTATGGGGGGGATGGGTGGTGACAACAGGCATTGATGGGGCTACAGAACAGTCCTATCCACCACGTCAAGGATGAAAAGACAACAGAAAACCACCAGGGACTGTATGCCTGCTAGGGCGCCCACAGGGACTACAGCAGGGCCGTAGGGCTTCGGGCACCTCTCTGAGGGCAGGGCAGGGCCCAGCAGGGCCTGCGGCTCCGCAGTCAGGCCCGTGACCTAGCAGCCGTCGCGCGCCCGGCCCGGGAGCTCGCGCAGCCCACGAATTAGGAGCGCGCGGCCCAGGCGCAGAGGCCCGTCATAGTCACGTGCCCTTGGCGTTGCGGACCTGAGTAGGCGTTGGGGATGCTGGAGGATTTGGACTGACGGGCCGCGCGACCTGTCAGCAGGGGGCGCTGACCCCAACCGGTGGGCGAAGCGGCTTGTGATTGGGGAACCAGCCCCGGTGAGGGGCGTATTCCTTGCCGGTATGGTTGCTATGACGCCAGGCCCCCGCCCCCTCGGCTGGCCGCCATCTTGTTGTTGATTCGTACCCAGTCGGGGCCGAGCCGGGAGCGGGTACGGAGCGGCCGCTTAAGGGCCGCCGCTGACGGCGCTCAGCCGCCAGTGTTGTCTGCCTGCCGGCTGGGCGGGCCAGACCCTGGAGGCCCAGGGGGCCCAGCCCCCGGGGGGGGAGCCGCGGCCGTCAGCTGCCAGGGCCCCGCGGGTGAGTCATGGGAAGCAAGCCAGCCCGTAGTGACGGGGAGAGAGCTGGGGGCTCCGGCCGAGCGGAGGGGGCGAGGAAGAGATGTGGCCCTAGAGACCCAAGGGCGTGGGGGAGGGGGCTTTGAGGACCCATGGGGTCACGGAGGAGCTGTGGGGGTCCTGAGGGAGAGAGGCGAGTGGGCTGTCCTGCTTTGCACCCTACGGAGGGGCGAGGGCAGGGGCATCCTGGTTTGGAGCATCCCTGAGGGAGGGGGATGAGTCTGGTGGGGGGAAAGAATAGGATGCGGAAGGGAGGAGGGGAAGAGGAAGGGATGGGAAGAGGGGAGAACGAAAGGAAGGCCGCTGAGGCTTTAAGAGAGAGGCCACAGAGACCTGTGCTCGCTCATTTACAGATGAGGAAACTGAGGCCCAGAGAGAACCCCTAGGGATCATGATGGGAGAGTGGTTGATTAGGGAGAAAGAGCCCTTGGTAGGAAAAAGAGGGATGGAGGGGACTGCGAGGTGGAGATGTTGTTCAGAGGAGCAGCAGTAGGCCAGAGGTAGGGAACGGAGATTATATAACCGTAATACTAATACTGATCATGGTGATGATGATGCTAGCTAACATTTAGATAGTTCTCACTGTGTACCAGCTTTACAGTGATTTCATTTGATTCTAACAGCAATCCTGGGAAGTAGGTGCAATTCTTACCCTCATTTTACAGATGAGGGAGGGGAACTATCCATACACGCATGTGTATAAACACACGTGTGGATTCACACATGTGTGTACATATACACACTTGTGCATGCACATGTGCACATGCATATACACACACACATATAGTGTGTGTGTATATATATATGTGTGTATATGTGTGTGTGTGTGTATATATATGTGTGTGTATATATATATATATATATATATAAATCTTTGGAAGGATATAGAAGGCCCCTCCCTATAGGTAATAAAGACAGGCTCCTGTGCCAATAGGTTTCTTGACTGACCTCTCAGAGCAGAGGGTTGTGTGTCTTTATCTTCACTGTTAGGAAAGTGGATTGCAGACAGATTGGTCCCAGAGCTCTGGGTAGCAGGTTGTTTTCCTCTGGGACTTGCCTCAGTTTGGGTCAGAGAGCTTTTCCCTTATTTCTCTTGGGCAGAAGTAGCCATCTGAATGCTCAGTAATCCAGGGCAGGGTGTGCAATGCATTAGGATGTGCTTGCTCAGTGGGAAGCTGGCTTCCGTGTCTTGCAGCAGTCAGACCGGGCCTGATGCTGTCAAGATCATAATTTTATTCCCAAGTAGAATGGAAAAGAACTTCTTTTCCTCATGTCCCTCCTGGAAAGGTAGTTCCTACTTCTTGAAATGAAAAATGTCTCTTCAGACTTTTGACTTTGTGTTAACCATTTCTTTGTTTTTTTCAGGGTGCCTTGTACTATTTACCCTTCTGCTGCCTCCTTGCATATACTCACCCAAAGACACACACAGTTCAAATACTTCAGAGGTACTTATTTTGTTTCTATGAATAGATAGCCTATCTTAAATATTCATATTGCTCTTAACTGGAGCACTCAGGAACATAGTAGGGCCTTCCTGTTATTGTTTGCTTTGGAGAACATTGATGTGAACAATTAGAATTCCATTGATCTTCCTTTGGAGAAATAAGAGTATTCTGCCAACTGTCTTACTGGTATCTGATGATACATCAAGTTCAGGAAATAGAGCTGAATGTGTAGGTCAAGAAAAACAAAACTTATGTTAGCCTGAGTGCCATTTAACTATGAATCCATGTTCAAACAGTGATTAAGTGGAGTTTGCACAGAAGCCAGGAAAAGGAATATCTATTTATTTGTGAAAGTAATTTAGTAGCCTTCATCTTGATTTGTGAACTTGAGGGTTTAGATATAGGATCCATGGAACAGATCCAACTACAGCTATCTTACTGTAAGAATGAGTTTCTCCTGTACCTTAATCCCCAAATTTTATTGCAGAGAAAGCTATCTTTTTTTCCCTTGGGTCCCTTAAATCAGCCTTTGAGTTAAATGAGCACTTGTTAATGATACAAGTTAAAATGCTTCCTTAGTATCTGTAGGTCTTTGTCATAAGGGAAGAAAAATATTGGAATGGATTTCCTTTATAGTTACTCTGCAAGTGAAGTTTATTTCTAAGATTAAGAGGACTAGCTCACCCCAAATTTTCCCTTTTCCCCTAAATGTTACTTAGAATTTTTACGTTCCAAGTTCATGAAATCTGAAGTATTTACATAATCCCTTTTGATTTCTGGTCAGACTTAGTTGTAGGAAACCAAGGATAGTGAATCTATGCCTTTTTTTTTTTTTTTTGCGGGGCAATGGTCCAGAGTCACACAGCTATTAAGGGTCAAGTGTGTGGGGGGCAGCTAGGTGGCGCAGTGGATAGAGCACTGGCCCTGGATTCAGGCGTACCTGAGTTCAGATCCAGCCTCAGACACTTGACACTTACTAGTGTGTGACCCTGGGCAAGTCACTTAACCCCCATTGCCACGCAAAAAAAAATAAAGGGTCAAGTGTGTGAAGCTGGATTTGAACTCCTGAATCTAGGGTTGGTGCTTTATCCACTGCACGCCGCACCTAGCTGCCCCAAATCTATGCCATTGATTACATCTGTGGCAAAGTCTTTGCACCTCAGGATAGAAAACAGCAAGCCATTTGATCTCTAGGAGATGCTTTTCTGAAATTCTTGGACTTTTAATTTTTTTGGTGGGGCTAGGAATGAGAGGAGGGAGAGTGCCAAAATAAAAGGGAGCTGGTATTTCAGCTATCTTTTCTCTTTTAATGAATGAATGAATGTATGCAACATTTATGAAGTACTTATTATGTGAAAAGCATTGTTCTAAGTGCTGAAGATACCAATGGGAAACAGGAAAGCCCTTGCTTTCAAGGAGCTCTCTTCTAATGAAGGAGACAATGTGAAAACAGCTAGGCACAAAAAAGACGAAGGATAAAGGAGAGTTCATTAACAGAGGGAAGGCACTCATGTTAAGGGAAATTAGGAAAGGTTTCTTGTGGAAGGTGAGGTGAGAAGGGGAGGGATTCCAGGCCTAGAGTAAAATGAAAGTGCACAGAGTAAAGAGATGTTTGATGAATATTGAGGCCAGTGTCACTGTATTACAGAGTATGGGGGCTGGGGGGGGGGGTTGTTGAGGAAGGAAGAGAGAGGTATAAGAAGACTGGAAAAGTAGGAGGATCCAGGTTATGAATGACTTGTAATGCCAAACAGGATTGTATATTTCATTTTGGAGGTGCTAGGGAGCCACTGGAGGTGGGGTAGGGTTGGGGTATAATCTGAACTGGGAAGATCAGTTTAACAGCTGAAGGGAGGAAGGACTGGAAGCTCTGGGGAAAGACTTGAGGCAGGCAGATCCACCAGCAAACTAGTGTAATGGTGTAGGTGTGAGGTGATGAGGGCTTGCACCAGAGTGGTGGCAGGGCCAGAGGAGGGGAGGGGGCATATTGGAGAGATGTCGAAGAAATGTTATCAGTGGGCTTTAGGACACAGGTGGACACAGGACGCGAGAGCGAGGAGTTAAGGATGACAAGTAGGTTGTGAGTCTGGGTGGTTGGTGGTTCCCTCACAGTAATAAGGGAGTTAGGAAGTTGGAGTGGGAGAATGTTGGGTCGGAGGGGGAATAATGAACTCACTTTTGGACATGTTGGATTTAAGATGTCTCTTAACCTTCCAGTTAGGGATGTTTAAGAGGTAGTTGGAGGTGCCAGTCTGGAGATTAGGAGAGAAGTTAGAATCGTGTAAGTAGCTTTGAGAATCATCTGCGTACAGTTGAAAATTTAATGTATGGGAGCTGATCTCTCTGTAAAATAATATAGGAGAGTGGCAGCTAGGTGGCATAGTGGATAGAGCACTGGCCCTGGAGTCAGGAGTACCTGACTTCAAATCCGGCCTCAGACGCTTGACACTTACTAGCTGTATGACCCTGGGCAGGTCACTTAACCCCAATTGCCTCACCAAAAATAAAAAAAAATAATAATAATATAGGAGAGGAGCAGAGGGCTCAGGAAAGAGCCCTGTGGGACCCCTGCCATTAGCAGGCTTGACCTATACAAAGATCCAGCAAAGGAACCTGAAAAGGAGTAGTCAGACAGGTAGGAAGAGAACCAATATAAGGTAGTAACAGGGAAACCTAGAGAGTATCAAGGAGAAGTGAGTGAGTGTCAAAGGCTTGTTAAGAATATGAAAGTCAGCCATTAGTTATTTAGCCCATTACTGTTTCTTTGTAATTTCTCCTAAAGGAGAACACCACCAAAACTGGAGGCACTTTGGCAGTTTTTAAAAGTAGTCATATTTAAGCAAATTTGGTAACTAGATTAAAAAAATTCTTGTTCTGGTTTTCCTGTGTATTTCCTCTTAGGCTGCTCCCTGTTCCTCGTTCAGCACAAGCATAGGAACTGGCTATATTGAAAAGTGTAATATGTAGTTTGGTTTTTTTTGCAGGGCAATGAGGGTTAAGTGACTTGCCCAGGGTCACACAACTAGTTAAGTGTCAAGTGTCTAAGGCCGGATTTGAACTCAGGGAGTCCTGAATCCAGGGCCGGTGCTTTATCCACTGTGCCACCTAGCTGCCCCAATATGTAGCTTTTACTATATACATCAGGGACACTTGGGTAATTGATTTGATAGAGAACTGTTTTGGCTCAAAAACTTGTTAGCCAGCTAGACTGTAAAGACTGTATTAATGTAAGGAAAGATATTAACTAAATTGGAAAGAGATTCTATAGCCCACCTCTTAATACCATTTATGTATTTATAGGTGCAGTAAAAGTTGGATTTTCCAACAATTAGAAATCTCCCTTAGCCAATACTTCCAAGCTTTGCCAGTATAATAATGATGTCTGCTCATGGTGACGACCTATAGAAAAGCAGCGTGGTAGTGGAAAGAACACAGAATTTGGATCTGGGTTTAAATCCTGGCTCTATTTACTCATTACCTTTGTGATTTAGGGCAAGTAATTTATTCTCTCTGGGCCTCATTTTCCTCATTTGTACTAGATAATAATCTCTACTAAACTGTATGACCTTAGGGGTTTCAAGATCCTAAAATGCCTTTTGTTCATTCGTTTCTGTCCTGTCTGACTTTATGTGACTCCATACTGGAGTGGTGTGCCATTTTGTTCTTCAGCTCATTTTTGTAGATGAGGAACTGATTTGTCCAGAGTCACACAGCTGGTGTGTGTCTGGGACCAGAGTTGAATTCAGTCTTTCTGACTCTAGGGCCTGCATTCTACCTGCACCACCTAACTGCCCCAGAATGCCTTTAGAATTCTCAAAAAACAGATCTGTTTGATTTTACTGTTAAATGTATTTTTGGTCCCCAAATTTATTAAAAATAACCCGAATATTCCATTTGCCCAATTATGCCATCCAGTGGTATATTTATTATCTTAAGAGAGGTGATGTACCATAATGGATAAAGAGCCAGTCTTGAAGGCAAGAAGTTCTGGGTTCAAGTGTCATCTCAGAATTTACTGGCCCTGTTGTGTAAATCTGAGCTCATAGGCAATTCTAACCTGTGTTGGTGTAGAGCTGGTTTCCTTACCTGAAGTTTATTATCTGCTCTTCTTATATTAGCATAGCACTTGAGCTTTTCAAAGTACTTTTGCATACACCCTTATTTTAGTTTCCAAAAACCTGTGAAGTAAAAGCAGGGCAATTATTTTAAAAATTATATACTGAACCATTAACAGTAACAAATTAACGTGTGAACTGTAGAGTAAAATCACACATAAATCCTTAGTATTTAACAAAATAGAAAGAATCAAATGAATTAAATGAAAAATATTTATGTCCTTGTCAATTTAGTATAAAAATTGACTATTTTGGCAATATTTTCATAGCTATACATATGTGTTAATATTTTTATTATTTTTCAGTTGGTTTCATTTTATATTACTTAGGCATTTACTTATTTCCTTGTTTGTTTCATATTTGTTTATTTTTAATAGTACCATAATATCCTATTACATTAATACAATGTAATGAGTATTTTATTCAGCTGTTTTCTAGTCATTAGATATATAGGTTGTTTACAAATAAAACATTATTTTAGAATAAAATTCTACTTGTAGAATCACTGAGGTAAAAGGAATGATTAGTTTGTAACTGTTTACCATTGCCATTTTTTCTCTAAGATACTTGTACCACACTACAGTTTTAGCAGCAATGTATTAGAGTGCCTGTTTCCCTGTAATAAAGCAGGTATTTTTATATCATTTTGATGAAAAGCAAATCAAGGCCTAAGATGGAAGTTAAGTGACTTATGTAAGGTCACATTGTTAGTGGTAAAGCTGAAACTAGAATGCAAAGCTCCTTATTCCCCCTTCCATGCTCTTTCCAGTAATGATAACAACTGACACTACTATGCACATAGCACAGTACTTTGCAAATAATAGGCACTTAATAATTGCTTCTTGACTTGAAATATAGTGCTTTAAATTTCAGTGTTTCACCTACCTCATCTCATTTGGTGCTCACAGCAACTCTGAGAGGTAGGTACTTACAGGTATTATTAGCTCTGTTTTACAGGAAGCCAAGGCAGAGAGAGGTAGTCTCACTACTAGTAAGAGTGGGAGGTGACATTTGAACCCAGGCCTTACTCAGACCTAGCCAGCATTCTGTCCATTCTTCTAAGCTCCCGTAGATGCCTATAAAAGTGAACTTCCCTTATTTTATATTTTTTAGTACATATGTTACCAGGCTGTAGAACTGTGCTGTCTTGGTCATATGCTGTCTCATTCTTTCATCCCTCACATCCTAAGTTTGAAGTAGTTTTTCCTTCCTCTGATTTTGTTCCTCTTTCACTTGTATTATGGCTTTGTGTGTGCATAAAGATTTATTAAAGGTTTTTTCTGTCCCAGGCACTGTGTTCAGTTGGGGGCACAAATGAAAGTAACTAAGACACTTGTTGTCTCAAGGAGCTTACATTCTAATGGGAGAAGGCAACACATCATGGGTTAGTTGGAAGAAGGAGAAAGGATTAGATATATCCAAGAAGTTTTGTGGAGTGCTTTACTAAGCTAGATAAGGCCAAAGCAGGCCTGTCAAAACCTATGGTGGTTGCAGGGCTGGAGATCAATTTTCTTTTCTTTATTTTGTAGGATCAATACTATTTTGTTTTTTAGCTATTATTATTATTTTAAAATAATAAACATTTTTATTTATGGTTTCGTGTTCCAATTTTTTCCTTTCCCTCCCTCCCTGAGGTGGCAAACAATTAGATATGTGTTATACATGTATGATTATGCAAAACATTACCATATTTGTCATTTTGTACAAGGAAACTTGATTAAAAGAGAAAAAAATGAAAGAGTGAAAAATAGCATGCTTCAGTCTGTCCCATCAATATCAGTTCTTTCTTTGGAGGTGGATGGTATGTTTCATCAGTGGTCCTTTGGGATTGTCTTGGATGATTGTATTGTTGAGAATAGTCAAATCATTCACAGTTCTACATCAAACAATATTACTGTCTCTGTGTACAATGTTCTCTTGGTTCTGCTCACTTCATAATACATCATTTCATACATGTCTTTCCAGGTTTTGGAGACCAATTTTCTAGTGCAGAAGAAGATAATTCCAGTGATTTAATTACTCTACTGAGCTCTGTAAAGTTGAGGTCAGTTTTACTTATTCTTGTGACATCTCTTCTTACTCCACATGTAAACAGGGTGCTGCATACAGTAGGTGCTCATTAAATGAGTGTATTAGTAAATTAATTTGGTTCTTAAATTCCACTATATAACAGGCATTGTTTTTCTATCAGTCTTGATGGGAAAATGTGCTTAGAAAAAAGTGGTCACAGTAAGTATGTTTGAGAGCATTTTATACCTAAAACCATTAATTAGAGAAGAATAGAGTCACCTTATTCATTGCATAAGCATACATTAATTACAGAACAAATTACAACTGGATAGGAGCAAAGCCTTTAAAGTTCTTTTTGAGAAATAGCATTCTGTTTTTTTGCAATTATTTTTGGGGGTAATGGCTTTATTATTTGAAGTATTTTTCATAGTCCTTTGATTCTAAACAGTATTACAAATTTAGTAGCATGTGGTGTTAGGGGTGGTCAGCCTTTTGTTCAGAGAATCAATCTCCTTTTTGAAAAAATAGTAAAGGTTAACATAAGACTTACCCACTGAGCCCAGTTGGCCAACTCTTGTGTGTCTTTTGGTCTTACACTGTTTCTTTCATATTTTGAATAAGAATTATTTATTGCTCATCATCTGGAGATGATCAGCTGCTCAAAATAAAAAGTTTTGAGCTACTTTGGAAACATACTTTTAAAATAAATTTTTTAGGATTCTTAGTGAATTCTATGATATTAGACAGTTTTAGAACCAAGTCAGCTTCTCTGAGTCTCAGGAGGCTGAATCTTTAAATTAAGGGGTTGGACTACACTAGATAATCCATAAGGACCTCTCTAACCTGGACCTTCTAGGGTTCTGTCGATGTCTGATAGAAGACAAGGGGCTTAGCTTGACCTTCAAGTGCCTTTACCTCCCTACCTCATGATCCGTAGAGCCTGCTCTTCTTCAGCACAAATTCTCAGCTGCAGTCAGACATGGTATTTGTCCCCAGGATGGTGAAGACAGCACTAGGGTGGTGACACCATACTTGAAGAGGAGCAGACAGTTTCAGTGAATATTAAGGAGAGGTATACTTGACAGGACTTAATTACTGATTAGATTTGGGCAGTGAGGGCGAAGGAAGAATTAAGGATGACTCCTGACTTTTCTTGATCCTGAGTAACTGAGAATATAGTGGTACTGCCAACAGAAATAGAGCAGTTGATATGGATAGGATGATTGTGGACATGATGAATTTAAAGTGTAGGCTCTTCATCCAGATGGAGACATTCAGCAGGTAATTGGAGATGCCACACGATATAGTTCAGGAGAATCATTGAGGCTGAAGATAGATTTGGTAGTCGTCTCCACAGAGGTCGTAATTAAACCATAGGAATGTATGAGATTGACAAAGGAGAAGGCTCCCAAAGATACCCTTCTGGGGAAGCCTTATTACATGGAAGTTAGGAGAATATCAGTGAACCAGTAAGGAAGATAAAAGGAGTGAACAAGAGGTTCAACTAAAATGAACTGGATGTATATGTTATATCAAATGATTTTGAGAGTTGAAAGGAAAATTTCAGCAGCCATCTGTCTAGTTCAAAACATACATGAAATGAATTCCTGCTTACCCCTGAAGTGATTGTCTAACTTCTACATGAAGACCTCCAAGGAAACTAAGTCATCAAAATCTACATTGTTGGTGAAGCTATGAACTAGAATGGCTCAATCATTCTAGAAAACAATTTCGAATAGTTGGATTAAAGGAATGTCAAAATGAACTGTCACTAAACACTAGGCTTGGAGTCAGTAAGACTCATCTTCTTGAGTTTCAAATACGGGCTCAGACACAGACTGTGTGACCCTGGACAAGTCACTTAACCTGTTTACCTCAGTTCCTCATCTGTAAAGTGAGCTGAAGAAGGAAATGGTCAACCAGTCTGGTATCTCTGCCAAGGAAAACCCAAAATGGGGTCATGAAGAGACATATACCACTGTTAGGGAATGGGTCTTATTTTTCTAAATTTGACTCAGTTCTCTATATAGTTGAAAAATGAGGTCTTTATTAGAGAGAAATTTGCTGTAAAAATTCTCTCCCCCTCCTCCCCCCATCCCCCATTTTTTCCTAATTTTGACTGCATTAGTTTTGTTTTTAGAAAAGCTTTTTAATTTCATGTAATCAAAATTAGGGGCAAGTATGATGCACAGTGGATAGAGCATAGGGCCTGGAGTCAGGAAACTGCACAGGGTCACGCAGCAATTTGGGGTCTGAGACATGACTCAAACCCAGATTTTCCCGAATTCAAGTCTAGCCCTCTACCCACCATGCACTGCCTATTTTTACCATCAGGCAACAACCCGAGTCTCATCAAATGCCCTGCTCACACAGATGTACCCCTCATTTTTCAAACCTTTCCAAGGAGCTGATACTGATAATTACTGCCCTATAGCTCTATTTGGAAAATGAATAGTGGGTTCCGTAAGCCAAAGCTCCCTTTCCTGATTACTGCTCCTTTTTACACGTCAGCCCCATCACTTGGGTGTTCTTCCATTCATTTCCATTCAATTATTCATTCATTCTTCCCTACCTTTCCATTGTACTCTCTGGCACAAAATATTGGGCTTATGTCCCACCCCTGGAAATTACTCTGTATATATTCAGTATTCATTTGTATGTGTACAGGTTGTTTCCCTCGACAGATTACAACCTCCTTGAGAGCAGTCAGGAACACCTGAATTTAAATCCTGCCTCAGATACTCCTAGCTGTGTGTCCCAGAGCAAATCACTTAACCTCTGATTGCCTGACAAAATGGAAAACCACTCCAGCCAGTATCTTTGTCAAGAAAACCCCAGTTGGGGTCACAAAGAGTTAGACAGAACTGAAATGACTCAACAGCAGAATCAGAATGATCCATTTTACTTCCCATGATCCTCTCTATCTCTTTTGGTCATGAACTCCTCTCTTATCCATAGATCTGACAAGTACATTTTTTCATGCTCCTCTAATTTACTTATGATATCACTTTTTTGTTTCCTCATTTGCAAAATGAAGCACTTAGTCAAGAGCAGGACTTCTTAAACTTTTTCCACTTCTAAGCCCTTTTCTCCTAAGACATTCTTACGTGACCCCTGGTATATAGGTATATAAAATAGGTATACATAACCTTTGACTGTTGCCAAATTTTTTGTGACCCCCCCCCCACCTTCAGTTATGCGACCCCATATGAGCTTGTGACCCACAGTTTAAGAAGCTTTGGTCTAGATAACCTCTGAGGACCCTTCCAACTCTAGATCTATGATAAGAGGATTCTATAGAGATCAGTTGAGACAGGTTATAGAGTGGTGAAGCATGTTTATGATGGTCATTTCTGGCCCAGCCTCACTTCAGCGTTGCATCAGCCCAGGAACAGATACCCTTTAAACAACTGTCACCTTTGCTCCTGAACTGTTAGTTGGTGTGGAATGACAGCTATTTAGTAATAAGATAAATCTATAAAATAATTGAGGTAGTATCATTTTAATTAATATTGATACAGGTCATTCATGCTCAGTGAATATTCAAATGAGTATCATTCACCCATGAATGATGAATACATATCCCTAATTATTTGGCTTTATATAAGTCTTGAGTATGTCTTGGTAGTTTGACTCATAGATACTTTATTCTTTTTTTTTTCTTTTTTTAATGTATAAGGTAGATACTTTATTCTTTATATCATTTCTTCCTGGTTGTTAGTGGTGTCTAGAAGTGATCATTTTTTTTGTGGACTTGGATTCTACTGCTCTATTGAAGCCATTAATCATCTTGATATCTTTACTGATTCCTTGGAGTTTTCTAAGTAAGTAATTTCATCAGCAAATAGGGATAAGTTCTATTTCCTCTTTGCCAAATTTGAAGTTGTTCTAACATGGCAGAATTTGCAGGAGACTAAATTTTAGTGGTATATTCTTTGAACACCAAGGGTCACTTCCATGCCATGATAAAAACCTTGGAATACGACACTGTGAAAGCCCATTGACCACTAAGAAGTCCTAAACTATACATAAGGTCTGGTTATGGTCACGTGTCTCCTCAATTTCGGGGAATTATAGTTTATGTTTCTTCTGGCTCTGAGGCCTGTGGTTTTGTGGTGAACCTTTCTAGAAAATGGACAAAATTTCTAAGACCAATTTAGCTTTGAAACAAAGAAGGTATTGTCATCTATAAACTTAAAGAATTGTAAGATGTATCTGTCTGACAAACTGTGACAATGCTGACATATACTCGAAGATTTTGCATAAGTGGCCTAGTACATTACTATAGAGAGGAGGAGACGTTTGTTGGACAGGCTATTAACTTCTTGATTTTATAGATGGCATCAAATGGACATAAGATTAGAATTGATTTTACAGTTATGCTGAGTAATACTGACCATTTCATTTTCATATGCATTTTATTTCATGGCAGAATTCCTGATTTTATCCAAAACTGACCAAAGAGTGGACTTTAAATACAAATTAGTTTAAGCTTTACCTAGGTAAAGGATAGTCGTTATCTTTGTTTTCTTTTGTGCATTTTAGGCTAAACAGCCAAAGAGATTCCATGACACAAAAAGATTTAAGAAGCCCCGGGCTAGAGAAAATAACTACTGATCTGAGTTAGATTTAAAGCCAGCTAGAAGCTTATCTTGATTTCCTTGTGTTTTCTAGTTGAACTCTCTGTTCCTACATCTCTAAGAGTTGGAGAGACAACTTAGCTTATGTTTGTGATGGTGTTCCATTGTTAGCATAGCTTAGCCTTAGTTTTTGAAACTCTATTTCTTTCTGGACTTAGTTATTTGATAGAACAAGTTGTAAGCTCCACCACATATTCTCTTAGTGACAATTTTTGATATAGTTTTAATTACATTCCATAATTCACGTAACCAGTGTATTTAGGTTTTTGTGGTTTCTCCTCTATATTTTGCCTAAAGAACATTTTCTTTGATTACACCTTGAGAAATCTTTCTCATTGGTTTCTCTTGACCATGAATGATGATGCTGAATATCATAACTTTTCAGTGTATCAAGTTAACTGTTTTTAAAGATTACTTTCATTTTGTGATGAGTAACTTTTTAAATACCATCCTATCCCATAAATGTGTAGGGTGTAATGTTAGGTTATACGGCATAATTTTTTCTGCAGTCAGAATCTTTGGGGTGGGGGAGGCAGTGAGGGTTAAGTGACTTGCCCAGGGTCACACAGCTAGTAAGTGTCAAGTATCTGAGGCCGGATTTGAACTCAGGTCCTCCTGAATCCAGGGCCGGTGCTTTATCCACTGTGCCACCTAGCTGCCCCTTCTTTTTCTTTTTTAACAGCAAAAAAGACACTTTTGAAATTATCTAACCCAAACCTTTCCTTTTACCCATGAGGAACCTGAGGCTTAGAGAAGGGGCTATTTGTCCAGTGTCAAGCAGTAAGTTGGTGGCAGAGTTAGGATTAGAATTCTGGTCTTCTCCTTTAGTGCTTGTTTTTAGCCATACTGTGCTGCTTTCCTCCTGGGCCAGCCTCATCTTGCCCTTCAGTGTACTTTTTACTTAATCATTGGGTGTAAAGAATATACCTCCTGGCCTTGGGAAATTTTGAAGACTCATCAGTTTTAATAAACTCTACACCTCTGGCAGTTTTAATTGGCTTTTTGAATCAAAAGTGTGTTGAAAAGCTACAAAATAAGTTTTACCACAAGGGAGGAAAAGAAGGAAATAGAACCATTTATAATTTTGTGGGTTACACTTGAATTCAGGCCGCCCTGCTCCAGTAAGTGCCCGAGGTAACGCTCTAAGCCTGGAAGTTTCAAAAAATATACTGATCTGTTCCTCGCTGGGAACTTCCCTATCCCCATGAAATTACATGTTATTATCAGATAAATGATAAGCATGACTTTTCTGCTTAGTCCCTTATCAGAAGCGAGAGTTCTAGGCTCAGCTCTGAATTAGTCACTTCCATAGGGAGTAAATTAACCCACCCTCACATCCTGCAGAGAAGGAAACTGCCAGAGAGGGGAAGAATCTTACCCTTTATTAAGTTAGAACAGTTCTACCAATGGAAATTTGGAACTCTGTGGGGACAGAATATAATTTCCAGTTAATGTTTTAAGTATAGTGCCAAGTTTGTGCTTTAGCCTGAAGCTACATTGGTGGCGTTGGGTCAATCAATGTAGCCACTATTTTAAAAATAACTCAACAATTTGAAAAAATTACTTGGATCAGACATGTAATTTCTTTTCTTTTAAAAAATTTTTTGGTGAGGCAATTGGCATTAAATGACTTGCCCAGGGTCACACAGTTAGTAAGTGCCAAGTGTCTGAGGCCGCATTTGAACTCAGGTCCTCTTGAATCCAGGACCAGTGCTTTATCCTCTGAGCCACCTAGCTGCCCCAGTAGTTTTTTATTTTATCTATTTATTTATTTGTTTGTTTATTTATTTATTTATTTTTGAGACAGAATTTCACGAGTACTGGGAAGTTCCCAGTGAGGAACTCCCTGTACCAGCTCGAACTCCCTGTACCAGCTCAGATGAGAGCATCATGCAGTCTTGCAGTCTTTATAGAGTTACCTCAGGAACTGAATAGTGACAGGACTTCAGGGTAACTTGTACAACTTGTAGGTGGCAGCTCAGGTCTTCCCTGACCAGCTTGCTATTTATTGTTTGCTCCTCATGGCCTTGCTTGTTTTCAGAATTTGACATTTTCTGACTTGCTTCTTTTTTAGAAGCAGTTTTTGCTATCATTTAACAATCTTTGTGCTCTGAATGTTTCTCATTGACTGAAACTTTTGTTGTAGCAGGTTTCCATTTCATAAACTTTCACTGACCAAATTTTTTTCTTTCTCTGCTCATGTTGGAAAGGCTTATCTGAATAGACTTATTTGTTCTGTTTCAGATTGTACATGGAGTAATTGATAATTTTTTTCCCTGTGAGCTTGACTTTGTCTTATAAATTTTAAATTTTGTCCTTGAGGGCATGTGATGATAGTTATGATTGATTTGGAAAATATGTAGCTACTGTTTGGGCAGGAACAGTAGCAAATTAGTGGAAAACATCAGGCAAACAATTATTAATAAGGATTTCTGGCCAAAGTAAAGAAGTTTCTATGGTTAAAGGGCCAAACAGTCAGGCTTTAGGAGATCAGATATCACAATGCATGAACACAAGTCACTTCCTTATCTGTAAAATGGGAATAATGCTATTTTCAAATACCTAACTCACAGAGTTATTGACTAAACGAGAATGTTTTTAAAATACTTTATAACCCTGGGCAAGTCACTTAACCCCAACTGCCTCACCAAAAAAACTAATAATAATAAAATAAAATATTTTGTAAACCATAAGGTACTTGGGAATTTTCTAATAAATCTTACATAAAAATCCATTCAGCTACTGAGACCTTCCTATTTTAACATAAAGAGGACCAGTAGAGTTGGGCCATCCGTCTTTGTATTTCGTTCTTGCTACATGAAATGTACGCTCTTCAGTTATACACATGCTCTTTGTTGTTCCTTACGTTATTTATTCGACACAAGAAATCAGTGGCAGTAGCAATTGCTAACAACCTTGGGATGCCATGTTATTATATTTGATCTTGTTGGATATAAGCAGACTGCATCCTTATAATAGAAGGAAACCAAGTCGGTATGGGAAGGTGGGAGAACTAAAAGAGAGCTGTGTCATTGCAGTCAGAGGAGGGGAGAGTATCTGGGGGGAGGTGTGGTCATAATGTCAGGAACTGCAGGGAAATATAGGATGAGAACTGAGGAAAGACACTTTGGAGAATGCAGGGACAGGATTTTGTCCAGTATTGTCACTGTGTCAAATCGTTTTGCTGAATTGTTTTTCTTTGTCCAGATTTTCATTAGTAACTACTGTCACCTATTTAATAGACCCTTCCCCTCTCTTATGGTTTCCTCCTCTGTAGAATGTGAAGGTGGAATCAGTTTAATCCCCAGGGAAGTAACTTGCCAACAACTCATAGTGATTCAGAGCTGAGAACCAAGCAGAAAAGTCATGCTTATCATGGGAGGATAGTTAAAATAACTGACATCAGTTAAGATGTATTTTTAAAGATCAGTGGATTTAGCACTTGAGATAGTTCATAACTTTGGAAAGGTTAGAAGCCAGATTGAAAAATGAATGGGAAGTGAGAAAATGGAAATCATGTGAGTGTAGGTGACCCTTTTTGTTGGCTGTGAACAGGAGAAGGGCATGTTTGTTTTCAGCAGAGGAGTCCATTGACTAAGAAGAAATTGCAGATGAGAAGGGGGTATGGGATGATCAATGAGGTGAGTGAGCTTTCAGAGGACATAGGGAGAGGATGGCATAGAAACACAAATTGAAGGATTGAATTTGCTAAAGAGGAGGGTCACTTCCTGGATACAGAAGCAGAACTGGAGTGAACAGAGGATTATGTAGCATGGTTTTGATGTGAGTAATAAGGGAGAAGAGGAAGATTCCCACATGAGCCATGTCCAAAACAGTATGTCATAATCTGCATTTTCTGATAGGCACAACGTGCACTAGCTGATCTTTGCTAGTTTATGCCATTAAGGGCATTATGAACAGGAGAAAAAGCTATTTGTATAAAAAAATTAATTCAGTGGCAAAACAAATTGGTAACAAATCATGGGCACAGTGATTGGGAAATGTTTGAATAAGTTAGGGTATATGAATAAAATGGTATGATATTGTGCCACGTGAACATTTAAGTGAAGAGATGCTTTTCTATGAAGAAAGCTGTACTAAAGCAATAGTAATACCCTTGTATTCCTATAATACACATTGTTGGTGAGTTTTATTTGGGACCCAAGTTTTGCATTTGTAAAGTAGAATAATGTAAAAGAGAGTAATGCCTACTGTCATTTGACTTTTCAGTTATTAGAAAGAGATTATAAGGGGCAGCTAGGTGGCTCAGTGTTGTCTGAGTCCTTGTAACTTGTAAAGCTAAAGTGGCTATTCAAGATTTAGTGTAATATTTTTCAAATTAATTTTTGTGCCAACTGTAGTTATTTCTTAAGTATGTTAACTACCTGAAATTTACTTTATGCCTTAAATGTGCTAGCTACCTGGAATTTGTTTTGTACTTTAGCACCAGCAGCATTATTCTTATATGTCGAGTTATCAGACCTCATATTTATTAGTTGGTAGAAACCCTAATATTTCAAGGCAGTTTTGTGGTTTAATGGACAGAACTTGCATTGGGAATTAGAGACTTAGAACTGTGTTTCCATGGGTAAGTTGCATACTTTGGTCTTAGTACTGTATTCCCTTTTGTAGAAATAGGAATAGAGAACAGAATAGTGTCACAGAAATTGTATTGTTCATTATTTTGAAAGTGAAACTTGTTCTATCCACAGGTCAGTTCGTGCATATTGTCTACTGTAAAACTGCACCGTAATGCATCATCTTAGGAAGATAATGACTCTAGCAGTATACTACATTGTCAGAAACTTCCTTGTTAGATATAGAAATTATCCAGATAGGGAGGAGATAGGGATTTTAAATCTGTGCTCCTGGTGAACCAAGTAGTAGCTGTTACCCAGTAATACTCCCACAGGAACAGACTCTGAAAATCTAGATAGTGGGACCCTTTTCCTATCTGGGCCAAGGCCCTAACAAGCCTGCTTGGTGAGAAAGCTGGTACTATTGCCTTCTCAGCCACTACTGCCACAGCAGTTTTTGAGGAAACCAGAATTTACCTTTAACCCTCTGCCTTTTCTTGGTCAATTTTAAGGGAGGAACTTTTTGTCAGTGAGGCTTGCTTGATGTGAAAACATCCTACTTCCAGGACAGAAGCCAAATGGAGTTTGGAAAACCCCAGTATGTTGGCCTTATAGGTAAGAAGAAACATTGGCATGGATATTTGTATGGGTGTGTACCTATCCACAGATCACAAAGCCTATTAATAATGCCCATCTTGAGCTTGGCACTTAACTCTGTAGGTTCTTTCTCTGCTTCTGTACAAGCAATGGAAATTTGACTAAATAAGAAATCAGTATTTTATGAAAAATACCTTTAAAGTCAAACATTTATATTTTTCTTGAAGTCACTTTGTTCAGGTTTTTTAAAATCACTTTTTAAAATATCAGTAAAAGCTTTATAAAAAACCCCTTTAAAATATAGATATCTGTTTTTGTCTATATTTGCTTTCCTCTCCTGTTTCTTTTTAATCTGACTACATTTCCTCGATGACAATGTGTTCGTGGGCTAGAAATAGGACTTGGTGATACTTCTATGTTCGGGGAACCAATTTTTGGAGCTGTCTTTTATGTCCTTTCATAGGAACCCCTTTAATAGTTATAGAATCATATGTGGCTTGAGGGCATTTAGGTGGCGCAGTAGATAAAGCACTGGCCCTGAATTCAGGAGGACCTGAGTTCAAATCTGGCCTCAGACACTTGACACTTAGTAGCTGTGTGACCCTGGGCGAGTCACTTAACCCTCATGGCGCCCCCCCCCCAAAAAAAAAGAATCATATATGGCTCTTGGTGAGGGAGGGTGGCTTAAGAATATGTAGTCTACACTCATCCTGTAATAACATTAGTCAGAAAATGGATTCCTTTTGATTGTGAGTTCCTTTTCCTCACTTCTTTGATATAGATGTGTGTGTGTATACTATTTTGTTATTTTCTACCATTATAGCACAGCTTAAATAGGTGTAAAAGTGCCTACTGCTTTTCATAGGATATATAATCTACCCTTTAATTATCTTGTGATTCCCCTAAATATCAATCCTGATAAGCCTATTTAATTTTATTCCTATATCCAGTGCTATAGCTTCCCAATTTGGCTTATATTAGAAGCATCAAACTTGTGGCCACAAATATTTAACAACAACAAAAAAAATAAAAACAATAAAACATGGATAATGTTAATTTTTGGTTATCTAAGTCAATCTGTAGCTTATGGGGATTCATTTCTGTAAGTTTACAGTAGGGAGGCTATAATTTGAAAGTACAGAAAAAATCCAGCTTTCTCAAGACAAAACAAACATAGTCTCCTAGCCAGGTGGGAAATAATCTCTTGGACACCAAGTCAACAAAAAAAAGCATTTTATTAAGTTCCTACTGTATGCCATGCACCGTGCAGAGTGCTAGGGATACATCAGATGACAAAAACAGTCCCAGCTCTCAAGAAACTCAAAATCTAATGGGAGAGACAATGTGCAAACAGCTCTGAATAAGCAAGATATAAAAAGGATAAATTGGAGCTAATCCCAGAGTGAAAGCCTCAGCATCAAGGGGGACTGGGAAAGGCTTCTTTCAGGAGGGGGGATTTGAGTTGAGACTTAGAGATCCAGGAAAGCTAGGAAGCAGAGATGAGTAAAGAGAGTGCTAGGCATGGGCACAGCCAGTCAAATTGCCCAGAGTTGGAAGATGGAACAATTAGTCCAGGAACGCTGGATTTCAGAATGTGGAGGGAGTGGGAGTTAAAATATGAGAGGACTGGAAAGGTAGGAAAGGACCAGCTTAAGAAGGGCTCTAAGAGCAGTTTGGAATGATGCCCAAAGGGCTATAAAACTTGTGCATGCCCTCTGACCCAGCAATACCACTATTGGGGTTTTTTCCCAAAGAGATCATAAAAAAGGGAAAAGGACCCACATGTACAAAAATATTTATAGCTGCTCTTTTTGTGGTGGCAAGGAATTGGAAGTTGAGGGGTTGCCCATCAATTGGGGAATGGCTGAACAAGTTGTGGTATATGAATGTAATGGAATACTATTGTGCTGTAAGAAACAATGAGCAGGAGTTCAGAGAAACCTGGAAGGACTTACATGAACTGATGCAGAGTGAGATGAGCAGAACCAGGAGAACATTGTACACAGTATCAACAACATTGTGTGCTGATCAACTATGATAGACTTGACTCTTCTCAGCAATACAGTGGTCTAAGATAGTTCCAAAGGACTAATGGTGGAAAATGCTCTTCAAATCCAGAAAAAAAGAATTGTGGAATCTAGATGCAGATTGAACCGTACTATTTATACTTTTTTTGTTTTTCTCTTTTGAGGTTTTTCCCTTTTGTTCTGATTCTTCTTTCACAGCATGACTAATGCAGAAATATGTTTAATGTGATCGTACATATATAACCTATATCAGATTGCTTGCTGTCTTGGGGAGGGAGAAAAATTTGGAACTAGAAATTTTATAAAAACAAATGTTGAAAACTCTCTACATGTAACTAGAAAATAAAATGCTTTTATGATTTTTTTTTAAAAAGGACTGTGAGAGGCAAACAAAAAGATTTATATTTGATTCTGAAGGTAATAAGAAGCCGTTGGAATTTGTAGAAGGGTGAAAAGGTCATATTTTTACTTAAGGAAGATCAGTTTTACAGCTGACTAGAGGATGAACTGAGCTCAGAAGAGGCAGAAAGATGAACCGGCAGGCTCTTGTAGTGTTCTCGGCATTTAGGTGATGTGGACCTGCATCACAGTGATTGCAGTATCAGAGGGAAGAAGGAGATATGTGAGAGATGTTACAAAGGTACAATCAGTAGGACTTGGCAACAGATCAGATATGGGAGGTGAGAATGAGGGGTTAGGATGACTACTAGTTTGGGAGACTGGGAAGATGCTGCTTCCCTCAACATAAATAGAAAACTTATAATGTGGGGTGAGGGGTACTTGTGGGGGAAATAAGTTCAGTCTTGAACATGTTGAGTTTAAGATGTCTACAAGACATCCGATTGGAGATGTCCAGTAGGTAGTTGGAGAAGCCACACTGGAAGTCAAGAGAGAGGTTAAGTTTGGATAGATCTGTGAATTAGCTGCATCTAAAGATGATAACTGAAACCTCAGGAGCTAATGAGATCACCAAGTGTATTAGTATAGGGGGAGAAGAGGAAGCCCAGGACAGAGCCTCGGAGGCATCCATGGTTACCAGGAGCAGCCTGGATGGAAGTCCAGCAAAGAAGGGAGGTCAATGAGGAGGAGGAGAACTAAGAGAGAAGAGTGTCAAGAAAAACCTTGGGAGAACAGACTGTCAAGGAGAAGAGGGTGATTGCTGGTATCAAGGAGAATGAGCATTAAGAAAGGGCCATTAGGCTCTTGCTTCAGCTGCTGCCATTGCCATTACCATCATCACCATGATCCACTTTTTGCTAGGTTTTACACTCAGGAATGTGGTGGGTCTGTGTCTGCCTCTGAACTTGGTCAGAAAGCTTGAAGAGATTAAAAAAATGTAGATGCGAAAAAGATATCTCCTAGCTCTAAATGCCAACATGTAGTAATTTTGTCTGGATGCTTTCCTTTTCAAAACAAAAGCTCCTATTCTCTCCTCAAGGACTGGATGACTTTCTTCACCCTGAGCTGCCTTTGAGCTAAAATACATTCAGAACAACAAAACTGTCCTTTATTACTCTCTCCCCCCCCCCCCCCCCGACTCTTCTGACCCTTATAGTTTTTTTGTGTTGTTTTTTTTTTTGGTGGGGCATTGAGGGTTAAGTGACTTGCCCAGGGTCACACAGCTAGTAAGTGTCAAGTGTCTGAGATCTGACTTGAACTCAGGTCCTCCTGAATCCAGGGCTGGTGCTGTATGCACTGCACCACGACCCTTATACTTTCGTGGATTTTGATATTTGAATCGTGGTGCTTGACTAGGAAATACTAGTTTTGATTAGTGGTCTCTCCCTTTACTTTTTAAATTGTGAATTTCTAGTAATTTTTAAAAGTTGCTTTTTATATGGCTGAACAGATGGGAGTAATGGTAGTTCTTTTCTTATGTCTACCTCACTGGATGCTTTGTAAACATTTAATATCAAACAATATTCTAAATCAATTAAAAGCGTTATATAGCAACTGAGAAAAAGAGAAAAAAAGGGCCATTAGATTTGGCAGTTATAAGAAATCATTGGTAACTCTGGAAAGAGTAGTTTCAGTTGAATGATGAGCCTGGAAGTCAGATTGCAGAGGATTTAGAAGAGAGCTAGAGAAAAGGAAGTGGAGGCTTCAGTTGTAGATGGTCTTCTGAAGGAGGTGGTGGTTGTTTGTCATTCATTCTTGAAGAGGACCATGATATAGGGTGATGTCATGACTTGCAGTGAATTGGATTAAAGTGAGGAGGGGCTGTGCAAGTTCAACTTCACTCTCTCCTACGCCCAGTGGAAAGATATATATCAGGATGACTGGAGATGGCCCTGGATGTTTAAGGCAGTTGGGGTTAAGTGACTTGCAAAGGGTCACATAGCTAACTAGTGTCTGAGGCAAGATTTGAACCCAGGTCCTCCCAACTGGAGGGCCAGTGCTCTATCCACTGCACCACCTAGCTGTCCCTTGAAGGAGGTAACCATGAAATGGAGGAAAGATATATGATAGCTATCTGTGTGTGTGTGTGTGGGGGGGGTCAAATGATTTATTTTTTGATGATGGAGGAGACATGGGTGTGTTTGTAGGCAGCAGGGAAGCTGCCTATAGATAAAAAGCAATTGAAGCTTGGTGAGAATGGGGTTGATGAGGGGTAAGTCTGCTGGAGAAGACAGGAAGACATTTGATTACACCAATATCTCTTTTGATACAAGTTCAGTGAGCTGTCTCCTCTTTTACTCCTGTCTCATATAACAGAGTGGCCTTTCTCCTTGCCAAGGAAGGAAGGAAATAACAATTTATTGTGTTTACTATGTATAATAATTTTCTCTGCAAGTAGTATCTTAGCAAACGTTGACTGACCCATGACACTAGTGAAATCAGTGAGCCTGCATACTTTAGTTCAAGTACTTTCAAGAAGCGAACAATTAAGAGTGAGTACTTAGCAGAATTCCTTTGAATTGGTAAAAATCTAAGTTGGACATGACTGAACAACAACCAATCATAAGTTCTTTTGAGTTGGTATACTAGTGTAAGCTAGTAATGACAGTGAGATGCAATTTAACTTGGTAGACTTTGAGGTTTGATAGGTACATGCAACTAAGGAAATGAAGGGACTAATGCTTTGTCATGCTTTTGTTTTTGTTCCATGCTAAGGAAAACTATTTTTATCACATATCATAAATGTTAGTTATTCAAAATATCCAAGGGCTTGATGCAACTACATAGGACCGAGAGCTATTCACCAAGAGAAAAGTAAGTGGTGGACTTAAACAGGTTTAAAGAGAAGAATTAATTGCAAATTATAAATCACCATGTGAAAATTTGCTTACTATAGCAAGAGAACTGCAAATGAAAATAAGTGAAATTTTAGGACATCATGGAAATAGGCAAAAATGAAAATGATAGGAATAGTCTGCATTGAAAGAGCCAAGGGAAGACTGCCATTGCTGTTATATTGTTTAGTGAAGTTATGAAAGCCCAAAAATTCTGGATTTTAATTTGGACTCAGGCAAGAAAAGTGATAAATTTTCAATAGGAGATAACTTTTTGAGAGATACTGATGAGGATGACTAGCCTTTAAGATACTGTTTCCTAACTGTTGCATTGTAGTATAATACTTTGTCTTTGCTATATAATATAGCAAAGAATAGAATAGAATAGAATCGAATCCTTGTTTGGGTGGGGCAATGAGAGTTAAGTGACTTGCCCAGGGTCACACAACTAGTAAGTGTCAAGTGTCTGAGGCCACATTTGAACTCAGGTCCTCCTGACTCCAGGGCCAGTGCTTTATCCACTGCACCACCTAGCTGCCCCCCAGTTCTTTACATTTTTAAATGAGGTGTATAAATGATAAAACCATGATAGAGAACAGGCTTGTTGGTGTCTTGGTATAAAAAATACTGTATATGTGATTTGTCAGAAGACATGGGGTGAAATGTCCTCCTTGATCAATTCATAGGCATGTTCTTTACTCAAGTCTGGGAAACACTGAGCTGGTTTTGATTCTTGGTTGAGGAATTTGTCTTTGCTCACTGATTTAGTCAGTTTGCTGTGACAGAACTCTTTCTTCCTTCCAGCTCCTGGTTTGGCTCACACTAGAGAAATTAAGAGTATATTCGAGTTAGAGATGTACAAATGATTTTTGAGAAGACAAGGACACTTGAAAATGTGCCTTTAAAATTTGTGCTAGCTACATGGATAGGTAAGGATGATGTGGTAAAGAAAGTGGAAACTTTTAGGGTTATTAAATTCTCAGAGATTGAAGGAAGTGCTCAGATTTTGTTCACTGGAACTGAGGCTGTTTCTCCTGGCTGAAGGTAGCAGTGTTTCTAGCCTTGCCTTGTTTTTTTAAAAAGTTTAACACTGGGTTAAAAAGCTGCTGATCTTTCAAAAGTTCCAGGAGTATTTTTGTGTCATTCAAACAGGAAAGACAGGACTTGATCATAATTGTGTAATCCCTTCATCTGTGATGGGGGAGAGATTTCCAGTATAATGAATGAGCTATTATCAGTCTCCTTTGTAGGATGGTATGTATCAGGAAGGGCCAGGTTTCTTCTAATAGATTTTAGAGGTCACATCTTAGATGACATCTGATCTTAGATTCTTTCCAAATTCTGAGTCTTATTTCCAGTCTCTGTTTCTTCATGATAAAGGTGTCACATGAGACATTTGAGTAAAGGTCAGTTTGTCAGGAGTCCAAAGCAACAGTTTTCAGATGGCTTGTGATCTAAAAAGCAGTGAGCAAATGACATTGTGGTAAATAATAATGATTGACATTTCATATTGCTCTGAGGTTTGTAAGTTACTTTATATTATATCATCATATTGATTCTGTTCTAAGGGAAAACCCTAAAAGCATACTCCCCTCCCATTTCTTCCCCACCTGCATTTTCATCTTTCTACTGGATCTTCCTGAGATTCTAATCTGCTAAGGGTACCATCATTGCACCTGATCTCTCAACTATCTTGGCATATATGTGGCTAGATTTCCTCTTGGATCGCTGTGAAACAAGATTGGAATTTTTTCAAAGGAACTTTCACTTTAAAAAAAATGTTAGAATGGATGAGTTTAGAAGTAACTTCTTATTCCTAACTTCACTAAAGTCTTACCACAGGTGGGATTGACTTGGTGTAGATTTTGGGACAGAGAGGTCAACCAGTTCATTTGCTTTGCCTATGCTCTGTCTTTGTTGAAGTAAAGCTTTGGGGGGGGGGGAGTGGAGGATGAGAGTGTTTCCAAAGGCCTCAGAATCCTGGCAAGAGCCCGTGCAGCTGGAAGCAGCATTGTGTAGTGCAAGTACTGGGTTTAGAATTAGGAAGACCTTGAGGGGTTCATGTCCTGAGGGGCTTAGCCTCAAAGGACCCTTCCAACTCTAAATGTATGATCCTTCTATCAGAAAGAGTTGGGACAACTGAATGGGCTTATTCTCTCCTGATGAGGGTTTCCCTTATATGTGTAGTACTTCTTTGAGAAACTGTGAGACTCAGACACCTAAAGTAGTTTAAAATTATGATACTTTTTCTTGTGGATAATGAATGTTTAGCATTAAAAATAGTTTCCTGACTGGAAACCATCTGCCAGTGGATTCCAAAATAAAATGTCTGGATTATTTGTTCACTACTAGTATACACAAATAATTGAGAATTAATTGTGCACATTGTATTTCTAAGAGTTGTCACTAGTTAAGAAGGAAGGGAAAAAATTTTTTATTTTATTTTTTAATTTTTGTGGGGCAATGAGGGTTAAGTGACTTGCCCAGGGTCACACAACTAGTAAGTGTCAAGTGTCTGAGGTAGGATTTGAACTCAGGTCCTCCTGAATCCAGGTCCAGTGCTTCATCCACTGCGCCACCTAGCTATCCCAGGAAGGGAGAAAAATTAAAGGTTTAGTTTATTCTACCCAGGTCGCCTTAATCAACAATAGGAAATCACATGGGCACATATGATATGCCAGATAGATGCTAGTGGAATCAGCAATGGGAAATAACTAGTCCAGAAATGTCTTGTATTGCTGAGAAGAGCTAAGTAATTTATAGTTGATCATCACACGATACAGTTACTGTCTACACTGTTTTCTTGGTTCTGCTCATTTCATTTTGCATCAGTTTATACAAGTCTTTCCTGGTTTTTCTGAAATCTACCTGCGCACAATAGCATTCCGTTACATTCATATACCACAGCTTGTTCAATCATTCCGCAATTGATGGACAACCCCTCAATTGCCAGTTTTTTTGCCACCACAAAAAGGTCTACTATAAAATATTTTTGTATGTCTGTTCTTTTCCTTTTTTTTTTTTTAATATCTCTTTGAGATACAGACCTAGTAGTGGTATTGCTGGATCAAAGAGTATACACAGTTTGCTAAATTGCTAAGAGACAGGATTTGAATCTTAAGGCCTTTGAATCCAGAGACTGTATACTCTTTCAACTGCATGACAGTTTGTTGGAGACAATGGTGTTACACATTTTGCTGCCATATAGCAACACCAATAAAATATTAGTATTGAAAAGGTGGACTTTTACTGCATGAGAAACTTGAGGTCATTAAAAATAAGTCTTGCAATTTTCTGAAAGCAGTCTATATCCTATCCAGTTTATTGTCTGTCGGTATTGTCCAAGCAGGTACATTTGCTCTTAGACAAACTTTCTATCCAAATTCATGTGGAAATCTGGGCAATAGATATCCCTTATCCATTTGGTCTTTTGTATGTGTGTGGCCAGGCCAAACTCTTTTGAATAATTACAGACCTTTTCTAGGAGGTTCTTCATTGTCCCTTGGGGCATGATGTTAAACAGGAGCCTCTGGAGGACTTCACTGTAAATCCCAGCTCTGTGAACTCTGATGTCTGGAGGGGTAATGGCCATTATTAACAGAAGAATCAGGAAAGACTGCCTGGAAAAACATGCACTTGAGTTGGTCTTTAAAGGGTGGGTTGGAATTCATATGGGTGGTGGCAGCTATGTCAAGCCTAAGGAGCAATGTTAGCAAAGGTATGGACACTAGAAAAGGCAGCCTATGTAGAGACATGTGCATAGGTACAAAGAAGGCCAGTTTGGCCTGAGTGTATGCCTTGAGAGGGGAGAGTAGTAGGAGATAGAACTGGAAAGATAGGACAATAGATACTTCATAATGTGGAAGAATTTTAGTGCCTAAGGTAAAAGGGTGGAATTTTGCTTGGTAGGCATTAGCCAGTAAAAGATTTTGAACAGAAAAGTGAATTGAGAGCACTCTGTTAGTATGAAGGATTTATCATTCTCTTTATTTATAGTCTAGAGCTTTTATTTGTTGCTATTTTTCAAGTTTGTACTGTCCTTGTATTTAAATAAAAATTTATCATTTTATTTCTGGTCCCTGAAATCTTTTGTTCTTGTCATAATTCTTTTAACTAAGTTCCTTTTGCCCTTTGATTTAGGTTATTACCATACTAATTTTCTGCTTTATATGATATGCATGTCTAATTTTTTGTTTTTGTTTTGGGGTTTTTTTTGTTTTTGTTTTTGCAGGGCAGTGGGGGTTAAGTGACTTGCCCAGGGTCACACAGCTAGTAAGTGTCAAGCGTCTGAGGCTGGATTTGAACTCGGGTTCTCCTGAATCCAGGGCCGGTGCTTTATCCACTGTGCCATCTAGCTGCCCCCTGCATGTCTAATTTTAAATAAAAATACTCAAGTACCAGACCTAATACTGTTTCTTCTGGCGTTCTCCTTCCTAGACTTGTATATTTTCTTTTAGTCATGTGATGATGTTCTTATCCAAGTCATATTAGACTTGTTTATCTTTTTGTGATTTATCAAATCTTCTCCAAGACCAAACATAGAATATTTCACATTCCCTTCATTAATTTAAAGTTTTATCAAATGACTGACCTTTTATGTTCCTGGTTCCTTCAGATTTCACTGTCATATCAATGTTGTTGCCCTGATTATTTGCTAATTATTGATGTCAGACTTTTAGTACTATAGTAGCTCAAATTCATCTCTAATTACTTTTAGCATGATAGCAGTTTCTTTTTGGAAAGTTGGAGAAATGAGGGTTAGGGGTCTTAGTACTAAAATTTTGAGAAAATTGGATTTTCCAACTTTAAATGATAATTTCATTTTTAATTTTCATACTTATAGTTGCTTACTACTCATGCATGCTTCTCACTGTCTTGTAGGACTTTTTTTAAAATGCTGTTACAAACAAGGCTACAACTATATCCTTTTCAGTCAGAAATAGTTTTATCAACAGTTTGTCCAAATGTGCTTTTACTTTATTGGCATTAACTTTATCCTTCTAGTTTATTAGCCCCTACCAACTTTAAATTTTTGTTGTTTTTTGGAAAGGAAAGGGGGGGACAACAGGTTTATTTTTTTCCATCTTAAACTTGTTTTCTTTTATCCTAAAAAGATTGTATACTTTTTGGTACCATATTTTTTGGGGAGGGGTGGGGGTGGGCAATGAGGGTTAAGTGACTTGCCCGGGGTCACGCAGCTAGCAAGTGTCATGTGTCTGAGGCCGGATTTGAACTCAGGTCCTCCTGAATCCAGGGCCATTGCTTTATCCACTGAGCCACCTAGCTGCCCCACCACTTAACTTAGTTTTATCCAGCAAATGTTTGATGACCTAAGATTTAGAATATAAACTTGTTTGTACAGTCTTAAAAAGGAGATTGATAGAAGATAATGAGCAGGGGGCGGCTAGGTTGCGCAGTGGATAAAGCACCGACCCTGGATTCAGGAGTACCTGAGTTCAAATCCGGCCTCAGACACTTGACACTTACTAGCTGTGTGACCCTAGGCAAGTCACTTAACCCCCATTGCCCCGCAAAAAAAAAACCAACAACAAGAAGATAATGAGCAGTATTGCCTCATAAAACAAAAAAAGCCGTTTTTCTCTGTCATTGACAGTGGGGCCTATGACATTTGGATGACATGGTGGTCTTAGATGTGAGGAGCTAGAAGTGGTATTTACAGGAAACAAATATGGGAAGAGCGGCTGAATTAGGGTAGGTACACAGTGGGGGAGGGGTGCACTGAAGGCAACGTAATTGTGAAGTGTTGAGAGGTCTCACTTCCCAAGATAACTGGATATAGGAGAGAATATAAATGCTTGGGCTAAAAAGGGCATGCATGAGAATATCAGTGACTAACTACTAACCAGTATTCATCTTTCCCATCTCTACAAAATATTTGAGCATGGACTATCTAGGGCAGGGGTGTTAAAATAGAAACCACAAATTAACATTATCTGTTTTATTTTTATTTATTTTGTTAAACATTTTCCAGTTACATTTTCATCTGGTTCCAGGCAACAGGGGAGTTTTTCAGGCTATGAGTTTGACACTTCTCATCAAAAGCATCCCTGAAAAAACAAAGCATCCCTGAGGGAAGATATGAGGAGGAAAGATGTAAACTTTCACAAAACCTATCTATATCAGACCACATGATTTACTGAAAGGTGCAAAAAAAAATAGATCCACCACTCCTCCCCCCCATGCTTATTAAGTTAGTTGAGTTTTTAAAAAGACTTAACTGAGTTTAAAAAGTGGCCCTAAAGGGGCAGCTAGGTGGCGCAGTGGATAGAGCACCGGCCCTGGAGTCAGGAGGACCTTAGTTCAAATCCGGCCTCAGACACTTAACACTTACTAGTTGTGTGACCTTGGGCAAGTCACTTAACACCAATTGCCTCACCAAAAAAAAAAAAAAAGTGGCCCTAAAACCCATCTTCCAACAAGTGTCTTGTGTATATTTGAAAATCATAAAATTCTTTGAAAGATACAACAGAAATAATTTTGTTTCATCCCTGCTTATAAATATCAAGAAAGGTATAAAATGGGAATTTATGGTCATCAGAGGTGTTTGCCATTCCATTGGAGAATCCAAATGGAATCGGTATTTCTGTTTATTGTGGAAGTTGTTTATGTACTCCTGTTTGCTGATGGCAGTATGTTCATTGTAGCAATCCCTGAAACATTGTATAGCCCTCTAAATTAGATCAATGAATGAATGAATTAAAAGCATTACTTGTACCAGTCATTGTTCTAAACACTGAGGATTCAAAGAAAAAGCAGTTCCTGCCTTCATGCACCTTACATTCTAATGGAGACTATTGGCCAGACTGTGATGTATAATTGGATAATGAAAAGATTGATTTACTATTTAATCCCAATTGCCTTACCCCAAAATTAAAAAGATGATATTGTCTGTGTGTGCACACACATGTGTGCTAGACATACAAGGCATATGCATAGCATTCTCCATTGGGAACCCCTAACCTGTGGTCTGTCTCCCTTAGATTTGAGCTTCCTCAGACTGCATTTCATTCTTGGAAGTGGTCCACCAAATCATTTCCCATTGGCTCATTTTGCCTTCCCCTCAAGTTGACTTTGGAAAATCAAAGAAGGTCCCTGTCGATATTTATACACATGTAGGTAAAAGAATCAGTAGTTTGTGTTCCTAGTACTCAAGGGAATAATGAATATGGGACATAGGAAAGCCCTTTTTTCACTCCACAGAAAATGAAGTCAATATAGATAGCACTCACAATAATCCAAGAACAAACTTCTTTCTTTCTGGTGAGTAATTGCCTTCAGATTCTGAGCACCACCTTTTATGAAAAGGGAAACAAACTTGGGCATGGATAGGTAGGCCACCCTATCAATCGCACCTGCACTTCAAAAATAACTCATGGGCCAAGTTCACTTTTTTTTTTTTAATAGCTACCCATTACATGGCTTAGTGTTCCTCATTGCCCCTCAGCTGAGGCTCCATATCCCAAGAAGGTGTTGCTGCCCAAGACCCTCTCACTTCATTCCTTTCTCCAGGTAGAAGTCTGGGAATCCTTTTCTGTAGGCTGACCAGGAAATCCTACTTCTATCCGTTAGACTGATGTTTGTGAACTTGGGGTCAAGGAATCCCCTTGGGCCTCATGGTTTGAGAGTATGTATAGCTGTACGTGTTTTGGGTTCAAAGGATTCCCATGGTCTGACAAATAGAATATTCTCATTGTTGGTTTGCTAGACTTTCAGAATAGGTTGTTGTCTCAAGATGCCTCTAAACAGTCACAGCTGCTTTGCATGTTTTCCTTGGCCCAGTGTCTAGAATTCTTTGATTTTAATGCCTGGTGCCAAGAGTTTCCTCCATACAGGTTGGTATTCCTTCCAGAGCTGAATCCGACTCTTTGTGGGGGGTAGGAGGTGTTTTGTTGCTCAAATAAGGACTTTAGACCAGAGGTAACAAACTCATGGAAGACCAAACCAGATTAAAATGTGATTGAGAAACATTTAAACAAATAAAAATACAACATAACATAAATAATGTTAATTTGTGATTTTCTAAAGTCAGTATGTGACTGGTAGGAATCTGTTTCTATTTGTTTGGTACCACTGGCCTAGACCCAGAATCATATGCAGAAGATGAGTTCAGTCTAGGTGGTATATTTTACCCAGAAGAGTTTTTTTTCCACCCTGGGTTTGGTACTGGGCATGTGCATTCCAAGGGAAGCTATCAAATGGTGCCTGGTCTGCATGTATCTCCACATCACAGTCTTCCATGTCTATGATATTCTCTACCCACATCTCCCAGCTGCTCTCTTTCTTCTCTTACAGTCCAACTCAGGGGCCTTCCCTGATTTCTGTCTGCTGCCCACTTCTTCTTCTTCTTCTTCTTTTTTTTTTTTTTGGTGAGGCAATTAGGGTTAAGTGACTTGCCCAGGGTCACACAGCTAGTAAGTGTTAAGTGTCTGAGGCCAGATTTGAACTCAGGTCCTCCTGAATCCAGGGCTGGTGCTCTATCCACTGTGCCACCTAGCTGCCCCCTGCTGCCCACTTCTATGCCTGCCATCCGCTGAAAATGATGTACCTCTGCAAGTTTCTTGTAGCAGGCTGGCAGTACTTCTCCTTTGCTTTAATCATGCTTCACAATGGGTACATGTCATGTTTATCTCTTCTAAATTGTAAAGTCCTTGAGTGAAGACATTGTGTCAGATCTAACTTTGTAGCTCTTAAGATTCAGCATGATGCCTTTTTCATAATGAGCACTTAGTTTGTCAAATTAAATTATCTCTTTGGTGTCTCCCTCATGTCATACCTGGAAAATCCTCTTCTCCTATTCCAGGCTTGTTGTCCAACTTAAGTTCCACCTCCTCCATGAAACTCTCTTACATTCCAGTCAGCACTGATCTTTCTTTGTTTTAAACTCTTGCACGTAGAGGTGTTTTTGGTTTGTTTTGGATTCTTTTGCTGGAGTTGATGGTTTCATTGTTATAGGAAATTCCCTCTTCTTCTATGGGGTTGGCATCTGCTCTGCCACTCAGCCTCATAAAGGCCTGTTTACATTCATGAAAAGAAACTTTTGTAGGGCTGTGGCCTCCAGATGATTCATTGGGGTACACCATGAAAATCTTAGAACCAAGGAACACAGCACAGCTATTCAGTGAGCTTTCAGTCACCACCTTCCTCTGCTCTACCCTAACCCTGAAGCCAAGGCCACTGTGCCACCTAGCTACCCCCGTGTATATTTTTTTAAAATAAGGAACATTTTGGGGCAGCTAGGTGGCGCAGTGGATAAAGCACCAGCCCTGGATTCAGGAAGACCTGAGTTCAAATCCGGCCTCAGACACTTAACACTTACTAGCTGTGTGACCCTGGGCAAGTCACTTAACCCCAATTGCCTCACTAAAAAAAAAAAAAAAGATGTTACTTTTGAGGTCAGAAAACAAGAAATTGTAGTGGGCTTCATGAGCTTAAAAAAATTGGTTAAGACAAGAAAGCATTCTTTTTCCTGGGCTATATTTAGCAACAAAGCCAAGAGGTTTTACAGAAGAGTTAGCAAGTCCCAATAGATTTATATGAACAAACTTGGAATCCTTTTAGGAGAGTGTTGGTAAAATGCAGTTGTCTCCTGACATGTCTTTTCTTCACTTGGAAGCGGAATTAACAGACTATAGCCCTTTTTGTGGGAGCATGCAGTCATTTGGACATTCTCAGGTACAGAAGTAACAGTACCTCAAGAAAGTATCAGCAGGTCATCTGCTCGATCCTTTTACTCTTGGTTATTTTGATTTGGAGATTATCAAGTGTTCTTTTCTGTGATCCGTGAAAGAGAAATCTTACAGGAATGACATTTTCCTTATACTTGAATATCTCTCATGGGAAAATCTGGAACTTGTCCAGTGACCATTCAACTTTATACAACATAGTCACTGAAGTATAGCACAGTATTTGGCACATTGTTAGCACTTACCAAAAAAAAAAGCTAGGCGAAGAGTTTGAGGGACAAATCATCAGCCTGGCACTGAGGCACAGGACAGGAGTAATGAAAGCCTTCAGGTCTATAGATGGCTGCTGGAGCTTTCTAGTTCTTCCAAAAGCAACAAAGCTAATGCCTTTAGAATTACCTTAGTGACAATTTAAGCTTTTGGAAGGGGGAAGTTTTCTTCTGTATAGGATTTTCATTAACAGAGAAGAAGTGGTTGCTGAGGTGGAAATGATGGGAACTTGGAGGTTAAGGGATCACTCCGTGGTGTTTCTGATAGAGGAAAGGAAATCTGGACATGGATTTTGGAAACAGAGGCTCAAAGGGTTCAGAGGAAAAATGGGATTTCATGGATTAAAATGCTACAGAATTAAATCATCAGGAAATACTCAAAAGGAAATTCTAAGGACACAGAGGGAAATAGTTTTGGTGAAGAGGAAAAAAAGTGTGTGAAGAAGCCAGTGTGCAGGCCAAGGAGCTCAGCAATAGGCTTAGATGTTTTCAAAGTCCAGAAGGTAGAAATGAGGAGAGATGAAAAAATGGATTGAGGAAAGCTCAGAGTGAGATGAGCTTGTTAAGGGAAGAAGCAAAAGACAAGAAAAAATAGGGAGGGGCTTCTGTTATATTTGGAGAAAAGAGGAGGATCAAAGGAGGCTGTGGCCTTTGTCGAAGATGGGATGGTAATAACTGCCAACAGAGAGCAGTCAAAATCGCACAATTCTTACTTTGCTTCTCTTTCTGCGCCAAGGAGAGTAACTTTGGTACCGGAAATAACAGAACACAGATGGCTGACAGCTGATGAGTCAAGATAAAAAAGGAGATGGTAAGAGAGCCCCTGGCTGTCCTTAGTGGGCTCAGATCCCATGACCCAGAGCAGGTACATCCCTAGGTGCAATGAAAGAACCTGTAGTTGGTAGGATTGCTGAGCCCGTCATCAGGGATATTTGCACGTGCATGGGAAATGGGAGAGCCAGACGGAGAAGATGAAGGGCAAATGTGATTTTCATAAAAGGGAAAAGAACAGATTCTGCATATTATGAAAGTAGTGAGCTGAACTTGGATTCTGTGAAAATGTATGATGGGTCACTAAAGAGCTAGTGAACACCTGAAAAGGGGAGCGGTGAGTACAGAAATCAGCACAGATTTATCAAGAATAGGTTGTGCCAGCCTTACTACATTTCTGTTTGTGATAGGATTACTAAACTGCTAGATAAGGGGAAGTTGTAGGAATAGTTTGTCTGGATTTTAGTAAAACTTTTGTTATAGTATCTCATGTTGTTTTTGTGGTGAAGATGCAGAGGTATGGACTAGACTCTAATACGGTAAGATGGACTCAGAACTGATTGCATGACTGAACCAAGAGTGGCTATTAATGGTGCACTGTCAACATGGCAGTTGTTAGTGACTTAGATAGCATTCTTGTCAGAATTGCAGATAACATTGATTCCTTCTGTTTTGTCGCAGAGGGTAGAAGGAGGAACATTGGGTAAATGTTTCCAAGAGGCTGATTTGGGATTAAAACATGAGGAAAACTTCCTAACAATTAGAGTATCCAAAAGTGGAATAAGCTGCCTGGAGAATTGGTGGATTCTCCTTCCTTTTAGGGTTGTTTTTTTTTGTTTTTTGTTTTTAATTTGGAGGCAATTGGGGTTAAGTGACTTGCCCTGGGTCACATAGCTAGTAAGTGTCTGAGGCGGGATTTAAACTCACGTCCTCCTGACTCCAGAGCAGGTGTTCTATCCACTTCGCCACCTAGCTTGCCCTCCTTTTTAAGGTCTTCAAACAAAAGTTGGACAGTCATTTTTGTTGTTGTTGTTGTTATTTTCTACTAGGGGATCTTTAAGTGTATGGGTTAGATTTAAGTGACTGCTAAGATTCCTTCCAATTCTCAAATTCTGTGAAAGAGTACTTATTAAGCACTTACTATGTGTCAGGTGCTATGGTTGTACAAAGCCAGTTGGTGAAGTAATGATTGAGTTTTGGAAGGGGAAGTGTAGCCAGCAGTACTATTCCAGCACCCTGCCTGTTTTTGTGGTGGTTGCAGCTAGAATGGTTTAAGAAAAGAGTCTGAACTTTCAAGGCTAGCAGATTTCCAGTTTTGCTCCGTGAGCTACTTAAAACGAGGTCAGAAGTTGTTTGTGCATCATATTTTACAAAATCTGTAGAGATTAGTCACACTGTGGGAAATGAGATTAAGTTATGACAGTGAGTTTATTTCAGAGGGGTTTACCAAAAGCAAGTGCTGATTTATAATAATTGTACAGCATACTGAGGCCATGAGAACACATGGTATTTTGGTGTGAGTTTGTTTTAAGGTCTTCAGGTTTTGCTACAGTAGGACCATTTCTAGGAAAGGGAATTGTTTGCATCCATGACAGAGTGAATGTCCAATCTGACTGTGATAGATTGCCAAATTTTACTCTAAATTTGCTTCATTAGGAGTGAGATTCTTGAGAGATGAACTGTTGCCAAATTCTTGTAGTGAAGATGGGACTGTTACCACAAGCTAAGAATTTGAGTTTACTCTCTTTTGGGAAAACTTAACCAACTTACCTTATGCAAGAAGCTCAGCTAAGAAACAAACGTCATCCCTATTTTCAGAGCACTTCTTGATGAGTTCAGCCATTCTGAAGAGCAATTTGTAATTGTGGCCAGAAAGTTATTAAACTATATAAATCTTCTGACCCAGCAAGACTGTGCCCCAAGGTGCCCCAAAGAGATCAAAGAAAGAGGAAAAGAATCCACATATACCACCCCCCCCGAAAATTTTTTTAAATAGTAAAGCAGCTGTTTTTGTGGTGGCAAAGAATTAGAAATGGAGGAGGTGCCTTTCCAAAGGAATGACTAACTAAACAAGTTGTGGCATATGAACATGACGGAATACTGTGGTGCTATAAGAAATGACAAAAGAGATGGTTTCAGAGAAAACTGGGAAGACTTTGTTTGAAGTGATGAAGAGAAATGTGAGCAGAATAAAGAGTACAGTAATTTAAATAATAATAGCTAACATTTATATGGCACCTAATACATGTCAGGCATTGTGCTATGTGCTTTACAGCTATTATCTCATTTGAACTTCACAACCACCTTAGGAGGAAGGTACTTTTATTATCACCTCCATTTTACAAATGAGGAAACTAAAGCAATGGGAGATCAAGTGACTTGCCCAGGATCACTCTGCTAGTAAGTTTTTAAGGCTGGATTTGAACTCAGGTCTTCCAAACTCCAGACCTGGCACTAGTCACTGTGTCACCTAGCTGCCCCCAGCAATATTGTAAAAAAAACAACTTTGAAAGACTTGGGAACTGATCAATGCAATGAGCAACTGTGATTATAGAGGACTCAAGATAAAAAACCCTCTCTACCTCCTGACAGAGGGAACAGGACTCAGAATGAAGATTGAGATTTTTGCTTGCTTACTTTACTTCTTTCTTTCTTCCATTCTTCCTCCCTCCCTCCCTCCCCCCCCCCTCTCTTTTTCAACATGGCCAATGCAGGGATTTGTTTTGTTTGACTCTACATGTTCATAATGGGGTTTGTTTTTCTTGCCTTACTTTCCCAGAGGTTAGTGGGGGTGGAGAAAGGCAGACTTTTATTGATTGAAAAAAATTTTTTAAACACACACCAAAAAATGGCTCTTGAACCAGAAGTGATGAACAGATAGATATCTCTGGTGCTCTGAATATTGGTCTCTCCTTAGTCGTCTGCAAGTATTTATTAAGTGCCTATTATGGCCCAGGAACTGAGGATACGACAAAAATGAAAACAGTTACTGCTCTCAAGGAACTCACAATCTAATGGGGAGGACAACATGCAAATAGCTCTGCACAAACAAGATCTACACAGAACACATAGGTAATTGGAGAGGGAAGGCTTGCTGCTAAGGGTAAGACTTTAGCTGAGATGTGAATCTGAGTAGCTGAGCTAAGCGGGGAAAGGGCTCTAGACACAGAGGACAGAGACTCAGAAGAGGAAGAGCAAAGAGGCAGCCCATGTCATTGGATGGCAGAGGGGATGGGGAGTGGAGTAGGAGATGTAAGAAGACTGGAAAGATAAGAGGGTTTTATTTGGTCAGAGAGGTAACAGAGCCACTAGAGTTGATTAAATAGGAGAATGACATGGTCAGACCTGTACTTCAGGAAGGTGGATTTGACAGATGGATGAGGGTCTCCTGCTGGACAGATAATTGAGTCATTTGCATAAAAATGGTGGTTAGAAACCATAGGAACTAAGTAGGTTACCAAGACAGAATGCAGGAGGAGGAAAGAAAAGGACCTAAGACTTGGGTGATGAGCCAGCAGGAAGACTGAAAAGATAGGAGAGAAGAAGAGAGAGAGTGAGAGAGAAGGGCCAGGAAAAGAGGATGGTCATCAGTGCATCTTCTAGCAATTACAAGGTCTTTGATTCGTTTGCAGAGAGCATTTGCATTTGAGTGATGAAATTAGAAGCCCCATTGTCAGAGGAGTGAGCAAGAAGTGCAGGGAAGGAGTGGAGATACTTTTTTCAAAGAATTTGGCTGAGAAAAGATAGGGAGATAACGGATGATAGCTTGAGAGGATGATAGTGTCTAGGGAAGTTTTTAAGGGATTTTAAAAATAGCATTTATATAGCTCTTTAAGGTTGGCAAAGTGCTGTACATACATTATCTTATTTGTTCTCACAACAATCCTATGAGGTAGGTGTTATTATTATCCGCATTTTACAAGTGGGGAAATCGAACTGAGAAAGGTTAGGTGACTTGCCCACAATCACATATCCAGTAATTGTTTGAGGTAGGATTTGAACCCAGCACTCTTATGTACTATATCATGTAGCTGCCTTTCAGTAGTTGCCGTTTTAGTCCCATCATCATCTCATTTTATAAGTGACAAAACAGACCCAGAAGTCAAAGTAAAGTTGTAAAGGTAATTCAAAGGTTTTTGAAAACCAAGCACCCTTAGTAACACCCTACTTCTTCCCTCTAGGCCTCTAGTGAGGCCCCTCCAGCACCTGCTTTTGGGAGTTGGTGGGTAATTTACCTTGGGAAATGACTCACTAATGTGGATTCCCATGCTTTAGATCAACTTAGAATAAAGGAGAAGGCTCTTCCTGCTGGCTTCCAGCTCTATTGAATCAGGTCTCAGGTCCCATGATCCAAGGATCCCTTTGTGGCTGTCTTTTAATCAGGATATTCAGAGAAGGGCATGTCCTAGCATTGCCAGGAGCCAAATACTCTTTCTGTTCTGGCTTTTGGTCTGGGTACCAGGAGTTGAGGAATTTCTCTCCAGGGGGCTTGCAAGAGCAAACCTGTAAAACAAGATAAAGGAGGAGGGAAGTTGAAGCAGCTTATAAATGAGTAACATTTTAATAATTCATGTAAGGACTTGTAGGTGACAAACTCCAACAAGGCCAGACAAATGTGAATTCTAAAATTATCTTTCTGAACCCTTTTAACTTCAAGACTGCTTTGACTGCATATGAGGAAGGCAGAGGAAAGGAAAGTATTTTTCTTTCTTTCTTTTTTTTTTTTGAAAGTATTCCATAGGACGGTAATTACCAACCTTTTGGGAGTTCCAGCATTATTTAATGATTGGTTTTCTAATATTGTCCCTTTTTTTTTTTTTTTTTTTTGGTGAGGCAATTGGGGTTACGTGACTTGCCCAGGGTCACACAGCTAGTAAGTGTTAAGTGTCTGAGGCCAGATTTGAACTCAGGACCTCCTGACTCCAGGGCTGGTGCTCTATCTACTGTACCACCTAGCTGCCCCGCCCATTATACTTTTAAAGGAATTCTTTTATTCAGTGAATTTTTGTACATCTTTTTCCATGTGACCAAGATCTTCTTTTCAAGTTGTTCTCTTCAATTAATTTTTATATTTATTTTTCCACGTGGCCAATTCTATTTTTTAAGGAGCTCTTCTCTTCAGTGAATTTTTGTATGTCTTTTACCATCTGGCCTGTTGTTTCTTAAGGTGTTATTTTCTTCAGTATTTTTTTTTGTCTCTTTTACCAAATTATTAGCTTTTTCTTTTCCAAATTTTTCCTCTACTTCTTATTTAATTTTTTAAATCCTTTTTGGGCCTGCAACCAATTCACATTTTTTCTTTGAGGCTTTGGATGTAGCTGTTTTGAGATTGTCATCAATTGAGTTTGTGTTTTGATCTCCCCTGTTGTCATAGTAACTTTTTGTGGTCAGGTTCTTTTTTGTTGTTGTTTGCTCATTTTTCCATCCTATTTGTTGATTTTTAACTTTATGTTCAAGTTGGGTTCTGCTCTTTGGGTTGAGGAGCATGTGTGTGTGTAATTTATTTCTGAATATATCCCCTTCCCACCCAAAATATGACTCTATATTTCTTCTAAGTGCTTTTTCCTTTTTTCTCAATTTGGGTAGGAGAAAGGAAGGCTAGAGATAGTGTCCCCAAAAAGGGAATGGAAAGAAAAACGAGGGTCATTGAAACATGTTTTTGAAATGTACAGAAGAGAACAGAAGGAAAGCCAGAAGGGAATCACAGACAAGGAGGATAGCTTGGAAAGTTACATGGTGAATTTATTATATATTTATAGTAATATGACATATTGTTTAGTTTTGCTGAATTTTTTTTTCTTTATTCTCTGAGAAGGACTAGGGAGAGAAAGGGGTAAAGGTAGGTGATATAAAAACAGCTATGAATAAAATTAAAAAAAAAATCCGGGGGGCAGCTAGGTGGCGCAGTGAATAAAGCACTCAGGAGGACCTGAGTTCAAATTTGGCCTTAGACACTTGACACCTACTAGCTGTGCGACCCTGGGCAAGTCACCCTTGGGCTTCTGTGTCCAACTCATTAAAAGAGTCTGACTCAAGTGAAAAGGGATCTCTTCCTATAGTAGGATATGCACAAGAAGTCATTCTGTTGCTTGTCTCATCAGCTTTGTGTGGACCTACTATTCACCAGTGCTCTTTGCTCCTTTCCTCCCCCCCTCCATTTCAAAGAAAAGAACACACAACAGGTACTAAGAGCACTCATGACTCCTTGTGGCCAGTTGTAAAAGGTTATGAATTCTCCTTTAAGGAAAAATACAGCTATGTTGATTGAGTAAAAAATACTGCAGTAAATTGCCTAATTAAATTTTTATTGAGTGGCTTCAAATGAATCTACCCTTTTCTCCCTTGATCTTTTTACCCTAACAGAGTAATTGGAACTACCTTGTAACAAATAAAAATACTGGTCCTGGGTTGTAAACTTTGATGAATTAATCGTGAGATTTTAGCTCCTATTTACCAGAGAACAACGACTCACCCAGAGTGGTGTAAACAGATTGAATTAGAATAGAAGGCAAATAGGTAGTGAAATGGATTAGGGATTAGATTTGCAGGAAGAGCCACCAGGGATTCTTTTCAGACACTAACGAGCTGTAGAACCCTGGGCAAGTCACTTAACATCTCTCAGACTTGATTTCCTCACCTGTAAAATGGAAATAATCATAATAGCATCTACCTTATAGCTAGATTGTTGTAAGGATCAAATGAGATAATATATGTAAAGAGCTTTTTAAATATTAAAGTGCTACATAAATGTTAACTTAAAAAATTTAAACTGAGCTATCTCAATGTTCTAACCTTTCATAGCATCTTAGTATTTATTTAGTATGATCTAACAGGTCATTTAATTCAATCCCATACACTTTGTTGGAAGCTGTAATAACTTCTGACCGGTAATTATTATATAGCCTTTAGTGATGAGAAATTCACTATCTAAAAAGTCAGTGAATCTCATTTTTGGAAAACTCTGGTTTTACTTGATTTTGGTTTTTTATTGGGCTTCCTTTTTGTAAGTTCCATCTTCTAGTCCTTGTTTTACCCTCTAGAACCAATAAGTCTATTCCCTCTTCCTGATCTTCTGTTTTCTAGATTATAAACACCTTTATGAATGCTTTAAGTTCTATTTAATATGATGTATTTCTCCCAAGGTTCCCATTGCTTCTATTGTAGCCTCCTTTTTTGGTTAAAATTAAGGCCAAAGTGTCAGTTCTCCTTTTTGGTTCTTCATCTTTCTGAGATATGAAATTAACTCATTTCAGTTTAGAATTGTTCAAGAAAAGTAGCTAAATGGTCCATACCATTTCACTCAGTAATGCCAAGGAAGTCAAAAGTCCAGTCAATATATACCAAAATAGCCACAGCAGCATAATTTGTAATAGCAAAGAACTGGAAACAAAAAACATTGATGGACAGTGACCAAAGAAGAAAAAAACTCCAATGATATGTGAATAGAGGGGAATATAGTTGTGTAGAAAGAAAAAGAATTCACAGAAACATGGGAAGATTTGTATGAACTGATTTAGAATTAAACAGGACCAAAAAAATCATACAGAGTGGCTAAAACATTGTAAATGAAAGGAATTCAAACTCTGAGTCTGAAAACTGAAGTTCTTAAAAGCCAGTGAAGTAACAGCACCTTCCTTGGTAAGAAAACAAGTTTCCCTGTTTTCCTTACATTGGGGGGGGGGGGGGCCTGATATGGAGCACTGTGTGTGTGTGTGTGTGGCCAAACTATTTTTTCCCCCTTTTTCTTTTATGGGGATAGCTCATTGTGAGGGAGGGAGTTGTATTCAGAAGTGATGGGAAAATGAAATATCAATGAAATTTTGAAAATAACACAATTAATGAATCAAACCTTCCTTGTGGCTTAGTCAAGGGACTACTAATACCAATAATTAATAATCATAATGATAGCCAACATTAATATGGTATCTGGTATGTGTCAGGTACTATGTGAAGTACTTTGCAAGTGTCTGATTTGATCCTTAGAGCAATTTTGCAAAGTCAGTAGGTGCTCACAAGGTTATTATTCCTATTTTACAGTTGAGAAGATTGTGGCTGAGAGAGGTTAAATGACTTGTCTACACAGCTAGAAGTGTCTGAGGCTGGATTTGAATTTAAACAAAGAATTGACAGCCAAATAGAAAATGGTTTACAGAAACTACATTAATACTAATAATGATAGTGTTTAAAGAAGTCAGTCTAACCAGTGTAATTTAGTTTCCACTACAAAAAGACCAGAATATGCCATAATCAAGCAACAGATATTTATTGTGCTCCTACCATGTGCAGGACTGTTTTAAAAACAGCTGGCTTACTCACCAAATGAGGAAAAAATGACTGCCAAAGGCAACACCAGGTTAGAATATCAACCTTTTTTAGACTCATATAAAAGATGATGGACAATTATGAGCAGTATTGTCCGATAAAAAGGTATGGTGACTAGAGATAGATGCCTGACCTGCAGCATGAGAGTTTCCTTATCTGTGAGTTTTTGACCAAAATATAAGTGCTTATTGGAAAGATCGAAATGGAACTAAAGAGAGCAAAGAAAGGAAGGGAGCCAGATGTTGGACCAAGTGTTTATGTAGAAGATCGTGCTGGAGCTGACAATTATAAGGGCTTCATGAGACCAACATACAAAGCAATTGAGAGAGCATCAGTAACTGAGTTTGTATGCCTATATAGTCTCATTAGTATAGAATCTTTACAAGAGGCATCTATCTACATGTGAATCAAGAGAATACTCAAAAAGGGATTTGTAGGAGCAGGTAAGCTTTCAACAAGCAGTGTTCAACAATGGACCACATCTTTTCCATTTCACAATAGACTGAAATATGTAAAGAATGTATGGTCACATTGTGTTTGTTTCTTGATGATCAAAACACATTTGATTTTTTTTTTTAGAGCAAAATGCTACCATATAGGTTCTTTTTCAAATATGAAGCAACAGAAATAATATATCAGTGACCTTCTGATTAAGAAATGTTAGCTCTAATAATAAAACATAGAACAAGATGTGTTGTCAAAAGTGCTTGCCGTTATGCTGGAAGAGATCTAGAATAGAGTCAAGGTTGAAAAGGAAAAGCCAGGAAATGGTCATCCTTCTCCTGTAAGTGTATGACATTGTACTAATTTCATCAAACCCCAGAACACTGCAGAACCTCTTGGAAGAAACCTGTAATCACTCAAAGGAGTTTGGCCTTTCCATTCACAAAGGAGAGAGTAAGTGTACGGACAGCCATTGCTGACATTACAACATATGTTTCCACGGGCAGCTGTGGAGCACTGTGCATGTAGTCCAGTGGAGCGTTTACTGTTACTCTGTATATTTTGACAGCTAGCACAGATTAACAGGTTAGAACTAGAGTTATACAGGAAAAGGAGAGCAGATTGGTTTGTCTCTAGGAAATTGAAAAAGCTCCTTTCATGATCCCAGGCTTACCATGAAAGCAGAGCCCCATTTTAAAATATCAGTATCCTACTGGTCTTGCTTTTTGTGTGGCATCAAAACATGAAATACAACAGCCTCTGAAAAATTTTAAAGGATAACAACAGAGGAAGGGTGTGTTCAGGATGCACCATAAGGAACTTGAAAGAATAACAGGAGTAAAAGATGTCATCAAGGAATTGTGTGATAAGGAGATAAGATAGACTGATCAGGTGGTAAGGGAGAAGGATGATGTGTCAACAGGCAGAACTATACTAGTGCCTTTGTGATGTCAGGAGAAATGGGGTAAGACCTCTAGCATGTTGGGCAGATCCCTTGTATGGAATGTAGTAGCAGGACACGGGCAAAAGTTTCATAGGAGGGAGGAGTAGGCCTGAACAAGTCATAGTCTGCATCACTAAAGGGAATTTCCAAGAGATCTGTTTGAGTACATCATACTCACTACACTGTTTTGCCACTATGAGTTTGCAACCTGTAGTATGAAAGCATCACATGCATTCATACACACAGTCATCATATCCTTCACCTAGCTAGTTAGTCTATAGGACAGCTCAATATAGCGCCTCTTTTTTCCTTCCTTTTATACTTCTTACTCCCTTCTATCAGATCTATTTCTTTCAAACAAGCTGTACCCTTCCATTGCTATATTCCATTCATGAGTCCTGTCCTATTAAGTTTTTCTTCCTTTTTCTCAATGCTTGAGAACCTGCAATAACTCGTGTTTGCTTTTTATTAAGTGAAAACCTAAAACCCAGCCTTTATTACTATTGCTGATGACAAACTAATTTCTATAACACTTTGAAGTTTACAAAGCACTTTACTTACAACAGATCTTTGCAAGTGGTAAAATTATTTTCATATAGCAGATAAGAAAATTGAAACCTACAGAAATTCAGTTAATTTACCCAAATAACTGGTACTCTCAAATCCAGGTATTATGATTCCCAGCTATTTTCCACTATATCATGAGGTTGTTTCTTTCAGTGTGCAATCTTAGGGAAAATTGTTACTACTTAAGGAGAACATCTCATTTATTCAGTGATTCTTTTTGGATCTTCAATATATCCTTTTTGATCTCTGTAGTGTGGGTCATTTAAGAGAAAAAGGGCAAATATGTCTACCTTAAAGGCGATATAAAACCTGCTTTGTTGGGCTCGAACTCTACTTTCGGTAGGGGCAGGGCTAGTGGGTCTATTTCAAAACTTTATCACCAAATTGCTCTAACTGGGGAGGCACTGCAATTAATGAGGGAGTTGGGAAGAAGTGTGTAGATATTAAAGCTGTTATGAATTGATTACATGCAAGATTTTATTTGTAACTCCTTTCCTCAGAAAAGTCAGGTCACTTTCAGTTGTATTGTCTCATTAGTTTCTCCTCATCTTCCTGAAGTCAACATATCATTAGCTTTTTATGTGTGGAGCGGTTGTAGCAGAGAGAACTTGGAGAATTTGCCCATTCTTGTAATAAGCTTAGGCAACCTGGAAGAGCAATAATGATAACATCCTACTTTTGTTTACTATGACACCGTCTGCAAAGCTTCTTGGGTATCCTGAGAACTAAATGCTTACTCTTTAGTTTTTCATTTCCATTTTCTTCTTAGTTTCAGTGATAAGCTTACCTGCTCCCTTCCTACCTCATAACTTTGTGAACCACTTGAATTTCCTTGAGATAACATTTCCTTGAGACATTATACTAGGAAATTATAAAAGGGCTTTCTTATTTGCCTAGGAATTCCCTAACCCTCGTTTCCCTTTTTTCTTCCACCGTGAGGGATAGCTATCAGGCTGGTTTGTTGTATGATTGGAAAAAGTAATAAATTAGTGGCTATAACTGTAGGTGATGTAAATCTAGGAGGAACCTGAACTTCTCTTGGAAATAGAGAATCATTTTTCCATTCCAGGATGCTGCTGGTTCTCAGTAAGAGGTTTGGAAAACGAGTGATTTCTAAATAGGGACAGTCCTATTTTTCAGTCCAACTGAACATTCTTCCTCTGAGTTACAGTGGAGATGACTTCCAGTAGACAGAGGAGTGAGTCGTGCATGATAAACATAAAGCTGGCCTGTGTTAAGCTGTCTCTTCTTACATCTTAAACATGAGATCTAAGGTTAACGGGTGTGGGGGAGGTGTATCATTTTTTGTAAGGGCCTTAACAGTTGGGCTTTTAGGTTAGAGGATGCCTGGGAGAATTTATAAGGGATATGAGGAACAGGAAAGCCCAATAAATGTATTGTTTATTGCATACAATAAAGACTAAAATTTCAGGGAAATTTGATGTATATCTACTTTTCCTTATTCTGAGTTCATTTAAAAAAATTTTAATTGTCTCTTTTCCCCTTAATCCCCCCCCCCTTTTTTTAACAGGAAGGATTAAGGCAAGCAGACTCAGAACACTGGCTTTCAACTAGCCAGGTTCTTCCATCATACTCTTCTCTTGTGGCCCATGCGCTACTCCCTTTGCCCTCATTGTGCAACTGGCCCCCAACGCAATGTGTGTTTGTCAAACCATGGAAGTGGGGAAGTATGGCAAGAATGCAAGTCGAGCTGGAAACCGGGGAGTCCTCCTGGAGCCCTTTATCCACCAGGTGGGCGGTCACAGCAGCATGATGCGCTATGATGACCACACCGTGTGCAAGCCCCTCATATCCCGGGAGCAGCGTTTCTATGAGTCCCTCCCCCCTGAAATGAAGGAGTTCACCCCTGAATACAAAGGTAAGTCCCAGCTGGTCACTGTACTCCATTATACCAAACCATTATACCATTGGCAGACAAGATCTTTCTGCTTTGGTGGATTTCCATAATTATCTTGAGATGGTATTTCTAGTTACTTTCGTTAGCTAATAATGGGTTGTAATTTTATTTCCCTGTTCCCAGAAGCAACAGTTGTGGTTTTCACTCCAGAATAGCTCAGTCACAAAAGGTCCATTTTTGGTGTTGATTTTAGCTCAGAAGTTCTCAGGTTTTTTCCTCCCAAAATGAGTTCCAATTGGCCTGTAAACAGATAGGTTTAGAATTCATCCAGTCTCATGCCCTCATTTTACAGTTGAGAACACTGAAGCCCAGAAAGGTGATGTGAGCCCTCTGACCCCTGTCTGGGGCCTAGGAGTTCCAGCCAGCACTGTGTACTGTGCTGCACTTGGCCTTGGAGACATGGGTGATGAGACTTGTAGTGTGTGGCAGCATACACTAGCACCTTGGATTTGTGGATTTATGCAGAAGGGGTGGTGATTCTCCTGGTGCTTGGTTTCTAAAAGAACATTTTAGATTGAACTTTTTTTTCCATTCAAGTCTAGGAGATAGCTGATAATGGAGGGAAAACACTTTCAAGCCTGGGCCTGCCTATCTTGAAGAACCATAGATAAATTAGAAGGGATTTTGAGGAGGATTGGGGCCTGGAAGAAGAAGAAGAGTAGCAAGGAAATAAATAAAACCCAGCCATGGCAGCGATTGCCTTCTTTGCTTCTAGTAAGAGGATCTCTCTTACTTGGTAAGGTTGAACAGAGTAGGTGGTAATGAAGTAAAGGTGAGGTCTGATCCATTGAAAGGTTTTAAAGAGGGTTAAGGATTGATATGCAGGAAAAGAGAGAGAATAGTATCCCCATGCCCCCATTGGCAAGCTGTCTGTTCCTCTGCTTAGTGAAACTGTTGTAGGTTGACAGATTGTGTGTATTTAAGAAAAACTGTGTGATTCAGTGATAAGACTGGAGTTAAATGTCATAGGGCCTGAGTTTGAGGCCCACCTTGGCCACTTCCCCCTGGAGACTGTTTCCATGTTTATAGAATGAGAGGGTCGAACTGGATGGCTTCTGAGGTCCTTTGTAGCTCTGCATCCAGGATCCTGTGATTTTTATAACCATTTTGGTAGCATTTAATTTTGATTTACTTTTTATGGAATGGACCTCATTTGACTTGAGAGAAGGAGAAGTGAAATTTTAGGTTTCCTTCCCAAGATATCAGAAGTTGTGTATCTTTCTTTGGTGGCACCAGAACTCCTTGTGGGTTGATCTTTCTCCTCAATGAAGCGAGAGGGAATTGGGACAGAATTTGAGGTGCTGAAGTTTCTTCTTAGGGAAGTCCTATGAGACCCCAGGTTTGATGACTGTGACTCAGATCTGCCCTTTGTCTGTAAGGAGCTGGCTTTTCTGGTCCATCCATGCTGAAAAGCAGATAGTCTCCCCTGGCATCAATCAGAATGTGACAGGTTTCTCCAAACTGACAGTACCATTGACCCGCTCTGCTGCTTTGGAATGTATAGAACAAGCAATGGGGCCATGACTTCCTGGCTTGTGGTGGGTAGGAGGCGCAGTGTTAAGCCCTCCAGGGCTGATTATCAGTAGCTTGGTAAGTGGAGGCCTCTTTCCATGTGGTTCTTGCTGACCCATAAGCTCCATGTGGTACATGCACTGATAGGGCTGAAAAAAGAAGGATTGGACGATGTGCAGACATTTGCAGAGCATTTTATGGACCATGCTCGTGTGATCCTTCTAGCAGCCTGTAAGGCAGGCACACACTGTCACCCGCTTTATACACGAGGAGCCCGGCGTGTCAGAGGTCAGGTGTGAGCCCAGCCATATCCTGACCACACCCTTGCTACATCCCACTGTCCTGACTTTTGATCTCAGATCACACAGTGGCTGTACAACTCACGTTACTTTGGCTTCTCTTCCAACTGCGAGTTGGAAGTGGGGGCCAAGCAGGGGGAGCAGTTCCAGACAGTGGAAAGAGTCCAGAACTGGGTCTCTGAGATTCTGGCTCTGCCACAAACCTCTCCTGGGTCTCAGTTTCCTTGTCTGTCAAAGAGCAGGTTTAGATGCCTCTCGGGGTCCCTCCCATCTCTGACTTGATGAGCCTGTGCTTCTGCAGTTCTCTTGGGTATCCCAAGGCTGCTCCTCAGAGTTAGCTGAAGGGTTTCAGACGAGCTCCTGAAGCTCTGGGAAGTTGGGCAGCAGCACTCGGAGAGCTTCCCAAGAGTACTACCAGAGCCTGTGGAAAGCCGGCTGGGAGCTAGACTATTGTTCCTAGTCCAGTCCACATACCAAGGCCTTTGGGGAAAATTTGCCATAGAACTTGGCAGATGAGGATTCTTGAAGGTTATTCCTATAGGCTGTTTCTAATAGATTCTCCAGATTCTAGCTGGCTCTTCCTGCCCAGCTGTGGAAGAGTTCAGAAAAATGTTTTCTGAGCGTTTAGAGCTGATCTATCCACAGATCAAGAAAGAGAGAATTTAACATCAGATGCATCACTGCTGTGTCCTTCTTTTGAGCCAGAATTGGTTATAGGGGCTAGGGATTTTTTATTATTTTGGTTCTTACTATGAAACCAACAACTGAAGTCTCTTTAACCTTTTGGCTCAAAGAAGGCTTAAAGAATTAATCTTGACACTGAGGACTGTCCTGTAAATTGAAGGAGTTGGATTAGATGACCTCAAAGGTCCCTTTCTAGCCCTAAATCTAGAGACTGGAGCATAAAAGAGAATTCCTGACTCAGAAGAGGCTTTAAGAAGGGCCCTAGACAACCTCCAAGTGCCAGCTAAATATCCAGGATTCATTACTTTCCATTCTTCTCTTTGAGCTGGTGTTTATAGTCTTAGCCTCTTTGGTAAAGATCCAGGAGACGCTGTGTGCATAGCTTGTTAATGGAATGACTGTATTAGGCTAGCCGCTGTGGAAGGAGCATTAACGTAGAAAAACCTAAAAGAGTTAGGAAAATGAACTGAAACTGTAAAGTATTTTAGCCTATAGAAGATGCTCATGGTCCTATGGTGGAAGAAACCTTTAACTGAGAGAAAGAACTGAGTTAGAAATCTGCCACTAAGATGTTAAAATCTCAAAGCTGTTAATTTGGGGAATATCATTGACCTCTAAAGTATTCCTTGCTAGCACTGGCAGAGAGGAGGGGAAAAAGGGGAAGAGATACTTCATCTATTCCTTATTGTTTGACATGTTCATAATAGGGGCTCTATGCATTTTAAGTAATTTCCAAACATTTAGACCAATTCTGTAATACCTGAATGACCACATAAATCTCAGAAACAAAAGGGAACATAGAACGGAGCTCACCCAATCCTCTTATTGTATGAAGCTGGGGTGGGGGTGAATGGTGGGGAGGCATGGAATAGGAAGAGACTGTTATGGGAATGGTATGCTTCTGCTCAAGGTTTAAAGGTCATCATACTTGTCCAGGAAGCAAAGGGCTTTATGATAGAGCAGGAGTAAGGACTTCATCATGAGAAAACAAGGTGAGAAAGGAGAAAGTCTTAAAGGGTCAAGAGCTTTCATTGTGGCCAAGCCAAACACAAGAAGTCATTGCGTTTGGAGGGTATCTCCTGGACTTCCTTCAGGCCTTCCTTCCTGATGTCTTTTCTGGAGGTTTGTTTCTGCAGAAGGCACGAGGTTTGAGGGGCTCAAAATCACCCACTCTTAGTTTCCTTCATTCTCTTACAAGCTCCTCAAGAAGAGTAAGGTGTCTCCATCTTCTGGAAAGTGATGTTGCCTATGTCCCTATTCCACTGAGCTGCATTAATTCTCACTAGCTGTCTTGTCCCTTCCCTCCCGGCAGGTGTCGTGTCTGTCTGTTTTGAGGGGGACAGTGATGGCTACATTAACTTGGTGGCCTATCCTTATGTGGAAAGTGAGGCTCTGGAGCAGGATGACCCGCCAGAGCGCGAGCAGCCCCGACGCAAGCACTCTCGCCGAAGCCTTCACCGCTCTGGCAGCGGCAGTGAGCACAAGGATGAACGGGCAGGGCTGGCCCCAGAGAGTGCAGACAGGTAACACACAGGAGTGGCCAGCATGGACAACAGGAAAATGGCTGGTCCTTACACAGTCCTGCACGGCCTCTGAGCGAAGGGCAGTGAGTGTGGAGCAAGGGCCAGAAGGCCAGGCTCTGCTTATTATACTCAGAGCTGTCCCTAAGTTGGGCTGGGAGTAGTGAGTTCCCTTCACTTCTGATCTTGTGGAATAAGTTGGGGGAGCTGCCAACAGAAGAGCAGCCGTCAGAGAGGACAGGCTGGCTGAGCAGCCCCTGAGGTCATCTCAAGACCAGGGGTGCGAGGCTGCAGGGACCTTGCCTGTGACTGTTGTGGTGCTTCCTCCCCCAGCTCGCAGGAGTTGAAGAGCCCCAAAGTGGAGCTGAACATCCACTCAGATGTCCCCTTCCAGATGCTCGATGGGAACAGTGGTCTGACCTCCGAAAAAATCAGCTACAATCCCTGGAGCCTGCGCTGCCACAAGCAGCAGCTGAGCCGGATGCGCTCAGAGTCAAAGGAGAGAAAGCTCTACAGTATCCTCCATAGTGGGCGGGTGGGAGGCTTCTGCTGGGGCTCCTGGGCAGCGCTCAGAGTTCGAGGTGGTGCGCCTCACCTCTTCCATGGCCGTGCCATGAACACCCCTTTTTTCTTTCTTCCCACCAGTGTGCTCTCTCTCCCTTGTATTTGTTTCTCACTGTGTTACTCTCCCTCCCCTGTCCTGTAATCTCTGACACAGCCTTTCTGCCAGTGGAGCAGAATTTTAAACCTAGTTTTTAGTGCTTTTGTTAAAACATAACTAAAAAGCTACATGGTTAGCCAAGTGCTTTGAGAGGCCAGGCTGGCAGAGCAGGGCTGTACAGTGCAGAGACTGGCACCCTCATGGCATAGCGGGCATAAAGTTTAAGATCAGAAAGCTCAGATAGGAGCCAGCACTCACTGCTTCTAATGGCATGGGGTCTGAAGGTCTGTGGGTCATTTTAGAACTGGGCTGTGAGATGTCACTGTACAGACTGTAGATGGGTTAGACACAAGTTCCTGCCCTGTGTGTAGCTGGCCAGGGTTCAGAATCAGAGCACAGACTGAATTTTAGCTCTCTGTTGGCATTTTTGTGTGACGGGGGCAGGTCCTGATGTATAAAAGGAGATCTGCACCTACTCTGTGCATGTGTGGGTGCGCACATACCCATGTGTGCACACACATTTAGCCAAGTCTACCCCTGGTAGCACTGACTGACAAAAAGGTGGAGTAAATTGCTGCAGGTGATAAAAGTGGGACCTGGGCAAAGAGAAAGAAAGGAGGGAGGAGGGAAGGAGGGAGGGAAGAACAACTTCTTGAGCAGATGCTTCAGGTGTCTTAAGGATGGCTTGACTTGGATGCAGAGTGAGAATGACACAGTAGGGGAGGGATCTGCCATGACTCCAGAATATCAGTGACTCTGGGAACAGAGGGGTGAGATCATTGGTCAGACTGGTCAGAAACTCCACTGAAACTGTGAACAGGAAAGGATTTAAAGGCATGTGCCTGAATGTGTCCAAGCTCAGGCATTTACTATGTGTGGCGGCAGGGTGGGAAATGAAGATGGGGGTTTGAAACCAGCATCTTGTTTCTGAGGGAACCTTGGACAAGTCTTTGTTGCCCTAGTGCCTCCTTCCCACCAGTTACTACCACTTGCCACCTCATATAGTAAGGAGATTGGATGAGCTCATTCTTAAGTCCCCTTTCATCTCTGGGATTTATGTGGTCATTCAGTTGTTACAGAAGTCATCTAAATGTTTTGTAATGACTGTTAAAATGCATGGAGTCCCTATCATGAACATGTCAAACAATAAATAGAAATGACCCCTTTATGGGAAAGTTTGAGTAAATGGAATCTTAGAGATAAAAGGGATCCACTGCAGCTCCATGAGTATGTGTTGTGTCCAGAACACTGTGCTATGTACTGAGGACACAAGGACAAAATGTAAAACAGGTGCCAGCCCCCCAAGGAGGGGATTCACCAGGTGACCATAGGGATGAACCAGAGTCAGAGCCAGAAGGGACATTGGAGGCGGTCTAGCCCAGCAAGAGCCTGCCCAGACGAGATAGGTAACCCTTCTGCACCCACACAGACCCAGCTCTGCCCCTGACCAGCAGGCACGGTCTCCTTGACTTACGTCTCTAGAGTTCCTCTTGCTGGAGAATGTGGTGCATCACTTCAAGTTCCCCTGTGTGTTAGATCTGAAGATGGGAACTAGGCAGCACGGTGACGATGCCTCTGAGGAGAAGGCTGCCCGGCAGATGAAGAAGTGTGAGCAGAGCACCTCTGCCACTCTGGGCGTCCGAGTCTGTGGAATGCAGGTACGGGCCCTGGCGTGGCTGGCTGCCGCCGGGCCCCTGGGCCCCAGGAAGGGCTGCCGCTAGTGTCAGGGCTCCCTGTGCTGGTGGATGCTTTTGCTTGTGGGCCTAAGTGCCAGAGGAGAAGGCTCAGGGCTGGTGTGCCCGTGCGTGAGCCCCTTTCAACCCGTCCCTTCCCACTTTGGGTCCTGTGCAGGCCAGGCCTTCAGGAGTGTGACGGTCACAGAGTCATCTCTGCGAGGGAATTTCCACCACAGGGTGCTCCCTGACCGTTTCCTGCCCTATTTATGCCTGCAGAAGGTGAGCTATTCAGCCTTCGTGTTTTCACTTTTCAGCCTAAGACCTAGGCCTCTGGACAGTGATTCTTTGAGGCTCACAGGGACTATGCTGTTGGTCTTCTCTAGAGCCCAAAGCTCAGCTAAGGGCTATTTCCTGTAGCCTCAGGATCTAGGAAGTGGAAGTATAGAGGCTCCTCAGGCTCCTGCCCTTCTCTTGGGGTTTCTTCTGGACTAAGGAGGCCCAGCTGGTTCCCAGAAATCAGCTCTGGAGGGTGGTCTTGGTGGGTCCAGGGCTATAGCACGTGGGGAAGAGAGGAGGGAGGCACAGACCCTTAGCCTAAGGGATAGGCCCAGGTTCTTTCCTGTCTACACCACCATTTCCCATGTAAATTGAACTTAGCATGCTCTTAATGGATGACAGTGCCCATTAAAATCCAGCTCTGTTGACAGATCACGGCACAGGAAGCTACCACAGTCACAGGCCATAACCAGTGTAATAATATTATCTCCTGATCTTTCAGGTTTTTCAGCTGGACACAGGGCATTATTTGTGCAGGAATAAATACTATGGTCGTGGGCTCTCGATCGAAGGCTTCCGCAATGCTCTCTACCAGTATCTCCACAATGGCCTGGACCTCCGGCGAGATCTGTTTGAGCCCATCTTGAGCAAACTTCGGGGTTTGAAGTCTGTGCTGGAGAGGCAGGCCTCTTACCGATTTTACTCCAGCTCCCTCCTCATCATTTACGATGGGAAGGAGTGCAGGGCAGAGATGTTGCTAGAGCGCCGGGCAGAAGTGCGCTCCAAGAGTGCGGACTCGGGGCTCCCTGAGACGGCGTTGCCCGACGGCACCGGCCCCAGCACCAGCCCTGAGACCTCCCCCTCTGCTACCCCCAAGGTGGATGTCCGCATGATTGACTTTGCACACAGCACGTTCAAGGGTTTTCGGGATGACCCGACTGTGCACGATGGGCCCGACAAGGGCTACATGTTTGGCCTCGACAGCCTCATCACCATCATGGAGCAGATGCGGGAGGAAAACCAGTAGTGTCCTACGCCGGGCTCCCCGGTCAGTCACTTCCCAGAGCCCTTTCCTCTCTACCCCCAGGCAGGGACCACCCACTCTGAACTCACCACACAGGGCAGACAAGACAGACTTTGGTTTTAAAGGGTTAGATTTCTTTTTGGTGTAAACTAAAAGAAATGATTTTAGCTGTAGCCTGGAATACATATATATATAAAAAAAAGTGAAGGAAAGAGAGGAGAAAGCGGAAGATGTGCTCAGCCATTTTATTAACCATGTGGCTTTGATGACTTTGTCCAGGTGGGCTTAGGAAGAGGAGCTCCGAATGTTCTGGCCTTGGTGAGACTGTCAGCTGCTCTGGCCTTTTGCTTCCCAGGCTTCTGCCTGGCTTGTGGCCACCAGGAGGCTTTAGGCGGGGACCAGGGACCACAAGGCTCTCCTGACTCCATTGATCCTTTTATTGGCTCACTTGAAGCCTCCAGCTGGGGGAGCATCGAGAGCAGGGGCCTGACTGGGGGCAGGCTCTTCGGTCGGGCCCTCAAGCCCCCAGGCTCTTGCATGTCACTTATTCTTGACAGGCTCTGGGGATCACCAGACCTACCTGTAGCAGGTGGGCAAAAGCAAGAGGGACTCTGGGTAGCAAATTAGCCTGGTGTGAGGTTTCTCTTGTGTCTGTGGACAACAGAGAAATGACTACAAGAATGTATGTGTGTGTGTGTGTCTGTCTGTCTGTCTGTCTGTCTGTCTGCCTGTTTTTCAGCATCCCAGCAGGGATGGGGAAAAACAGCCAGCAAGACTTCTCTGCTAAGCCAGGTTGCCTGAAGAGATAGTCTTGGAACTACACTCCCCCAGGCCCCCCCCCCCCCCCAGCTACTTGCTGCTGCTGCTTCTGCTGGTTCTTGCCTTTTAAAATTGAGCTGCAAGAGACTGAACTAAGCCATTTGAAGATGGGATGGGGAAGACAGGTTTGTGAAATGGGACTGGTAGTTCAGACAAGCCGGGTGAAGGTGGGACACAGGAACTTAGCAGAGGCCAGCCTCAGCAAGTACATGGCTTCCTCTGGTCCTCCTTGACACCCCTAGATGAACCCCACTCCACTTCCTACCACCTGGCAGCGTGTACCCAAACTCCATTGGCATGAGCGATGATTCCTCCACAAACCTAGAGACTTTTGTTCCCACTCTCTCCCACTTCCCTCCCCCCTCCACCCCCAAGATATTCTTTTTGGGCACTGGGAGGTGGGTGGGGAGTTTGGATCATGGCCAGGGCTGCTTATAGCCATCAGCTTCTCTTAGTGGTTGGCCAAGCCTAGATGTGGGGGCTAGAGGCTTGTTGGCTTAGGGCCGGCACAGAAGGCACTTAAATCTCAAGATTTCTAAGACCTGAGATCTCCACCCTTGGCTGCCATATTGCTTCTTGCTGCTCTTCTCCCAGGAATCCCAGATCCTAGGAAACTGTAAGGTGGCCTGCGGCCTGCACCTCCTGCTCCAGGCGTGGCTTGGTCAGGAGCAGCAGGACTCAGAATTGCAAGCCTTGGAAATGAGCAGCTCCAGGCCCAGAGCCCCGTGGTGGGTTCTGGCTTCTTTGTTGTGCCTGCTGAATTTTGAGAAAAAGGAGGGTGTTAAGGGGGGTGTTGGAGGAGTCCCTTATCTCCACCTGGGCCAGCTCCCAGGTTTGCTCCAAGGTATGGACTGCCCTGTGCCTGATGAGGCTGGCTTGCTTTGTTTTCCCCACTGAGATAAACCCCTTTTGTTAATAAAGTTTTTCTCTGTTCTCCCTTCTCAAGCAGCTACTAACTGGGGTTCTGCCCTTGGAGTTGGACTCTCTGTAGATGCCTAAGTTTCTGGAGAAAGTGGATTAAGTTGTTAGGAAGTACAAGGGCAGTGGGCTCTTCCTGTTGGCCATTCTCCTCATTAGTCAGTGCACAGTGGTTAGCATCATTCATGAGAGGCAGAAGGCAAAGAAAAGGGGGGCGGCGTGTAGTGTTCTCAGCTCAGGAAGAGCTTGGCCCAGCCCTTGCCTCTCTCCTGCTACCTGGGGGAAGGGCCAGAACAGAAGGGGCTTCTTGCCACGCCTTCCCTGTGTAGTCTCACCCAGCTTGCAGGTTGGAAGCATGAGACTAGTCTTGGGAAGTGACCAGCCATATTGGGACTTAGCTCAAAATCTGAAAGCCCCAGGAGCTTCAAGTCCACCTGGATACCCAGAGTCCACCAGGCACTGTCAGTGACGCTGCCAGTCCGGACAGCAGTGAGGACCAGCTGCTCCGTGCTACTAGGCTCCAGAGGGATTAAGAAGCAGCATGCGTGTGCACGAGAGAGAGTTGTGTGTATGATATGATATCTTTAACCTCCTTCTCCTGTAGGGAGCCCAGCATGTATCATTGTTACCTTATGTCTATCCTGGCTTCAGCGTGAAAAGGGAGCTGAGCCATCTCTCGATGAGACTATGAGATGAGATGGTCTCCTTTAGACATCCCATCGCTCACTACATCTTCAGTTTGGCCCTGGAGCCGAGAGTTTCCCTCTGAGGTAGGCTGGACTCTAGACATGAGCCCTAGGACTTTGATGTTCAAATAGCAGTCATCCCCCGAGGGCAGAACAGCTCTTCTGAGTTGGAACTCTAGCCCCAGGACCTTCTGGTGATGATCCACTGTGGCCTCCGCTATGGGAGACAGGTGCCTTTTAAGAGCAGACAGTGTTCGTTCCCAGTGCTATGCAGAGGAGAGGCCAGATGTCTGGGAGATTGTGCAGCCTGCCTGCATTAGCCTTCCAGCCAGTTAGATGCCTGGCTGGAGCAATCAGTGTTTCTGGGACCTTGGGACAGTGTCCCTCCGTTGTGAGCCCAGCAGCGCCTTGCTGAGGAGGAACAGGTTGTGCCTACTTAGCTCAGTATTTCTGGGCCCCAGCATTCCTGGGTGGGGCCCTATGGATGTAACAGTAGCAGGTTAGAAGGTTGGCCTCAGCTCGGGCAATAGCATGGAGGTGGCAACCATAGAGGTGTTCTAGATCTCCAAGGATACCATTTTCAGACTGCATGCCCCACTCCTGGTTACTGGCCCACGCCTAGCCCCATGTGGGTGGGAAGGCGATTTTTGCTTGCCCAGAAATGACTACCAAAAACCGTCTGTCACAGAGCCAACTTCTTGGCCAAAACCTGAAGGCGAAGAGGCCCCACAAGATACAGAATCTGTGGGGCGCTGGGCAGCGGGCGCTTGGGAGCTGGTAGGCCCTTGCCGTCCTTCCCATCCAGGGCCAGCTTGGAGGGAAGAGCTGTGTGACGCCAGCACTGGACCAGAGAGAGGGATGGCAAGGGGGCCTGGCACACACAGGTGCTTTGTTAGGATCTCTGTACAGTATTTACCGGGGCCAATGAGTAAACACCAGCCACTGGTGAAAAATGGAAGACGGGGCTTTTGATGTCAAGCCACTAACAGATCTCTGGAATGGGAACGGACCAGGGAGGGCTGGGGCTCCCCAAGAACCAGAGAACATTGCTTTGTCTGCCACGGGGAGGGGGAGGGGGGGATTTGGATTGGTCTGTGTTTCCACAAGGGGAGTTGGCAAGATCCTCCCCGTCTCCCACTGCTCTTCCTGGAAGGAGAAGGACAATCAGCCATGTCAGCGCTGCTGACGTAGAAGAAAACTCTCGCCTTGTCCAGTCTCCTCCCGCACAGTGGCATTATTACATTTGTCTTCTGGCATTTTTCTGCATATCCTTAGTTTTCTCTGGAACTTGTTTAGGGGCATGATTGTAACAGTGTCTGTGTATTCACCCTGCACTGTGCCCTTGCCTTCTGTCTAAAAGTCATGTATATAAAAATAAAGTCACCTAGAAACGTACACACGTGTTCTCTGTTGGACATTCCTCAGAGGGGTCAAGTGGGATTTCCATGTTGACCTGCCCAAATGTTCAGCAGCAGCCATTCAGCACCACCTCCTGGTAGACCTCTGCCCTGTTCTGGAGAAGGTTGGGGGGGGGTGATGGGGGACTGGCAAGGAAGACGCTTGTTTCTCCTTATTTTCCCACATTGATTCTTGCCTGGGCTTCAGCCCCAAAGCCAGCTATGGACTGATGGACCAGTCACTTGGGTGGTTCAGTTCTTCCAACAGGACCCTGTGTGGTTCTGAGGGAAAAGTTTGGGGGAGAGGCTGGGTAGCTAGAAGACGTACCCTGGGAAGGATGGCTGGAAGGCTGAAGAGGATCCTCCAGGTCCTTATTTAAAACCAAATTTCTTCTTGTGTGTTTTGGCCTGGTCGGTGTCAGTCCGATACCCCAAATGCTGGGTATGAGTGATAACGACAGAATTGATCAAGGCATTTCCAGAGTCGATGTGCAGTGCAGGTCAGTAGCCCACAGGAAGTTTACATTCCCAAGTTCCTAAGAGACTGGCAAGTGAGAGCCCACTTTGAAGTAGCTAAAGGTTGGGGCTTCCCAAGCCTTTACCACACCCAACTCCTTTTCGACTGAGAAACTTTTCTGCAATGCTCGGTATGTCGGTATATAAAATAAGTATACAGGGGCAGCTAGGTGGCGCAGTGAATAAAGCACCGGCCTTGGATTCAGGAGAACCTGAGTTCAAATCCAACTTGAGACACTTGACACTAGCTTCGTGACCCTGGGCGAGTCACTTAATCTTCATTGCCCTGCCCCCCCCCATAAAATAAGTATACATAACCTTTTACTGTTACCAAATTTTTTGTGACCCCCCCCCCCCCATTCAGTTTAAGAAGCTTTGAGCTAGGTGATAATAGCTACCACTTGCATAGGAAGTTTGCACAACTACCCTGGGAGGTGGGTTCTGTTACTGTCCGTGTTTTGTAGATGAAGCCTGAGGCTCAAAGGGTTAAATGATTTACTGCTAGTTAAGACCCGAGGCAAGATTAGACCCCAAGGCTTTCTGAATCCAGGTCACCTTTGTTTGGACATGGCCTTATCTATACTTGTAGAAAGTGGTTTTTTTATACTTTATTCCATTTGATCTTCACAGAATTATAGCTGCTATTGTCCTTAAGGGGGTGGGTGGGAAATGAAGTCTGGAGAGAGGTCAGAAAACAGGGAGGAGATGCCCTTCCTAACAGCCCCTCCATTGCTTGGATGCCAGGAGTTGGGTGAGGAGCCTAACCAAGCAACACCAGAGGGGACCAATGACTTTTTTTTGGTGGTTTGTTTTTGTGGGGCAATGAGGGTTAAGTGACTTGTCCAGGGTCACACAGCTAGTAAATGTCAAGTGTCTGAGGTCAGATTTGAACTCGGGTCCTCCTGACTCCAGGGCCAGTGCTCTATCCACTTCACCACCTAGCTGCCCCTTAATGACGTTTTAAGAACCCAGCTCAACTACCTTGAAAAAGACACTGTCCCTAAGCCCAGGGTCACCCACCAAGTTCCCTCAGTTTAAGGAGGTAGCTCTAATGCCACCTCAGCATAAGAAGCCCTTAGCCAGCCACTCCCCAAGTGAGACAATCCCAGAGCCCCCAATCTTGCCCTTTAAAGACTGGTCCACCTGCCCCTGGCCCCAGGTGATATCTACGGTATAAGCCACACACTGGGAACCCTAAGTGACCTCCCGAGGGGGTGATGAGCACAGCTATTTGTTTCCAATTTGCTTTCTAATTCACTGGCATTTTCTCCCTTCTGAACAAATATAGCCAAGTCCTCCTAATGGAGGAAGCTAAATGGGTTAACGGATAACTTAAGACCTGAGCTCTGATTAAGCATTGAGCTCCTATCAGCTGTAGCTAAAAGGGGTTAACGGAGAAACTAAGACCTGAGTAACCAGAGGGTTACTATCAACCAACACTATCTACAGAAGCCTATGGGAAGGGGCAGCTAGATGGCGCAGTGGATAGAGCACCGGCTCTGGAGTCAGGAGGACCTGAGTTCAAATCCGGCCTCAGACACTTAACACTTACTAGCTGTGTGACCCTGGGCAAGTCACTTAACCCCAATTGCCTCACTAAAACAACAACAACAAAGAAGCCTAGGGAAGGCAACCAGGGACTATTAACCATTAATAGCCATTAATATTCCTAAATGACAGGAAACAGTAACTGCACCTAGAAACCAGATCTTAAGTAAAGATATAAACTCAGAGACCTTCTGGGTCTGACAAGTTTAAGCATGTCTTTAGAAACGTGGAGGGAACACCAAATATGTCCTTAGGTTCACTTTAAGACATTTAAACACACCCAAAACACACCCTTAGTGAGAAAGGTACCTGCCTTGGAGGTCGTTTTAGGACCCCAGGAAGTCCAAATTAGGATAAGACCCCCCCCCCCCATGAACCTCCCACAAGGAAGAGATTAAGATAATGAGGAAATAACCTACTTTTTTCACTATAAATATAACCATTTTCCTCTCCCTCTTCGAGACACTTCCCTAGTGGTCTCCCTATGGTCATCACGGTCTTGTAATGAAACTTGGGAAACTGAGTCACCGAATCTTGTCATTCTTTGGGATGCCTCACGATCAATCTGATCAATTAAACCCCACTTCACTCCTACCCCTCTAATTCTTGGTGCAGTCTGTATCCTGCCACCTCTGAGTCTTGATTTGGGAAATTCCCCATCCATACCTGGCAGGGTCATAGAATTTCTGAAACAAGGAGTGCTATACATCATCTACTTAGAACCCCATGGATCAGATAGGGGAAAGGTTCATGGAGTTGAAGTGGCTTGCCCAAGGTCACACAGTGCTAGGGTATAGATTCAGGACTTCTGACTGGTGATCTCGCCATTACACCAAGTGTTGTGTATTGGGTGGTATTCGAACTGTGCTTTTAAGAGGGAAACGACATACTGCATTAGAAAGAGTACTGCCCTGGGAATCAGAAGATCTGGGTTCAAGTTTCAGCTCTGTGACCCTGGGTCAATTGCTTTACATCGCCAGCTCTGAGGTTCCTCCTCTGGAATTGCAGCTAGGTGGTGCCATAGTGCACAGCGCACCAGCGAGGGGTCAGGAAGATCTGAATTCCAATTCGACCACAAACACCGAGCTGTGTGACCGTGGGCAAGTCATTTCACCCTGTTAGCCTCAGTTTCCCCATCTGTAAAACGAGCTGGAAAAGGAAATGGCAAACCACTCCAGTATTTTTGCCGAGAAAGTCCCCCCAAAAGGGTCACAAAGAATCTGCACGGCTGAGCAATAACCACCACCACCACCTTCCTCGTTTTCACAGAAAAGAAGCCAGGGCCCAGCCAGGCGGAAGGCCTGATCTGCGGCGACGTAACGACCTTAAACCCCAAGGTGCACCAGAGCCGACTTGTCCCTACTTCCTGGGGCATAGGAGAGCGGAGAAGACTACCTGAGGACCACGCCCCGCGGCACATAGGGCGGGGCGCCTGCCTACGAGCCACGTGGGCGCTCCGAGGAAGCCGCGGCCCCGCCCCTGCCGCCGTAGCCATCTTCGGATCTGCCAATAGGCAACTGCCCCGCCTGTCCCTTCCAGCGTCTCCATGGCGCCTCGGGCGCTTGGTCTGTGATTGGCTACGCTTGAAGGGGGGCGGCACGTTGGCGCCATGGCGTCACGGCCGTGCCACGTAGGCGTCGGACGATTGGCAGCTTGCTGCCGGGGCATGGGCGCGCCTAGACGGCCGGCCCCTCCCCTTCCACTGCGCGGCCGCCTGCGGCCTGTCACTGGCCGGGGGTGGCCTCGTTCCGGAGGGGGCGGCGGTGGGCGGGGCCGGGGCCGGAGCCGCAGTCCGAGCTGGAGTTGAAGCCGGAACCGGAGCCGCGGCGGGTGAGGAGGGGGGGAGTTGGGGGGCCGGGGCCTGTGAAGGGGAGGGGAGCCCCGGCCGAGCCGGTTCCGGGAGCAGGGTCTGGGGTGGGGCGGCGCCCGCTGAGCCCCGGCCTCCCCACTCCCCCAGGGCCCTGCTCGGGCGCGATGAAGGCTTTAATCCTGGTGGGCGGCTACGGCACAAGGCTGCGGCCCCTGACCCTGAGCACGCCCAAGCCGCTGGTGGACTTCTGCAACAAGCCCATCCTGCTGCACCAGGTGGAGGCGCTGGTGAAGGTGAGGCCGAGGGCCGCGGGCGGGAGGTGAGGGACACCGAGGGCTTCCTGGACCCCCCACCCCACCCCCGCGTTTCATAGGCTTACCAAAGCTGTTATTGTACTGAAAGGGGCCCACAGATAGAGGTGAGGGCTTGAGCTGAACTTACCAAGTAGAGTTATATTTAAGGGGAGCCCCAGATAGAGGTGAAGGCTTGAAATGCATTTACCAGGTAGTGTTATATTTAAGGGGAGCTCCAGATAGAGGTAAGGGCTTGAAACGTACTTACCAGGTGGTGTTGTATTCAAGGGGAGCCCCAGATAGAGGTGAGGGCTTGAAATGCACTTATCTTGTATAGTACTTTGAGTATAATTAAGTACTTTGAGGGGTGAGGGCTTAAGCTAGAAGTTTGCCACAAGTTTCATGCCTACTTACTAGGTATCATTATACCGAAAGGGGCCCAGAAAGAGGTAAGGGCTTGAGCTGGGGCTTTGGCCCAGCCAGTGGGGCTGCCTGCCTAGTGACTGACCCCCAGGAGAGGGGAGGGGTCACATGCTCAATTTCTTTTACAGGCAGGAGTGAATCATGTGATCCTGGCTGTGAGCTACATGTCTGAGCTGTTGGAGAAGGAAATGAAGGAACAGGAGCTAAGGGTGAGACCAGTGAGACAAGCCCCAGATCCTCTGGGCTGGGCAGGCCTGAGCTGGAATGGCAGACCCTTAGGGTTTTCTGGCTACCTGGGACAAGCATTCTGCCACACACTCCCACACCCCAAACCCCAGGACCGGGGCAGGGAAGTGTTTGTGGGTCAGTATCCCTCTCTGGGCAAGGAGGGATTGAAAATAAGCATTTATAGAGCACCTACTGTGTGCTGGGAACACATATTTTTAGATTTGGAGGGGTTTGGGAAGGTCCCACACCTGATTTGCAGAAGAGCTAGAGGAAGGGCTGGTGGGGCTTTGAAGACAAGAGATTGCCCCTGACTTGTCTGCTCTGACTTTTCAGCTAGGGATTCGAATCTCCTTGTCCCATGAACAGGAGCCTCTGGGAACAGGTCAGTGGAAGAAATGCCTGGGATAGAGGCTTGCTTTGCAGGGGTGTGCCTTCCATGGGAAGGAGCTGGGGGTGAGGGTGCTTAGAGGTAGGGGCTGAGGCACACCCCGGTCAGGCCTTGAGCATCTGGTGCCCTGTGTCCCTGCAGCGGGGCCCCTGGCACTGGCCAGGGAGCTGCTCACAGAGAATTCGGATCCCTTCTTCGTTCTCAACAGTGACATTATCTGTGACTTCCCCTTTGCTGCGATGGTGCAGTTCCATCGGCATCATGGGCAGGAGGGGAGCATCGTGGTGAGACATTCCCTGCCCCCCCCAACTCCCCTCCATGGTAAGGAGTGGGTAGTGATGTGAACCCATTCTCCTTACCTTTGACCTTGCTGGCTAGTCTGCTTCCGCCCCTCCCAGCCTAGCCTAGCGCCCAGACCAATGCCGTGGTCAGAGGACCCGTAATTCTTATATTATTTATCATCTGAGAGGCTTTTGCATCTAAACGAGAAGTCTCTTCCTTCTCTAAGAGATCGCTTCTGGCTCCAGTGCCGAGGGTGCCTCTGAGCTTCATGGGTCCTTGGCGAGTCTCTTCCGCCCTCCCACTTGCCCTTCGGCCAGCCGCACCCTGCACGCATCCTTAGTGAGTTTGCCTGGATAGAAACCCTGTTCCCTGCTCTCTTGCCCAGAGAGAAGGTTAAGGACCCAGGTGTGGGATCTTCTGGGAACATGCTGTTAGTGGCGTCTCTCCTTCTCTGCTACTTTAGGTGACCAAAGTGGAGGAGCCCTCCAAGTATGGTGTGGTTGTGAGTGAGGCAGACACAGGCCGCATCCACCGATTTGTAGAGAAGCCCCAGGTGTTCGTGTCCAATAAGATTAACGCTGGCATGTACATCTTTAGTCCCAGTGTGCTCCGGCGCATCCAGGTGGGGCCTGGGGGGGTGGGGGGGGGGGAGAGAATGCTGGGAGCAGGAAGTGCCGGACTGGCATCGGTGACAGACTCTACCTTGGGCTGGCAGTGCCTGTGGAGAAGGGTTGAGCTTCTTTCCACCCCCACAGTTACAACCCACATCTATCGAGAAGGAGGTCTTCCCTGTGATGGCCAAGGAAGGGCAGTTATATGCCATGGAGCTCCCAAGTAAATGGGAGGGCTGGGGCTGGGTTGGGGAGGTGGGGGTGGTATGCAGGACTTGGGGGTGGGTGGTCCAGTCAGGCTCCCTGTGCCTGCACCTTTAGGCTTCTGGATGGACATCGGACAGCCCAAGGACTTCCTGACAGGGATGTGCCTCTTCCTGCAGTCGCTAAGGCAGACACAGCCTGAGCGGCTCTACTCTGGCCCGGGCGTTGTGGGCAATGTGCTGGTGGTGAGTGCAAATTCCATTTCTTAAGCAGCTTCCCCCATCCTTCCTTTCTGCTCTTGCAGAGGACTGACAAACTCATTCATTCCCCCTTAGGTATATGTGATCAGTAAGGCTGAATATATTTTATTGATTTCAAGGGCATTCCGATAATTGTGCCTTCTTGATCTCTGTTCCTTATTGCTTCTATACTCATCACCTCCACTACTGTCATATTCTCCCCTCCAGTTGGTTTCCCTGCCACTTGCCTCTCCGTTCTCCAGTCGTTGCATGAAATGATCACATGGTTTATGCACAGGTCTGACCGTTGAGTAGCTAAATACAAACTCATTAGCTTGGCATTCAAGGCTCCCACAGTCCAGCCACAGCCTACCTTACTGGCTTTCTTGCACATGGCTTTTCCAGCCAGACTGAACTCCTAGCTCTCAGGCCCTCCTTCTGTTTCGTTTGCATTCTTTAGTCCCTCCAGAGCCCCCCCTCCCCCCAGCACTTAGTCTGGCTCTCTCTGCTCCCTTCTAGTTGTTTTTGTGTCCTGCTTCCCCTCTCCCGGGAGACTGCAGTAACTCCTTGAGGGCAGGGACCATTCATTTTTCATCACTGTACCCCAAGAGTTGAGCACAGTACTCAGTTTGTATTTAATAAACGTTTGCTTCCCTAATGGGAGGCAGTGGTGAGGTGAGGAGCCCTTGCAGAGTCAGCCCTGTGCATGTTTCTCCCTCCCCAGGATCCAAGCGCCAGGATTGGCCAGAACTGTAGCATTGGGCCCAATGTCAGCCTGGGCCCCGGGGTGGTGCTGGAGGATGGTGTGTGTATCAAGCGATGCACGGTGCTACGAGGTGCCCACATCCGTTCTCACTCGTGGCTCGATTCCTGCATTGTGGGCTGGCGCTCCCGCGTGGGCCAGTGGGTGAGCTAGGGCTGTGCTGGGGAGGGCACAGGGAGCTGGGGGTGGGGGGAGCTCCTTCCTGAATCTCACCTCTTCCCTGCACCCCCCCCCCCCCGCAGGTGCGCATGGAGAACGTGACAGTGCTGGGAGAGGACGTCATCGTAGGCGATGAGCTCTACCTCAACGGGGCCAGTGTGTTGCCCCACAAGTCCATTGGCGAGTCAGTGCCTGAGCCTCGAATCATCATGTGAACTGAGGTGCAGAGCACAGTGGCCCCTGGTGCCCTGGGCAAGGCTCAGGTGCTTGCGTGCCTCCAAGGGGAGGGAGCCATAGCCCTCTCCCCACCCCTGCCCCTGTAAATAGCTCTGTTTATAATGCAAGAGTCTAAACAAAGCTGGAGTTATATTGTTTAAGTATGGCTGTGTGTGCACTCTGGAGCGGGGTGGGTCTGTCTGTCTCTGCAGCCCCCTCCCCTAGTACCTCCCTTACTTACAAATGGGGAAACAGGACCAGCTCTTGTCCCACACCTAGAGAAAAAAGGCAGGGCGGGGCTGAATAGAATAATAATTTAATACTCACACCTGTAACTGTCCGCTCCCCATCCCACCCCATCCCTTTAGCCGGGGCAGGGCAGAGCAGGGTAGCCCTCTCTTCTCTCCACTAGGAAGAGCAGGGGAGAATGGCTTAGCGCCCCCTTCCTCTGCCTCCCTCAGGGCAGGCCCAGGCTAGTGAAGGAGCTGCCTAGAAAGGGAGGCATATAAATGGGGATGAATATGCCCATCCTCCCCCTAGCCTTACCCCTGGGGCCCAAGGAGCAGGTCGGGGGGCCCCCACCCTGAGACAGGGGCCTAAGATGAGGAAGCTGGCTTCTCGTAGTCATCCACCCCAGTGATTGTAGCTTTGCAGAAGAAACAGTCTTTGTTGTTCATCAAGTGCTGGTTGATGCAGGCTCTATGGTGAGAAAGGGGGTAGATGGGCAGAGAGCTAAGTTTCAGTCTTCCTATTAGTCCCCAGCAGGCCAGCCCTCCCTCACCCACACCCTGGGGGAGGAATCCCTGGGCTTAGGAAAGAGATAAAGGGGGGGCAGCTAGGTGATGCACCCAGATAGAGGCCTCCAGTAAGGAGGCCCTGAGTTCAAATCCACCCTCAGACACTTGACACTTAGAAACTTTTCAAAAGAGAGACATAAAGAAGGCAGGCCAAGTACTCACTTGCAGGACTTGTGGCCACAGGGCCGGAACACAGCAGAGATGGGGTGGGCATAGCAGATGGGGCACAGGTCCTCCTCACTGGTGGGCTGGGTGGGGAGAGTGAGGGGAGTCAGGAGGACCCTAGTGGATACATGATTCTTGCCAACATAGATTCCCCATGGAGGAAATGATCTTAAGCTAAGATCTCAGTGCATACACATATCTGCAGGTATACACACACGCATGCACACACACCTGCATGCACATGGCTCAGGGACACAGGAAGATGGTGTGCGTGCACACACTCACCAGAGTGGAGGCAGCGGCCTGCTTGGACTCTTCACTCAGATGGCCCAGCATCTGATCCACTTTCGTTAGTTCCTCCCGGCTGATGTAGTCAGTGTCTGGGAAGAGTGAAGGTAAATCTTGGCCTGCCTGTAGCCCCTGTGGCATCTGACCTTTGTCATGGGGTCCTTACCACACTGGCTCAGAAGGGGGGCTGCTCTGTAGGGACCCCGCTTCTGGCAGGCCACTCTGCAGGGTGTCAGAGCTTAGCTCTTCAGCTCTGGCAAGTGCCTGGAACATGGAGACGGTGGTGGTGGAGTGAACCCCTTACCTATTTTGTCCCAGCACAGTGAAGAATGGCCTGGGGGTGGGAATAGTGGTCACTGGGAAGGGCAGGAGACCTGAACAGCCTCACGCCCTGGGACATGCAGACCCTTACTTCTGCAGCCCTTATAATAACCCTGTCTGAGGTGGGTGAAGAAAGGGTTATCATCCCATATTGAGGTGCAGTCCCAAGTCCCATACTCACAACTCTGCAGAGAGAAGTGCTTCCTCTCTGGAGGGGGTGGTGTGGCCCCAGAGGCTGTGGGCTCAGGCTGGCCCAGGAGGTATTGGATGGAGCGGAGCTGGAAGCATGGGTCCGCTAAGAGCACTTCGGTGGCTCGCTTGGCCCTGGTGGTAGTAGAGACCCATGGTCAGAGCCACTGGTGATGAAGACACAGCAACCCATGTCTCCTGCCTACTCCAAATGCTAAGAGATCACCCTGGGAAGAATGAATGGCAGACACTCCCTAAAGCAGTGTAGCCATCCAGTCCTGGAGAGGAAGCCGGGAGGGAGGGATGAGCACCCCCAAGGGACAATGAGGAGATCTGCTCAGAAGCAAGGCACTGTCGTCAGTCACTTCCTCTGGTGAAGCCAGAGGAAAAACCAACCCCAGGAGCACTTGAATCTTGTTTCAGCACCAGGCAGCAGACAGCTCCCAGCACTAATCACCCAGGGAGCTGAGGTGGCTTTTCCCTCCCCCTTGGTCTGAGCTGGAAGAGATTTTAGAGATCATCTGATCCAACAACCACATTTTAATTTTAGAAAGACAGGTCCAGAGAAAGGAAAGGATTTGCCCAGGGTCACACCAAATATTAGCACTCGAAACCAGGCCCTGTGATTCCAAATCCAGTATTCTTTCTACACCACACGGGCTGCTTTTAGGAGGCGGTGCTAGTCTGATCTCTGCCCAACTCACTGCGCTTCCAGGGATTAAAAAGCCTGAGGCTTGTTCTTGCCTTCAAGTTTCTGGGAATCTTCCTCAACGGATGAAGACTGATCACTAAGGTCCATTTGTGGCAGAGTGCCCGAGGCAGCTCCAAGCTCAGCTGCCACCACACAGGCCAGCTTCAGCCATCCCCCTCAGATCCACCTTCCAGCCTCTTGTCATCCCTCAGTCTCTCTTCCTCCCACTCGAGTCATGCTGTGCTTTCCTGACACACAATCCATATGTCATATCATCTTCCTCCTTGCTCAAGTCCTTCCTGCCCCTGGGAAAGCATCTACTAGTTAGGGAAAAGAACACAGCTTTCCTCTTCCATCCCTGGACCCAGAAACTCATTCCAAGGCAAAACAGAGGGCAGTTCAGCACAGCTGAAAGAGAAGGAAATCAGGCCTTTGTTGAGGCTTGCTTGGAGGTAGACTGTGAGTTCTTGGAAGGCAGGGGCTGCCTTTTGCCTCTTTGTATCCCTAGCACAATGCCTGACACTTCAATATTTATTGACTGACTAGTAAGAAGTCAGGAAGTAGTGTGAGGGACAGAGAGGTATAGTGCCCTGGGTGGACCAAATATGAAATATTGTCTTCAATTCTGGAAGTTCCATTAGGAAAGATATTCACAAGCTGAAATGTGCCTGGAAAAACAAGCAGGATAGTGAGGGGACCCACCTATTTGAAGAATTTAGAGATGTTTAGCCTGGAAAAGAAGACTTGGGAGCAGAGGGGGGAAGAGGGCCAGGAGAGAAAGGTGATAGAGACAATGCCATCAAGTATGTGAAAGGCTGTCATAGGGAATGGTTTAGAGGCCTGCTTGGCCCCAGTGGGCAGACCTAGGAGCAATGAATCACAGAGAGGTAGATGCTGTATTGAAATAAAGAAAAAACTTGCCAAGACAGAACAGGCTGGCTTGAGATGTAATGAGTTCTCATTAGTGGAGATCTGTAAACAGAAACTGGATTGTTCCTTGTTAAGAGTATTACTGTAAAGGGCTTTTCTGTTCAGGTGTAGCTTGCACCTTTATTCCCTGAGAGCTCTTCTGAATTTCTGAGAATAGATGAAGATTAACAGCTGGTCCCTTAGCACCAGAAATTGGACCTTGGGGTCCCAACTCTGAGGACTCGCTTCCAGCCTGACCCCCAAAAGGCCTTCATTTTCTCCCTTTAGTAAAATATGACCCTCCACCCAAACAGACCCTTCCCCTCTTCCACTCTGGGCCAGCGATCTCTCCAGGACTCAGTGGGCAAAGAGCCGAATGGGGGGAATCCGTGGTTCAGCAGGACATGTTCAGCAGCCCAATAGTATATCAAGGACACATCCTTTGATTCCAAACAAGGCAACCACCAAACATCCTTCCTGACCTCCCCAGATAAGTGTCCTTGGGATATACCGACCTCAGTCCATAGAGTGCATGCCCCCACTGTGTTACAGATGGAACAAAGCCCCATGGGAGATCTGAAGGCAGGCTGACAGCCCTAGGCACGTGTAGTCTGGAAGAAGGGGGCCTTCCCACAAACAAGGGCTCCCAGCATTCAGTATCTCTGGAAGCTAAGGGGCCAAAGGCACCTGGGTTGCTGCCCTTGACAGCAGTTCATGTGGGGACAGGGGGGGAAGGAGAAGGCAAATCGATACAGCAAAGTCACCAGCAATAAGCTGTGACCTCTAGAATGTTTCAATTCCTATCAGCAAGAAGTGAGCCCCTGGAGGTGGAGGCCCTGACAGGGCAAAGAGAATTCAGGCTGAGGCAGCTTGTGCCACAGAATCCCACTGAAAAGGCCTGGCCTCCTAGCCTGCTGCTATCCCGGATTCTTTTCTTAGGGGAAGGACTGACCTCAAATACACAGGAGCAGGGAGAAAGGCAAAGGAATGGGGGCATCACAAAGAACCTTCCTTTAGCCAGAGGAGAGGCCAGAGTGAGGGGCTGGCGTCAGTCACGCAGCTCACAAGGATGAGGGTGCCATCCAACCTCTCCACCATGGCAAGAAGGCCCTCTCTGGCCTCCTGGACAAGGACACTATTTAACCACGCAGACCACCTCAGGCAAGCCAGTGTTTACAGGCAGCTCTAAGTTCTTTCTTCTCTTGAGCTAAAAGTAGCCTCCTCTCCCCAGCACCAGCCCCAGCCCCTGTAGGTCCTAAGCTCTATCCTCTGTGGCTCTGCAGAACAAGTCTCTTCCACATGACAGCCCCTTTCATCTTCTCTAGGATCCCTCTAGGCCCTGTCGGGGCAGCTGGATGGTGCAGTAAATAGAGCACTGACCCTGAAGTTGGGAGGACCTGAGTTCAAATATCAACTCAGACACTTACTAACTGTATGACCCTGGGCAAGTCACTTAACCCCAACTGCCTTAAACATCTGGGGCCATCTCCAGTCATCCTGATGTATCTTGCCACTGGATCCAGATGGCTCTGGAGGAGAGAGTGAGGTTGGTGACCCTGCACTTAAATCTAATTCAGTACAAGTAATGACATCAACTCCTGATGTCATGGTCCTCTGGGAACAAAGGACAAAAAACAACAAGGCCCTGTAACTGCTCCTTCTAGGACAGGCAGCCTGGTCTAGTAGAAAACCGTGAATTTGGACTTAGAAGATCTGCATAAAGCTCCTGGGTTCACAACTTACTGCCCATCTGGCTTGAGCAAGTCACTGCCCCTCTGAGCTTCGCTCTCCTCCCCTCACTTCCCTAAAATACAGATCATAATACTCCCACCTCCAGGGACTCTTGTGGCAGATCGAATGAAATCCCGTACATAAAGCTCTTTTCAAACCCTAATTAACTATTATGGAAATGCTCCTAATGAGCACCTTCCTGGTTGCCCTCCAGATATACTCCACCAGTGTGGTGCCCAGAAATGGACGCGATACTCCACATGCCCTTCGACCTTCTTTCCCTTCTACCATCTCTTCCACAACAAGCAGCCAGAGACAAAACACGCTGTCCTAGGAAAGGACGGCGGGCTCAGTCTCAGGGAGCCATATGGGTGCATGCTGTCCTCTGGCGGTCAGCCGGGAATTGCAAGCCATTCATTAATTTCCTGGGCATCCTCCTCCTCCTCCTCCTCTTTCTTCCCCTCCCCTCCCCTCCCAAGGACCAATCGGAGGTCGGGTAGCCCCACCCCCTCACCCTACCCAGCTCCCAGCTGGGCCACCAGTGTAAATACCAACAGACTGAGCAAGCGAGAGACAGCCAGAGAAAGCAAGGAGCAGCAACTAAGACGGCTGAGAACTAAGTCCGCGCGTGGGAGCAGGGATCACACCCTGGCCCCAGCAGCTGGGGCTGGTCCTACCTGGAGAGGGGGCAGCTGGCCAGGAGGTGAGGCCAAGGGGCTGGCTGGACCGGACGGTCGGTCGGGCTGGCAGGATGCCGGGGGACGGGGCGGGGGCCGTTCCCTTGTGTGAAGGCTGAGCTCAGCAGCTCCCAGCTGGGCATGGGATGGCACTGTCCAGTGCTAGGTACACTCGGCTGAGGGAGCAGCTGGTGTCCCTTTGATGCCCGGCTTCGTCCCAAGCCATTGCCCTTTTCCTGGCTTTTCTGGGGCTGAAAAGCACAGCTAGCTTGCCAGTTCCTTCCTAACTGGGACGGGATTTTGTTCTCAGCTCGTGGGAGCCTGTGTCTGGAGGACTTGTTTCCCTTCCCACTTCGAAGGCTGCCAGGAGCCCCTTTGGGCGACTACTGGGGTGGGGGTGGGATCTGCTCTCCAAGGGGTTGTCTGCCCCCCATCCCCACCCCACCATGGCTTCTTGGATACTGGTGTGGATGCTGTGGGTGTGGCTGGGGAAGCTGCCCCTGCTTGAGGCGAGCATCCACAGCTCCCCGGACAACGCGTCCCACGTCTTCCACCACTGCCCAAAGGTGTGCATCTGTGCATCTGACCTGCTGAGTTGTTCCAACCAAAACCTCCATACTGTGCCTGGCCCTCTCCCTAGCATGACCACAGTGCTGGACCTCAGCTATAACGTTCTCCCCCACCTCCACCCCGGTTGGCTGGCCGCCTTGCCCCGCCTGCATAGCCTTCGCCTGGCCCACAACCAACTGCGGAGTCTGACCCGGGGCACTTTCCACAACGCCAGTGGCCTCCGCCGGCTTGACCTGTCCTCCAACGGCCTCCACGTTGTGGGCCACCACGACTTGGAGGGACTCACAGGGCTGGAGGAACTGCTGCTCTACAACAACCACATCGGCTTCGTGGACCACAGTGCCTTCCGGGGGCTGGGGAGACTCAGCCGGCTCTACCTGAGCTGCAACCGCCTCACCACGTTCTCCTTCCATGACCTGCACGGCCTTAGCCCCAGGCAGCTGCGGGTCCTGGACCTCTCCACCAACCGGCTGGCCAGCATCCCCGTGAATGAGGTGGTCACCCTTCCCGCCTTCATCAAGAACGGGCTGTACCTGCACAACAATCCCATCCGCTGTGGCTGTGGCCTCTACCACATGCTGCTCCGCTGGCAACAGCGCGGCTTCAGCTCGGTCTGCGACTATCTCGAGGAGCACGTCTGCATCGCCTTTGACGTGCCCTCCTCTCGAGTGCGCTTTTTCACTCACAGCAAGGTCTTCGAGAACTGCTCTTCCCCAGCCCCTGGCTTAGAGCAGTCAGACGTCCACCTGGAGGTGCAAGTGGGCCAGCCGCTGCTCATCCACTGCGATGCAAGTGCCCCAGCCGCCCGCTACGCATGGGTGTCCCCAAGCAACGAGCTCCTCATGTTCCCAGGCAGCAAAGACAAGACCATCCGGGTGATGAGTAACGGCAGCCTGTCCATCAAAGAGGCGCAGCTCAGCCATACCGGTGTCTTCGTCTGCCTGGCAGCCGGCAGTCGCCTTCACCACAACCAAACGCACGAATACAACGTCACCGTCCACCGTCCACCGCATGAGTCGGAATCCTTCAACACGGGCCTCACGACCCTGCTGGGCTGTGTGGTCAGCCTGATCCTGGTCTTGCTCTATCTCTTCCTCACGCCCTGCGCCTGCTGTTGCCGGTGCTGCCGCCCTGTGCCCCTCATCCCACCCCAGGAGTGCAGTGCCCAATCCTCCATCCTTAGCTCCACCCCACCTGCTGCCGATGGACCTGGTCGCAAAGCCAGCACCCACAAACACGTTGTCTTCCTGGAGCCAGTCAAGGAGGGCCAGAATGGCCGGGTTAAACTGGCTGTCAGTGAGGATTTTGACCTTAGGAATCCTAAAATCCTGCAGGTCAAGTCGGACTCTGAATCCATCAGCTCCATGTTCTCGGACACACCCATCATGTCCTAGTGGTGAAAGGGCAGTCGTGGGTGTTGGGGGAGGCCCGTGGCAGTCAAGGTCCTCCAGACGGATGGGCCAAGCCTGGCCTTGTGGGGTAGAAGAGTACCGCCTGTGTCCAGTGCTGGGTTTTCCTCTCTAGATCAATACCTCTGCTGCTCTATCTGCCAGCCTTGCCTGCATCCCACCCCCTTCTAGCCATTAAACACAACTCAAACTTGCCAGAAACAGGGCCATTAGTAGCAGCTGACGATGGCCTTAATTTCTCATCAGGAGGGGCCCAAGGGGAGGGAGGACAGGGGAAAGAACATGGCCTGATGCAGGGCTCTCTCTCTGCCAAAGCATGGTCACCCCTCAAAGTGGGGAGGGGCTGTTGGCAGGCTTCAGGGGAAAAGCCAGAACATAAAGCTACCTGCTGTTTCCCTGAGTGCCTGGCTAGACAGTCTGGATGGGCACAGGGAGTAATGGTCCTGGGGGCCATCTGAGCAGTTTGAGGGAGCCAACCTTCTCTCCAGCCAGAACTCAGCAAATCCCCAGCCCCCAGCCCAAGCCCTCGCGTGGGTTTCTAAAAGTCTCCTATCTAACACATAGAACAAATGGCCCCTACCCCCAACTCTTTCTTTCCAGATCTCTGGGGGCTGGAGCTGAATTTAAGAAGCTTCCCAGCTGCCCGGATACCTCCAGGCTCCCGAGGTCATTCCATCCCCTTTGCATCTACAAAACCAAGCAAATCCCTACAGCACACCCAGGGGTGGGTCTGTACAGACTTGGTCAGAGCCCCCGCCCCCGAGGGAAAAAGCATCTCCCATAGATTCAGGCACCTTGGAAGCTTCAGCATCATTCACCTCTCCTCCGGGATGAGGAAAGTCTTCCTCCTAAGAACACTTTTTCTGCCTTTTGCAACCCTAATTAATTAATTAGTGCTGAGGCTAACTCATAGCACAAGAAGCATGGGGCACAGGAAGGGAAAAGCCTTTCAGAAGGAGTGGAAACAGCTGGGAACATTTCTGGGCTCTGACTCCCCTGGAATTTAGGCGCCAGGAAAGGATCGGCCCCTGGCCTGCTCCAAGTAGGGACGCAGTTGGGTGCCTTGAGGTCTTCCTCAAGGCTGATTTTGCATTAGACTCCCCTCCTCCCTCAAGAAACCTCCCAAAACTGGAGGGGAGGAGGGCTCAGATGGACAGGGAGGTGGAGAAGCCCCTCCAATCCTTCCGGCTTGGTGTGGGCCTCTGAGAATAACCCTCCCCAAGAAGAGAAAACTTGGTCCAAGTTGCTGAATATTCTGGCAACTGGTTGAGAATCCCCAAGCTAATACTCCCATTAATCACCCTGCTCCAAGTCTCCATTGCAACAGTCCTCAGTGGTTGTGTAGTTCTTTAATAAAGGCCCCAAGGACAGTCACCCATGCAGCCTCTTCATTCGCCACAAAGTCAACTTGAATTAAAAAGGCCTATTTTTCTAAACTTCTAGTCTGAACATCTTTTCTCCCATCCTCCTTAGAGGGCTAGTTGAGGGCTGTATTTTTTTTTTTTTAGTGAGGCAATGGGGGTTAAGTGACTTGCCCAGGGTCACACAGCTAGTAAGTGTTAAGTGTCTGAGGTCAAATTTGAACTCAGGTCCTCCTGACTCTAGGGCTGGTGCTCTATCCACTGCGCCACCTAGCTGCTGCTCTCCTCCTGCCTGTATTGACCTGGTTTCAAGGCCTAAGTATCCACTGTCTGAGGCAGCAAGTCTAGGTTTGGGTATTGGGGTCATTTCCTTCTCCAGTTCATTTTATAGATGACAAACTTAGTCACCTAGTCAGAATTTGCCCCTGGGGTTCAGTCACAGCCCCTGAAAAGTTCACATATGACCCAAGTGGTCAAATTCCTATCTTGAGCATTGCCGGTTCCAGGCCAAGTTTAAAGGCTGAGGCAGCTGCCTTCCTCTTCTTCCTCCCCCTACTCTTTTTCTTCCTCCTCCTCCTCCTCCTGGTTCTGTAATCTGCCACTTTTATTGTCCTAGGCAAACCCACTGAGTGGCCCTGGGCAACTAACTTACTTTCTCTGGACCTTAATTTTCCCATTTGTAATGTGGGGAGATTATTCCCTGCTCTTCACAATAAAGTATGAGAAGTTCAGGGAGTGTTGGGAGGTGGGAAGGAGCCAGGTAAATCCATGAGATTGCTACAGATTTTCTAAGGACTGAAACCTGCCTTCTTGGGGTTAGCCAGGAGATATTGCTGGGCCTTCTTGTGGTCTGCTGCTAATACTACTTGTCACCCACATGACCTGGGACAACTCACATTCCCTTTCTGGACTGGTTTCAGCATTTGTAAAACGCCGGGGGACAGGGGAGAGGGGGAGAGAAAGAGGAAGGAGGGTGTGCTGGGGTTGGGGGGTGGACTTGAAGGATCTTTCCTGTTCTGAGCACAATAATCTTATGATTGCACATAGCCCTAGTTTGGCCTAGTTTGTGTTTTCCTCTCTGTCACTATCACCCCCTGCTCTGGTCAGGGAGCTGGACCAACCTCTTGGCCTCCAATGTCTCTGAGCATGACTGAGGTAGAGCAAAACCCCTCTCCCCCAACTGGATCTGGAGTCTGAAAATCTGCGTTCTAATACTAGCTTTTCTGTTTCATTATCTATGTGACTATGAGTAGCTCCTTTCCCCTTTCTGGGCTTCGGGCCATCTAGGAAATAAGTGGTTGGACTACATGATCTCTAAGGTCTCTTCCAGCTCTAAACCCTATGATTAGATGATTGTAGCAAGATTTGTTGTTGTTATTCAGTCATTTTTAGCCATGTCCGTCTCTTTGTGACTCCACTGGGGTTTTCTTGGTAAAGATTCTGGAGTAGGTTGCTCATTTTACAGATTCAGAAACTGAGGCAAACAAGGTAAAGTGACTTGACCAGGGTCACACAGCTAGGGCAGATTTGAACTCAGATCTTTCTGATTCCAAGCCCCACTCTCCATCCACTGTACCACATAGCTGTCCTTGAGCACAATAAAGTTATTAAAGAAAATCTGAGTAGGAAAGTCAGGGAAAGGAAAACAAGACACAGATGCCTAGAAATGGATGAGTTTACAGAGTACAGCCTTCTGTCCTTACCATGTCTACAGTCTGGCCACAGAAAACATCAGTTAATATGGCCCAAGGGACAGCCTGCCCCTGTTCCTACATCTACTGCATCCTGTCACAAGTTCCTCTTTTAAATCCTCCTCCTCCCTTAGCCCACACCTAGGCCTGTCCACCTGCTCAGAAGGAAACTAGGTTTTAATGATTTTAATAGGACAGAACTGGGGTAATGATGATAGATACATACATAAGTACATATATATATATATATATATATATATATATGCATTATATTTATATATGTGTATATGTGCATGCATTTGTGTGTATACTCCAGATTGTTATTAAATAAAGGGCCATGAGATTTAGAGCTGAAAGGGACCTGATCAGAGGATCTTACAGATGTAGAAACTTCAGCACAGGAAAGGGAAGTGCCCTGCCCAAAGTCATACAGACGGTAAGAACAGTGCTGGGCCTGGAACCCAAGACTCTGGCCCCCAGAGGCAGCGCCGTCTCCTCTAGAACACATCTCTCAGACAGCCTCTTCCACCCTGCCTCCCCAGCCAAGTGTCTCTGTCCATCTGTAGTAATTTCCCATCCAAGCAATAGGGATGGACACCAGCGTCCTCCACATTGCTGGCGTGCTCTCAGATAAGGTCAGAAAGTCCCTGGAATTGGCTCCTGACACATATGGTGAAGAAATCCTTCTAGGGAATTCTGCCTCAGAGTTCTCCCTCTCCCTCCCCGAGCTATGCTAAACCACCTCCATGTGAGTTTGAAAGCTCCCAGCTAGAGCCTACCTCAGGTGGCTGCCCTTCTGCAGCTCTTCTAAGATGCTGGGGTGGAGACCGGGACCCCAGAGAGCAGGGGACACTCAGGGAGTGTTCCTGAGCAGAAGATCTGGATCAGAGGGAGTAGGCATTGTGGCCACCTTCCCTCCTGATGGTGAATGAACAAAGAGAGCCAAGGGTGCCCAGCAGGCAGAGCCTTAAGCCAGGCTTCTATTGTAGGACCTAAGGCAAGTCATTTACCTCCTCTGGACATCAGTTTGCCTATCTATCAAGTGAGACAGTGGGAATCTTGGGAGATGGGAAGGGGGTGGGGCAGGTAAATCCACACAGGTAAATCTCTAAGGGATTAAACCTGACTTGCCTGGGGTTCAGCCAGGAGACATGGTGCTCACTGCCAAAGGCCAGGTCCCCAGTAAGGGGAGTCTGGTAAGAAGATCTTTCTGCACTCAGGGACACTTTAGGAATAAAGATGAGAAACATTTTATAAAGGAAAATGCAGAGTTTGGCTGCTCCTGTCCTCATCCACCTCCTCTCTGTGAGCTAGTCCAAACTACAGAAGGGCTGACCCATCCATTAAACCCACAGCCTAAGTTGGGCGGGCCAAGGAAGGGAAAGCACGCCTACAACACAAAACCACGAAGTGTATGCCAAAGCAAAAGGAGCTTTCAGGTTATCTCTGCCAGTTCCCAGGAGCGCAGTATTTAAAGCACAAAGGGACCTGCTATGGGAGGCTAAATGATTTGCCCAACATTATAATAGTTTTCAGTTGTTTTTTCAGTTGTGTCCAACTCTTTGTGACCCCATTTAGCTCATTTTATGGGTGACAAACTGAGGCAAGCAGGGTGAAGTGACTTGCCCAAGGTCACACAGCTAGTGTCCGAGGCCAGATTTGAAGTCAAGGAGGTGAGTCTTCCTGACTGCAGGCCCAAATCCATTTAGTCACCTAGCTAGAATTCGAACCCAAGTCTTCTGGCTCCAAATCCAGAAATCACCTACTATCCCAAAGTGCCTTCCCCTGACACAGACAGCTGAGGGCTGGCAGGGTCACAAGAATGCGTCTCGTGACCAGCGGAAGAGCTGGCAAAGTTGGATTCTAACAAGTCCCTCAGACCTCCACATACACCTCCTAGAAAGAGAGATGAGAAAACTGTATTTCTTCTTAGTTTGAGGGGAGGTAGACTGTCAATACTGGAGAAAGAGATGGCAAACACTTCCAGGATCTTTGCCAAGAAAACCCCAAATGGGGTCATAAGGAGTCAGACACAACCGAAAGGACTGAACGAGGCCTTTAGCACATGTAAAAGAATGGGCTTTCCCATTGATATTTGGTAGCTTTCCAGGCACCAGACGAGTCCTCACTTATCCAATACTCCCCTTCTCTTGGGAAAAGGAGCCTGGACTCCCTCCTGCCTGGAGAATTCAGGAGAGAGGAAGTGAGTTTTCCAGGCCCCTGCTCTTGCCAGGGGAACATATTGCCTCCCACTTGAAGCTTTTAAATGTCAGGTGTTACACAAATACCAAGTATTATTAATAATTTAAAAACCACCCAACGAAATATGGTCACAACCAAGCATCCTGGTGGGAGTGTACTGGACTGAGAGCCAGGAGAGCCAGGTTCTAGCTTGATATTCTGCATCTAGCAAACTTAGCGACTTCTCTGTGCTTCAGTTCTCCCATTCTATTAAAGCGTAGCCTATACTTCTCAATGGATGTGATTGATCAGTGCCTCCTGCCCTTGGGGAGGCCATTCAGCTATGGCTAAATCCCTGGGATGCTACATCAAACCACACCGCTAAAGGGCACGGGGTCAATGGCAGCTCTCCGGCCTTCAAGGTTCCCTAGGTCTGCAGCGGAACGGAGAGGCCTCCCTGGCCCCCGCCCCGGTCTGTTCGCTGACAGGCAGAACTCTGAAAATTTAATGAGGGTCCCTTAGGGATGCAGCAGGCTCTCTGCAGCACTGACAGACAAGCCTGCGGCTGCCCAGCTCCAAGGTCTAAGTGCCCCAGGCAACACAGTGCCAAGAGCAGGTTGTGCGGGCAAGAGCTGGGATAAGATTACCCTGCTCCTAGGTGAAAACTGGATGTGACTATGTCACTAGCTGGGCAGTATTGGTGAGGTGGGCTTTGAAGGGCAGGAGTCAAGTTGTGAGTCATTAGGACCCGAGAACAAATAGCAACTGGCCATGGGCAAGTGTCACCAGTTCTTTGGGCTATCAGATTCTCCAGGTGTGCAAATGGACTGAGAGCTGAACCCTGGGAAGGGAGGGAAGGGCAAGCACCCCAGGGGGCAGGAACACAGAGGCTGACAGCCACGAACACCCCATCTCCAGGGGAGCAGCAGCAGCGGGTCAAGGCCAGGCTCAGAAATGACTTGGATGGGAGCGCTCAGCCAGGCTGTCCTGGCAGCTTGGGACAGATTGGGAACACTTGGAACTAAAGTCCTCGGCTCTATTTTATCAGGCTCTTTCTCCCTAAAATCCTTTCTGAAGGTTTTTGGGAACTAAGGGAAAAAGAGGACTTATCTTTACCCAAGTTAAGAAGTGTGGGGACCTTGAAGAGCCACAGGGCCACTCTACAGAGGAAGAAACTAAGGCTCAAGGTCACACTGCCCACAAGAGGCAGAGTTGGCACTCAAGGGCAACTCTCAACTCCCAGCTCTGGGCTCTTTCAGCACAAAGTATTACCCAGGGTTCAGGGTGAGTCCTGTCCCCTCCCTATAACATGGGTGGCGTCTAAGTGTCTTCCAACTCGAAATCCCATGACCTTCAAAGAGGCCTGAGTCAGTCCCTGGTGCTGGTGGGGGCCTGAGGAATCCCCCTGGAGATAAGACATCCAGTTACTCGTCCTTCAATCACAAGGCCCTGCCTCAACTGCCTGTTGCCTTTCAAGGCCATCTCTATTGACATTTTGTGTTTGTCAGTGCTTCTGACACAAAGCCTCCCCTCTCCCTTACCCCCTTCAGTGGGAGTCACGAACCCCGCTGTACTCAGATCCCCTGAAGGTCACACATCTCCTCTAAATGTCTTGGCCCAAGGCCTCGATAACTGTTCCCAAGGATCAATCTGATCACTGAACCTAGAATAAGGCAGGTATCCACAAATGTTTGTTGAGTGAATGAGTGAGGGAATGCACAAATGCATGAATGCCCCCTCTACAACAAAACCACAGTCTGGGAAGCCATCTAGGCTCTCTCAGCAGAAAAGGAAGGCACACCTATGTTACAGAGAGATGGGGCCCAGGAAGAAGAGCAGGACGGACCTTCGGGATAGCCTAGATAACCCTCTCACTTTACAGATGAGAAAAGAGGCCCACAGGGAGAGAACGATTTGCCCAAGGTCACACAGAGAGCCTGTGCCAGTTCTGACTCCAAATCCAATGCCCTGAGCAGATGAAAGACACTCTGACATCCTCCTCTTCCCTCATGTGTGTGCACATGTGTATGCATACACACACCACACATGCACGTGTGCATGCCTTCCTCTACCGTTTAGGGAGTCCCTGTGTTGTCAGCAACACAGAACAAAGGCACAGCTGGGACAAAAACTAAGCCATAAGCCTGAGGCCTACCCAGGCTGCAGACCTGCTCATCTCCAAACTGATGCTGCTGAATGCCAGCTGTGTCCCTGTGACAGCAACTCAACTGGCACATCTCTTCTGGAGGGAGAAGATGCCAAAGGGCAGTCACAGGAATCTCAGAATTCAGGGCTGGGACAGGTCTTAGGCAGCATCTAGTCCAACTCCTTCATCTTACACATGGGAAGATAGAGTTCCAAAGAAGTGGGAGGTCAAATGTCCCAACGGCCAATGGGAACAAGGGAGGTAAAATGTCCCAATGTTCACATGGCTAGTTACATGAAAAAGCTGGAATGAGTCCAAGTCTTTTGACTCCAAAGTGAGTGCTCCTGCCTAATAATGATAATAATAACGGCTAAAGTTTATATAGCACTTTAGGATTTGCAAAGCCATTCCCATAAATTATCTCATTTAATCCCCACAAAAGGCCTGTGAGGCACATGTTATTCTCCTCATGTTACAGATGAGAAATTTAAGGCTAAAGAGTAAGTGACTTTCAATGTCTGAACCAGGACTTAAAACTCCAGTCTTTTAGACCCCCCAAGTCAAGCCCCAACTCTGGGTCCCAGGCATGGCTCAGCCCAGCAGCCATTCTTCTCCCGCATGGATCATCAGTGAGCCAGAGATGGGCTGGTTCAGGGCAAGGAGGCACAAATCTCTTCATAGGTGCTCATTTCTCTGTTCTAACAAACACTCATCTGTATCTGACAACATCCTACATGCTACATGCAAATGAGGAGCCCAGCCCATGACCAAAAGTGCCTGGGGTCATTCAGTGTTGCCCATGGAGAGCTGCAAACAAACACGGGGAGGATGGGACTGGGAAGGAGAACTTGGGGTCTGTTCTGAAAGGGGGGTGGGGGGCCTCTGTGGCAGAAGAATGAAACTCTAGGCTTCTGACGAGGAGGGGGACAGATGGAGGGACCACCAGATAAGCAGACAATGGTCCTCACTTCTACAGCCCATCCAGATTTACCAAGCACTCCGGTTGCCTGCACTAGAAGAGCTGACCACACTCCCCCATCAGGTGAAAGGGACACCTGAGGCCTATTTAGTCCAACCCTCTCATGTTGTAGATGAGGAACATAAGGCTCCCTGAGGGACAATGAAGTCCTCGAGGTCATAAAACTGCTAGATGATGAAACCAAGACTAGAATTTGGGGCCCTTTCCATCACATCACACAGCTAAAGCATCCTCCCCTGGCCCCTCCTCCCTAGCAGTGGCTGCCCCTCACATAGCCCATAAGTGGCAGAGTTGTCACTCAAAGGCAACTCTCAACTCCCAGCTCTGGGCTCTTTCAGCACAAAGCGATACCTAGGGTTCAGGGTGAGTCCTGTCCCCCCTTCCTATAACTTGGGTGGTGACTAAGTGTCTTCCAACTCAAAATCCCATGACCTTCAAAGAGGCCTGAGTCAGCCCCTGGTGCTGGTGGGGGTCCCCTTCCCACCCCTGATCCCTCTGACCCCACACTGGCCAAAGCCTTGATAAAGGGACCTGAGACCCCGACACAAGCCCCACACCTCCCCAGCCTAGTCAGCCCTTTAGCTCCCACTGGCCCAGAGCCATACAGAGCAGGCTTCTGGGATTACCCTTTCCAGAAAAGTAACGGCACGAATTGCCATCTCCATAGTGCTCTGAGGCTTACAAACTGCTTTCCTCGTAACATCTCCACACACGATACGATTATTTTCCCCATTTTACAAATGAGGAAACAGGATAAGGAGTGAAGGGACAGCCTGAGGCATTTCAACTGGAGTTCGAACTCAGATTGAGAACCACTGGCCCATGGCCCAAGATCAGTCTTCTTTCTGACACCATAAGCCCTACAGCTTGAAAGCCCTGGACAGAAGAGCAAGGAAGGGGGACCCTTTCTAAGTGTCCAGGTCCTGGGGACAAAGCCTGGTTGGGAGAGGAGTGCCCATGTCACCTCAGCTCCCACAACTTGGCCTCCTCCCCTCTGGGCTCATGGTGGATGACACCACCTCACACCCCAACACCTGCCTGAACTTCAAATTCAACTTGGGTTACTGACCTCCATAGAAACTCCTGCTGCTGACTTGAGTGGGACTGCCCCAGGGCCAGGAAGACTCAGCAACAGGATGTTAGGATGTTAGGGGTCACCACAAGGAAGGATTGGGAGGGGCTACCCCTTAGTTATAGGTCGGTCTCACCAAAGACAGGCTAAGGAAATGCACCCAGTCGTAGGACACTGATACCAGGAGAACAAGAGGCTGCGCTGGTCCAAGGCACCAGATTTGCCAGTGCAATGACTCTATCTCTTGTCAATTGCTCTCTGTCGGGCAATGAAAAATACCCAAGGAGAAAACACTTCCCGGCAACTGATTCTGGGTCTTGGCCTTGTTGCATGGCCTGGGCAAGTCACTAGGGCTTCCGGAGCCTCTATAAGATGGAAGGGAATAAGCATCTATGTGGCACTTACTACATGCCAGGTACTGTGCTAAGTATTTTATCTCCTCTGTTCTCCTACCAAGCCTGAAAGGCAGGCACTGTTATTCTTCTCATTTTACACTTGAGGAAACTGAGATAACAGAGATTGACCCAGGGTCACACAGCGAATAAGTATCTGAGGCTGGATTTGGCCTGAGGTTCTGCTGTCTCCAGGCCTGGAGCTCTAGCCACTGTACCACCCTGGCTGTCTCTCTCAAAGCTAAGAGCACAGTCATGCTGGTGCCCTGTGGGAAACCTGGCTCTCAATTATGAGGGGAAGTCAAACAGCTGTTTAACGAGGCCACTGATGCTAAACCCACTTGGAAGCTAATGTCAATCTGATGCGTGAGTGGGAAGCACTGGAGCCCAGGGGCCATTCTAAGAGAGGCCGCCTTACTTCTTGTCATGTTTTGTTGCCCAGGGAGGAGCTGGGGGTGAGGCTGGGGCTGGGGAGGTAAGCAAGACACGACTCAGGTCCCCTACTAGTTTGTCACAGTCCCAGATGGACAAACAGATACCAGCCTCAACTACCCCCCTTGAAGCTAAAACTGTTCCTTCAACTCCTCCCTGCCATCCACTGGTTCAAGGAAAAGAATTATGTCCTTCTGTCTGCCTCAAGGGGCAAATGCGAAGGAGAGAGAACACTTGGTATTCTGCAGCCAGACTGCCTGGAGCATTGTGCCTTTGAAGCAGGAACACAGGAGCTCTGGGGAGGGCTGTCTGGGGCCAGTAGGAACCCCTAAGGGGCAGCAGCTGAATAAAGAGAAGACGTCACAGATGGCACATCTCGTTCACTCGTTCAGGCGATTCAGCGAAGGGGGTGGCACAAAAGGGAGACCCAGCTTCCTGTTGTCACAGACCCAGGCTTTCAGGATGTGCCAGTGCCCTAACCACTACTTTCAGAGAAATCACAGAATATTCGTGGCTGGAAGGGATTTCTGCAGTCATCTTGTCCAGTCCATGCCCCAAAAGGATTCCTGACATGCCCAAGTGGTCACCTGCCCTTCACTAAGTGAGGAGAACCTCATTTACTGATTCTACTTTGGAGAAGCTCTAAGGTTAGGGCTGTAGTGCCCGGAACTGAACCGAAGACTTTGCATGAGGTCTGACCAAGGCAGAGGAGAGATGGACAACCACATCCTGCAGCCTGGATGAAGCCCAAGATGGCACTGGGCTTGCTGGCTAGCCCATCACACTGCGAACATGACCAGGAGGTCACGGGATTTGTAGCTGAAAGGAGCACAGGATCTTATGTTTAGCACTGGAAGAGTGCTGAGAGGTCATCCAGTCTGACTACTCATTTTATAGACGAAGAAACGGTCACAGAGAAGGGAAGTGACTTGCTCAAAGTCACATGGAGCTGCAGCACTCTTTCCTCTATAACCCCTCAACTTTCGCAGTGTCTCCATCCAGCTCCAGTGATCTCTTATTTGGGTGCAGGGACAAGACCCCTATTTGTCTCGGGGAGCCGCGGTCCCTTGTTCTGCCACCCTCTCTGAAGTATCCCTGCAACTGGCTCCTGCCACATGCTGCAGGGGATTCTACCCAGGGGGTCTCCTCCTCTCCCTTCCAGGGATGCTAAAGCATTCCCATGTGCCAAAGTCTCTGCTGCCTGAAAGCTCCCAGCTGGAGTTGGCTCTGAACAATCTGTCCCAGTCAGCAGTCCTTCTGCATCTCTCCTAAGGAATAGGGCCCAGGGGTCGAGACTCTTTAAGCTTGCAGTCTGCTAAGCTAGGGAGTGCTACAATCCACACGGCCCTGGGTCTGGAGCCAAATCCAGTCTCAGACACTTACTTAGCTGGGTGACCCTGGGCAAAGCACTTCTCCTCTATCTGCCTCAGTTTCCTCATCTGTAAAATGGGAATCATAATAGCACCTATTTCCCAGGATTGTTGTGAGGATCAAATGAGAGAATATTTGCAAAGCATTGAGCACAGTGCCTAGCACATAGGAGGCACTTGACAAATGCTTGTTTCCTCTCTCTTTCTCTCTGTCTCTCTCTCCCTCCTGTCTTTCTGCATTATCTTGCAAATCTGAAAAGTATGTCATTTAAGCGTTTATCCAAGCCACCAATAAAAATGCTTCTAGCACAGGGTCTAGCACAAATCCCCAGGACTATGGTCCTCACTGGAGTATTTGGACAGTTCGAAATGTACAGAATTGTATTGCTTTCCAGTTCACATATTTTGATATTCTCCACTAAAATACTGGGAGGTACTAATCAAATGCTGTGTTAAAAATCTCTAGTGATGGGGGCAGCTAGGTGGCGCAGTGGACAGAGCACCGCTCCTGAAGTCAGGAGTACCTGAGTTCAAATCCGGCCTCAGACACTTGGCACTTACTAGCTGTGTGACCCTGGGCAAGTCACTTAACCCCAATTGCCTCACTAAAAAACAAAACAAAAAACAAAACAAAACAAAACAAAAAATCTCTAGTGATGGCATTCTCCTGATTTATCAATTTAATAGCCCAGCCATAAGGGGAAAGGAGGTTAGTCTAGCATGAGAAATGCTTCACAATGCTATGCTACCTCTGTAAACCCTGCTCCCTTTGCCACACCTTCATCACATTTCTCCAGTACTTATTATGCCCTAGTAATGATCCATTTAATAATACACTTATTGAGAACCATTCTTGAATCTTCCCAGGAATGAGAGTTCACTGGCCTATATACTCTTCATATCCTATTGTCTTCCCTTCTTTCAAAATTGAGACAATATTTGTTCTTCAGCCCTGCAGAAAATTTCCTATTTTTTTTGTGCTCTCTCACAGATCAATGATAATGGCTTGGAAATTGCCTCGGCCACCTCTTTCTCTCTCTACCCAAGGATGTTGTTCATCTGGGCCATCAGGTGACTTGAATTCATTAAGGGCAGCCAAGTTGTCTTTTAATAGCTACTTACTTATTTGGGGTATTTTGTCATTTCCAACACCAAGCTAATTTTCCTTGGCAGAAAAGACAGAAGCAGGCTAAGAACTGAGCAGCTCTGCTTCTTTTCTGTTTTCACTTATCGCCATCCTGTCTACCTTGAGCAGGATCCTTGGCTATTCCTTCTGTGGTCCTTTTCATCTCGCACCCCCCCCCCAGCTAAAAGGTCAGGTTTTGCCAGGCTAAAGCTTCTAAGCTTCCCTCATCATAGCTCACTGGCACATTCTATTCATCCTGTTACCTGCCTTTGCTTCCATTTTTCTATATGTGTCCTTTTTGTTTTACTGCTATATCTAAATGAGATAAGTGAATTCCCTGTATGTTTACACGGGTTTCCTCAGACAACTCTCTCCTTCAAGGACAATTTCCTCCTCGGAATTCTCTGCCTTAACAAGTTTATTCTTGAGAGTTTCCCATCCCTTTAGGCCTGATGTCCCCCCCTAGGATTTTAGTCTGACATCCTATTGATCCTTCCCACAAACCCTCTAAAATCTGGTTCCCCAAGTCACAATTCACGTTGGACTCCAGCCAGCTTTCTTCTCTTTGACTAGCACAAACTTGAGGATCAAGAGGCTACTCCCTCCACTTCCCCCACCACAGAGCACTTCCCATCAGTCCTCCCTAGTTCCTGCCTGTCATCAAGAAAGTGAGAATCAGGTCCAGGACAGTTTCTGCACATTTTGCAGGATAAAATTAATCATTAAGGAAAGGATATACTCTTGGCAGAAAGAAGATCAAGCAGATGTCTGGATAACTGAAGTCTCCTAAGGCTGCTTCTGTGCCAGGCTCATGATCTTTCTCAAACTCTTCATCTATTTCCTCCTTCTGTCCAAATGGTCTGTGGTACACTCTGATGACAAAATCACTTCACCCATCTTCCATCGCTCTTCACCAAAATGTTTTCCAAGACTCTAAACCTTCCCCCACGTCCCCCAGTCACATGAGGACACTTTCTTAATCCACAGGGATACCTCCCCCCATCCTGCTTCTTCTGACTGAGGTCTACCCACCCGTCCTGAACCGACTGCAGTCCTCAGCTTCATGCCACCCCATCTCAGTGATACCTATAAAGTCAAATTGCCTTCCTGCGTTAGGACCTCTAGCTCCTCTTGCCTGTTGCTTATACTGCTGGTGTTCACGTACAGGTATTTTAGGCCATGGGTTTTACTCCTGGCTACTTTCTGAAATGTTGTCTCCTGGGAACCTCTGGGTGCCTCAACTGCTGCTCTTCTTCCTTCATGGCAGCTGTTTCCTCTGGTGTCTTGGTTGGTGGGCAGAGAGTCACCACTCTGCTTCTACTACTGCCACCATTCTAGTTCAAAACCTCATCCTCTCACAGTTTTAAAAGTCATTTTGAACAGATTTCCAAGATGTCTGACAAATACATTCTTATCATTGTTAGGTACACTCCATCCCTGGTAAGAAGTTTGTCATTCCTATGTTTTAAGCTGTGGTCCATTTGGAAGACCAGATCACATTCTCAGAGACCACCTTCTTAGCCAGCTATTTCCTCCACCCACCCACCCCAAACCAATTTTTCTCTTTTATATTCCATGTCTTCCAAAGGCAACAGTGAAGGAAACATGTGTACCCCTGTGGTATTTAGTTTCTTGCTCAAGAATTCAAAATCTTTGGCAATACTTTGTAGTTTCCTTTTGGCAGTATCATTTGTGCCCACGTGAATCATCAAAAATGGGCAGCAGTTATATGTTTTGATGAGACTTAAGAAGTTCTGTATGTTTAGGACACAAACCCCAGAAAGACAATGGCCTCTGATATTGTTATTAGCAGGTAGACAAATAGCTGTCTTGGTCCCCTTGAGAGCCAGACAAATTTCCACATGCTTTGTAAGGTCCAACACTTCTTGTAAAGCCCCCAACTCCTCTATTTCTGGGTATATCCCCTCAATAGCACTGTCATGCAGGCTCAGAATAACCTTTGACTTTTCCTCTCCACACCCTCATGTTGCTGCCTTGTCTTGCCAATTGTTTCTATCCCTCAAATATCTCCCCTCTCAGTCCTGGTCCTTCCCACTCCAGATGTCACCATTCTAGTGCAAACCCCTGTCACCTTTGTCTGAATTACTGTAATCCTCTTCTAACGAGTTTCTTACTGCCACTCAATCTTTTTCAATCCACCATTTATGAGCTCCCTTAGTAAGCTTTCTAATGAACCACTCTGATCAGTTACTTTTCTAATTTAAAAAAGAAAACCTTTTCTAGTGGTGCCCCCACCCCACCCCAACATACACACATCAAACAGAGTACAATCTCCTTGATGCTGGCATTCCAAAGCCTCCAAAATCTGACTCTACACTACTTTGCCATCCTTGCCTTATATTGCCCCATGTCAGATATTCTACAGTCAGTTCAACAATATTTGTTAAGTCCCTACCAGGAGGCACTTTGGTACAGTGGAAAGAACATTGGCTCTGTTGTCAAATCCTGACTCCAATCCTTAATATCCATGAGAATTTGGGCAGGATGTTTAAACCTTGTCTGGATAACTCAATTCCCACCATCTGTAAAGCCTCCTCAGTGAGATCCATTATCCCTCAAAGGAGTCCAGTCTAATTCTTCACACAAGAAAAATCAAGTGAAGAATATCTATTGTCCATCTATGACATGCAGTTCAAAGGATTATAGATTTATATCTGGAAAAGACTTGGATGTCTCTGAGTCCAGATATAGAGAGAGCTCATAGAACTCATCCATAAGTGCACATATTTTAAACAGATACAGCAAATGGACAACAAAATAAATCCAGAATTGAACAGGAAAAGAAGAGTGGGCAGGACGGCCTCTGGCAAATTGTATAATGCTTTTAAGGATCCAAAGCTTTTCCCGGAAACAAGGGTCAATGTTTTAACATCAATATGGTTCCAGGAATGCTGAATGGTTGCAAGTCATGTAATAGTAGTCTCCAAATAATTAAAACTGCAGGTCCCACAAAAGACAAAGAAGAACATCATGGACGTGAACGTGCTGCAAAATATTAGCCATGAAGAATTGTGCTAGATGTTATCAAAGAAATACCTGACTGGAAAAGGAGTTGGGCTGATTGGCAGCAAAGATGAGGGATCACGAATGAACAGCCTCTGGGCTTTGCAGGTGCCTGCCCATGTCAGAAGAGCTTTGCCCCCATAAGGCAAAATCAGGAATAAATGGTCGAAGTTGTAAAGCCATGAATGTAGCCTTAATGCCAGGAAAAAATTCCCTAACAGTCAGAGTTGTACAAAAGGGGAATGGGTTTCCTCAGGAGCTGGTGGGTTCTCTCTTCGTGGAGGTCTTCAAGCAAAGGCTGGGTGACCATGTGTCAGCTGTGTTACATTAGAGATGCCTTTTGTGCATGGGCTGCACCATGTGGTTGCCAAACCCCCTTCTCGTCTTCAAATTCTATGGTTTGTGATCAACAGCAAAGTCCAAAGCATGTAGAGGCTTTACAGGAGAGCAGGGACAAGCTTCACATAGGGTACAAAGGCATGGAAGAGAAAGGATTTCCCCATTCAAATGAAGCTCTTGAGAGCCCAGCCTCTCTTATATCCACCTGTGTAAGCCTGCTGTTTGGCACAAGCAGTTCTACATAGTAAGTCTTTGTTAAATGTTTTTGGAAGCCTCAGGCTATTTCTCTGGACATCTAGTCTAATCTCCTTCCCTGATATTAAGGACCTCATCTCCATCCTTGTCACGAGTAACTTCCCAACCCATGGGTTTCCTAATAGCCTCACTTTATGCACAATAGCTGCCACACACTCCATCCCCATTCCAAGCCAGAAATACCCTTTCTCTGGTGACTTGAAGTTGCCCAAATACAAAGAGCTGGACCCAAAATACTAGAGACCAAGGCAGCCAGAGAGCCTGGGGATGGGCATGAAAGCACAGGTTCAGAACTGATCTTGGAAGGGAAGTGGCCACAAAGGCTGCCTGCTCAATAGGAAGAGAAGTAAATCAGGGCAGCTAGGTGGTGCAGAGGATAAAGCCCCAGCCCTGGATTCAGGAGGACCTGAGTTCAAATCCGGCCTCAGATACTTGACACTAGCTGTGTGACCCTAGGCAAGTCACTTAACCTTCATTGCCCCCACCAAAAAAAAAAAAAAGAAGTAGTAAATCACACAATATACTCACCCTTCCACATCACTGTCCACCAGGAGACGGACTAGAATGCCAGTCACAGCGACAAGAATCGGATAGTGGTCTACGCTCTCCAAGCCTGGGGAGGATGTCTGAGTTAAATCTTCATCCCAATTCCCTCCTAGCCTTTTTGCCAATCAGCCCAAATGTCAAGGTGTGACTTAGGTGGCCTCAGAAGTACTCTTGAATTCTTAATAGCAAATTCTCTAATCCATAATTTCCCAGGTGTCTTCTCAATAATCCCCCGCAGGTGCACATGGGGAAGACAGACAAAATGGATAAAATGGATAGCACCAAACCTTCCTCCACCACCCCAACTCCAGGTGCTCGGGATAAAGCCCCCTGCAGTCTGGGGGAGATAGAAACTGGAGTTCTAAATGGGAGCTGGGCTGGGCTGAGATTTCCAAGCAAACATCCCTGAGATGGGGTTTAAGGTTTTATTTCAGATTAAAGAACAGAATAGAGAGAGACTCACCTGGAAGCCGGAGATTAACCACTCGGTCAAACAAGTTTCTCTCTGCTGTCACCCGGTTCAGGACCTGGTTCAGTAGCTGATGGGGAGAGAGGAGGTGGGGTTTGAGGAGAAGTCTTGGAGGCTGTAAGCCAGAGCAGGAGCAGCATGGCCCCTCCAGCCCTGGGAGCTGTCCTCTCCCTGTAGCCCCCACGTTGTGGTTTTCCCCAACTCCACCCCACCATACAGACAGGGAACTCTCCTTGCTCTTTTTCCTACTTGTATTTGTGAATTGGGGGCTACTTCCCTTCTCCTTCAGGGTGATGGCAAGAGCTGTTGCACCATTTTCCCTCTTTCTCCTTTGTCTGGGACTAGGATATTTTCTTAGTCATGGTAACAACTCATACTTCTATGGTACTTTTAGGTCTACAAAGTGCCCTTTGCTCTTAACAACTCCTTAAAGTTGGTCATGCTAGTATGGTTATCTCTGTTTTATAGATGAAGAAGCTGAGGATTGATAGACGTGGACCTTGGATCACATGGCTACTAAGTGCTGAACGATTCAAACCCAGACCTCCTGGCTCCAAGTCTAGGGCTCTTTCCACTATAAGACCCTGCCTTGACATGTAAGTAAGTAGGAACATATGAGTGGAAAATTGAAAGTCTGCCAGCAATCAGGAGATTTCCTATTAGCCTGAAAGCAAACCTGAGTGAACTCGGTTCAAAATACCCAAGTGGGCCAATCCTAAAATGCATTGGAAAAAGAAGGTGGTGATACACAGGTGAGGGCCACCATTCTCTTATTAGGCCAGGGCTGCATGCAAGAGGGCAAAGGTTGTCAGCCTAAGGAATCATAGGGACAAGACAGACCTAGGCCCTTTAGCTAAAAGAACTGAGCAGCTGTGAGCATCATCCTGCTGGGCTAAGCCTACTTTGGATTACCTACCACCCTAATGTATATGTCTGTACACTGTTACTGGGACTAGGGGTTGAAAGAAAGCTTGCAATAAAAGTATCTTAGCCCTTTGAATAATGTGGCTGGTCTTGGGTTGTCCTGTATGACGGCAGACAAGGCTGATAGGGGAGACCTTCCCCATAGAAAAACTGGGTCACCCTGACCTCTGAATGATGAAGGAATCCAAGAAGAAGAAATGGCTAGTCAAAAGAATGAAAAGACAAAGAATACAGACCCTAGAGAGAGGAAGTAAGCCCGGAGGTGACTACTAAGGGGCCAAGGCAACAAAATTAAATCAATCAATCAACAAGTTGCTAGGCACTGGGCCAGGTGCTGAGGATACAAAGATAAAAAAGAAAAAAAAAAGGCCTCGACTCAAGAAGTTTATGTTCTACTACAGCATCAACATGCATATATTTGTTGTTGTTTGGAGACAATCTGGGTTAAGTGACTTGCCCAGGGTCACACAGCTAGATACTTATCTGAGTCCAGATATGAACTCAGGTCCTCCTGACTCCAGGGCCAGTGCTCTATCCACTGGATTACCTTGTTGCCCCTATGCTGATTATGCTAAATACATAAAAGGTGATGGGGTAGGGCACTAGCAGCTGGGGGGAGTGGGGGTGGAGAGAAGACCCACAAAGACTTCATGTACAAAGTGGTACTTGAGCTGGTTAAAGGAATGGTGATGAGAAGGTGGTACATTCTGGACACAGGGAGTGGGGAAGCTAATGCAAAGGCATGGAAATGGGACACAGTGTGCTGCCTAGGAGCAACAGAAAGAGCAGCTGGAATGGACCACAGAGTGCATGAAAGGGGGGGATGGGTAACAAACCTGGGAAGGTCGGCTGTGAAGGGCTCCAAGTGCCCAAAAGAGGAATCTGTATTGACTCCCAGAAGTCCAAAAGAACCTCTGGGATTTATGCAGCAGGGAGGTCATGTGGTCACATCTATGCTTTAGGAAGCAGCTGGCCACCAGAGAGAGGATGGCTGGAAGTGGGGAGAGACTTGTGATGGAAGACCAATTAGGAAAGGATTGCAATCATTCAGGTGAGCAGGGAAAAGGGCCTGAACTAATGTGGTGACTAGGAGGATGAAGAGAACAGGAATGAGGGATGTAGTGGAGGCAGAAATGACAGGAGATAGCAACCAATCAGACATGTGGAGTAAGAGTGAGGAGGTGAAGACGGGCCTGAGCTGGTGAGACTGGGTGACTGGAAAGATGGTGGTACCTGAGTAGAAATAGGGAGGAAATAGGGAAAAGATAATGGGCTCTGCTTTGGACATACGAAGTTTGAGATGGCTATAGGATGGCCAGTTTGAAAAATGTAATAGGACAGTTAGCGATAGACTAGAACTCCCGCGAGACTCTAGAGCTGGGCACGTAGCTAGTCAGTCACTAAGCATTTATGAAATGCCAATTCTGTGCCAGGCACTTTGCTAAGCACAGAGATGGTAACTGAGCCCATGGAAGTGGATGAGCTTACCAGATGAGCTGGTATAGAGCAAAGAGAGCAGAAGGCTTAGGGGGATTGCCCCCCACAGTTAGGGAGTGTGTTGTGGACTTAGAAGGAGCTGTCAGACAAAGAGAATGAGGAGAACCAGGAAAGAGCAGTGTCCCAAAAATACAGATGAGAGAGAGAGTCTAGGAGAAGAGGGTGGTCGATAGCAGCAATAGCTGCAGAGGGGGAAGGTGAGAAAAGGCCATAAGTTCTGACCACTAAGAGACCACTGATAACTTTGGAGAAAACAGCTTCAGCTGAGGTCAGAAGCCAGATTCCAGCTGAAAAGGCAGTAAAAGAAAAAGTGAAAGCAATGAGCACAGATAGCTTTTTCTAGAAGTTTGGCTATGAAAGGAAGAAGAGACTCAAGACAAAAGCTAAAGGGGACAGAAGGTTCTAGAGAAGGTCTTTAAAGGTGAAAAAGACAGGCATGTTTGTAGGCAGCGGGGAAGGGAGCACTGGAGAGGGAGAGATCAAAGATGGGCGGGGGAGGGGGGAAGATGGGGAGATGAGGAGAGACGACCGTGGGAAAAGAGGAAGCAGACACACTACAGCTGAACTAATTATGAACAATGTCCAGACTCACTTGAGCCATCGTCCTGAAAATGAGGCTTCACCATATGGAAGACATATGGAAGCACACAGATAAAAATAAACATCTTTGTGGGACATCCTGGAGGAATGATGGAGTGAAATCTGGGAAGGAGCAAAGAGCCAGCAGCCATCACGGAGATGGGAGGAGAATGGGAGGAAATTTAATGTTCCTCAAAGTATGTATAGGGTGTGGGCAGGCCCAACCCCTTGTGCCTTTTGGCTAGAGCTATGGAGGCTCCTGAAAATAACTGATAAATTCATGTCTGCTCAAAGAGCCACATTTGGGGGCCAGGGGAGAATCAGAAGCTAAAATACAGAGCACGTTCAGGGGTGGAAGCACTGGCCCTGGAGTCAATCTGGGTTCAAATCCTGCCTCTGAAGCTTATTGCCTCTATAATTTTGGGAAAGTCACCCGACATCCCTGGGCCCGAGCTTCCTCATTTATGAAATGAATGGGTTAGATCAGGTGACCTTTGAGGTCTTTCTCACTCTGATCCTCTATCCTTTTTCTTCGCCAATTCTAATCTAGAGTAGATGAGTTGGTGGTGGGCAGTAGAAAGAGCTCCCGAGTTTGGGGGGGGAGGGAGCCCTGCCTCTGCTGCTTATCAGCCATGGGGCTTCCTTTGCTGAGCTTGAGTCTCCTTATCTGTGAAATGAGGTGATTAGTACATTAGGCAAACTCTGATGACCTTGTAGTTAACTCCTTAGTATTTATTCTGTGTGTGTGTGTGTGTGTGTGTGTGTGTACATACGTATGTACATATATACACACTGATGTTTATCACCTCCGTTAGAATGCAACTTTGCATGAGTAGGAATTGTTTCATTTATGATATTAGTATCTCAGTCAGTGCCAAAACCAGCTCCTGACATATAGTGTAAGTATAGCAGATAGCATATAGCATGAGGAGGTACTTAATAAATACTTGTTGACTGATTGATTTCTAAGGTCATTGGTCATTTCCACTTGATGTGGGTGAGCTCTAAAGCCAGGGTATCCTGGGACTGTGGCAGCATCTGTGGTAGGAGAGGTAATTAAGGAATGAGAGGGACAGATCTCTGAGCTGATGAAGGCAAGAAGGCTCAGAGACCAAGAAGGCCAGAGAACTTGCAGCCTTGGCCCCAGGGGCTCAGAAATAAGCAAGCTTCCCAGGACCAAAGGACAAAATTCCTTTCGACTGGCTCCAAGGAGCTTCCCAGGAAGCCGCCTTGGTGGAGAGCCCTGGCTGGATCTAATAATATACTGTTCCCCAGCTAAACTATTCCCCTGGGCCTGGTGTGGAGAGGCCAGTGAGCTGCAAGGCGCCAGCTCTCGATTGTGTATCCTCTAGGGGTCTGGAGATGTCTAGGCCAATCAAGAGGAGAGATGGCAATGGGCAGCAGTGGAAAGACAATTGGGTTTGAATGCAGACTGCCACTGTCTGACTAGCCCAAGGACTGTCACGTAATCTGTGGGAGCCCCCGTGCTTGCACTACCTACCTCATGGAGTCACTGTAAGGAAAATGACCTGTAAACCTTGTTTAGAAATGTGATCTCACGTTGTTATTATACTCAGTTCCCTTTGCACTGCCCCCAAGCACAGAGCCAAGAGTTGCTAGAGCCTCAAGCAGGCCTTTGGTGAAAAGGAATGGGAATTCTGGGCCAACCCTCGCCAAGGCTGCTATCCTCGGGGTACCAAAGAGACACACAGACAAGCTGAGAGCAAAAGCCTCAAGGCTCTGAGTGAGAATACCCAGGGCACAACCCACCCTGACAAGAACAGAGATGATCGGACCCCAGACCTCCCACACACACCCCGTCCCGCCACAGACCTGCGCCAGCCGCCGGAGCAGCAGCTCAGAGGAAGGCCGATTCCAGTCCAGGAAGATCTCAGGGGCCAGGGTGACGGTCATCTCCAGCACCCGGAGCAGGCTTACTGACAGGTCAAAGCAGGTGGCGCACACCTTCAGCTGACGACTGTCCACAAAGTTCCTTTCCAGGCGCTCGGCTGCTTGCTGAATCTGAATTCCCCCACCCCGGCCCCAGCCAAGGGCAGGATCAGCAGTGCCAGATACCCTGGCTCAGGGGCATTCAGATGTCCCCCAACCTAAGCCCTCTTTTTTTGGCCTCTCCCCTTCCCCGGCGACATTCCCAAGGACTCTGTCAGAGCCCCTCTCGACCTGCCCCTGCAGCTGCCCTTTCTCCCCTAGGTTGTGGGATCAGCCCCAGTTGGGGATGGGGACTGTAACAGGGTCCCAGGACCTATGGCTGGAAAGACTTTCAACACCCAGCCCAACTTCTTCAATTTACATCTGGAGAAAGTGAGACCCAGAGAAGGGGGAAGTGCTTCATCCAAGGTCACACAGTGTGTGTCCTGTCAGGACTTGTACGTGGGCCCTCTGACCCCAAGGTCTGTGCTCTTGCCACTGCTGTTTCCATGTTAGCTCACCTCCTGGATCATGCCAATGAACTCAGAGAAGGCCCAGTTGAGCTGGTTGAGGACACTGTTGAGGAAGCTGGGGGCCATTTCCCGGTCACTCCTTAACAAGTCAGCCATGTGGCCCTGAAGCAAGGTGGAGGGGCAGGGCTCTGCAAACAGACAGAAGGCCCACAGGTCAGAGAGGGTGCAGAGGGATCCCCCCCCCCCCCCAGGTATACCCAACACTTCCAAAAAGAGGCTTTGGTCAAATCCAGAGTAAGCCCAGCCCCGCCCAGCCCCATGTGCGGACAAAGAGAAGCCGGGGCTGTCTCGCCCCACTTCTCTGCATGGCCAGCTCCCAGGAGACTGGATACAAGTGGCCTGCATTTCTTAATTTATGCCAAAGTTCAGGCCTGAGGTTTGGCCCTAATCCTGCTCTTTTCATTTTTTTTTTTTTTCCCTTCCCTGACTCTTCTACTACCATATCTGGCCAACTAAACTGGACAGCCCTGGATTATAGATTTAGCACTACAAGAGATCACAGCATCCAGAAGACGGTAGCCAACAGTGTCAAACAAGGTCATAGATGGAGAGCCAGAAGGGACTTCAGTGGTCATTAAATCCAATCCTCCCATTTTACAGGTGAGGAAATTGAGGTCCAGAGGTTAAGTGACTTGCCCAGGGTCACACAGTCTGTAAGTATCTAGTGCAAGGTTTTAAACCAGGCCTTCTCAACTCCTGATATAGCACTCTGTCCACTCTACTGTAATGCCTCTGGCTGTCCATGTAGGGCAGGATTCCCCTGGAGCCCAGGGAAGACTGCTTCTGTCCATTTGCTCTAAGTACTTGGTGATCCTGCCACAACAGAGCAGGGGCTCATCAGCCCCAGCCCCCGGGCTGAGGATTAAATGAAAAGCAGAGTCCCTTCTCCTGCAGGCGCTTATGGTTCTTCTCCTGGACTATTCCCATGGAATAGTCTTTACCACCAAAGGCCAATGGTCCCCAGGCTGGGCAGAGATATCCTGCCATTTTTCCCTGGAAGTTGCTGCCAGTTCAGCCGCTTCTCTCTGATCCCTTCCCCTCTCTTTGTCCTCTCCCCTCCCTTCCCCCTCTCCTTGCCTCTCCCTCTTGCTATCCTAGCTCTTGCAGTTCCTCCCACATTTTGTTTCAGGCGTGCATTTGGCTCCAGGCCTGACAAGAAACTATCTCCTCAGCACAGCTTCTCTGCTCTGTTCCTGACCTTGAAAAACTCTCCTTCAGTTCTGCTCTGTCCCACCTCATTCATCATGCTCAGAGAAGCCCTGCCTTCTTCAGTGCTCTCACAGATACTGCACTTCCTCAGGCCTGCCATTCGAAAAGGCCTGTCCCAGTGCGCTAACCAACTCCAGAATTATAACTGATATGTTTTAGTCCTCCAACCCCAGGTCCCAGTCCCAGGATTATAAGTGGGCTTCCCAGTGCACTAAGCCCCAACATTATAATGGAGTTATTTCAATCCCATAGTCAGAAGGTATTAGAAAGAGCTATTTCCACTTTTTTGTTTTTCTTTTTTGAGGTTTTTCCCTTTTGTTCTGATTCTTCTTTCACAGCAAGACTAATGCAGAAATATGTTTAACATGATTGTACATAAATAACCTATATCAGATTGCTTGCTGTTTTGGGGAAGGAAGAGGAAGGGGAGGGAGGGAGAAAAATTTGGAACTAGAAATCTTATAAAAACAAATGTTGAAAACTACCTCTACATGTAACTAGAAAATAATAAAATACTTTTGTGATTAAAAAGAAAAAAGAGGGGCGGCTAGGTGGCGCAGTGGATAAAGCACCAGCCCTGGATTCAGGAGTTCCTGAGTTCAAATCTGCCCTCAGACACTTAACACTTACTAGCTGTGTGATCCTGAGCAAGTCACTTAACCCCATTGCCCCGTGTTAAAAAAAAAAAAGAAAAAGAAAAAAGAGCTATTGTAATTTTCCACTCTCAGTGCTAAAATAGGTCTATCCCAGTCCTCCAGCTTCAGGGCTCTACCAGGGCTATCCCAGTCCTCCAGCTTCAGGGCCCTACCAGGGCTATCCCAGTCCTCCAGCTTCAGGGCCCTACCAGGGCTATCCCAGTCCTCCAGCTTCAGGGCCCTACCAGGGCTATTCTTAGTATTATAAAAAGGCTAATGCAACCTAATTTTCCAAACCCTATCATTATAAAAGAGCTGCTCTTGTTCTCCAGGACCATAATATGGCCACATAAGTCAATTTTTCTCCAACATTTCTAACCACTATAATGTCAGAGTTGTGTGTGTATGTATGTTTTTTTTCTCCTATCCCTCAGTGTTAGTACTAGAAAAAGAAGGCTGGGAGTAGGTCTCTTATGGCCCTGGCACTGGGGGAACTAATTGTCCTATATTATTTTTTTTAATCTTAATGGTATTTTATTATTTTTCAGTTACATGTAGAGATAGTTTTCAACATTTGTTTTTATGAGATTTCTAGTTCCAAATTTTTCTCCCTCCTTCCCTTCCCTCCCCCCTCCCCAAGACAGCAAGCATTCGAATATAGCTTATCTACATACAACCACATTAAACACATATCTGCATTAGTCATGTTGTGAAAGAAGAATCAGAGCACAAGGGAAAACCTCAAAAAAGAAAAAAACAACACAAAAAGTAAAAACAGTAGGGTTCAATGTGCACTCAGATCCCACAGTTCTTTGTCTGTATGTGGAGAGAGTTTTCGATCTTGAGTCCCTTGGAATTGTCTTGGATCATTGTATTGCTGAGAAGTTCTCCTATATTCTAAGCTTCCTAGAGAAGCTTCTACAAAGTTGATCTGTCTGTACTGAAAGCAGTTCCCACTAGGTATAACCTGAGACATGGTCCATGCTCACTCTGATTCCAAGTCTACCTGGCCCTACCTTCTCCTCTCAATGCTCCCTGATGTCTGTGATTTCTACCCCTGTCTAGCCCAGAGACACCTAGCCTGCAGCACTGCCCAGCTAAGGACAAAGATGGCACTTGAGCTCAATGGTCACACACCCCCTGACAGTGACGTCTGTAACCAGAGCTCCTGGTACCCTCTGTTCTGAGTGGCAACAATGGGAGAACCAGAGAGCCTCTCTCCCCAGTCCCTCCCATTGAAAATCAATAGCTGCTGCTGCAGCAGGCTCCTGGCCCAGCACGCAGCTCACATTCCACCCTGGGGACAGGTTGGAAGCATCAAGGCTCAGGCAGAGGTACTCAGGGATGGAGAGGCATAATACATTCCTGCTACTGGCATACTAGGTGACCTTGGATAAGTCATTTAACTTCCCTGTGCCTTAGCACCCACAACTGCAAAAATAGGAAAACAACACTAACCTACCTAGCCAGAATAGTGCCACAAAGAGAACAAAAACAATTTTGTTAGGCCTACACCTTTAATGGATGCTAAAAACAGGCAAATTTAAATTACCTGCAGGATTTAAAGAGTCACAGTATAATCCCAAACTGCAGATAACCCACAACTGATTTCGACTAGTTTAGGAATATATTATATAAAAGTAGCTCTTGTATTTTTTGAGGGTTTTTTGTTTTTGTTTTGTTTTTGAAGGAGGAACAGAACGGAGAAAAGAATGAATTAGTATCTTGATGTTAACCTCAGGCCTTCCTTTTGTGTATGTCACAGTACTCAGTACGTGGTCCAGTTTAACTCGGCATTTTTATCAATGACTTTGGTAAAGACATAGATGGCATGACTGTCAAATTTAAAGATGACACAAATCATATGAATAGATCAGAGACCAGAAATGAAATCCAAGAAAGTCTCAATAAGCTGGAATGGTGGATTAAAATTCAGATTAAACTTAATAGGAGTAATTCTGCACTTGGGATCAAAATACAAACCTCCCAAGTACAAAATGGGGAAGGTTTGACTTGAAACAGCTCACGTGAAAAACAAAACAAGAGCAGCAGACAAACTAAGGCCTCTAGGAGACAGAGATCCTCAGATCATCAATGGGCGGTCTCACCAGTCCAGGAGTCGTCTCCAACAATGGAGATTGCCTGCCCATCTTGTCCCTGGCATCTCTTAGACCGGGTGAGGAGGCCTTCCTCCATTCTCCTGGTGCCTTGAGGATACTTGGAGAGCAGTCGGTTGCCTGCCTGCCATGGCTCACCCTTGCCCCTTGACTAGTGCACCATCTCTTCCTGGCACACACCTACATGGTGACATCTACTCAAGCATGAGCTCCCTAAGTCAGCTGGGTGTGGTGGCAGCCAAAGGAGTCATTTCAGTCATACGCTATGTTAACTGAGTAGAGCAGAGAAAGCCCATGGTGCCCTGCCCTGCACTAGGCGATAGTCCTGTAGCCAGGTCCAGCTTACTCTGCTCAGGCTATAGCTGGAAGATTAGTCTAGTTCTGGGCACCAACATGTAGAACAAAGACCAATGTATGGAGTTGCCAGGAGGCAGATTTCAGATCAATAAAAACAGAATGAAAAAACCCATGAGAGCTGCCCCAAAATGGACTGGGCTGACCTGAGAGGTCATTAGCTCCCCACCAAAGGATCTCTTCAGGTGAATGGGGGAGGGGGCGCAGTGTATGACTGCCTACTGAAGCTATGTGCAAAGAGATCCTGCTTTGGCTCAGAATTGCACTCCATGGAGCAGCTAGGTGGCACAGTGGATAGAGCACCAGCCCTGGATTCAGGAGGACCTGAGTTCAAATCCGGCCTCAGACACTTAACACTTACTAGCTGTGTGACTCTGGGCAAGTCACTTAACCCCAATTGCCTCACCAAAAAACAAAAAACAAACAAAAAAAAAAAAGAATTGCACTCCACGACTTGAGAAGTTCCTCTTAACTCTAGGCTTTATGATTTTATGTTTCTTCCAGTTGATTTCATTCTCTGAGCTCACAGTAGGTTGAGACAGGTCCCAGATGTCTTGGGAGGAGTACAGAAACCAGGCCAGGGTCCTCCCAAGCAAATAATAACCTTCGTTCCTACTCTCCTAGGCCTCACAGAGCATTTTGTCTATACCACTTTAATGGAATTGCCACTAATATTGCATATAATTATTGTGTGTGTTTGTGTCATCCCCTAGCAGACTGGGGTCTCCATGAAGATCAGGAGAGCATCTTATCTAAACTTTTGTCTCCCCCAGCACCTAGAACAGCCCTCCATACACAACAGGTTGGTAGAGTTAATAAATGTTATAAAAGAATGAAACACTGACTACACATGATAGAGAAAAAATCCAATCCAACTCTATAGCTGAACTATTCAACTTGTTCTTTGTGGTCTGCATAACCAGGGATTGGTTTGACAGACTCCACATCTCAGCTCAACAAGACAAGAGAGGGGCAGAATCCCTGACAAAGACAGAGGAGAGGGCCCTCCAAGGGAATCGGGGGAGAAACCCAGTCCAGACACACTGGGAGCACCCTTGGCCAGAGCCAAAGTCCTGAAATACAGGAGAAAAGGATGGAAGAAGTGATGGAAGGCAGAGGGAGGGAGAAGTCGATAAGGTCAAAGCAGAAAAATTCAAGGTCAGAAATGAAGAACACTGCAGGCCTTTGCTGGGACAAGCACTGACTAAGGGCATGGGAAAGGGCTAGCTGAGAAGGCCGAGGACAAAAGGCAAACCAGAAGGAAGTGAGGAGAGAGATGAAGAACTTAAAATAGAAGCAGAGGGGGTGGAGAGGCATAGGGGAGGGACAGAGCTGAGATGTTAAAGGAAGCGACAGGAAGGCTGCAGGGGACAGTGGCCTTCAGAAGAGGTTGGCAGATCAGAGACGTGCCCAGTGTGGTGTAGCAGAGCAGGCACAGGCCTTCCGGTCAAGAGAGCTGGCCACTAACAAACCATGTGACCTAGGGCAAAGCTCTCGAAGCCCAGAACCCAGAGAGAAGGAAGGGAGGGAGGTGGAAACAGAAAATCAAGAGGCTGGGGACACTCTCACCAGCCCCTACAGCCTGGTAATTCCTGGAGCATGTGGACTGAGTTCTCCCTTGGGACAGGCAGCCAGGTTGCCTTGCCAGAGCCCAGCAGCCCCCACACAGGAAGCTAAAATGATGCCAAACATTTGGCAGAAAAACTTTAGACCCCGGCCAAGATGCTCTGGCTAAACCTGGGACTTGGGCCACCTCCTGGCCCTGCCCAAGAACTTTGCCCTCCCCCTTCCTCCTTTCGTGCCCTCTTAGCCCAGTCTTCAGAAGCTCCAGCTGTTAGTTCTTAGGTCGCAAAGACAGGCTTCCCTGCCCTAAGTCCTTAAGATCCAGTACTCACTCTGCAGGCTGGGGAGGTTGGCATCCTCGGGCTTTGTTTTCAGCAGATGAGGCAGCCGTGTGTAGCGATATCCAAATCCACAGCCCTGAAATAGAGATGCCAGGTGGGAGTAGGTCAGGCTGGGTCTCCCTTTCTTCTCACCCCAGGCCCAGACTTTGCCTTCCCTCCAATACTGCTTTCTTCCCACCTCTTATTCTCATTAGTTCCCTCCCCACTGGACTTCTAAATCCCTGAGCCAACTCACGTCACTCAGCTCCCACTCTGCGGTCACATCTCTGAACCTCTGGGCCCAGGCCTTTTACCAACAAGACTCCTCTATTGCCTCAGCAGAGCCCAAAACTCACCTCCCTCTCTGACGACCCCTGCCCCAGCTCCCTTCTCTCCACATGCAGATGCCTTATTCCTTTCCCTTCCCTCCACACTCCCCCCAACACTTGCTTCACTCACTCTGCCCAGCCCGAGGCTGATGGGCACAGAGAGACATTTTCAAATGTCAAATTGACTCAATTTAGAAAACACTGATGCTGAACACATTTGAAGAGCCATGCTTTTCCTGAGGGCAGCATGACCTACATTTCCAAGTACAAGCCCTATGCTCAGTGGCAAATCCAAACAAGTAGCCACGGGCAGGAGTGGCACTTCGCCTGTCCTCTGTACCCAGCAAGAAGCACTGCACCGGGAGAGTTGAAAGATGGGATGCCAGAGCTATTACCCGCCACAGCCGCACAAGGATCCAATTTGTCTGGGCCCAGGGACGTTGCTCATAAGGAGCAAGGAGGTTCTTCATCATGGTGATCCGTCTGCCAAGGGGAAAAGGGAGTGTGTCAGTAACTTCTAGACAGCTCCCTGGGTTTCCAGAAGAATGTAGGGGCCACATCCTTCAAGAACCCAGGGAGAGGTGATGGCTTTGTTAGAAGGCAGGGCTCAAGGGAGTGGCAGAAAGGAATATACCATGAAAATGACTATGGAGTAAAAAACAAAGGGCACTGATACAACTTAAAAAGTAAAAAGGTACAAGGGATAAGGGGGAAATGAAGGGCTGAGAACATAGCTGAACAGGAGCCTACTAAAAGCAGCTAGCCCTTGTCCCAACACAGGGAAGGGAGGACACAAGAATATCAAGTCACAAGTGGAACAGGGCAGAGTGGCAGTGGTGTTGTCATTTCAGTGCTGTCAGACTCTTTGTGACCCCATTTGGGATCTTCTTGGCAAAGATACAGGACTGGCTTGCATTTTCTTCTCCAGCTCATTTTAAAGATGAGGAAACTTGAGGTCAACAGGGTCAAGTGACTTGTCCAGGGTCACATAGCTAATAAGTGTCTGAGGCCAAATTTGAACTCAGGTCTTCCTAACTCTAAGCCTGGCACTCGACTGCGTCAGGAACAAAAGGGACAAGGCTTGGGGCAGCTAGGTGGCAAAGTGGATAGAGTACTGGCCCTGGAGTCAGGAGGACCTGAGTTCAAATCCGGCCTCAGACACTTAACACTTACTAGCCGTGTGACCCTGGGCAAGTCACTTAACCCCAATTGCCTCACCAAAAAAAACCCCAAAAAAACAACAAAAAAAAAGGGACAAGGCTTAATTTCTTTGACTTGTTGCAATACAGAAGCAAGGCAGGAATATCTCACATGATCTTGAGCTACAGAGCTCATTCCAGTCCTCTCCCCTCATATCCCTCCTGCAGCAGTAAGCTCTTCCTCCCCCCCCCACCCCCCACTACTTTGTCCCTACTTGTCCCCAGCCCCTACCAGCTTTCCCACCCACTAGCTTTACTTCCAACACTAGCACAGGACCCTAAACCACAGGGTGGGGGCTCCAGAACTCACTGTTCCTCAGGTATCCTCTCCACAGCACGCAATGAGTGGGGATAACAGACGTAACTGGCCAGCGCTTGCATCAGTGAATCTCGGATGTCTGAATGGGACAGAAATGTCTGAGGACCCAGAGAGGAAGATGGGAACTAGACAAGGCTTCTTTGGAGGCAAAAAGGCCAAGGATGGGTTTTCTCAGTGTCACTAGGCAAGGAGAAAAAGGTCCCTTCTTCTGGTTTACCAGGCTGAACCTCATTCATCCAGGAGGATGGGGCCTTTTGAGGTGAAGGAGAGAGCCGGGAGGCCACTGAGTCCAGGGTCCAGCAGGCAGGCCACTCTATAGGATGGGATACCTTAGGAGAGCATTCCTTCTTACATGTTTGGTTCCCTCTGTCTGAGAGGCCAGAATCAAACAGCACAAAAAACAACCACACCTTGAGCCTGTTTCACCTACCAGACACTTGATGTGTCGAGCTTGGTTATACCTCTTGGGACAGAGCAAGAAGGAGATCTGACTGTGTCACTCCCCTGTTCAAAACCCTTCAGAGGCTCCCTATTGCTTTGAAGATAAACTGCAAACCCCTAAACCTGACATGTAAAGCCCACCCTGCTCAATGTGGCACTTACCCATCGACCTCTGCACCCTTGTTTCACATTACTCTTCTCTATCTATTCTACATTCTGGCTAAAGCTAGTCATTTCTCAAACTTGAAATACCATTATCCATCTACCTCCATGCTTTGGCAGGAGCTGTTTCCTCTGCTGCGAATGTGTTTCCTTAAGACCTCTGAGCAGAACCATTATCTTCCTTTGAGGTTTAGCTGGGTTGCCACTTTCTATGGAAAACCATTCCTGCCCATTCTCCCTCCTTGAACCCTCCTCCCTCCCCACTCCAGTCATTCAGCCTCTCTCTTACCTCAAATTAAGTTACTCATATGCATGTTGTACCCCACCATGAAAGCTCCTTAAGGAATGGTATTGTTTGGGGGTTTCCAAACATAGCACCTTGCATATAGTAGGCACTTAATAAATGCTTGTCAAATTGAATTGAAAGACTAAAATAACTAGGAAACCAAGCCTTTGAGAACTGCTAGTTTTCCTGGCTCTTGGTAATTCCAGGGTCCTTGCAGAAAACATCATCATCCCTTGGCCCACTCCTGGTACAGTCCTCTAAGAAGCAAGAAAACCACCTCACCTGTGCCCACAATTCTTGTGTCTGCAAAGTGTTTGGCTAGAATCGCAGCAAGGCGCGTGAGTGTTTCCTCATAACCTGTGGAGGGAAAGAGTCTCAGGATTCAGCCACAAGATGGGAGCTTCTGTGCTTGTGCTGAGAGGCTAACCTGGAATCAAGGCCAGATGGCTCCAAAGGGGCTTCCCCGGGGCAGCTAGGTGGCGCAGTGGATAGAGCACCGGCCCTGGATTCAGGAGGACCTGAGTTCAAATCCGGCCTCAGACACTTAACACTTACTAGCTGTGTGACCCTGGGCAAGTCACTTAACCCCAATTGCCTCACTAAAAAAACAAACAAACAAACAAACAAACAAAAAACCAAAGGGGCTTCCCCCTAGTATGAAGAGGAAACATGGTCTTCCCCTTCTATGGCTAGAATTCCTCCGACCTCTCTGCAGAGAGCATTGATCATCTCCTGTTCTATGGGGAGGTTACCTGCCTCTTTGGGGCACATCTCCAGAACCTCTAGCCATGGCCTGGCTAAGTTAACAGGCCTATTATCTTGTTCCTCCACATATGTGCCCAATACACAAAGGGCTAAGGGAACCCTGGGGATTTTAACACAGAGAAAAGAAAAACCAAGCAAAAGATATCGATACAGATGTATGCAGAGAGATCCAATAGGACCCTCATAAAGAGTCATCACTATATAAGTGAAGACCAAAGAATGCAGACAGAGTACCATAGACAGACCAGAGAGTAGGGGTCCTACATGCCTGTCAGGACTTCTCACATTTAATGCCAGTTTGATAGGCCCTTCCGTTGCTTAAGATCATTTGTCATAAAAGAGGAGAAAGCAGAAGGTGGCTGGGTCCTTGAGTCAGGCAAAGCTCTGCACAGAACATGAGAGAAATATGTGTATTTGCCACTGGATTTGGATGCCATCTCTTCTATTCCAGGGTCAGCTAGAGAGAAAATCCAATGACAGACCTAACCAGCTGTGTCAAAGAAAGGATCGTTTTAGAGTTGGTTGTTCAAAGGATCTGGTACCAACTAAAAAAAATTTTTTTAATAGCAACACATTTCTCTCCCCCCTCAACCTTAACCTTTGGGTTAAGTCAAAGGAATGGGGAGGGGACCACAGGCCAAGAGTAAGCCTTGCGCACATCATATTGACTTTCCTTGTGTGCTAGGTACTTCTACCCCAAGGTTTACCAGCATTCCCACATCATGCCCATAGGCTCATTTCTACCCCTGTCAGGTAAAGGGTGCAATGGGGAGAGAATATATTGGATATGGAGTCAGGACATTTGGCTTTGAATACAGCAGTATTCAAGGAAGTATCTTCCTGCATGACTTCAGGCAACTCCTGTAAAATGATGGGGTCCATTTCTTTTTTTGAAGTTTTTCCCTTTTGTTCTGATTCTTCTTCCACAACATGACTAATACAGAAATATGTTTAATGTGATTGTACATATATAACCTATATCAGATTGCTTGCTGTCTTGGGGAGGGGGGAGGGAAGGAGAAAAATTTGGAACTTGAAATCTTATAAAAACAAATGTTGAAAACTATCTCTACATGTAACTGGAAAATAACGAAATACTTTTATGATTAAAAAAAAAAATGATGGGGTCCAGCCAGACAATCGCTGAGGCCCTTTTTCAATTCTAAACCCTGTGATTCTTTGACCAAAATGAAGAATATTTCTCTTCTGGCTCACATGATCATTAGAAAATAGACCTGAAAAACATGGGGAGACTTGGATGAACCAATGCAGAATGAAGTGAGCAGAACCAGGAGAATGGTCTACACAATAACAACATGGTAAAAACAAACAGCTTGAAAAGGCTTAAGCACTCTGACCAATGTGGTGACCAGCCACAATTCAAGAGCACCAATGAGGTGATAGCAGCCTCAGGTTGGAAAATGTAACATACATCTTTTTGATGTAGCCAAAGCAGGAATTTGTTTTGCTTAACAATGCATATTTTTTGGGTGGGGCAATGAGGGTTAAGTGACTTGCCCAAGGTCATACAGCTAAGAAGTGTCAAATGTCTGAGGCTGGATCTGAACTCAGGTTCTCCTGAATCCAAAGCCAGTGCTTTATCCACTGTGCCACCTAGCTGCTCCAACTATGCATATTTTTACCTCCTCAGGGAGGAGAAGGGGAGGGAAGGAAGGAAAGATAAAAACCGGACCCCAAAACAATCAAAATGTTTATTACTTTTTAGAAAAAAGGGTATTTGTTACAAAATGTTTTCTTTTCTTTTTCTGTCGGGGGGGAGGGAGGAAAGAAGGAAAATTGCTTTTTGTTCATTCAAAATATTAAATTAAGAAAAAAAGAAAACGTACATTATGTATGCCGCTGACTAAGCTCTGAAAGACCTCAGAGATCATCTAGTTCAACCCTCTCATCTGACAGTGGAGGAAACTGAGGCTCAGTCACTTAAATCCAGGTCTACTTCCTCTTTAGTCTAGAGTTCTTCCTAGTATGTGTTTTCTCCACAAAGTTGGGAAATGGTGTTAGGGACTTTGAGCATCACACTCCCACACATATGAGAAAGTATCTACATTCCCAAAAGGCACATTTCATGACAGAGAAATGATGTGAGGGGGTCAGGAGAGGGGCAGGGGGAGGAGGATGGATGGGCAGAGAGTGGCTATGGAGCAAGGAGGCTTTTCTGTGGCGATCTCTTCCTTCGGTCTTCAAGAAGGCTTACTCTTAAAAGTCTTCTTAACCATGGCCTCTGAGGCCAAGGCCTAACCTCAGGAAATTCAGGGATTTCCCCCATATGAGAAAAAGAATAGCCGCAGCAGCAGGCTAAACCAAGCCAGTATTCTCTGACTACATGCATGTGCACACTTCTAGATATTCAAAAGAACCCAGCACCTCACTGATTAGGGCTGCGAGGAACCTAAGGGACTAGCTCAGGGTTGTCAGTCTTTTCAAAAGAGATCAGGACCACAGGCAGGTGTAGTTCACAAAAGTAGCAAGAAAGTATATTTGCATATACTTTACGTATACCTATAGACAATACAGCCTGGCTCAGGTTCAAAGGTAATTAATTATCACGAACTTGAAGATCATCCTCTGAATGTTTCTCACTAAACCTTCTCTTCTATTCAATCACACTAGCCCATCTCCCCCAACCCAGAAATAGGTAGAAGCTCCAGCTTAGAGTAAGATGGGCCAGAGTGTGGCAAACACTCCATGGAACCCAGGTGAGCACAGCAGTTTCATCCACTGTTAGGAGTCCTAAAAGGGCAGATCAGAGGGTATGAGAGCAATGAGGGGAAAACCACCCAGAAATCAAACCTAAAAAGGCCAAGTCTGGGAGAGCCACATAAGAGCAGCTTGTGCCAAGGCAGCTCTGAATGCCAGGAGAAACAGACAAGCAGACCACTGGGGGCAATCACGGGACCATCTCCAGTTCTGTCACAACCATCTAGAGTGTTCTGCTCTCTCATAATGACATGAGCCCTTTGATCGGAGATGAGTAAGTCAAGGGATCTGGTCATGATTCTCAAGACATAGTTTCCCCCTCCTCTACCCCCCACCCCGAGAACTTCCTGGAAAAGCAGAAATTTTCAGTCTCCCTCTGAAGTCTCAATTCTTCCAGACCACAGATGCCCTCTCTCCCTCTCAGGGATTGTGGGCATGGGCCACCAGATCTCCCTATCCAACCAGCCTCAACAAGGATGTCCTAGCTGGGGTTTGCCAGGAATAACTGCTCTTCCCTCTTTAAAAATCCCAGTGACCTTTGAGGAGCAAGCCTAAAGTGCCCACCTCTGTAAAACCTGATACCCTCTGAAGGTGAGTCTGTACCTAGATGTGCCAAGATCTCAGCTGAGAAGCCTGTGCCCACAGATTGTTTATAGCCCCAACCCACAGCTCTCCATCCTGCCCCCAAACAAGCCCCACTTTAACCACTACTAAAGTCATAAATCGCTGTCCCCCTCTTTCATGCCTTCCCACCCCCCTGGACATTTTCCGTTGTGTTACATCATTGCAGTCTGCAGTTATGTCCTTACTTCTGCCTCCCCAATGAGGCCCAAAGCCAGCCTTTGCTGGGCTACACCTTGCTGACTTGTTTTGTAAGGAGAAACACTACTGTTCGCACTAAGCCAGCTATAAATCAAACTACTGGCGTGTCCTCGAGGAATAGGGCTCAGTTGCTTTTCAGTGCATCTCATACCTCTCTGTCCTTGACCCTCCTTGACTCTGTGGCCCATAACCACAGCCCAGCAGAGCAAGGTAGCAGAGTACCCAGGGACACTGGCCTTGGCTTCCCTTTCTGGGAGGCTGCAGAAGCAGAGTGACGCCCCTAGTGCTCATGGCTGGAGAAACAGCACCAATGTTGGTGACTCTCAATCAGGAGGCTCCAGAAGCTACCGCATTCTTCTCCTGAGCGGGGTTTCGAACCCACTTCCAAATTCCTACTATCCTTAAGGCTTTGGCCTCACTGGCTGCTCTCAGGAAACTGGAAATCTGAGGGAAAGTTGTTTGGAATCCACCCTGATGCTGCAGATGTTAGTTTGGCTGCAACAGGCGTCCCTGGGGAAAGGCCCGGGTTTGCATTCTGCTCATTTGCAATTGTTTGTATGCCACTGGGAGAGGTCCGGGGCTTTTTTCCTGTGCATGCTCCATCTCCTGCCTAAGACTGAGACCCCACGAGGGCAGAGCCATGTCCTCTTAGAGCAGGGATTCCCAGAAGACAGAGGCTGTGCCTGCCCTGTTAGATGGGGGCCTCTCCAGGGTGGGATGGGGCTCTTTTTACAGAGTTCTAGACAGAACAGGCGAATGCCTATGAGAAGGGATTTTCCCCATGCCCCAGTGAAGAATCTTCCTGGTCCTACTCCCAACCTGAGCTTCATTTACCTGGCAGCTCCTCCATGCTATTGACAGGGCTGAAGTAGTTTTTGAGGGCGCTGTAGCTGTTCATGGCAACACTTAGGTAGAACTCCGGCATAAAGGCAAAGAGGGAGCCCGTGCGGTCCCCATGCTCTATGGTGCGGGTACAAACTCGGAGGAGCCAGTAAATGTCCTGCATCTTCTCCTGAGAGGAGAGGAGAAAAGGAAGATTAGGCCAAGCACAATCCTTAGCAATAACACGGATGGGTCCAAAGCCATTGGCTCCCAAGAGTCCATATCAAACAGGGTCGCCTCTGAGCACTGACACAGGGAGGTGGGGCAGGTGGCCTCTTGAGCTTGATGTAGTTTGAATGACTGGGGATTCAGTGAGAAAATCGAATGCCCCAAGAAACCTGGAGAGCTTGAAGAAAGGGTGCACTGGGGCTTTGGCCTTTGGTCAAATGCCACATGGAAACCATGGGAAGCTGGTTATAGGGTTGGAATAATATCTGTACCCAAGCAACAAAGAGCCTTCCACACACTTTGTCTACTCTCAAAACACCCAAAACGTTTGCTAAGGATGTCTCCTCTTTGCCACATTTAATCAGCATCCGGTGACCCACATAGACCAGATACTCTGAGCTTTAAGGGACAAGACTGGTTAGGTGTGGGGAGGTGGAGAAACAACATGGAGAAGGAAGGCAAGAACAGCTCAGCACTTGCTTGAAAGACAATAATAAAAATAACATTAATAACTGAGATTATTACAGTGCTTTAAGTTGTGTAAAGTGCTTTACATATGTGATCTCACCATGACCCTGTGGGGTAAGAAAAAGCACGGAATTTGGGGTCCAAGGACCTGGGCAGTGAGGTAGCAGACTGGATAGCATACTGGACTGGGAGTCAGGAATACCTGAATTCAAATCCTGCCCCAGAAACTTACTAGTTGGGTGACCTTGCAAAAGTCACTTAACCTCTACCTACCTCAGTTTCCTCACTTGTAAAATGGGGATAATAACAGCACACTTAGCACAGTGCCTGATAAGAGCAGGCACTCTCTAAGTGCTAGCTAGTGCTAGCCATTATCTGCTGTTATCTGCACCCGGGTTCTGCTACCTATTACCTGTGTGACCTTGGGCAGGTCTCTCAGGGCCCCAGCTCCCTCATCTATAAGAACAGGGGATCAGACAAAATGACCTCTAAGGCGCCTTCCGGGTCCAAATCCTATGATTCTGTGGTGCCCATTCTCAGTAGGATCACTCTCCCTGAGCCCCACGAAGCTCTTGCCTTCTCCAGCCTGGCTTCATTGTGTGGGTTAGCTGGGTGAGAACTAGCCTTAGATAACAAATGTGGGGCAGAGAGAAGGCCAGGAGAGATCCAGTCAGTATTGAAGAAACCTAAGGCATCAGTGGTTGGGAGAGGACAGAGCGACCACCCTGAGCCAAAAGAAGCCCCAAGCAAACAGCCCTCACCTTAGAGTAGATGGTGACATTGATCCAGGCAAGACGGCGACTCAAATGATTCAGCTTCTCAGAGAAAACCTTCTGACTTTTCATCAGTTCTTCCTGAATGTCTTTCCTCTGTTGATGTCCCCAGGAGAGGAGAGTCAGTAAATACATCCCTTCTCCCTAACCCTGGACCACACCCACAGGTTGTTCTCTCTGAGACCCTGCAATACACCTGAGATCAACAATTACTTACAATCCTGGAGAGCTTAATGAGGAAATAGATGCTCCCTGTTGTTTATCCGCCCTTCCCAACCCAGAGCTATCCGTGGCAGCCTCGTCCCAGAGAGACCAAAAAATGATGGTACAGAGAATAGCCCAGGCTTTCATGAAAGTGCTAGGTAACACGTCATCAGCACAGGACACCAGAAGGACCATAAGCTGAGTCCTTCTCTGCAAGCAATTTGTAGGGAGGTCGCTTTTGGCTCAGTATGAAGATCTACACACAAGTAGATGCTTACTAAATCTTGAACAATCAGAGCCTTCCAAAAGTGGGAGGGGCTATTTTAATCAGTCAATTAGTATTTATTAAGCACCTACTGTGTGGCAGGCACTGTGTGAAATGCTGGGGATACAAAGAAGAGTCACAGACAACTCCTGCTCTTGAAGAGCTCACAGTCTGATGGGAGAGACAACATGCAAACAACTATGTATGGACAAGTTCTACGCAGAATAAATAGGAGAGGATCAAGGAGGGAAGGAATTAAGAGGGAGTGGAAAAAGCTTTCTCCAGAAAGTAGGATTTTAACTGGCACTGAAAGAAGCCAGGGAAGCTGGGAGGTGGCCATGAGGAAGATGGGCATTCCAGGCATGGGGGAGATGGAGAAAGAGCCGGGACCGCGGTCACTGGATCAAAGGCTACAAAGCAGGGGGTGCAGTGTAAGAAGACGGGAAAGGTGTATGTGGAGGGTAGATCATGTTATGAAGGGCTTTGAACCTCCAACAGAGGAGTTTCTATTCAGTTCTGAAGGTGGTGGGGAGCCACTGGAGGTTACTGATTCTCAATGACAGTCATTGGCATATCTGAAGTCCCTTCCGGTTCTGACATTCTGTCAGTCTATGAAGTACTCGATAGCTGTACTGGCCTGGCCACACATACAACCAGAGCTAAGAGAACTCCAGAGGCACCAAACCACCCCACAAATAAGAGAATCTGAGAAAAAGAGGAAAAAGGGAGGGAGTTTTAGGGGGTCAGAGGGAAAAGGGGCCTGGTAGCCTCCCTTGTTCACCCTCCCAAGTTCAGAGCTTGACCGAATGAATGACCAGCTTCAATCCCAGGGGACTCTGCCCAAAGACAGCTTTTCCAAAGTGAGGGGAATGAATATTCTCTTTTTGACTGTTTCTGATCAAGAGGCCTCAGTCAGGCTACCCTAAAAGAAAGCCAGCTGCCCCACAGGATATCTATATACCATGGGGGCTGGGAGGGGGGGCAGTGACAGAGAAATTTTGATCCCTTGTGTTTGGAACTCTGATGACTCAGCAAGTGATGGGCACTTTCCCTTCAGATTCATAATTGATGCTCTCATCATAAACAGCAGAGCAGCAGCCAGCTCTCCCAAGCACTGCTGTGGATACGAGTTCCCAGACCCACACATTAGCACTTAGCAGGACTGAGAGGACTTCCCTAACGATGTGGGGGCAGGAGCTAAGACAGCATCTCATTGCTCAGGGGCCCTGATGGCAGCAGCAGCCTGGGCCCAGCAGCTAATGAGCTAATCTGGCCCAGGCACAGGCCCAGGGAAAATGCCAAACACCAGAAGTCCAGAAAGACTTCAGGCACAGTCTAAGAATAAAGAATAAGCAAGAGTTATTTTTCTAAAGCAGGTGAAGGGTATGAAGCAGATACTGAAGGAAAAGAGGAAAAAGGAGGCCCATATCTGAGAACTCTTTGGGCTCTACACCCAGCAGGGGAGAAGGGAATGGAGTGGTTTTCTAGGAACAGAACACGAGGCAAAGATGTACCCTCCAGATGGGAAGTTAGCACTGTTCCTTTTCTTCTAGTCTCTCACTCTGGATAGGGCTATGATGCTAAGAGACACCATGAAGCCAAAGGGACCTCCTGGACCCAAAGGGACCGGCCTTCAGTGGGCCCTACTCACAACCCCAGCTCTAAGGCGTAAAGGACACCGTTCTTACCCACTTTGGGCACCGGCTGAGCTTCTCCTCTGTGTCTTTCAAGGCCATGGCATATTCATTCACATCATCAGAAACACCCACCATCTAGGAAAAAACCGGCACAGGGAACAACTCCTCTATCTGCCTAATAGCCCTGGTCATACCAAGTCCAGAACCACTCTCTTCACAGACAACCCCTTCCCATCCCTGCCCTTTAACCCTCCCCTTACAGGCTCAAAGGTGAACATTCCACATTTAGCTACAATTTGGGAGAAGGGGGGAAGCAAAGACAAACCCCTGAAATTAGCCTCACCATACTGAATGATCACACAGATGGCTCGAGGGCCAATCCAAAGAGAAGGAAATAGATTTTGATTTTAAGGCACCTCAGCCTTTGTCCTCCCTCAGAATCCACTGCTCACACAGTCCTATCTCACCCACCCACCAGGGCAACCCTAAACCAGGAAATCTTTTCTTAAAGCCCCTGGCACCCCTCAGTCTCTCACTCTGTTTCCTAAACAAGCTACAAGAGCATGCAGGGACACCCATAGACTAGGATGACCAACTTCACAGGGCCAAGGATCTGGTTTCCAGGTGTGGGAGGGACCTCTAGTGCAGCCCCACACAAGCCAGAAGAAACTAGTAGGACCAGGGATGTCTCTGTTGTCAAGTACTTACTTCCCATCAAGCTCTGCAGGAGGCCCAAGTCTAAACTCTGCTGTGTCAGCAGAAGTCAACCCCCTGCTTACCTTCCCCAGCTGCTGGTGAACACTCAGATTGTACATCATGATGACCCCATCCAGGATCTCTAGTAGGGAGTTCTCCGTAAGGGGTTGGTCTGGCTCCTCTGGGGGCCTCCCCAACAACAGGCCTTCATTCCCATGGCTCCCTTCAACTGCACAGGGAAGATAGGCTTAGGACAACAATCAATCTCCCTCACCATTTCCCTAAAGCAATGGAGCAAGAGTGTGTCCCACCAGTCTAGTCATCAGTTACCTCCTTTCAATGACTGCCTTAGGCCCAGCATTTGGTGCCCCAGCTGCACAAGGGGAAACGGGCCCTAAACAGAAACACACTACCGTACAACTGAGGACAAGTTAGGAAATGGTTTGGGGCAATAGGCAGGGCCACACAAAGAACATGGCTTAAATGGCCAAGCGCACACTAACAAGACTAGGCCTGGGTATCTTTATCAAGGAGAATTATCTGAATGAAGGCTAATGCTCTCTTGCCTGCCTTAGGAACAATGACTCACAGCCTTTCACACCTCCCAAATAAAATTAAATTCAATAAGTATAAATGAAATATCTTATGCCTGATTTAACAAAATAGGCCTGGAAAACCAATAGGAATCAACAGTAGAATCTGACAGCCAAATAAACTAATGCAAACTTGGGCTGCATTAAGAGAGACATTAAGGAGGGGCAGCTAGGTGGCACAGTGGATAGAGCACTGGCCCTGGAGTCAGGAGTACCTGACCTGAGTTCAAATCCGGCCTCAGACACTTAACACTTACTAGCTCTGTGACCCTGGGCAAGTCACTTAACCCCAATTGCCTCATTAAAAAAAAAAAAAGAGAGAGAGACATTAAGGGAGACCAAAGGAGTTGAGAGTCCTGCTACAGGCTGCTCTGATCAGATCATATCTGGGCCCCACATTTTGGATGGCCTAGAGTAAATCCAGAAGACAAGCCTGCCGTGAAGGGAGCACCTGCAGGAGATGGAGATGCTTGGCCTGGGAAAGACAAGACTGAGCAGCTGGAGGGTGTGGGGAGGGTGTGACATAATCACAATCTGAAAGGCTGTGATGTAGGAGAACAAATAGATTCAGTCTAATTGTTCAAAGAGGGAAAAACTAGAGTAATGCGTTGTACCTGCAGAGAGGCAAATTGCAGTGCAATATAGGGAAAAACTTCACAATGAAAACTGCCCCCAAACGGAGAGCAATGAGTTCACTGTCACTAGACAGACACCTTCATGAGGAGGATGGATGAGCACTTGTCAGAGATGCTACAGAGGGGAGACTCCTTTTAACATAGTTTGCAATATAGGATTTCTGAAGCCTCTTCCAATTTGGAAGTTCTGTGATTCCCTGCTGGATCCCTGTAGGGTCCTACAAGGACCAGTAGGGAAAGCCCAGGTACAAGTCCTTTCACAAGGTCAGATCTGGGCAAAAGCAGCAGGGAGAGCTATTTTTAAAGTATCAATTTCCTCATTTCATCTCCTCACTCCTGAAGGTGCTCTTCCCAAACCCACACGCAGCCATTAGTGGTCACCCAAACCCAGGGCAGGGCTGGGGCAGGGTCTGAGGGGACAAAACATCTTCCTGAGGTCTGCCTGGGCATCAATCCAGGCCCTTAAGGAAAAGAGTCTCCTGACGACCCCCAGTCCCTTCTGGAGTCCTTGGCTCCTTAGCCTGGCAGAATACAAATGTGAGAGGAAGCAGCATCACTTCTAGGATTCCAGAGCCAACTTCCCCAATAGCATGGGAGGAAGACAGACTCAGAAAGCTACTGACCACCCTGATTACCACATAAGGGACAAGGAAGCCCAACTGGCAGGCTGCCAACACCATATTGCCTGAGATCCAGGCAACAGAACTCTTTGCTCCAGAGGAAGAAGCTGGGTCTTAGTGAGAGCCATCAGGGTCCTTGGGAGACTGGCTCTGTCAAACCCCAAGTGCCCTTGGGGCAGAGAACATAACCATAGTGGGATTTGTCACCCTGGCTATAGAGACACCTTCCTCCTTAATGTCCTTTGTTGTTATAACCAGTTCTAGGGGCAGCTAGGTGGCACAGTGGATAGAGCACTGGCCCTGGAGTCAGGAGTACCCGAGTTCAAATCCGGCCTCAGACACTTAACACTTACTAGCTGTGTGACCCTGGGCAAGTCACTTAACCCCAACTGCCTCACTAAAAAAAAAACAAAAAACAAAAACAAAAACAGTTCTAACCCACTTCTCATCTCTGTCCTCTCTGGTCCTTCCTCCACCCAGCTTCCAAAAGAATCTTTCTAATGTGTAAGTTCAACTATGTCACTCCCCTAGTCGAAAACCTTCTGTGGGTCCCTACTGACTATAGGATAATAAATAAATAAATATAGACATTCTTGAGCCTGGTATATAAGGCCCTCTGGTTCCAACCAGCCTTTGTGGCCTTATTTCACTCTGCTGTCCTTCAAGAATTGTCCATTTTAGAAAACCAGACCATGCACTAATTCCTCAAACTTGCTATGCTATCTCTTATCTCTGTAGCTTTCCCAGAGGCTACCCCCTGAATGTGCTTAGAACCAACCTCCATCGGCTGAAATTCCATCCTCCCTTCCCAGCTCAGCTCAAGCACAACCTCCTCCCTGAGGCCTTCTTCCTCCTTGATCCTCACAAGTGAAAGGGACTTCACTCCTGAACTTTCCTCCTGGCTCTTTCTCTGTCTCTCCTTTGCCCCAGCACACTCTACCTTGTATTAGACTTATTCCTACAGAACAGTACCAATGGATTTCAGGATCATTTGGAGCATGGGCTGCTTCACTTGTCAGTTGTGTATCCCCAGGGCTAAGTACTTGGTAGGCCCCTAAGAGACGTTTGCTTGAATCTACTGATTTGAACGGTCACAGTGCCCCAAGCCCCATTCACGTACTATCCTCTTCTGTTCTCTGCTCCACGTTCAGTGTTCGGATTTTCACTTTTTCCATGGTGCCCAGGGGCCTCCGGGGGTTCATGAGGCTCACGGCTGCAGTGCTAAGGAAGCGGTTGGCCCTGCTGAGTGTCGGGGAACTGAGCCAACTGGGTCTGGCCAGGGCCCCTCCAATAGCTAGGGCAGCCACAGGGCGCTGAGAAAGAAAAGAGTCCAGTCACACCAAGAGCCTCCTGGTACTGCCCCCCCCCATAAAACCAAAAAAATCTCACAAGGCAGAGCTTAGCTAAGGTTCTCAAGTTAGTGAGTTAGCTGTGGTGCGGTTAGGGTTAGAAAGAGCATTGAACTAGGAGAAGATATGTTCTTTCCCACCTCTCAAACTCACTAGGAGGTGCAACCTTGGACAAATCTCCTCCGAGCCTTATTTTCCTCTTTTGTAATAAAGGTAAGGACTGTGTGAACTCTACACCATTCCTAGCACCTGGCACAGGACTTTGTACACAACTAGGATTTAATGAGTGCTTGTTGAATGAATAAATGAATGACCCAACCTGCATATCTAATAGGGATATTGAGAGCATAAAATAAGATAATGGCTACAGATGTTTTATAAACTATTAAACTTTGTATAAATATAAGAAATATTATTTCCTGGGAAATAAATGAGAGAGTGAAGGTAAGACCACTGTCCCAAAGGAAGACAGCCATATAAATTCTGTTTTTGTGCAATTCTTCAAGGAAGTCCAAAGGCCTGAGTCTGGGGAAAAGGAGAGATTCAGAAAAGATGCTTTGCACGCAAAAGCGGGTGGGCAGTGATGTCATCTCAGTGAGAGCTGCTCTGCATCTAGGCCCCCTCTCTGGAAGTCTAACCTGAATAGCTTGGGAGAAGTCTTCCCGGAGATGGCCTAAGTCACCCAGAGTAAAAGAATACTTTGGGGTAGACCTATGGGGATCTGAGAAGTCCAAGACAGGGTAAGAAAAAGGTACGTAAGGAAGGGTCACCTGGGCAGTTGGTGCAGCTGACTCATCGTCCTCATCAAGGTCATCCATGGTGATGGCTTGCAGCTCTGAGGGATCGATCAAGATGTTTGCCTTTGATGCCAGGTCATCTAGGAGAAAGGGCACGGAGGTTGATCTCAGCCTTTGGGATGGGGGGGCAACAAAGCCTGACCCTCTTTGGTCCTGCAGTACAGAGAGCTCTGAAAGAGCTGTCCAAGGTGCCCAGAGGGGAGGGCAGCCAGCTCAAGGCAAGCTCTGCAGCTGAGGTTAGAGCCCTGGGAGGGGTACGAAGTTTCTTCCAGTGCCCAACACTCAAGACAAAGGGCTGCCATGAAAGGGAAGCGAGCACTCTTGTCTGGGCCCCTCTAATGTCCTTCTCTTGTATTATTAGCAGGGTGTGACAGCTCCAGCTGTCCATGTTTGTGTCATATCCCCTATAGACCACAAGCTTCCGCAGAGCAAGGAGAGTCTTATCTAAGCTCCATATACCTTCCCCAGCTGAGCAATTCAATGCTAAGCATTTCTAAGGCACTTTCTCTGTGCCTAGACTAGTACTAGGCACTGGGGATATAAACACAAAACAAAGAATAGTCCCTACATTCTGGGGAATGAAGTGGGGGCATGGAGGATGACAACATTTACACAAGTAAATATGTGAAAAGAGAGCAAAAACGACTTGACCACAGGAGACACTCAGTGCCTAGGGACATGGCAGAAAGGGCAAAGCACTGGGCATAAGGTTAGTGCCTGGGGCTGGCCTGGGTCTATCATTACCCAGCTGTGTGACCTTAAACTCTGGTGCCTCTATGTGGCCCTAGGTCCCTGGTCTGTGAGAGCCCAAGGGCAGAGAGGGAGCTTATTGGCCCACTCTTCCTCAGAGCCCCAAGCACTAACTGCTGAATCTATACTTATTTGTTGAACTGGGCTGCTCTGCCTGCCTCCCAAGGCTGCTGAAAAGACCTAATGAGATAACAGATGTTCAAGGGTTTAAAAAAGAATTAAAAGCCTGTACAAATGTACAGTATCATTGACACCATGAAACCTCAATCAGGAGACACATTCCTCTCCCAGTCTGCAGACTAACTGAGCTTCTCTGGCTCCCCCTGCTGAAAAGAGGCCTGCACAACACGGAAGGAGTGTGAAAAGTGGTCTGGGAACTGGCCAAGATGAGGCGAGTAGGAGCCTGGGGGAAAGCAGGGGCCATGAAGCTAGCATATCCACACTTAGTTTTCAGAGATATGGGTGTCCAGTTCTGGATTTTGTCCCTTGAGGCTTGCCTTAGTAGGGCCAACTCTAAGCCTGCATGGGAGGCCTGATCTAAAAAGCCAGGAAAGTTCCCTTCACGCAAATTCTCCCTTCTTTTTCTGGATCTGTGGCATTGGGGTATTTATGAAAAAGGTTATCCCCCTGTAAACTCAACTCAATCAATTTGGCACTCAGGGTCACAGGCCCCTCCAGATTTGAGACACTGTCTCCAGAGCTCCACTGCCCCTCAAGACCAGGATTACAAAGCTAAGAGACCTCAGAGGTCATCTCATCCAATGACATCTCAACAGGAATCTCTCCTACAGAATTTCCAGAAAGTGGTCTTACAGATGCTGCCTAAAAACCTCCAATGACAGGGAACTCACTACTTCACAAAGGAGTCCATCGCACTTTTGGAACACTCTATTTATCAGGGAGTTTTTCCTTAGTAACCGTGTTCTCCCTGAATCTTCTCCAGGTTAAACCTCCTCCACTTCTTTAACCAATGCATGCAAGGCACTGACCACCCTCTTCTGGACACAGGCTAGTTTATCAATATCCTTCATCAGTGAGGAGCCCTGAACGGAATGACTTACTCCACAGGGCCTCTCAGCGTCTGGACTTTAGCCCTCATGCCTCTTAACACAGTCTCAGACAGCAAAGCTTCTCAGGCTGCCATGTTACACCACCGACGTATGCTGAGGTTACAGCCACTAAAACCCCTGGGTCCCTTTCACTGAATTGTTGCCAAACCATGCGTCCCCTCCCTTGAACCTGTACTGGTGGAGATTTTAACCTACTTTCAATGTACTCCCATGAAATTTCATATTCTTCTATTCAGAGCATTATGCAAGCCTGCTAAAGACTTTTTGGGTTCTCACTCAAGCATGTAACACTTGTTCTCCTTCCCAGTGGAAAGACTTTAGTGTATAATTTCTGTTTTGAAACAGTCTAAGAAGGCATGGGGGTCAGAGGAAATGTCTAGTCCACATCTTGCCACTCATGTGACCCATTAATCCCTTCCTTATTTAATGTCATTCAAACATTTGATAATTATGCTTGTTATGTCTATCCGTGTTGCTGATAAAAGTGAATGGAATCACAAATGTCATAGCCTTGGGTTACTCCACCGGAGACTTCCCTCTCTGTTGCCAGATTCCTTCATCACCTCTCTTGGGGTGATCCAACCAAATCCACCAAAAAACTATGCTATCCTTTCTATATGTCTCCAGCTTGTTCACAAGCATGACAGACTGTGCCTGCACTTCAGTAATGTGTTTGACAATGTCTATAGGATTCCCCTAATCTACAAAGTAATGCTGTCCAAAAACGGAAATGAGCTTGGTGTGGTATGACTAGCTCTTGATGAATCCAGGCTGGCTCCAAGGGATGAGCATGAGTGCCTGTGGGCCATGCCCTGTCAGGCCTCACACAAACATACCTTTGAGGGTTTTCTTCAGATGAGACAGGAGGCCCCCCAGTCGCTGCAGGTCAAAGTAATCCACCTTCCCATTATAGAAGAGTTGTGGGGGGACATAGGCTTCTGCAGAGAGAGAACGAGATTATCGTGTTGAGAAAGCAGCTGAATAGCCTTCCTCAGACCTCTTCGGCAGAGAGATTCTGAAGTCAACGTGATATTTGGGTTTCTATCTTCATACAAAGGAAGAGAAAAGCAGGGCTCTGATTCCAGGACTGACCTCTCAGTTCTGTATTGGTTTCCTCATTAGGGGAGGCAACACAGAACACTAGAAAGACAGTGGAAAGAGTGCTATATCTGGGAGCAGAAGACCTAGTTTCAAATCCTGGTTTGGCCATGTACTAACTGTGTGCCTTTCAGCAAGTAACCTAAACTCTCCATACCTCAGTTTCCTCATCAGTAAAATGGGAGAGGTCAGGGCAGCTAGGTGGTGCAGTGGATAGAGCACCAGCCCTGGAGTCAGGAGTACCTGAGTTCAAAGCCAGCCTCAGACACTTAACACTTACTAGTTGTGTGACCCTGGGCAAGTCACTTAACCCCAATTGCCTCACTTAAAAAAAAAAAATGGGGGAGGCGGCTAGGTGGCGCAGTGGATAAAGCACCGGCCCTGGAGTCAGGAGTACCTGAGTTCAAAGCCAGCCTCAGACACTTAACACTTACTAGCTGTGTGACCCTGGGCAAGTCACTTAACCCCCATTGCCCCGCAAAAAAAAAAAAAAATGGGAGAGGTGATCTCTCAGGTCCTTTGAGCTCTAAACCTATGATCCCCCTCTCATCCCAGGATGGGGGACAGAGGAGTGATTGAAATCATCAATCAACAGGCATTTATAAAGTGCCTACTATGTGCTAGGCACCATGCCAGTGCTGGGAATATACAGATACAAATAATATAACAATCCATATTCTCAAGTGTCTTATATACTAATGGGAGACTATGTGTGTATAGGCATATATGTATGTGTATATACATATAGATATATCCATTTAGGTATATATGCATGTATCTACATATATGTATATCTACACATCTGTATATGTATAGACATATGTATGTATGTGCATATAAAGTATACATGCATATATATGTATAATATGTATAATTATATTGTATATTATAATATATAATGTATACAATGTATACACACACATATATGATAAGTGTCCCCAAAGCCTTGGTGCTATTTAAAGCTATTAAAGCTAAAAATTGTACTAAGACTACAAAATAAATATTAAGGGAATAAATATGAAAAAATACAAGTTAATTAAATACCAGTTAGGTTAAGAAAACTAAGGCACTAGTCGTTGGGGGTGCTAATGAGGAAATGCCTCATGTAGAAGGTGGCCCTTGAGCTCCATCCTGAAGGATAGAGGAAGAAGAGAGAGAGGACTGGGTTTGAGGAACAGAGAAAAGAACACTTTGGATGGACTGAAGAATGTGGGAGAGGGGGTAATGATGACTGAGGCTGAAAGGATAAGTTGAGGCCAAGTGGTAAAGGGTTTTGCAAGTTAAAAAGAGGGGTTTAAATTTTATCCTCTAAGCAATAGAAAGTCACTGGAGGACAGAATGATGTGGTTAGACCTGAGGTAAAATGCTTTGGCAACAGGGCATGGGATGGACTAAAATGGGAAGAGACTTGAGACCGGAAGAACAGACAATGAATGAGGAGGCCACCATCATATTCTGGAAGAGAGGTGATGATGGCTACAACTAAGGTGGTGGCTGTGTGAGCAGAGAAGAGGGGTCCAGTGGGGAGATGTTGTGGAAGGAGAAAAGAGAAACTTTGACAAATGACTAGATATGTGAGATAAGGAAGAATGAGGAGTCAATGCTAACAACCTGGGTGACTGACTGGAAAAATGGTGCATTTAAAGCCATTCTTCTCGGTGATCTTACCACATCCCACAGATTTCATGACCATCTCTATGCTGATGATTCTCAAATCTACCTTTCCTGCCTACCCCAATCTCTCTGTTGACCTCCAGTGTTGCACCTCCAACTATACCGCAGACATCCTGAACTGTATGTCCAGTGGGCATCTTCAACTCAACATGTCCAAAACTGAACTCACTATCTTTCCCCTTAAACCTTCCCTATTACCGCAGAGGGCAACACCACCCTCCCAATCCCTCAGGCTTGCAATCTGCTCTGCACTATGTCTCACTCCTCATATCCAATCTGTTGCCAAGGCCTGTAGATTTCATCTCTTCAGCGTCTCTTGAATGTGCCCCCTTCTTTCCTCTGTCACTGAAACGACACTGGTAGAGGCCCTCATCACTTCTCATTTGGACTAATGCAATAGGCTGCTGATGGGTCTGCCTGCCTCAAGTCTCTTCCCACTTCAATCCATCTTCAGCCACTAAAGTGATTTTCCTAAAGCATTGGCCAAACCATGTCACTTCCCACCCCCCCAACATACACACACTCAATAAACTCCAGTGGCTTCCTGTCGTCTCCAGGAGCAAATACAAAATGTTGTTTGACATTCAAAGCCCTTCATAACCCAGCCCCCTCCTACCTTTCCAGTCTTCTTATACCAGACTCCCCACCACATCCTCTTCAATCCAGTGATACTGGCTTCCTGGCTGTTCCACAAACAAGACATTCCAGCTCTTGGCTCTGGGTATTTTCTCTGGCTGTCTCCTATGGCTAGAATGTTTTCACTCCTCTGCTCTGACTTTCTTTAAGGCCCAACTAATGTCACCTTCTACAGGACACCTTCCTGATCCCCTCTTAATTTAAGTGCCTTTCCTCTGTTAATTACTTCCTATCTATCCTGTATATAGCTTATTTACATGTCATCCCCTCCATTAGACTGTGCACTCCTTGAGGGCAGAAACTGTCTTTTGCCTCTTTTTGTATCCCTGGCGTTTGTTCCAGTATTAGGCATAGTAGGCTCTTCTCCTCTCCCCGCCCCACCCCCACTCTGGGCAATGAGGGTTAAGTGACTTGCCCAGGGTCACACAGCTAGTAAGTGTCAAGTGTCTGCGCCACCTAGCTGCCCCTCCACAGTAGGCTCTTAATAAATGTTTGTTGATTGCTTGAGGGGATCACAGATTTAAAGCTGCAAGTTACCTACAAGGCTATCTAGTTCAATCTCCTTCTTTTACAAGTGAAGAAGCTAAAGCACAGATTACACAACTTGCAGAGGGTTACCCAGCTAGTAACTGTCAGGCAGGATATGATCCCACTTTTTAGTTTCAAGTCCTACACTCTATTCCCTTCAAGCAGTAGATTACTCTGAAGTAACACTGCTCACAGGGAAAAGGAACAGTTTGATTGGAGGCTTTTGTTTTACATACCCCAAAATCATTTAATTTGTACAATCATTGACTGAAGGTAAATACTGCTGCCAAAGTCCTTCATTCTTAAATAAGTTCATATTTTTACCATTTTCCTTGTTTCAAAACTGGTGTTATTAATGCCTTTTCTGGTCTCTGTCCAAGTGATTCATTTCCATAAATAAAATACCTAGTTGTGTTTTGTTTGAATGATAGGAGTGGGAAGGGGAGGGCCAGGCCAAGGTGTCTCATAGGCAATAGGTGACACTGAACTGGAGCTCGGGAGGAAAATGAAGGTTGGATAGAAAAGATCATAAGATCACAGATCTCCAACTGAAAGAGACCTCAGAGGTCACAAACCAACCCCTCACTTTGTAGCTGAGGAAAGTGAGGTCAAGAGAAGGTAAAGAAGTTGCCTAAAGTCACGAAGGTAGAAAACATCAAGGGTAGGACTTGAATCCAGGCCCTCTGATTCTGGAGGTGGTGCTGCCTCCATGATCCTGAGTCATCCACGTAGAGATAATTAACTGAGGAAGTCACCACGAGAAAAAAAGGACAGAGAAAGACAGGACAGGACAGAGCCTTTGAGAAAACCTGTAGTTAGAGGACATGTTATATCTGAAGAGGTAGCAAAGGAAACTGAGACTGTGAGATGAGAGAGACAGGAGTAGAAGCAGGAAACTGGCTCTGTGAAAACCTAGAGAAGAGAGAGAGGTCAGGGAGAGAGCAAGGTTAACAAGGTTAAATGTGGCAGATGTCAAGAATGAAGACTGAGAAAAGACCATTAGGTTTGGTGATTAAAAAGCATTGTAACTTGAGAGAGAGCAGTTTCAGGTGAGTGATGAGGTCAGGAGACAGATTGCAAAGGGCTGAGGAGTGAGTGAGAAGAGAAATGGAGGCAATGAGTGCAGAGAACTTTTTCACTTTTTCAAGGAGTTTGGCTGACAAAAGGGAGAGAGATATAGGGCAATAATTTGAAGGAATGGTACAGTTCAGTCAGTTTTTTAAGCATCAGGGAAACCTGGTCTTGTCTGAAGGCAGGAGGGAAGGAATCAACAGCTTGGGAGAGATAGGGAAGAAAAAAGGAGGGAGGAAGGAGAAGAGAAATAGAGAGGGGAGAGAGGGAAAGAGTGAGGGAGAGGAGAGAAGGAAAAAGAGAGGGTTGAGGGAGAAATCTTATGGAGAAGATAGGAGAGGATGTGATTAAGGGTATATATAGAGGGCTTGGCCCTAGCAAGGAGAAGAGCCCTCTCATAATCAGAGGCTTAGGGAAAGGAGGAGAACGTGAGAGATATTAAGGCGTTTTGAAAGAAAGAGAGTGGAAAAAGATGCTCTCAGTAAATGACATCAATTTCCTTGGTAATTTATCAGGTAACATCTTCAGCTGAGGGGGAGGAAGAGGAGGGGTGGAGGGGGTGGTGGTAAGGAAAGCTTGAGGAGAGAAGAGGTTTAGAATAGCTTCTATGGGGAGTAAGATAGGGAATTAATTAAGGAAGAATAAAAAGATTGCCTTGCTGCATTAAGGGGCCCGGCTGAAGTTATATAACATTAATTTATAGTATATCCAGTCATCAAGGTTGTGTGACTTCCTCCAGTTCCATTCTGGAGCATGGGTGTAGGAGTGAGGTGGTGGATGGTGGGAGCAATCCAGACATAAGAGTGATAAACCCCCCAAAAGGATATGAGTGTTATGGGGTATTAGCGAATCCAACCAGAAGTAAACTGTGATTAAGACCGAAAAGCAGATAAGAGGTGTCAGCAGGAAGCAGGCATCTCAGGAGGGCTCTTAGGTCTTTCTTATTATGCACAAATCTGATCCTGGCAGAACTGGCACACCTCTGAAAGCCACTTTGTTGTTGTTTTGCCAGCAGCAAATCCTCGGAGAATCTCCAGTGGCCATCATGTTTTACAGAGGCTCATACCTAAAAGGGACCTTAAAGGCAACTAATTCAACCTGTGCTTTTATAAGGATCTCCTCGGGGCAGCTAGGTGGCACAGTGGATAAAGTACTAGCCCTAAATTCAGGAGGACCTGAGTTCAAATCTGGCCTCAGACTTGATACTTACTAGCTGTGTGACCCTGGGCAAGTCACTTAACTCTCATTTCCTCACCAAATTTAAAAAAAAAAAAAAGGATCTCCTCTATGATATCCCCAATAGGCATGTATAAAACGTCTATGAGAAGACTTCTGCTGATGGGGAATTCACTACCTCACAAAACAGCTCACTCTGCTGCTGGACAGCTCTATAATTGCTAGGAAGTATTCTCTTATATTAACCTGAAATTTGCTTTTTTTTTGCAGCTTTTAGAAGAAAGGCAGCAGACAAATTGCTGAGAACTGCTTCCTAAGGCCTTAGAGAGACAGGGAAGAGTAGATCCCTAGTGCAAGCCTTCTTAAACTGTGGGTCGAGACTCCATAGGGGTCAAGTAACTAAATGTGGGGGTTGTGAAAAATTTAGCAACAGTAAAGGTTACGTATACCTATTTTAATACCCGTATACCCCGGGTTGCATAAAAATTTCTCAGGTAAAAAGAGGTTGCAAGTGGAAAAAGTTTAAGAAGCCCTGCCCTAGTGGAAGTTAGTCATTAAGTTAGTGGTGAGAGAGTCACTCTATTTCACTCAAGAAAAGGGGTGTCACTATATCTCCTGGGAAGGCAAGGGGATCCTACTGGAGGGAGGGAGTATTCAAACTCCTATAGCTATCACCTTAGAGGCTTTACATGGCCACAACAACAGCAACAAACTTTGCGTGGGAGCAGTGAGATTTTAGGAACAAAGGCAATTAAGAGCAAGAACCACCAAGAAGAAAACTCTAAAAACTCTACAATTTACAATGTGATGGAATTTAAGTGATCACAGGGTCCTGAAATGGAAGTAACATGATGAAAAAGATGCTTGAAGGGGCAGCTAGGTGGTGCAGTGGAGAGAGCACCAGCCCTGAAGTCAGGAGTACCTGAGTTCAAATCTGGCCTCAGACACTTAACACTTACTGGCTGTGTGACCCTGGGCAAGTCACTTAACCCCAATTGCCCCCCCCACACACACACACACACAAGAAAAAGAAAAAGAAAAAGATGCTTGAGAAAGTGAAGAAACAGCCCTTGGTTGTGTGTTTTACATAAATCCAGGGGCTATGGCTTGACACGTCAAAAGGTGCATCTAAGCAGAGAGCAGAAGGGTTCTGGTCCCAGCTGCTCTGCTGCTCACTCTCTCTATGGCCTTCATCTTTCTGGGCCAGTTTTCTGCTTTGTGGAATGAAGGGGGTGACCTGGAAGTTCTCCATGGTCCCTTCTAGCTCTGACATTTTATGAGTCTACAAATATTTGCTGAATTAACAAATGAATTGACATATTGGAGGGAACTCTACCTAGGTACTCCCATCCATTACAACAGAGGTTTGTGAGCATGTGTGTGTGTGTGTGTGTGTGCGCGCGCGCGTAGACAGAGAGAGGAAGGGATGGGGGGGCGGGGTGAGAGAGAGAGAACTGTATTTTAAAATAATTGGTTTCCTTTGTAATTATGCATTTAGGGGCAGCTAGGTGGCACAGTGGATAGAGCACCAGCCCTGGAGTCAGGAGTACCCGAGTTCAAATCCGGCCTCAGACACTTAACACTTACTGGCTGTGTGACCCTGGGCAAGTCACTTAACCCCAATTGCCTCACTAAAAAAAAAAAATTATGCATTTAAAGCCATTCTTCTGAGAAGGGGATCATCAGCTTCATTAGTCTGCTCAAGGGGTATATGACACAAAAAAGGTTAAGAAGTCCTGTTCTGATCGGACCCTCTCAGTTGATAGAGGAGGGAACTGAGGACAGAGGTGGCATAGCTTGCCCAGGGTCATACACAGTAAATAGCAGTTCTGGGACTCAACACGTCCTCTTCTCCAAATCCAGAGTTGTTTCTACTCCACAGAAAAGTGAACCAGAATATCTGACCACTGAGCAAAAGGGTCTTAGTTTTCCCTCTCTACTCACTGTGGGCCTATGCTGATTTAAATGCATGCAAGATGAAATTATACCCAGTAATGCAATGACCTGTAAAAATTAGTACCCAGATAATCAAAAAAGCACACAACTGGATACTCATCTGAATAAATGTTTGCTGACTGAATTCAGAAGGTGCTGGAGCTATTTTTCTTGTGCATTCCATCCTGCACCCCACCCCACCCCTCCCTTTAGTGTGCCCTTTCTGAGCATGTGCCAATTGAGGGGCTGGGAAAGGGACCCAGCATGTACCAGGAAAAGGGAGAAAAGCCTGACAGAGATGGAGAGTTATCGGCAATCTATGAGATTAAGGTAATAAATGCTACTGTTGCTCCCCAGACTGACCTTTTCCTTTGAACACTGCCATGTGACTGGCCTCCATCTGAGGAATCAGGCAGTTAGGAGGGAAGAGGGAAAGGCTCTGGGTCTGAGATGGGGCACTAAACCCAATGACCCAGTTTACAAGTTGCCAGGTGCAGAATCTAGATTATCTGACTATTCCCTGGGTCAGGAAGATTAATGCACTGCCAGAAAACCAACCCTCTGTGGTTCTACAACATGACTTGCACCAGGAGACTGAGGCTCTGTCAGCTTACCTTCACTGAATGATGCTGTTGGATTTGAAGCCTTGTATCCATCCCAGTAGTACCGCAGAGCTGTGATGAGCCGATGCAGAAAGCACACCATGTACTCCGGTGGGCAGAGAACAGTCAGGTTCTAAAGAGAAGCAGAGAAGAGAACAGCTTGCTACCAGTTCTGATCCTGGTCCTACACAAGAGCAGCTCCAGCTAACACGCTCTCTTCTATCAGCAACCCCAGTATCTCCAGTGCATCACTTCTCCCAAGACACGGCCCAAACATGTGGACAGCAGTACTAGATTAGCTGGTCATGACCATGTACCAAGAGCCTTTCCTCTTGGCAGGGCCAGGGGGCAGGAGGAAGGGAAGACAGGAGATGATGACAGCCCTGCCCTGTGGCTGGCACAAGGAGAGAGGCATGGGCCTCAAAGAGGTATGAAGGAGGCCGGGATCTGACCCACAGTTAGCTTCCCAAGACACTCCCTCCTCTATTTAGAATTTGCCCAGGGGACCTTGCCTTTCTCTGATAAAATGGCCTGATCCCTGAAATCTCAAGAAGGCCCCAAAGTTTCTGGGGCTTCTTGTTTCCCAGTTCAGAGGCCTAGTACACAGAACCTGTCCCACTATACTATCTCTGGGTGCCTTTTCTTAGCACTCACTTCCCTCTTTTCCTTTCTAATCCATCTCTTATTTATATGTATGCACATTGTTTCCCCTTATGGAATCTAGGGTCCCTGAGGGCATGATTCATTTTGTTTTTGTCTCAGATGCCCAGTACCTAGCACAGGGCCTGGCATGTTGTAGACAATTAATGTTTGTTGATCTCTATGGACATTAAACCACAAAGGTATTCTCTAATATTTATTTATAAGGGAAAGAGAAAATGTTAATTTAGAAATAACCCAACATGATTTCTTAAAAAAAAAAGAAAGAAGGAAAGAACCCAACAAATAACACATTAGGTATTATTATTCCCAGGGCAGCTGAGTGGTACGGCAGATAAAGCTCTGGGCCTGAAGTCAGGAAAACTCACATTCCTGAGTTTAAATCTTCACTCAGACACTCACTAGCTGTGTGACTCCAGGCAAGTCACTTCACCCTGTTTGTCTCAGTTTCCTCATCTGTAAAATGAGCTGAAGAAGGAAATGGCAAACCAATCCAGTATCTTTTTTTTTTTTTTTGGCAGGGCAATGAGGGTCAAGTGACTTGCCCAGGGTCACACAGCTAGTGTCAAGTGTCTGAGGCCAGATTTGAACTCAGGTCCTCCTGAATCCAGGGCTGCTGCTTTATCCACTGTGCCACCTAGCTGCCCCCCCCCAATCCAGTGTCTTTGACAAGAAAACCCCAAATGGGGTCATGAAAAGTTGGACACAACTGAAACAACTGAATAAGAACCAAATTATTATTAGCATTGTGTGCAGATAAAGAAACAGGTCATGGTAATTAGAAATTCATATTTAGTAAAGCTATCCTGTCCCAGATAAGGTAGCTGTAAACATCTAAATCTGCCCCTCCTGGCCATTGAGAATGCACGAGAGGCATTTGGGATTTGTCCAGATGGGCCTCCTGGACCAAGCTCTCCTAATCCTGGATTCCCTCTCAGCAAGTTAGGCAGCCTCCTGAAGGCCTGGTGTGTTTGTGGGGCTCCACTGCTTGAATGACCAAATCTTCAAGTTCTTTAACCTTCTTTAGCCTCCCCTCCCCGTCTACCTTTCCAGACTTCATTTCTCTCATTGCCCTCAAAGCGAGGTGAAACTAGACTGCTCTGAACCTGCACACACGCTGTGTTCTCACACCTCCTTTGCTTTGTTCACAATGTTCTCTGAGCCAAGAACGCCTGCCCTCCCTCTTCCTCTCCACCCATTTAATTCCTCCCTGATCTCTGAAGATCTATTCCAGGGAGCCTTCTGTTATGTCTGTCTTCACCCTGGCTGCTTGTGACCTTTCCCCCATGGACCTCATGTGGAATTTTGTCTACCCTTTTCTAAAGCATTTAACATGTGTCATTGCACATTATGGTTATCTGTATTTCTTTCTTATCCCTCTACTATATTATAAATTCCATGAAGGCTAGGATCACATAGAATCGATACTTTGTACCTCTCTTAGCACTGAGAAATTAATTGTATGTACACGGTAGGCACCTAGTAATTGTTTCTGCTATTGCACTGTACAGGTGCATAGGACAGTTTATCACTTTAAGATCAGAATGATTTATCCGAACTCACCCCAGAAGTCAGACACCCTAACTCTGTGCCCAGAACTTCAGTGAAACCCATCTAGGTTCCAAAGGACAAATGAGGCCTTTGAAGGACAGAACTGAATGGCAAACAAAAAGCCAGTTCAAAGCTGCCCTCTCCCACTGGTGCCACACCCATGGGACCCAAGTGGAAGCTCCTGATGAGGTCACCAGAGGTCCGCCTTCTTCCCCACAAAGACCAGACCTGTGGGGTCTTGTCCTACGACAGAGGCCATGACTTCACTCCGATTTGTAATGACGATAATAGCTAGCTGACTTTTATCCAGCACTTTGATGTTTATAAAGCACTTTATGTACACTTTTTCCTTTGATCCTCACAATAACCCTATGAGGGTTCCTACAGGTATTATTATTCCCATTGTATAGATGAAGAAACAAGTTTATGGAGGCTCCATCATTTGATCATGATTACACAGCTAAGTTAAGTTTCAATGGCAGGATTCGAACCTTGATCCCTCTGGACCCCTCTGGACCAAGTTTGGGTCTCCTTAGTCCCTAATTTGCATGACAAACTACCAAAACTATGCAAAAAACCAGGGGTGCCCAGCAGCATGGAATGTTGGCAAGAGCGGGCTTTGGAATGGATCTCAACATGGGCCTGAATGCCAACTGTGCCTCATACTGGGGCCAGGGAGAGGGACTAGACTACTCCAATTGTTGTGGTATGGGAACCTCCCTGGGGAGGTATCAACACAGTTGGTCACTTTCCCTGCCACTTACAGTCTTTAAAAGTTGCCTGAGCACCGAGGAGTTAAATGACTAATGTAGTCAGTGAGTACCTGAGGCAGGACTCGAACCAGGCCATCCTGGCTCCCAAGGCTGGCTCTCTATCCACTACACCAGGCTGCTCTGTTATCTCTGTGAGCATGGATAACTCACTAACATCTCTGGACCTGTGAGATGAGGAGGGGGCAGGCCAGGCTGTGTCTTCCAGCTCTAAACCTAGAATCCCATTACCCCCCTACAGCTGAGCTCTTGCCAGGGGCATGTGCCCGAGCCCTCAACTGGCAGCCAGGCGCATGAGGCTCTAGGAAGAGGAAGGCCTGCTGCTCACTGCAGGCCTTTCCTCTTAGCGCTCGGCTCTGCCATGAGGCAGCATGGGGCAGTGGCTAACAGGCGGGCTCCCAAGTCAGATGACCTCTGCCCCTGACTGCCTGTGAGACCCGCGGTCTTGGTCTTCTCGTTTATAAAATGTGAGGGTTGGACTAGATGGCCGCTGAGGTCCCTTCCAGGCCAGAAGGAAACACAGACAAGCACAACAGCTTTGAAAGTTACAGGTTGAATTTATTATACACTTAAAAGGAAAAGTAGACTCTACATCACAGAGATTCACAGTTATGTACAATTCTCTTTCACTTTTCCACTTTATGTAGGGAAATGTTCACTTTACTTAGTGTTAAGTGCCAAATTTTCAAAATTCCTGCTCTAGGTCTAGGGCAATCCATGAACCGCTTTCTCTTTTGAAGACAGACTCCTAAGGAGGGCAGTGATTTCACAGAGAACCACTATGAACATGGCAGAGGAAGGAAGAAGAAAGAAGAGGAGAAGGGCAGAGGGACTAGTGGGGAGAGGAGGGGAGGACATCTAGCTAGCTCTCAAGTCTACGGCATGGTGTGGTGGAAACAGAACTGGTCCCAGAGGCAGGAGAGGACTTGTATTCGAATCCCAACTTTACCACTTACCAGTTGTGGAACTCAGCACATTGCTCATGACCCTGGGCAGACTCCCTGACCCTCAGTCAGACCCTCCTCGTTTATGAAGGGGACAACACTTGCACTGCCCGCCCCACAGGGTTGTGAGCAAAGTACTTTGGAAATCCCAGTGCACAAGAAATGTGATTTGTTATGATGTCTTTGATAGTTGCATTTAACAGCACAGTCAAACTCTGCAATCTCCCACCCTCTGGCCTTCCAGTGTCTCCAGGAAACCAGGCATGTCTCTTCGGGGGCCAAGCAATAGCCTTGTCAGGGCTGCCCAAAATGCCCTTTGGCTGGTCTCCAGGGTTAGGCCTAAGAGTGGGAGGGCTCCCCCACCCCCTTCCCCCAATCCCACTACCCTCGCTCACCAAGATCCCTGGGCAGGCACTCCCCTGCTTCTGAACAAACCACTCACCCCTCGGCTGCTGGCATTCTCTTGCAGGAACTTTCGAAACTTGTTGAGGAAAATGTACCTGGAAGCTTCACCCTGGGAGAGAAGCAAAGCTGGACTGGCAGCAAGAAGCAGCCAGGGAAGGGGAATCGATGGTCTCTAGCTTCAGCCTGTTTACTAACCAACCACAGAAGCATATGAGGTGATGCCTCTGACCAAGTGGGCCCAACTGCACACCCCATGCAAGGCTCAGCTAGGCCGCTCCCAGAGTAACTTCCAGGTTCTCCCTCTATCGAGATGTATAAGCCTGTCCTCTTCCCTCTCTTAGGGTTTGTTCTCGCCATCCTGGGTGCTAAGGTCCCCAATATCTTACTTTCTAGGTCCCAGTGACCTTCCCAGTGCTACTCTTCTCCCTCATGCAAGCCTACTTACCCCATTGTGGTCTTGATTATTCAATAGCAGCTTCAGGATCTGAACCTGGAGATCTTCTACCACTGAAAGGGGGAATCAGACCATCAGTCTCGATGGCCTGAGCCAGCCCCAGGTAGGACAAAGAACCCTGGCAGCAAAGGCCACCACCCCCCTACAATGAAACAGGAGCCGCTGGTCCTCCTGAGGGGCATGGTCATCCCCAACCATGAATCAAGCTAGCTCTTCTGGGCACGGTTCGGGAAACAGCCCCCAACTCCCAGCTACTCAGATGAGAGGGATGCTTGGATGGGGACAGCCCTATGCAGATGGAGGAAAAGAAGACAAGGGAAGAAGTAAAAAGTCCCTCTCCAACACAGGTGGTGGCCCCTGGAGCCCTTCTGGCATCTGCCACAAGGACAGAAAGATGAGATTACAGTAGTTAAACCTTCTATTCGTTTCTTGAGTCTCTGGCAACCTCTCTCATATGCCCGCCGTCTCAGCCGCTCCTCGGCACTCTCTTCCTTCACCTCCTTAGTCTCCTTGCCCTGCAGTAAGGAATAAGAGGGCCCCCATAAATACAACTAAGACCTGAGAGAGGGCCTCAGAACAAGATTCCTCTAGCCGAAGGCAAGGAACCCAGAGAATCTCATGCCCCACTGTAAGGGTGGCCTTTCTTCTTTCCCAAAATGTAACCAATGTAGGTCCATCCCACTTGCCAGGAATCTCCAATCCAGGAGGGCAGCATGCTGCTGGTACCCATGTGGGACACAGCATCCACAGAACCGCACATGTGGACACCTCACTCAGGTCAAAGCTCTCAAGCCCCATATTCAATTGGCCAAAGAGCTCCACTCAGCCTCAGCAAGACTCCCCATGAAACATCATGACATGATATCCCCCTAGGGCACCTATATGGCTATAAATACCTCAGCCTGAGCCACCCTTCTTCTGCATAGAGAGTAAAGGGCATTGTGGTCATGTTCAGCAAAAGTTCTTCTAAAAAGGCAGCCTGGACTTAGTCAAAAATACTGTTTAATGTTGTACATACAGCAACAGAAACTGACAGTGTTAGAACACTGGCTGAACAGAGAACAGAGCAGCACTATTGCCTTCTCTCTCTTGGTTAGGACAGGAGCCAAGGAACTAAAAGGGGCCCTTCACATTGGCTACCCCTGCCCTTTCCCCAGTTACTGAAGGGATTGCCACACCTTTAGGGTCCCCCTGACAGAGGGTTGGGGCAGGACAGAGCTTCCTTCCCTATCCCCTAAAGCAGTGGACTCCTCCCTGCACCCCTCCCTGTACGGTGCCCTGGGGGTGTATGTGTGCAGTGGAGGGGGGAATCTTCACTTTTTAAGCTTTTCCACTGGCAGGGTAGAAGGAGACAGAAGAGGTTTAGCCCCTAGATTCTCTAGCTGGCTCAGAGGGGGCGGGGGGGGGGGTGTTCAGGATGCTCTCTATTTATGTGACATCCTCTCAGAAGATTCCCCATTTGGCTTTCCTTATCAGAAACCTAGAGAAACAGAAAGCCTTTCTGTCCAGGTAGGACAGACAGGAGTGGGAAAGCAGCTACCTCTTTATTGAAGCGATTGGGCCACCACGTAGTAGGGATGAGTTCCTGAAGGCCAGCCTCCTCCACTCGCAATGGACTCTTGATGTAGAAGAAGACCACTGAGCGGAGTACATCAAAGCTGTAGGGAGGATGGCTAAGGAATTAGGCCAGAGTCTGATACAACCTTAGTGTGTGGTATACAGCAACTCCCAGAGTACAGCCTCAGCAGCACTGGCTCCTCCCTTCACTTCCAGCCCACCCACAACTGATCTGAGTAGGCAGAACATCATGTGAGCTTAGAGACACAAGGGACTACCCAAAATTAAAAACAAACTTTCTCTGTTGCTGTGTCACTCCCCCTATTACAACTTTATTCCTTTGGGTTTTAAGAGGTTATCCAGGTTTCAAGAGTTCCTAATAATATTCAAATACTTGAGAAGGGTCCCACTTTAAGTCTGAACAGGCAGTACTTTGGTAAGGTAATCAGAAACTTTGCAGTCAGGATATCTGGCTGAAATCAAGGCCCTGTTGCCCAGGAGGGTACCAAAGATAAACTTCCAATTTGGTTACACAAGCGTCCTGGTTCCTATTTCCCAAACAGGGCCCCTAACTCTCCTCACTCCCACAAATACCTTCCCTCACATCTGACCAAGTTTTCCCAGTCATTATATCTCCCTGATCATCTTTGTGGTAATTCTAGGAAACTGATAGGGCGTGTATTAATCAGCCCATTCTATAAATGAAGAAACTCGGCCTGAAGGTCATCTTCTGAGACCTTCGTGTGGCATCAGAGCCTCTGGGGTTCCTAGGAGCAATGCCCACAAACTGGAAGAAAATGACAACCAGGACAGATTGTGTCTGGTCATAACCAGCAGGCTAGCCACCAGCATGGGAACCAACAACCCAGGAAACAAAGAAAAATACAGAATGGCCCTCAGGCCTCTACTACCCCATTCTGTAGCAACAGTGTCAGAGGAGAAGAAAAGGAAGTCGGGGTGCTCTCACTCATTGTTCAGACTGTCTAGAAACATTAATTTCACTGTTCATACTCTACATGTCAGAGACTTTTCCAAATAATAATAAACCACATTCAAAGAATGCTTTTCTAAAGCACTTAAGGATGTGAACAGATCTGACTTCAACCTTCTTCTGATTTTTCCCCTTTATGCCCTGCTACCTTCTCCTGCTCTTCCATCTACCAAAGCCCCATCTCCTCTTTTAGCCTTAAACTCTTCCCAAGGTACCAATGAAACCAGCCATGACAGCTATCTCCTTACTGAGCAGAGCTTGGGAGGACAGAGAAGAACAGAGACATTCAGAGGAGTACAATCCAAAGCTAGTACTCCAATGATGCTAATGTTCTCTCCTACTGCAGCAAATCCACCACTTAAGTGCAAACCAATCCAAAGAAAATGCCACCCTGAGGTTGTTCTGCTTCCTTGAGTTTTTCTTTGGGGCTTGTGCTTTTAAGTGCTTTGCTGCAGGGTGGTGGAGGCCAGAGAAGAGGCTAAGCAGAAAGGGGAGGCCCGTCCTCGAGAGCCTCACTGGCCTGGCTGAGACCCAGAGCTTTGAATGGGGAGCAGGCCTGAATTTCGCTAACACTTTATTCTGCACTTTTCTAATGAAGTAAACGTGAAGCATTGCATGTTGTATCTGTATCTTATTCCTATATGTGGCTATGAACTCCATGAGGGCAAGAGCCATGTTTCCTCTAAACTTCTCACTTCCCTCAGCGCCCATCACAGTCCTCTGCACACGGGGAGGGCTTCACAAATGTTTACACATGCATACTGACATCAGAAAATTCTAGCTGAGTCTCTGTGGTCAGAGCCACAGCAGATGGGGAAAGCAGGAGAAAGGGCCTCAATTTTCCAGGCATTTCTTCCTCCTGACCAAACTAAACACAAGAAAATGCAAATACTCAGAAGCAAAACAGAGAAAAAAAGGGTAAATAACCTACTTTCCTCCTCTATCTTTCCACCATGAGTTCCCGTAAAACAATCCACACGATTAAGAACTGTTAAGACTGGGGCAGCTAGGTGGCACAGTGGATGGAGCACCAGCCCTGGAGTCAGGAGGACCTGAGTTCAAATCTGGCCTCAGACACTTAACACTTACTAGCTGTGTGACCCTGGGCAAGTCACTTAACCCCAATTGCCTCACCAAAAAAAAAAAAAAAAAAGAAAAGGGATAGAGGGGACAGATTTGGGAAGTCACCTGACTGTGGCTGCCTCCCCACCACTGGCACCTTTAGAGAAATGTTTATCTTATATAACCCTTAGAACAGTTTGCTATTCTGCATTCCTCTGTATTTCTTTCCTTTAGAAATGACTGTGAGACATTTCATAGAACAAAGTGGTTCAGCAGCATATCATTTTTAACTTTGCTTATTTGGCAAAAAAACCTCTCTCACACACATCCCTAAACACTAAATGGGATAGCATGTAACCTAAATGCACAATTTAAAAAACTCAAAAAGGAAATAAAGTATAAATCTCCAAATTCCAAAATGAAAACTGGTTGGTATCTGAAGTGCCCCCCCCACCATCCCAGACCAAAAAAAAAAATCCTCCATAGCAAAATGGGAAGTGGGACCAGATGACATCTGGGTCCTTTTCAGCTCTGACATTCAATGATTTATGTCCTAAAGTCTCTTCGGGTCTGAACATTCTGTTATTCTGTGACTCCTCATTCTTTCCTGCTTTAAGGATAGTGCCAGACACTTGGAAAACAACTCTTAATCTTGTGCTTCCGCCTTTCCAGTCGAACACAAGGCTCCAACCCTGTACCTAGAGAAGGAGGCCGCTCCCTGCTGGTATGAAGTCAGCTTGTGGCTCAGTGGCTCTAACCCAGGAAGTTCCCACTGTTCACACTTGGGGAATAGAGTGAGAGTGAGTAAAAAACCAAGGATACAGGACATTGTTAAGCAGAAACTTCCTGGACTTCTCATGCTTCAAGATAGCAATGGTAAGACGAAGGTAGTGCATCTAGAAATGAAGAAAGAATTAGATAAAAATTAGAGGAAGCTAGGTGGTGCACTAGCTACAGAACCAGTCCTGGAGTCGGGAAGACCTAAGTTCAAATTTGCCCTCAAACACTTGTTTCCTCATCTGTAAAATCAGGGTAATAATAGCTCCTACCTGCCAGGATCATTGTGAAGATCAATGATAATAATTGTAAATTCCTTAGCACATAATATGATGATGATCATCATTATCATCATGAAATTGAAAGAGGTCTGGTTAGCAGGGCAAAGAAAAAGCGAATAGAAGATAGCAAGGAAAGAAATGCAGGACTCCAATCTGGAGGCAATGACGGCCCAGGCTATAGACATTAACACTCAGTGTCATCCTCCTCTGTACCCCCAACTACCTGGCACTAGCCTGGTTCACCCCAAGGAAACAGCAGAAACTCCTTCTCCTCAGGCCTCAGGGCCTGCTTCTGCGCCCACTCACCTGTAAGCTCAGGTCTGGGATGATGGGGGAGAACCTGTAGGCACGGAGCAGAGACATCATCAGCTGCTTGAGGCACTCCTGTACTTCATAATCCTGAGGGGAGGGAAAACCCAGGTGAAGCACAGGGAGGCACAGAGGAACTTGAGGCACCAGTCAGAGTCTGCTGATCCCTTTCCAGCTCTACCATTCTAGAATCCACTAACTCACCTCCATGAGAAGCCACATAAGATCCAGGAGCTGCTGGATGAGGGGGTAAGACTCGACCGACCCATCTCTCTCCAGGATGTCCAGGAGAAATTTCATGAGAACATCTTCCACTAGGTATACTTTGCACTACACATGACAGAGGAGGAGGAGGAGGAGAGGTTAATACAAACTGAACACCTAGATCCCAGCAGCACTTGTGCCTCAGGAGACTGGCTTCTTGTATTCTTGAGTAATGGGCTCTTATTTGCGTCGGAGTTATAATTTACTGAAGTGCCTCCTATGTGCTCAACCCTGTGCCAGGCAAGCAAGGGGATACAAAGAAATATAAGAAATGGTCTTGGAGGAGGCAGCTAGGTGGCGCAGTGGATAAAGAACTGGCCCTGGATTCAGGAGGACCTGAGTTCAAATCCACCTCAGACACTTGACACTTACTAGCTATGTGACCCTGGGTAAGTCACTTAACCCCAATTGCCCCACCAAAACAAAATAAAACAAAATGCAAATAAAATCTACTTGGAAAAAAACAAAAAATATATAAGGTATTTCAAAAGATTTTTTTTGCCTACAAATATAATTTAGCCTTTCCATGGCCATTTTCTCTCTCTTCCAAAAATATTTATTTATTTAGATATTCTTTAAAAAAAAAACAACTTTCAGTTCTAAAATCTCTCTCCTTCTGGCCCCTCCACCACCTACTGAGAAGACAAACAATCTGGTATCAACTATACATGTGAAATCATGCAAAAATTTCCATACTAGCCACATCACCAAAAAAAAAAAAAAAACCCAAGAAAAATAAAGTGAGCAAATTATACTTCAATTTTCACTTAAGAACTCATCAGTTGTCTTAAGAACTCATCTCTCTCTGGAGATAGCATTGTCTTAGATCATTATCTTGATAAGAGAAGCTAAGTCTTTCACAGTTGACCATCATTACAACATTGCTATTACAATACTTCACTTTGCATCAGTTAAAAAGGTCTTTTAAGGTTTTTCTGAAACCATTCCCCTTGTCATTTCTTATAGTGCAATAGTGCCCTATCACAATCATATAACACAACTTGTTCAGTCACTCCCCAATTGAGAGGCATTTGCTCAATTTCCAATTCTTTGTCATCACAAAAAGAGCTACTATATATTATTAAACATAAAAGTTCTTTCCCTTTTTTTAAAATCTCTTTGGGATACAGACCTAGTGGTGGTATTGCTGGGTAAAGGGTATGCACAGTTTTACAGTCCTTTGGGCATAGTACCAAATTGCTCTCCAGAATGGTTAAATCAGTTCACAACTCCACTAATAGTGCATTAGTGTCCCAATGTTTCCACATTCCCTCCAACATTTTTCATTTTTTTCTGTCATATTAGCCAATATGACAAGTGTGAGATGGAACCTCAGAGTGGTTTAAATTTGTGTTTCTCTAATCAGTAGTGATTAGAGCATATTTTTCATGGCTAGAAAGCTTTGATTTCTATAGAGAGCTTTTGATTTTTGTACCCCTGAGGAACAGAAAACTGCCTGTTCATATACCTTAACCATTTATTAATTGGGGGATGACTCTTGTTTTTATAAATGACTCAGTTCCCTGAGAAATTTGAGAAACAAGGCCATCATCAGGGAAATTTGCTATAAAAAAATTTTTATGCTAATTCATTGCCTATGGTACCTTTTAACAAATTCTAGTTTCCCTAATTATGTCTTTTAATTAGGTCTATTTTTGCTTTTGCTTTGTCTAAGATTGTGATTACTATTCCTACCTTTTTTACTTTAGCTGAAGCAGAACAGATTCTGCTCCAGCCCCTTATTTTAATGCTATGTGTCTCTGTTTCAAGTTTGTCTCTTTTGTAAACAACATATTGCTGGATTTTGATTTCTAATCCATTCTACTATCTGCTTCTGTTTCCACCATCCCATTCACATTTCAAAAGATTTATGATTTCACTGATGTGAATACTACCCCACACAATGCCACAAAGCACAACCCTCCACACTTCAACAGATGGTTTTACAAGTTGCTGTATCCTCCTCCCCCACTCCCCAAATCCATCACCTGGTGTTGATAAGTCTACAAATTTTGCTAGGCTGATCCTCAGACAACAGGCAGTACATCTCCTGTTCCATATATATGAAGCCCTTATAGTTTGGCATAACCTTTGAGAATCTGGAGTCACTTCCATGCCATGATGAGGTAGGTATCAGAATAAGACTGGCAGAGAAAGTGAGTTAGACTATGAGGGCAAGGATCACCATTTTTGCATTCCTGAGGCAAAATGATTTAATAAATATTTGTAAATATGAACTGACAGATGGTGAAAGAAGCAGAATCAGAAAAACAATATATACAATGATTACAATAATGTCAATGGAAAGAAGAGAAAAAAATGAAACTCAATGCTGTGTAATTATAATGACCAAGCTTTTTTCTGAAGATGACCTAAGCTAATGCACTTCCTCTCCTTCTTTGCAGAGGTTGGGGAATATGGTTGTGGAATACTACACATACAGTTGATATACATTGATAAGTTTTGCTGAAAAAAAATCAGTCAATAAGGGAGCATTTATCAAACACTTACTATGTGCCTGGCATTGTCAGGGGAGATAATGTAGAGTAGAGGCTTCATGTAGATGGAGGTTGATGAGCTGAACTCTGAAGGAAACTAGGGATTCTCAGAGGCAGAAATGAGGAAAGCACACATTCCCAGTATAAGGGACAGTTTGTGCAAAGGTAGGGAGATGGGATATAGTGTTGTAAATGAGGAACAGCATGAAGATTGGTTTGGCTGGACTTTATGTGGTAAGGAGAGCAATGTACGACAAATCTGGGAAAAAAGGCTGGGGCAAGGTTATGATGGGCTGGCAAAGCCAGAGGAGTTTACATCTTATCCTGAGGCAATAAGGAATCATTAGAGGTTATTGAGCAAGGGAGTGACATAGTTGTGCCTGTGCTTTAGGAAAATCTTTCTAGGAGCTGTGCAGAGTACCAAGTACAGACCTGATCACAGCCTCATTACCACCGGCCTACAAAGTGATGACACAAACTACTCTGAGCCCCAGTAAATGCAGGGAGAACAGAACAGGGAAAAAAAAAAAAAGCCTAGCAAAGTGAAGAGAGCACTGACTCGAGTCAGAGGAAAGGGGTGTGAATCCTGCTCTGATGCCTATTAGCTGTGAGACCCTGGGCTGCAGGTTCCTCAGCTGTAAAATGAAAGGGCACAGCTTCTAAAGTCCCTTCCAGCTCTAGAGTTATGATCCTACCATCAATGACCCTATAATCCAACAAAACACTGCAGCACTCAGCACACCATTCCTCCTGAGAAAAGGAAGGAAGATAACTTGTCTAACAATTCAAGTCAATGTTTCTGAAACAACACCTACTATGTGCAAGGCACAATGCTAGGCCGAGGCACGAGGAGGCCAAGACAAAGGAAAACATTCCTGCCCCTAAAATAGCTTATATTGTATAGGAAGAAAATGAGGTAGAAGGAACTTTCGATACTTATTGAGAAGAAATCGGGGAGCCTTGAACCTCTCCCCACCCCCTCAGATCCCTAGTCAATCTCACACTGATTCTGCATCACAGGGCCAGCAAAGCCAAGCTCAGGAGGAAGGGACCACCAGCAAAGGAGGGAAAGGACTGAGACTGTGGCACTCACCATGAGTGGCGCAAAGTAGTTGAAGATGTGTGCCATGGTGATCAGCACTGTGGGTTCTCCCCGAAGCTGCCATGTCGAACTTTCCCTCTCCACCACCTTCCCTTCCTGCAAGAAGGGCAGCTCATAAGGTGAGAGGCAAGAGAGTGGACCATTAGCCCTCATCCTTTTACCCCTTCTTGGTCTAATTCCTTATTGGGAGATAAATCTGGTTTTCTCAAGCTACACACCTGAGAGAGAAACCATCCCATCCCCCAGTCCAAAGGCTCACCACTGGGTCCAACCCCAACTGCAGGACATTCTTCAGGTAACCAAGAAGCTTGTGAGCCTTGACCAGGCCAGTCGTAGGGGCATCCTGTAGAGGTCGATAACCCTCCATCGGATATGTAGCAGGGAGTTAAGTGGGAAACACCACTCTATACACAAGGTTGAGAGATGAGGGCCCCAAGCCCTCCTGCTAGCCAAGCCAGAAAATGAACTGGGGCTCAGGAATCTTGGGCCTGATGTTCAGCAGTTAATCTAAGAGCTTCAAACCTTTTGCAACAAGCTCCTCCAGGGTGTGGCTTTGAGGGCCCCCAGTTTGTTGCTGTGGGGTTTTTTGTTTTATGTTAAAGGATATCGCAGTGGCCGGCTGCCAAAGTTGAACGCAACAGACTCTTTGAAAGAGAGGCTGATAGCTGGAAAATAGGCCATTCCAGAGCCCCTGGTGATGTTGTCAAAAGCAGTTCCCAGAGAGACACCATTCCTGGGGCAGAACAATAAAAACAAGCATTTATTAAGTACCTACTGTATTTGGAGCACCAGATTAGTTATCAGGGGTGACACAAAGTTTAAATAAGACACAGTTCCTAGCCACAATGATCTTGGAGAACAGAAACCATGGCAGGGAAGAGCAAGAGACTGAAATGGACAGCCCGACTGGGCAGACTGTACCCATTTAGAAGAGAGCAGAAAGAAAAAGGTGGAAGGCTGGGCAAAGGGAGATATTCACACCAGTACCAGACTCACTGAAAAGCCTAGGATTACACCTGAGAAGCTCAGACTAAATCACCCATGGGGGAACGGATGTTACTTGGATAGCTATTTGGCTAGCAATAGAACATGATGTAATCATTCTCATGTTGAGCAAACACTTCTTTGAAGCTTATGAGCTACTGAAAGGGAGTATGGTGTGGAAAGTATGGAGGAAAGAACACTTGATTTAAGAGTCATATGATCTAGGCTCTAGCTCTGGCTCTGACACTTAAACTTTCTGAGACTCAGTTTCCTCATTTTACAAACTTATAGTACCTAACCTTAAGAGGCCATAGACTCATGAGCTATTATTATCAGCAGCTGGCACAGATGCTGAGTGCTGGCCTATGTTAAGTGCCCCAGAAAAGCTTGTCTGATAATGAATAAATGAATCAACAGATACATGCATGGATGAATGAACAACACAAAAGAACATATGTCATAGACTTGGGGAATATTAGTGGACAAAGATCTTTCAGCACACCAAGGGTACATGATGTTCAGGGTACTCATTAGCCAGGGCAGCATTTACCCCAGAGAACTGTGTCATAAAGGGCAGAGGTCAAACTTCCACACACTCAAACTGGGCAAATTATCCTCTTTCCTTTAGGGTCTAGGGCCCACCCTGCTCTGCTCTCTCAAAGTTTCCTCAGGCTTTTCCTAAAAGTAAGGGTAAGAGTACGTGGAACCAATGCTAGCCATTCTTAACCTCAGGCCAAGGAGTGATCAGTAAGAGAGCCCAAATTTATGGCTCAACAATGCCTCTCACTTCCTTGGAATACCCAAGAATTGGTTAAGAGAGACTCCTATCTACCCCATTATAGTTCAGTAATAACTCCACAGACCTTGACCAGGCTGTGATCATCAAGCAAAACCCAGTCTTCCTACTGCCCCAAAAGAAAATGGGAGCCTATAGACTCTAGGGCCTAGGGACCTTGTCCTGTCTTTACAGGAAGGCCCAAGCACATGATCATAAAAACCATTAAAACTATTAAAATAATAAAAATCGGGGCAGCTAGATGGTGCACTGGCCCTAGATTCAGGAGGACCTGAGTTCAAATCCAGCCTCAGACACTTGACACTTACTAGCTGTGTGACCCTGGGCAAGTCACTTAACCCCAATTGCCTCACATAATAATAATAATAATAATAATAATGATAATAATAATAATAACCCTCAGAGTCAGAAAGAACCTCTGGCTGGCTAGAAGCATAGAACAACAGTCTGTCAATGGCAGGGAAGCCCTGTATCTCTCCCATCTCTAGCCAGCCAGGAAGGCAGGCAGGAATCTCGGGTTCAGGTTTATGAGCCAAAAGTTTAAGATGCTGAAAGACTTACAGACAAAAGGCAATGGTTCCCTCATCCAGGTCAATCAGACAACTCACAATGTCTCCAGCTGCCCATGACTGTCCAGAGAAGAAAAAAGTCATTAGTTAGAAAGACACATTTCAGAGGTTCACAAAGATATATCCCACCTGAAATAACAGGGCAATATAGTGAAGGAAAACACTCTTTTCCCCAATCTTATAGTAGAGCTGGGTTCCATAACAGGGAAGAGTTCTTATACTTTCTAGGCCTCTATTCAGGATAAGCTTTATCAATAAACAATCATTGGGTCCAAAGAAAACCTGATACAGAGTCAAGGAACTAGGGGAACTCCCAGCATCTGTAAATAAGACCTAATTCTTTCCCTATAATCAACCCTTTACTGTCTGGAGTCCACAAGCAGCAGTGTACCAGCTGCCCCAACTCCTCCACTATGGAATATGTTGAAATCACAGGCTTTAGGACAGGAGAGATGAGGAATCGTGAGGAAGGGGGCAAGGAGGAGAAGGAAGGGCAAAGGAGGATGAGTGAGTGGTTGGCTCATAAAAATTAGTCAGAAGAAGCACTTGGCTCCAGCTGGGGGGCAGGGTGGAGGATAGGAACTAAAGCCATTTGTCTGGGACCCAGAAGCCACGGTGCAATACTTCTTTCGCCAGAGAGGACTTATAGACCCATAGCCAGACCACAGTACTTACTTCCCCCAGCCTCCAGCAGGATACTCACTTTGCCATAATTAGTTGTGGTCACATTCCATTTACGAACTCTGTTACCATCATAAGCATAAGAGTCAGGTGTATCTCCAACACCCTCCTGCATTTAAAAAACAACAATGAAGACATGAGACTTCCTCCCCCCACTGTGGACACAACAAACATTTCTTAAGTGCTTTCTGTGTGCACAGCATTATACTGGTTACTGGGGGAGCTACAGTTTAAATAAGGCACAGGAGATCTGCTTTCCAGGAGCACATTAGATTAGAAATGGGATGACATCAACACAGCTATAATACACAGTATTACAGGGTAAGTGCATTAGAGAGTTGCAAAATAAAGTCATGAGCAAGGAAAATACACAGCACCGAGATGCAGCAGTCCCAGGGTCTGCAGTTCAAGGTCATGGAAGGTGAAACACTGGGGATTCAGCTGCTCCAAGAAAGCTGCCCTATGACACAGCTGGGCAGGATCCACCTTCCCTACTGCCTCCCCAGTCACACATGCTCACAATGAAGTAGTTATTGACTCTTGCCGCTCCCTCAACACACAAACCCAATCAGCTGCCAACTTTTGTGGATTCTCAACATCATCTCCCCCCTCCATCTCTACACTTACGAGGTGCATAGCTACTGCCATGCTCCTTCAGGTCCTCATCACCTCTTGCCCAGACTGTCCAGCACCTTATTTGTATTGTTTCCAAGTTTCTTCCCTCTCCAGTCCATCCCACACACAGCTCCAACTTATGTACACAAAGCACAGGTCTCGCCATCTTACTGTTCTTTTCAAGAGGCTTTGGGGGTTTCCTATTGCCTCTGGGCTAAACTCAAACTTCTCTGTTTGACATTTAAAACCTTCAAAATCTGGCTCCTATCTGTCTTTCCATAATTATTTCACGCTACTCCCCTGAGGAAGCTGGGTATAGGTAGATAGAGTACTGGGCTTGGAGTCAGTAAGACCTGAGTTCAAATCTGACCTCAGACATTTACTGGCTGTAAGACCCTGGTCAAGTTGCTGTGCCTTTGTTTCCTCGACTATAAAATGGGAATGATAACAGCACCTACTTTGCGAGGCTTTTGTGAGGGTCAAATGAGATAATACTTGTGAAATGCTTATCGCAGTGCCTGCTGCAGAGTGGGTGCTGTATAAATGCTTATTTCCCCCCCACTTGCACCCCACCCCACTCATTGGACCCCTCACACACTCTCTGGGCTAACCAAGCCCACAAATAATAGTCCATCTCCCGCCTCTGTATCTTTGCTCTGAGTTCTCTACCCTTCTTGTCTCTCCCTTTTGGAAAATGCATCTCCCTTCAAGGGCCGCCTCCTCCCTTAGTCCTTTCCAATCCCCTCAGTTGTTAATGCTCTCTACCAACACCCCCAAATTGCTTTGTGTTTCCTTTGTGTATCTTTTCTATTTCTTCATGAATTCTATCTCCTAAGTAGAATGTAAGTTTCCTCATCTCTAAGGCTGGTCATGCAACACCCCCACACTCCACCATACAGTGGAGTGGAGTGGAGTGAGGCCCTCATCTGTAAGAGGAAGGACTGGACTGGATGAACCCTAAGGTTCTATATCTAGATCTTTAAGTATGGAGCAATGAGAGGTTCAGTGAACTTGGAATGCTGAATGTAGAGTTATGGGGGCCTGAATTCAAATCCTTTCTCTGCTATTTCCTGCCTGGGTAACCTTGGGGAAGTCATCTAACCTTTCTCATCTATAAAATGAGGGGTTGGACTAGATAGCCTTTTAAATCCCTTGCCACTCTAAATTGATGTTCCTATAAATAACTGAATCAGTCTGACATACATCCTAGATTGTGGAAGAGAACATTTCAAAGGGTTCAGAAAAAAGGATGGATAAAATTTGTGAATTAAAATCTTATAGAGGGGGCAGCTAGGTGGCACAGTGGATAAAGCACCACCCCGGATTCAGGAGGACGTGAGTTCAAATGCAGCCTCAGATCCTTGACACTTATAGCTGTGTGACCCTGGACAAGTCACTTAGCCTTCATTGTCCCACAAAACAAGCAAACAAACAAACAAAAAAATCTTATAGAGAAAGCCTGCCCATGCAGGATGGGAAAATCTGAAGACACAAAGAGAAACAATTCCTACAGAGACCAATGTGGATGCACAAACAACTCTCCAATCACCTTATGTTGGTTAAAGACATGAGCAGAAGGTTTGGAGGAATTTGTAACAGAGAACAAATACAAAGATGTAGCATGGTCCTGTAAAAACAGCCAGGAGCCCTAAAGTTCATCATGAGTTGAGTCTAATCAGCAAAGCTTACAGACAATAAAAAGGGGGCATCTTATTACAATGAGGAAAAAAGAGAGTACTAAAGAAGGAAGAGAACTCCTGTTCAGGGTTGAGGGCAAGATAATAATGGACAACATAAAGAAGGCAGAGCTAACCAACTTCTTCACTCTACCACAGAGAATATTCTTTGCATTGAAAATGGCAAAACAAAAATGGCTAATAGAGAGTTAAAGCTCAAGATAATCAGGAAGATATTAAGAGAGCATCTATAGTTGGATTAGTTCAAGTCACTATGCCCAGAAGAACAATGTCCCAAGGTACTGGGAAAAAACAACAACAGTAAGATGTAAATGCTAAACCAGTATCAGTGATCTCTGAAAAATCAAGGAGAATGACAGAAGTGCTATCAAACTCTAAAAGGGCAAAGGAAAAAGAGTTGGGTTCTCCCTCACTGAAAGACTCCAAGCAAAGGCTAGATGACTAACTGTTGAGTATGTTGTAGCAAGTATTGTTTTTCAAATAAAGGCTGGACTAAATAGTTGTTGAGGTCTCTCTTCCAACTCTAAAATTCTGTGATTTTAAGACCTGCTGAGGCAGCCACTCCACGTTGGAACAGCTCTAATTATTAAAAAGTTCTTCCTTATATGAAGTAAACATTTGCCTCTTAACAACTTCTTTTAGTTATCATTATCCGGTATGGCCAAACCTAATAGCCCTTCAGATATGTGAAGCTCTCGCTTCCCTTCTTAGTTGAATTTCTACCCATGCTTAAAGTCTAAATCAAATGTCCTTATGGTAATGAACTTTCCTTCTGGCCCATGGAGCACTTTGTTTTCTTCCTCTAATGAACTTAAATTTAAGTGGATGTGTGATCTTTTCAATGTGGTTATTCCCTCCAATGGGAGAATCCCCAATCAATCATTGCTTTCTCCTCCTCTGGGATTCTGGTCCACATAAATCCTCTATAGGGGGTGGCTAGGTGGCACAGTGGATAAAGCACTGGCCCTGGATTCAGGAGTAACAAATTCAGGAGTTCAAATTCAGCCTCAGACACTTGACACTTACCAGCTGTGTGACCTTTGGCAAGTCACTTAACCCCCATTGCCCAGCCAAATAAATAAATAAATCCTCTATAGAGAATCTAACCAAGTACTGGGAGTCTTTCCCTAGGTCTTTTAAGATTCTGTGGATACCAGTGCTGCACTCAGACCAGTCTTCTATCATCCCCACCATCTAACATCCTTCCCAAAACATAGTAGGTGTTTAATAAATGATCTTGATGGTGTGAGCCCTTGCTCTCAATATTTTCCAAGTTTCTTTTTTTTTTTTGATCATACATTCCCCAAATATCTTTTATGCCACTCGTTGAAGGATTTGTCACTTGTAATATGCTATAGCCTAATTAAATCTACCATTTATCTTTCCCTTTCCCTTTGCATCATTTGTAATTTTCATTATCCTCAAAGCATGGAGTTTCATAATTCACAGGCATATAGCATCACTGGAAGAATAATGTTAAAAGGATTGGGTTTTGTGTCAGGCAACAGCCTGAGGTCATTGAATACCCTATACAATTTCCCAAATGCAATTAAACCCACTGAGTTTCCTCTATTCAATTTCTTGGCCCAATTCAATGTCTATCTGTAATGACTGTCACAAACATATGTCTCAATATACTAATTCATTGGACTGTCCATCCAGCTGAATGAACAATCTGTGCAATAGGTAATACTATCTAGTTCTTTCCATGTGGACTGTTAAGCTGATCTATTTCAAGGCATTGAGGAAGTCCTGTAGTATTTGAGGGCTTGATGCAATTGACACAATATCAATGGGAGAAGCATCCTCACCAACTTTAGGAAATCCTCTTTTCATTTAGACTCTGTGCAGATATCTTTCATAATAGAATCAAACACCTTGGGCAAGCATACATGTTCCCATCATTTCACTTGATAGTTAGAATACAGTTCAATCATGCTCTCTCTATGATTGCATCAATCAAGAAACCTTGTAAGATGGTAATACATGCATGAAAAATATTATGTTGGGGGGCAGCTAGGTGGTGCAGTAGATAAAGCACTGGCCTTGGATTCAAGAGGACCTGAGTTCAAATCCAGCCTCTGACACTTGACACTTACTAACTATGTGACCCTGGGCAAGTCACTTAATGCTCATTGCCCCACAAAAAAAAAAAAGAAAAAGAAAAAGATCATGTTGGAGGAGACAACCTTTAAGACAACATTTGGCTCCATTAAATCAAATGCTTTTTTGGATAATGAGCAAAGTGGAATGTCTATTAGTCAAATGTGTGACTGTGAAAATATGGTGCTGCTCTCACCAATGATGTCATAAAGATTTTATAGCTATGAGAACATAGGCATATGGATTGATAGCTATTTATATTCTCCTGATCACCTTTTTTTTGGTAATGATACTGCCTATGATTCCCTCTCCCCTCCCATTATTTGGCATCTTCCACTGTTTCAAATATCTTGAAAAACCAATTCTTTAATGTTTTCCAAACTATCACCTCTAAAAGTTTTCTTCTCTACTCTGTATTTGGTTTGTTCCAGGGGTTATTCTCAATTTTATTGTCCTTGTTCTTAGTTTGATACATTTTGTTTTGATACAGAAGATATCATCCTACAAACCTCCCCTCAAAGTATATCCCCCAAAATAGCTAAGCAAAAGTGCCCAAATGTGGTCGTGACTGATAATGCACATCAATTTCCACCTCAGTAGTTGACTGTTATAGAAAGGTATAAGCTTTAACTTTAATCATTTGGTATCAGCATCATCCATTATATTTGACTCATGTTCAGTGTTTTCATTTCCATTGTTGTAGTCACTGAACATAATGTACTTTTCTCTCTGCTTTTACTCTCAATTTCATTTTTAAGTGATATTTCCACTTATATAGCACATTGGAACCTGAGGTGTTGTGCCCAAAGATGAAGGACTCACTATCTTAGATGACAAAAAATAAGTCACTATAGAAATGCTGGCAGATGTGATGCATGTTTTGGACTATTTGTTGTTCTCCCAGTTTCATCTATAAATGCTTTTGGGATAATCTGGCTTTTCAGACTCATTTTTTCTTTTCACTGCACATCCCTATTTTATCAGGTGGTATTCACAAGCATTCTCCTCTGTAACATTCTGTAAATGTTTACATTCTAAACTAGGTGGTCCACAGCTGCCATGTCCCTCCTCTTAGTCTCAAAGTCTCAAAGGCTTTGTCAGTGAAGCTCTAGCAGGTTCTATTAAGCTGGAAAAAGTGAGTGTGGTCACAGTAGCAGACTCTGGCTACTGTAAGAGAACCAGCCTAGCTAATACAAAGAGGGCCCTCACAGTAGGTTGACTATTGGGTGATGAATCAAGTGTCTGCTGGCTGAGGGGGTTGAAAGCCTCTTCACTGGGGTGGTTATACACATTGGTTAAGCTTCTATAGGCAAAATCAATGGTCATCATCAATATCTTTTTCTTTATCTAGTTCTAGGGGAAGCTAGGTGGCGCAGTGGATAAAGTACTGGCCCTGGATTCAGGAGGACTTAAGGTCAAATCCAGTCTCAGACACTTGACACTTATTAGCCGTGTGACCCTGGACATTGCAACCCCCCTCCAAAAAAAAGGGTCTGTATCTAGTTCTAAGTTTTGAGTGTTTATAGACTGTTGAAGAGAAGCAACATGGGATGATAGAAAGAGATCTGGACTCGGAGTCAGAAAGAAAGCCTTGTTTCAGACACTTTGCAGCTATGTGACCAGGAGCTAGCACTTGCCTCTCTGATTCTGTTTCCTCATCTATAAAATAAGGACAATAATACCAGCAGCATCTTCCTCATAGGGGTGAGGTACAAATAAAATAATGTATAGACCATGTTGGGCAAATTCTAAAGTGCTAAATCAATGGTTGGCTCTTTGTTTTTTAAATAGGCAGGAATAGAACTGTTATAATTGTCAACAGTTTCTTCTGGTTTGGTATAAATTCTAATCTTTGCTCTAACTAAACAACAAACTAATAGCAGTTAGCTGATTCAGAAATGCCTTTCACGCTAATGACCAGCCATTTCCTATCTATTAGGATTACTCATTTTTTTGTAGCGTGGTTTAAGTGCTTGCCATGTTCAACACCCTCTAACTCTCATCTGGAAGAAAGTAGTAATCATTCTCATCGTAACAGTAACTAACATTTATATAGCACTTACTATGTGCTAAGCACTTTACAATTCTTATCTTATTTGATCCTCACAACAACCCTGGAAGGTAGGTGCTATTATTATCCCCATTCTGCAGATAAATATGCACAATATAGAGGCAGGAGGCTTCTGAGTATTCTATAAGCCTTTGTTGTTTTTTTGTTTGTTTGTTTCTTAACCACATATTCATTTCAGAACCATATATTCCAATGAATTTTTCACCATTTCCCCCTATGCCCACCTTCATGCTAAAGTATCCAAGTATCAATGTATACAATGACTTCTTTTTGGAAAATAGTTTTGAATTTTTCATAGATTATCTTCATAGTGTTCTCTTAGCTAATGCTCATCAAGAGCAGCACAGAAAGGTAAGATGCAAGTGCCCCACGAAATTATGTGCCTCTGGGTACACAACAAACTCAACTCTGCCAATGCCTTTGTCTCTCTTAGGTGAACCTGTGAGCTACTCTTCCATTTAGCTGCAATCTTCTTGTGTCTTCTGGGTTCATCTGAAGTAAGAAAGCCGATACTATGTGGTCCAGTTCCTCCGGTAATACACTGATTCAATGGCCACTGCATGAAGATCTCACACGTAGGGTACCACAAATTAAGACTCAATGTTTGCAGATTGTCTACAGACTGATTTGGGGAACTCAGTCCCTCTCTTTTGGCCACTCTGCTATTATCACTGCAGAAGCCGAAGAGGGATACATAGGCCTGTGGAACATCTTGTATTTTTTTGTTTGTTTTGTGGGCCGTCACAGCCAAAGGATTTATCACCCAACAGTCAACCGACTGTGAGGGCCCTCTCTGTATTAGCTAGGCTGGTTCTCCTACAGCAGCCAGAGTCTGCTACTGTGACCACACTCACTTTTTCCAGCTTAGTAGAACCTGCCAGAGCTCCACTGACAAAGCCTTTGAGACTCCTTTGGAGTCACCTCCAAAGTAAGATGGGGCATCAGAATAGGACTCTTTTTTTTATCATATATTATGGCTATTTATGAAGCAACTAGGTGGTGCAGTAGACAGAGTGCCTGGTCTGGAGTCAGGAAGACTCATCCTCCTGACTTCAGCTCTGCCCTCAGACACTTATGAGCTGTGTGACCGTGGGCAACTCACTTTATCCTGTTTACCTCAATTTCTTCATCTATAAAATGGCAAACCACTCCACTATCTCTACCAAGAAAATCCCAAATGGGGTCACCAAGAGTTGGACACAACTGAAATGAATGAACAACAACAGCTATTTATGTATGCACCATATCCTGGAAACTCCAGGAGGAAAGGGACTAGATCTTCTCTCCACTAAGCTTTCTATCTCCCATGGAAGCCATCACAGGACTAGCCTCCATTACACACTTAATTATTATATCATGTTATATTGTCTGGGACTATATTCTCATAGACTGCTCCCTGGCAAGAGAAAGAGCAGAGTGAGGAAGGGTAAAGGCAGACTTTGATCTATGGGGGGAATGTAGAAGTCCTATTGCTATAACTTCAACTTGGCTTTTCTCAGGCAAAAGGGTCTTTGCCCTGGGAGCACGCCCAAAGCAGGAGGAATTTCCTCCGCAGGCCTCTGTTCTCACCAAACCTGATAGTTCTAGTGAGGTACTACAGGACAGGGCGGAAGGCTGAATACAAGCACTCCAGGCCAACATACCTCCTGGTTGAATCGGCAATTGAGGGTGCACCAGCCGATCTGCATGAGCCCCTGGGAGGAGATGAGCACCTCATAGATCCATTTCCCTGGAAGGAAGTCAGACATAAGTTGATTCATTACTGAGCAGTTACTATACTTATGGTAAACACCACACTGCACTGAGAAAGGCTTCCTTTTTCTTGGCAGGCCTCACTCCACAGAGGCTGTAGGATGCTTCCAGGTCCTGCCTCCTCCCCACTGAGATCTGCTTAGTTTAGCATTCAACAACCCACACTAGCACGTAGCACCTAAATCCTCAAAGGTCCCAGAAAAATCAATATGCAGGACAAGGCAGCATTTACCTTTCTGTGTGAAATGGGACCCCCCCCAAATGTCCCCTGCTCCCTAACACATAACCCCCCCCAAAAAAAAAAAACAAAACAAAAACACACAGCCGAAGGTACTTACCTTTATACACACAGGTGGTAGCCCGGATGGAGCCAAAGTTACTGTGTCCAATAACCTAAACCAAGGAAGAAAAGGGATATGGGTGTTGAGGATAAATCCATAGCTATACTCCTTTCTGCAGCAGAAAATAATTGTTCCCCTTCAGAACTATTTAAATAAGAGAAGCAAAAAGTCTCTCTTGGACAAGGGAAGGGATGCCAAAGCATCAAAGCATCATCTCGATGAGATCTGACCAAAGCCCGAAGATTAGGTTCCCCTAATCACCACGATCAAGAATAGAAGAGAGACATAGCCAGGCCCTTCAAGGTTAAGGAGGATTAGCATTATTGTGTAACTTATCTGTTTAATTCATCACTTTCTTCAGAGAGGCCCAAACCCAGAAAGGTTAACAGTTCCCCAAGCACAAACCATGACGTTACATGCACCTTGCCCAGAGGAATCACAGACTCAAGCTATGAGTGTCCAAATCTAAGCAGCAAGTTGCAGCATGGCCCAAATTAGGCCAGCCATTACCAGAGGATTTCCCCAACTGTGAGACCCCACAGCCCTTCCTAATGTTGACAGAGGTCACCCCCAAACTTACACCAAGAAGGTCATCATCCACCAGGAGCAGCCCCTCAAAGCCACTCGTGTGATCCAGGACCACGGTGGATGGTCCAAGCCGTCCTTCTACAGTCTGTTCTGAAACAGAAAAGGCATGGGACAGTCAGCTGAAATCATCTGCGGCAAAACCAAAGACCCAAACAAGCAGGACACTTGAGCTGTGCTACCAAGTGAAGAGGCTCTCTTGTGGTCAGTTACAAACCATCTCACCTGATGGGCTAAAATCAAACTGACATTCTTAGGACAAGTTTTAAAGCCTCAGCTTTTCACAAGTGGGATTAGAGCAATATTCCCAGCCTGGGCCTCTTCTCTAAATCTAAGGATGTCCAAATCAAGTGTAAGAGCTTTCTCTATCTAGATCCTTCTGAGAAGCCCAAAGCAAGTCCTGAGGTCTTCCAAATAAGAAAGAAGCTAGAAGAGGAATATCCTGGGATAAGAAAGATCCAGGTCTGAAGGGCCTTTATGGGGAAGGAGAAAGTTTCAAGAGGCAAGCACTAGGTATTTTCTAAATGTACAATCCTTCTGGGGTCCCATTCTAGGGGAACAGGGTGGCCATACTAGCATTTTGCTCAGAAGAGGTGCTAGTGCAGTGCCGCGGTACTTACTCCATTCTAAAGGCCCCTATCAACCCTCTCTGGCTATAAATCAAGTGCAAAACTGGTTCTTAGCCATCACTACCATGAGAGCATGGGCTTCAGCCCCCTTAGGAATACTCTCTACCTTCACTCTCTTCAGCCTCATCCTCCTCCTTCAACAGCTGGTCCAGATGCTCCTGCAGGTTCTGAAAAGTCAGAGGTTTTCTGGAAAAAGAGGGTAAGAGAGACACTCACTTTATCTAGTCCAAGAAAGAAGGGCTAATTGAACTGCAAGAGTTTAGACATCATGGGGGCAGCTAGGTGGCACAGTGGATGGAGCACCGGCCCTGGAGTCAGGAAGACCTGAGTTCAGGTCCGACCTTGGACACTTGACGCTGGCTGTGTGACCCTGGGCAAGTCACTTAACCCATTACCTTGCCCCCCCCCCCAAGAGCTTAGATATGAGAACCATATTGCCCTAACCCTAAAGAAGCCCCCAAATACCAATGGTGGTTAAGTAGATCATTGTTGTCCCCCTCTAAAGAAGCCCCATGTGCTATAGGATGTGGCCCCGAGGAGGAGCCCAGTACTATAAGTGGATGGATTAAGAGAGCTGGCAGTAAGCCCCAGAGAAATACAAACAGAATCTCAAAATAACAGAGTTAAAAGAGATCTCAGAGGTCACACAATCTAACTCATTCATTTAGGTTTGGTAGCAGAAAAATGTCCTAACATTTAGAGCTATTCAGCAGTGGAGTAAGATTCCTTGGGAGGTAGTGAGTTCCCCCTCCCTGAGGATCTTTAAAAAAAAAAAGCAAGAGAGCTGTTGTCTACTTGTCAAGGATGTTGTCAAGGAGGTTCTTGCTTAGATACAGGCTGGACTAGATGAAGCCCCTGTGGGCTCTATCCACTCGGAGACACTGAGATCTCTGAAGAGGAACCCCCAACAAATGGTCATCCAGCCTTTGTGGAAGATAGCCAGTGATGGACAGTGAACCCACCACTTCCTAAGGCTCACCATTTCTCCACTGGACTACCTGGATCATCTAAGTCACTCCTCCTCCTAGTACTGCCCCTCTTAGTCTTATCATCTGTGGCCAAGAAAGCACCAGATGCTAAGAACATGAGTTTATTGCTAGCTTGAGGAACTCCAAGGACAAAGTTAACATAAAAAGTGAGCTGCATTAGAGTAGTGGGTAGATTTGCTCTATCCCACACTCTCAAAAGATTTATCAAGAATAGGAGACAAAAAAAAAAAAAGAATAGGAGACAAAATTCTTACTAGGTCACTCAGTCCCATATATCTAAAGTCAGAGAATCCTGTTTCCATATATAAGCCCCATTTCTCCTGATATAAGTTAAACCCCATTCCTGTGTTTCTAAGAAACACTGATCTGATCTGTAATACAAGTATAAATGTCATGCTGATCCTTAACTGTGGATCGATGTAAAGAAGATGGTAAAGGAACTGCAAAAATCCCTTCCCATCACTAGTCCCACTCTTCCTTGACTCAATCCCAGAAGAATCAGAAGACAGAAACATAACTGGGGTGATTTTTTTAAAATGCCCCTCTGGATAAAGCAGCAGCCCTGGATTCAGGAGGACCTGAGTTCAAATCCGACCACTTGACACTTACTAGCTGTGTGACCCTGGGCAAGTCACTTAACCCTCATTGCCCTGCCCCCCCCAATGTCCCCCTAATCCTCAGCTACCAAGTACTATCCTACTGCATGTGTGAATCCTAAAATATGAAAGGAAGGCATGCATGATGTCGCCAACAGTGCCTCATCCCAGGACAAGGTAACCTCTGCTTTTCCTCTGTCCACTGTAACCTTAACTCATTTCCCAATAGTAAAAAGGTCTTGGTGTTATTCTTAGCTTCCCTGGCTGCTCTGATATGAGCTCAGCATCTAAGAATAGAGGAAGGAATGCAACATTAGCAGGGCTCAGGCAGAGTATTCCTGGGCATCCTTCCCCCAAACAACTCTCCATAGGGCCCCAGGGACCTACCACCAGTGGCAAAAAAACCCAGCCACTCTAGCCTTACTGCCGGCCCAACAATGGCAGCTACTTGTCTGCCATCTTTCTCTTCCACCAGCTCTCTAAGCTGGCCTCACCAAACAGGAAAACCTGCCTGCAGCACACTTTCAGGTGGTCCCTTCCTCCCACACAGCTTTCATCCAATTACCCTTTTACTACTAAGGCAAAAGGAGGGTCATGAGATGGGGAACAATTCTCTCCATCTCTAGATTATCCCCACAACAAGGCAGCAGAGAGGCCTGGGACCCAGTAGCCCTGAATTCCCTCTCCTGTAGCTTGCTTCCATTACCCAGGATTGTACTGCAGGATAAAGTTGGCTGTGATGTCTCCACAGTAAGTTCCCTAGGGCCATGGCTCTCACATCCCACTCTGATGCTGGCAGGGAGGCACAGAAGTGACTGCCACTCACCTACCCACTTGTGAGGTCTAGGAGGTAGCTCACAGTAAATAAACCCAATACTGGAAAGTCTGGGCTCTTCATGCAGAAGAAATTCACTTTCCAAAAGAATTCCTCCAGCTAAAAATAATCTCTCTTCCTCAGATTTACCTGGAACACTATGACTCTATCCTTTGTGCCCCTAACCATCTCTCTTGCATCATATTTCCCTGTAAACCTTACCCACCCTCACCCCCATGAAATTCTAAGTTTCTCAAGAGCAGGGCCAATGTGATTATCTTGGCTCTCCAGCACTAAGCATATGGCAGACACTTAAGAATGGCTGCTGAGTTGAAAAGGATTTTCCACGTCAGCAGAGGACTCCTTGAAATAGTAGTGTACCATCCGAGAAATAGGACTGGACTTAGAAGTCAGGAGAACTAAGACGGAGGCCTGGCTCTGACAATAGAGCCATCTCTTTGAGCTTGGAGCAAATTCTTATTTCCCCATTCTGAGCCTCAGCTTCCTTATCTGTGAAATGGGGATAATACCACCTGTGAAGTGGTACTTTCTCAGGGGAGAAAATGAAACGCATGTGCATTAAGTACTTAATAAATTCTTAAGTCCTTCTACAAATGTAAAGCAATAATAACGATAATAACAGCTTATCAAATGGGTTATCTACTCACATGAGGCTCTTGGAAAACATCTGGAGAACAAGAGGCCCCCTTTGATCCTGGCCAGCATTCTGACCACACTGTAAGCCTTGGATGCTGTGCTATTTCTAGGGCTCAGCTTCTTGGGAAAACCTGCCCTGACCCCCCAGCCTACAATGAACTCCCTTTCTGCTGAGTTCCTAACACATTTGCATGCTGTCCCATCCATTGAACACTGACTTAGACTGCACTGTCCTGCATTATTTATCTTTTCACAGTGGGCATGCCGGACCGTCCTATACACTCCAGAAACTTAGAAGAAAAAGGTAGGGAATGTGTTGTATCTCATATCAGCCTAAATAAAAGCCAACTTTTTCCCCCTCTCCATCTGGCTGTTACAGAACATAAGTGCCAGCCTAAAATGGTATTCTTTTTTGCTATCTACCTTTATATTGCTTTTCATTTCTGGAAGATCTCATTTTAGAGGTGCAACCCATACTCATCAATGACCTACATTCACACCAATAAGGAATATAGCTTCCTGAGAGTGCCCACTATAGAGCTCTGCAGGTGATGAATCTCTGTCATTTGTTATTGACAGAACACCTGCTAACCCCACCCTCCAAAAGCTCTGATATGATCCCACCCCAAGCCAGCCCCGTGCTTGACAGAGAGAGAAGACAGCCATCGTACCTGCTAGCAGTGGTGGAGGGGATCTGGTCTGGGCTAGGAAAGATACGCTGTAGGTAGTCATTCAGTAACTTTTCATTGACAATACCTGTAAGCACATGAAACCAAATGAGGGTTGGGGGAAGGCGAATGGAAGCCATTATGGTTAACAAGGTCCTAAGTCAACTGCATAATATTTGGACTAGTCATTACCCAGATGAGCTAGGGGAATAGTGAGGAAAAGAAGCCACATTTTTCAGGAAAGAGTAAAAATTTGGGCAAGTTATACAACCCACTACTATTGGAGAGAAAGGAACACATTGTCAATGGACTGTTATTCAGGGCTTGGTGGGCTAATTTATGCATTTCTGAACCTTTTGCTTCTCCTCCACGAAACACTTTTCCAGCCTAAATGGCTGAATTAATAACTGCTGGCAATGTGGTCAACATCTACTCTAGAGTTCCCTCCTCCATGGCTTCCCCCATTCTTTTCCCAGGACTCCCACCTGTGACTTTGGGCTTCTCTGATTCAGAGGTTAGTCTATAACTCTTTTGGGAGAAAGATGTGCCTGCCCCTTTTGACGTCATTCTTCATTTCTCAGTGAACAGTCAGTGATCCTGAAGGACAAAACAGATTTTCACACACAACCAATACAACCTAAATTTCTTTTGCTTGACCATACTTATCTGTTACAAAGGAGAACTTTTGGATGGCAGTAGGGGAGTTAGGGAGGGAGAGGGAAGAAAGGGTGGAAGTTTTGTGTGGTGGTTAGGGATAGGGATAGAAATGTAAAAAAAAGAAAAAAGAGCATCAAAGTAACATTTTAAAAATACAAAGACTAGAGCAGGACGTTCAGAAGGGGAGGAAGACAAGCAGGGTGACACTGGCATTGTCATGTTAAATTGCATATATACTTTCACATAAGAAACTGCTCATAATAAATTCATGGTTTTCTATATAGTTCTCTTTTTCTGTCCTTTGTATATGGGAATGTTCACATCAGTTGATGCCTGTCAGATTCACATGAAGTATATATTTTTTGAAATAGTAGAGGTTGCTTGTAAATGGTGGCAAGAGTATGTGTTGGCCACATAAACAGGAGATGAACGCTCATGGCCATGGCCCTAGCCACGGCTTCTGCTTTATATGTTTTCCCCTGAGCACGATGGACTAAACAACAATGGGGAGACAAGACTTTTCAAACCTAGTGACTACCTTGGGAGTTGGGGAATTACTGGGTTCCTCAGTCAGTGCCAGCTGCCCTGGTAGAGGCACTCCCTGAAACTACAGTTTCTTTCAGGACATATCCACCAACGAGGTTGGCCTTTTGAGCTGCTCAGAGAGCGGAGACAAGGTGAAAGCACAATACTTCCTGCTTTAAGTATTTGTCAAGGCAAAGTTCTGAGTCTTTTTGTGTTTGAAGCATTTCTTTTGGGGTAAAAGAAATAAATAGCTATCCAGTCCAAAAGAGAAAAAGACAAGGGGAGAGGGTCCTTGATGCTGCTCCACTGAGACAGTGTAAAGAGAAAAGAGAACCCAAGACACCATTACACCAAGAGTTAGGGGCTGAGGGGGTGGCTAGGTGGCACAGTGGATAGAGCACCAGCCCTGGAGTCAGGAGTACCTGAGTTCAAATCCAGCCTCAGACACTTAACACTTACTAGCTGTGTGACCCTGGGCAAGTCACTTAACCCCAGTTGCCTCACTAAAAAAACAAACAAAAAAAACGAGTTAGGGGCTGGGATGTGACTCTACTTGTGAATACACATCCCAGCCCCTAACTCTAGGTATCACAAAAGGCTCAACACTGTCTCACTGATCTCACCAGCTCCCAAGAGTTTATCATCTCTCTGCAGATTATTGCCAAATATATCTCTATCTAGACACCCCTAGTTTCTCTCCAGAGTACCAGTCCCACCACCAGTCCCACATCACCAACTGCCTTCTAAACGTTTCTTTTTTTTGGGGGGTGAGGCAATTGGGGTTAAGTGCTTTGCCCAGGGTCACACAGCTAGTAAGTGTCAAGTGTCTGAGGCCGGATTTGAACTCAGGTGCTTCTGACTCCAGGGCCGGTGCTCTATAGACTGCACCATCTAGCTGCCCCCTTCTAAACATTTCAAACTGGATGTTCTATAGACATCTTAAACTCAACATGTCCAAAACAAAACTCATTATCTTTCCCACAAAACCCATCCCTATTCCCCCTCTGTCTAGGGCACCACAATCCTTCTGGATCACCCAGGTCTACAGTGTTAAAGTCGTCCTCAACTTCTCTTTCTACAATATTCAGGAAGTCACCTTGTCTTGTCGATTCTACCTCCATAACACCTCTTGCATCCATTGCCTTCTCTTCATTCATACAGCCACAACCTTGGCAGTCTAAATGTTCTCCCTGCCACACCTTTCCCCTTTTTAATTCATACTCCATAGAACCACCACAATTATATTCCTAAAATACATCTGATCAAGTCACTCTCCTGCTCAATAAACTCTAATAGCTCCCTATGACCTCTAAGATCAAATCAGAATTCCATGTGTCTGGACATGTAGTATCTCCCAAATAGAATATAAAACTACTTGAGGGCAGAGACTGTTTCATTTTTATTTCCGCAGAGTACCTGGAACAAATTCTTGATTACTGACTGCAACAACAGTGTTACTATGAACATTTTGGTCATCATGGGGTCTTCTTTTCTACCTCTAACCTCCTTGTATAAATGAACCGCAGCAGAATCTCTAGCCAAAGGCTATAAACAGTTTAGTGACTTTTAGTGCCTAATTACAAATTAATTTCTAGAGTGACCCACCCAATTCACAGCTCTACCAATAGTGTATTAGTGTGTCTGTCTTCCCACAGCCCCTCTGACACGGGTTATTTCTGTCTTTTGTCATCTCTAACAATTTATTGGGTGAGGTAAACCTCAGGATTGTTTTAATTTGCATTTCTTATTATTAATGATTTGGAACCATTTTTATATGGTAGTTGATAGTTTGCACACTTCTTCTGAAAACAAAGTCTTTTAACCACCTGCATGTGTTCTTGGGTTTTAAATATTTATATAAACTTTCTTGTATGTCTTGAATATCAGACTTTGATCAGAAAATATTTGATGCAAAGATTTTGTTTTATGGAAAAGTTTTACAATTTTATGGGGATTTCTGTTTTCTTTTTTTATGATCCCCTCATTTGATTAAGAATTCTCCTAATCATAAGGTACCTTTTTCCATTCCAAATTTTATCATGCTATGACCTTTTATTTTAGGTCATATATTATTCATTTGAAAATTACTGTGGCATACTTTACAAAATCTTGGTCTAAATACTGACTGAGATACTGTTATCAACACTGGGATACTATGTTCCATTGTTTCTGTTTCTTGCTCAACAAGTCTGTCTCACCGATCTATTTGTTAACTAGTAACAAATAGTTCTGATAGCTTACGCATCATGAAATCGTTTCAAGAATGAAGAGTGCTATCCTTCATTTCTAATTTAATTATTTTCCTTGGGATTTTATACCTTTTAGATTTTAAATGAATTTTGTTATTATTTGTTCTATAAAATAACACAATTGTTAATTTGATTAGCATAATGCTAAACCTATAAATTGAGGATCTTCATTTATAATTTATTAGTGCAACACAAATAGGGACAATGAATATCTCTCTACTTATTAACTCTTTTATTTCTGTAAAAAGTATTTTGGGGGCAGCTAGGTGGCACAGTGGATAAAGCACTGGCCCTGGATTCAAGAAGACTTGAATTCAAATCTGACCTCAGACACTTGACACTTATTAGTTGTGTGACCCTGGGCAAGTCACTTAACCCTCATTGCCCCACCAAAAAATAAATAAATAGTAACTATGCACTGCAATTCCTTGCCTAGATGAAAGAAATGGGCTAAGACTAGAGTTCTCTAGCTAAGGACCATGAACTTATTTGTTTGGGTTTTTGAAAGTAGTTTGATAACTGTTTCAACATAACTGATTTCCTCAGCAATGCTCTGTATTTTGTTTTATGCATTTTAAAAACATGATTCTGAAAAGAGGTTCAAAGGCTTCACCAAACTACCAAAGGAAACTATGACCCCCCACACAAAAGGCTGAGAAGCCCTAGATTAAGATATGCCAATCTTGGCCCCCAAAACAGCAATAAAAGAACCCCTGGAGCAGAAAAACCCACAAAAATATGGGCTGAGATTATTTTCCAGCTATAGATAGATTAAAGGGGACTGTGCTGGGCTGCGAGTAAAGTCCAACCCCTCGAGACGACAGAGGGGGAAGGAGTGGGGGAATAAGTGAACCTTACTATCATCAGAATTGGCTCAAAGAGGGAATAACATACATACTCAAGTGGGTATATAGTAATATATTTTTGCCCTGAGGAAAAGTGGGAGGAGAAGGAGATGGTGGGGGGGGAGGGGAAGAGGGGAAGGAGGAAAGGGAAGTCTGGGGGAGGGAGCTGCAAAAAGCAAAGGTGAAGATGTTCTGCATAACAGCATATGTTCGACATATATTGAATTGCTTGACTTCATAGGGAGAGATGAGGAGGAGGGAGGAAGAAAAATTTAGAAAACAGAATTAGCTCAAAGACCTTAACCTCATCAGAGTGGACTCAAGGAGGGAATAACACACACACCTAATTGGGAGGAGTAATGTATTTAATCCTACAGGAAGGTAGGAGGGGAAGAGGATAAGGAGGGAAGGGTAAATGAAGGGAGGGTAGAGCAGGGGAGGGGGCAGTCAGTAGAAAAACACTTTTGAGGAAGAACAGAGCAAAATAAGATAGAAAATAGAGTAAATATCATTGGAAAGGAATAGGATGGAGGGAAATAGTTATGATGATTGAGTACAATGTCAAAACGTATGGTACTTGGGCAGCTAGGTGGCGCAGTTGATAAAGCACTGGCCCTGGATTCAGGAGGACCTGAGTTCAAATCCGACCTCAGACACTTGACACTAGCTGTGTGACCCCGGGCAAGTCATTTAACCCCAATTGCCCTGTAAAAAAAACAAAAAACAAAAAAACGTATGGTACCTACTCTGCTGGGCTATTGGGAAGAAAATTTTTTGTCAAGTTTAAGATACTATATAAAAGTTATGATGAACAGGATACTATCAGAAAAACCTGGAAAGACCCACATGAACTGAGGCAGAGAGAAATGTACTGTATACAAAATAACAGCAATAGTGTAAGATGATCTGCTGGGAAGCACGTGGTTATTTTCAGCAAGGCAATGGTCCAATATAACTCTGAAAAACTTATGAAAATTGCAATACACCTACAGAGAAAGAACTGATGGTATCTGAAAACAGACTGATACACATTTCTTTTTTTGACAATTCCTTAATCTGAAGTTTTGTTTTTATCTGTATTCTCTCACAACCTAGCTAATGTAGAGCTGTTTTCCATGACTACTCAAGTATAATTTATATTGAATTGCTTGAGTTCTGGGAGTGGGGGTGGGGGTGGGAAGGGAGGGAGGAAGAGATGTTGGAACACAAAGTTTTTTTAAAAATTGTTGTCAAAATTTGCTTTTACATGTAATTTGGAAAATAAAATTCTTAAAAAAAAAAAAAAAGATATGCCATTCTTGGGACCCCAGTAGGGAATGTAACATATATTTGTCAGCAAAAAGAGTAATTGAAAGACAAAAAATCAGGAAGGTCCTAGAACTCCTGTCAGAAATTCATCCATTTAGCCAACTAGAAGGGAAGAAATCAACGGGCATAAATAAGCAGGAAAGTCTTGGCAGAGACAAGAGAAGACTGCTACTAAGAATAGCCTAGATACTAATGTTTGCTACATTCCATTCTGAGCTTGGAAGAAATTATCAAGGAACTCATTTTCTGTTCCAAGTCACCTGAAAACTATCTTATTCTCACAGTTCACTCCCAGAGTATAGTATCTGCTTAGAGTAGCAAAGGAAAGTATAAATGCCAGGGGGCAGGGGTGCTGAGGGTCATAAAGAGTTAAGACTTGTTTTTTCCCCTACTACCTATTTTATATACCTATATACATGGAATTACATAAAAATTTCTCAGGCAAAAAGGAGTCATGAATAGAAAAAAGTTTAAAAAGCCCTGTTCTAGATAAGCTTGGCCAGAAACAGGAATTCCCCAGCACATCATAACCCGTTTATATCCCCAAGTTGTTTCTCCTACACTTATCTTGTCTCTTCAAACAGAATATAAGACTATCTTCAATTTCTATCTCCCCCAAGTGCACACTGTAGGTATTTGATAAATATTTGTTGACTCTAATCTGCTTGGGAAGTATGGGCAGTTGCAGCAGTGCTCAGCCTGCTATAAATTTCAGAATAACTGAGAATTCTCAAATTCCCAAATGCTAGAGGCAGCAAGGAAAAGGAGCTGGCATTGAAGGTCCTCCCAAACGTGGTCCTAATTTACTTTTCCAGTTTTCACCACTACCCTACACATCAATCCAAAACCACCATTTCTTAAGCCTCTCTTGTCCTATCCCCCTTCTAGACATTTGTACATACTACCTTCTAAACCTGGAGAGGTTCCCCACAAATCTCCTTCAAGGACCAGTTCAAGGGCTATCTCTTACATGCCATTTCCCCTGATTTCCTCAGCCAAGAAATAACCTCTCCCCCTCTTGAATCTGTTTGATCTCACCTATATACTAAATCATTATCCCTAATACTTTTTTTTTTGTGGTGCAATTGGAGTTAAGTGACTTGCCCAGGGTCACACAGCTAGTAAGTGTTAAGTGTCTGAGGCCGGATTTGAACTCACGTCCTCCTAAATCCAGGGCTGGTGCTCTATCCACTGCTCCACCTAGCTGCCCCTTACTAAATCATTATCAAGGCTAAGGACTCATTCACAATTTTATTGCTAAAGGGAACTCCCAGATGAGGAAATTCTCTCCCCCAATACAAGTCTTAAGAGTTTTAGAGAGTTGGCTGGGCTGCTGAAAGTTAAGTGATTTATCCATAGTCATGTAACCAGTATGTGTCAGAAGCACAATGTGAACTCAGGCACTATGCCATGCTGCCTCTCATGATCTAACTTGTATCATAGAAGGAAGCTGGGTGGCACAATGGATAGAATGCCTACTTGGACTCAAAAAGAGCCAAATTCAAAGCCTGCCTCAAACACTTAGTAATTATGTGACACTGGACAACAAATCACTTAATCTCTTAACCTCAGCTTCTTTATTCATAAAATGGGCATGACATGACAGCAGAAACTATCTCAAAGGTTACAATGATCAGATCAAATGACATAATACGTTATGTTCTTAGAAAACCTTAAAGTAAATGTTAGCTACTAAACCAGTTGAGAAAGCTGTCCAAAATATAATAATAATAAAAGAAAAAAAGAGAAAGCTGTCCAGACCATCCTCCTGCATCTGGTCTCCTCTTTAGGTTTTCATGACACTGCTCACTCTCTCCTCATCCTTTCTCCCTGTTCGATCTTTTGTCTCCTTTGCTGGATCTTCATCCAGGTGATCCCCAAGTATCTGCCTTGGGCCCTCTTCCTTTCTTCCTCTGTAGTATTTCACTGGGTGATCTCATCAACTCTAGTGGGTTAAATGAGCGACTTTATCCAGATGATTCCCAGATCTCTGTATCTCCATATCCCCAGTGTCTCTGCTGAGCTCTGGTCCCATATCACCAAATGCCTTTGGAATTTCTCAAACTCAACATTTCCATCACAGTACTCATTATCCTTCCCCCACAGCCCTCCCCTTCTTCCCAATTTTCCTCCTACCGGCAAAGGCACCACTATCCTCCCAGTCATGCAGGTTCACAACCTGTGTCATCCTCAACTCCTCATCACTCCCACATCCAATCAAGTCTTGTAGTTTCTTTCTTCAAAACATCTCTCATCTATATCCTCTTCACTCACACAGCCACCACCCTGATGCAGGCTTTTGTTATCTCACGCCAGGACTACTACAACAAGCAAACTTCTGGTTTCATACTTCATACTTCAAGTCTCTCCCCACCTCAGTCAAATGTCTACTCAGCTGCCAAAGCAATTCTCCTTAAAGCCCAGGTCTGACTATTTTACCCTTCCCTACTCAATAAACTCTGCTGGCTCCTTTTTGCCTGGAGAATCAATTATCAAGTACTCTGGTTAGCATTTAAAGCTGTAACCTTGTTCCTTCCTGCCTTTCTCATTTTCTTATACTTTACTCCCCTCCATGTACTGTATGATCCAGTTATACTCACCTCTTTGTACATGGCGATCTAACTCCCAACTTGGTGCCTTTTCACTGCCAGTCAACCCTCCATACCTAGAATTTCTTCCTCCTTCCTTTCCCTTCTGGGCTTTCCTGACCTTCAAAACTCAGCTCAAATCCTACCTTCTGTAACCACTTCCAGCCCTTCCCACAGCTACTTTCATTTACATTGTATATTTTGTTTGTACAAAGTTATTCACATGTCTTCTCTATGAGAATATGAACTCTTTGAGACTACAGATTGTTTTTCCCCCTTTCTTTGTATCCCCAATACTTAGCACGGTGCTTGACATATATAGTAAGCACTTAATAAAATCCTTTTTTGTGTGTGTGTGGTGCAATGGGGGTCACGTGACTTGCCCAGGGTCACACAGCTAGTATGTGTCAAGTATCTGAGGCCGGATTTGAACTCAGGTCCTCCTAAATCCAGGGCTGGTGTTTTATCCACTGCACCACCTAGCTGCCCCTGCACTTAATAAATTCTTATTGACCATCATTATAGTTTTTGTGTACATATCATATCACTACCCACATCCCACCCCCTGCCTTTTAGTATGGTATACTAAAATGGATGCTAGGGGGCAGCTAGGTGGGGCAGTGGATAAAGCACTGGCCTTGGATTCAGGAGTACCTAAGTTCAAATCTGGCCTCAGACACTTGACAGTTACTAGCTGTGTGACCCTGGGCAACTCACTTAATCCTCATTGCCCTCCAGAAAAAAAAATGGATGCTAAACTTGGAGTCAAAAGATTTGGGTTCAAATCCCACCTCCAATACATCCTAATTGTATGACTATGGACAAATGACTTAACCTCTGAGCTTGTTTTCTCATGTAAAATGGGGATAATAATACTATATGCAACTACCCACCTCAAAGGGTGGTTATAAGAAGAGTGCTTTGTAAACCTTCCAGTAGCAAAAAAATCTAAGTCATTCTTTTCATCCCCAGCACCTGGGATACTGGTGCTCAACAAATGCTCATGGCTGTTAAATTGAGAAAGGGAGGGAGAGTGAGATGTCAGGTCCTTCACGTCAGCAAGCTGTGGTTGACAAAATGAAGAAGGTGGTCCAGAACTCCAGCAGTGAGACAGAACCTCTGCACACACAAACACACCAAGCAAACCACTACCTTTTGCAGCCTTTCTACAGGATTCTAGAGCTGAAAGACTTCAAGGGTTATTCTGACCCACCCACTGCTCCAACCTCAGGTCACTCATTGTCATACTCCCACTATGGTAAGAACTAGGAATTAATTCTTCCTTATGCCTGTCTCAAATTTCTCCTGTTTTAATTAAATTGAAGAGTATTTCCTCTTGTGTGGTCCCCTCTGTTAGGGAGAACCACCCTAACCTTCCTTCTCCCATGTGCCATTCAGATATTTAAAGAAAGCAGAGTTTATTCTGGAGCATCTCTCCTAATAGCTCAAGCATCTTTGACCAGTCCTTTAAGGCCACTTCCTTTCTGGACCTTCTCCAGAGGATCTTCAACTACAACACCAACACCTAGATTCCCCCCACCTTTTTTTTGCAAGGCAATTGGAGTTAAGTGACTTGCCCAGGGTAACACAGCTAGTAAATGTCAAGTGTCTTGAGGCCCAATTTGAACTCAGGTCCTCCTGACTCCAGGGCCAGTGCTCTACCCGCTGCAACACCTGGCTGCCCCTTGACTCCCTTTTCAGATCTAATACTGAGAAAACTTTCACTCCCTTGCAGGTGGAGAATTTTTTGGACCAGAGATTTCAGAATCCAGTGGACTCTGCACAATTTTTCCAAGTAATTTATTATTATAAACTTAATAACCACCAAAAAATAATATTCCAAGTAATCAATGAAAAAAATTAAATCATATAAAACCTTAAACTTAAAAGACTACATAGAAACCATCTGGTTTTAAAAAGTATAACACATTAATTTTAACCAAATAAAAATAATAAAATATTGTCTCTTCACAATCTCTTCTCTGTGTACATGCTTTGCTTTGTTTTGTTTTTGTTGTTGTTTTTTTTTGTACATGCTTGTTAATAGATGTCCTGACCCTACCCAATTGATACCAGGATGATTTCCTAAGAGTTTCACTGTGTCAATTTTACAGCCTCCCCACCTACTACCCAACCACCACCCTGGGAGTTCCAGGCACAACAAATTGGAAAAAATACTTGTGTTGGTAGAGTTTAACTTAAGGAAGCCTGGGCAGTGTTAAGTAAATTTAGGCCCTAGATTTTTCTCTCCAGTATTAGGTGTGTCTTAAACATTACATGTGATGGCTTGGGGCAAAAGATGAACTCCACCCTAAGCAAGAGGTATTTATGTATTCATGGGATGGAGAATGAATGGTGCCATGGCCTAAAAAGCACTGGAGGTGTGTGTCAACACAGCAGGAATTAGAAAATCAGCACAGAGTATCACTATTAATCCCTTGGGATTAATCCTTTGCCCTGGGACCTTCTCAAAGCTCATAGAGTGCCTATTACCAATCCTCATTCCCCAGAAGACAATGTTGGGATCAGAGAAGAAGGAAGATGAGTCACACAGGAGGAAAATAACTAGCCCTGGAAGAACCCAGCTGCTCAACCAAGGCCTCCACCTCATGCCTTAGTTTTTATGTGGATTTATCATTGTCCATGCTTATTAACCAAACAAGTCAGGAAGCTTAGGACACACCAGACACTCTGATCCCAAAACTAAGGCTTGACCAGACCTTCAAAAGACTGAACCTGCTGGAATAGAGTTTCAGGATGGCACTGAGGACAACAGAGTTGGAATATCAGGATTAGGATGCTTGGGAGGTAGCTTCCAAAGAGTGAGCAGAGAAAGAAGAATCAAGGAATAGAGAAGAACCCAAGGTCTGAAGAAAACAAAGGCAGGATTCCAGGAAAGATTGTAGAAAAGTTTGGGGCATATAGATACGATGTAAGCCAGATGTATCAAGCCCTTGGGCAACACTCCTGAGTGTCAGTGGAACTAGATAAAAATGTAATTGCATATTTAGCAAAACAAAAATGCAATAAAACATAATACATTTTAAAACTAAGTTAATATGCAGCCTGCAGAGATCCTCAAGTGTAGATTACCAATGCCAGTTTCTATTTGAGTTTTACACTACTGATATAGGCAATGAGAGATCATTTGGGAAAAAGAAACCACACTGAAGAAGGGACTGCAAGGGATTAGAGTAATTTGGGCAGCTGTCTGGCCTGGAATCAGGAAAACTTTGAGTTCAAATTTGACTTTAGACACGTGTTAGCTGGGTGATCCTGGGCAAGTCACTTAACCCTGTTTGCCTCAGTTTCCTCATCCGTAAAATAAGCTAGAAAAGGAAATGGCAAACCACTCCAGTATCTTTGCCCAGAAAACCCCCAAATGAGGTCACGAAGAGTCAGAAATGACTGAACAACAAAGAGAATATTTGGGAGAGGGTACATAAAATGAGTAAGGGAGTTTAAAGAAAGTGAAGAGGCACAAAGCTGTCACAGTGAGGGGTTGGGACAGATAGAAATGGTTTGGGGGTATTACAATGATAAGTACAGGGCTTTGGGGACAAAGTGGTCACAGTGAGGTGAATGGAAGAGGAATGATGAGGACTGTGGGGGTGACTCAGACCCCACTCTACAGATGAGGGGGTCGCCCCCACAGCCCTCATCATCCCTCTCTCTCTCTCTCTCTCTCTCTCTCACACTCACACACACACACACACACACACTTCGCCTGAGAGAGATAAGACCCCTGGAGAGGATAGTGAAAGTTGGGGGAATCATGAGAACAGCAGGGGTATGGGATGGGGGTGGGGAAGAGATGGTGAGACCTTTCAGGGGCTATAACAATCGAGTCACAGTAACGGCTGGGGAGGAAGATGATGAAGGTTGTGAGGGTTATTGTGAAAGGCGACAGGTCTCCGTTCAGACTAGAAGGGGATTCGAAGTCACCCTGGGAGGGGGAAGGGTCATAGTGAGTGACCTGCGGGGAGATTCGTCATAACAGCAACAGCTCAGGGGTCGCAGTGGGGATGGTGAGGATAGAGGATGAGGAAGATGGCGAGGGGCTGCAGTGAGGTTGAGAAAGGAATGTGAGAAGGGCGCCTTGTTGGTGTGTGGGTGTGAGGTGAGGGCTGTGGAGCTCAGAGGAGGAGGGTGAAACAAGGGGGTGTCCCTGGCGGTGGGGGGTGGCAGGGCGTGAGGGTCACGGAAGAGCTCCGGGGAGTGAGCACGGTGACGGCTGCGAAGGTGCTAGGGAGGCTGGGAGGGGCGGAGGGTCACAGCGGGGAGGGGGGTGTCACCTGAAGGGCCTGGGCACCCAGGTGAGGGAGCGCTCAAAGCCGGAGGTGTCCAGTACGAAGGGAGGAGGGATGGTGAGCTCCGGGACGGGTGGGGGGGAAGGAGGGGCAAAGTTACAGAGATGGGCAGCGGTGAGGTTCCCAGAGAGGAGGGCGGGGTGACAAGAGAGGGACTGTAGCTGGGTGGGGGGGAAGGCTGGGGTGAGAGGTCACCGCGAGAACACAGCACGAGTGATGGGGGGAAGTCACGGAGGGAGAGGTCAGTGAAGGAGACCCAGGGCAGGGAAGTCCGGCCCAAGGGACGCTGAGAGCGGAGAGGGGAGGGCCGCCCCCCCCCAAGGGGATAAAAGCAAGGAGGGGAGAGGGACACGAAGAGGGGGACATCCCGAGGGGAGGAGAGGAAGGGGTCGACACCGCCCCCTCGTGCCCCGGCAGACGGACGACGGCAGCCAGGCCTGCCTCGGGAGCCCGCAGACCCCGCCTCCCCGGCTCCGGGGCCTCCCCGGGTCCCCGCGCCCGTCCCGGCCGCCACACTCACCCTTCGCCTCCGCGCCTCACATAACATCCGCCCGGCCGCTACGGCTACGGCTCCCGGCTCAGGCCAAACCGCCGCCACAAGCGAAGCAAGCGTTAAGCCGCGCGCTCCCGGAGCCACGCCTTCCATCTCTCCTCTACCTCCCGCCACGCCCTCCTCCTCCTGGCCCCCTCTCTTCCCCCGCCCTCCGCTCTGTAGACCACGCCCCCCTCCGGTCCCCACTTCCTGTGTCTGATCCTAGTCAGAAGCCACGCCCCCCCTACTCCCTTGTTCTGGAGGCCAAATCTCTATTCCGCCCTCTCTTCTCCCGCCCTCTTCTCCCCAATCCCCGCCTCCGCCCCGCCTATTCCCACCCCCTTCCCCGGCTTCCCACTTTAGAACGGAGCTCGCGCTATACCGGGCACCTTTCGCTTCCCGGAAAGAGGCTGAGCCTCACAACCCGAAGACCTGGGTTAGATGCGGGTTTGCTTCAGGTTTAGCCGTCAGTCAAAGAAATATTAAGTGCCTACTATGTGCAGGTGTACCATGCCAAGCGCTGGGGAATACTAAGAACGACAAAAGACAGTTCCTAATCTCAAGGAGCTCGGTCTACATGCAAACAACTATGTACAACAAGGTATATACAGAATAAATAAATTGGAGATAATTAATAGTGCATTGGTGGTGGTTCTCCTCTTACCCTACGCCGCCTCCGTCGTCTTTGCTGGATTCCATTCTAGGTCACCGCCCTCTAGCCATCAGTGTCCCGCAGTGTTCTGCCCTGGGCCGTCTTCTCTTCTCTCTCTATAACAAAGCTTCTTAAACTGTGGTCGAAACCCTATATGGGGTTTGTGTAACTGGATGTGGGGGTCGCAAAAAAACAAACTTGGCAACTGTAAAAGGTTATGTATATGATCCAACCATTCTGGAGAGCAATTTGGAATTATGCCCAAAGGGCGATAAAGCTGTGCATACCCTTTGACCCAGCAATACCACTTTTAGGTCTTTTTCCCAAAGAAATCATGGAAAGGGGAAAGGGACCCACATGTACAAAAATATTTATAGCTGCGCTTTACGTGGTAGCAAGGAATTGGAAGGTGAGGGGGTGCCCATCAATTGGTGAATGGCTGGACAAGTTGTGGTATATGAATACAATGGAATACTATTGTGCTGTAAGAAATGATGAGCAGGAGGAATTCAGAGAAACCTGGAGGGTCTTACATGAGCTGATGATGAGTGAGATGAGCAGAACCAGAAGAACATTGACAACATTGAGTGTTGATCTACTGTGATGGACTATATTCTTCTCACCAATGCAATGGTACAGAAGAGTTCCGGGGAATTCATGATAGAAGAGGATCTCCAAATCCAAGAAAAAAAAAAAGAACTGTGGAGTATAGATGCTGAATGAACCATACTATTTCTTTTGGTTTTGGTGCTGTTGTTTTTTTTTTTCTATTTTGAGGTTTTTCATCATTGCTCTGATTTTTTCTTTTATAACAGGACTAATGCAGAAATAAGATTAATGTTATTATGTGTATATATATGTGTGTGTGTATATCTATATCTATATGTATATAGATATATAGATATAACCTATATCAGATTACCTGCTGTCTAGGGGAGGGGGGAGGGAGGGGAGGGAGAGAGAAAAATCTGAAATTGTAAAGCTTGTATAAACAAAAGTTGAGAACTATCTTTACATGTAACGGAAAAAATAAAATACCTTATATGTAAAATAAAAAATAAAAAGTTTATGTATAGGGGCAGCTAGATGGTGCAGTGGATAGAGCACTGGCCCTGGATTCAGGAGTACCTGAGTTCAAATTCAACTCAGACACTTAACACTTACTAGCTGTGTGATCCTGGGCAAGTCACTCAACCCCAATTGCCTCACCAAAAAAAAAAAAAAAAAGGTTATGTATACCTATTTTATATACCTATATAACAGGGATCGTGTAAAAATTTCTCCGGCATGGGCAGCTTGGTGGCGCAGTGGGTAAAGCACCGGCCCTGGATTCAGGAGTACCTGAGTTCAAATCCCGCCTCAGACACTTGACACTTACTGGCTGTGTGACTCTGGGCAAGTCACTTAACCCCCATTGCCCCACCAAAAAAAAAAAAAAAAGAAAGAAAGAAAATTTCTCAGGCAAACTGGGATCAGGAGTGAGCCCTGCTCTTTACTACTTCACTTGGTGATCTCATTAGCTTCCCTGGATTTAATGACTATATCTATCTGTACTGATGATTCTCAAATCTACCTTTCCTGCCCCAGCCTCCCTGCTGACCTCTAATCTCACATCTCCAACTGCCTTTCAGAATCCTTACTGGATGTCTAGAAGACATCTGAAACTCAACATATATATCCAGAATTGAACTCATCTTTCCCCTAACCCTCCCCTCTCCTACCTTCCCTATTACTGAAGAGGGCAACCCCATGTTCCCAGTCCCTCAGGCTCCCAGTCCAGTTGTCATGCATGTGGGGCCCCACACTCTCTGACGCTGCCCCCATGCCTTCATCATCTCATACTGGGAGCATTACAATAGCCTGCTGGTGAGTCTGTCTGCCTCCAGTCTCTCCTCACTCTAATCCATCCTTCAGCCACTAAAGTGATTTTCTTACCCCAATTCAGATAGTTTTCTGGGATTTAGGCTCTTTACCCAGCACCAGGAGAAAATAAGACAAAAGAATATATTATCTTGGGATCTTCTGATGGCTTTTGCTGGTTGGTTGCCTAGATGAACAGGGTGGCTCATAACTCTGCACGTCCCACAGCTCTTGTCAAGAAGATGCATTCTGTCTAATCTGAACAGATGGTAACAGAGAGAAACAGCTGATCCCCGAAGAGGTTAAATTGCCAAAATGAGATACCCAGACAATAAGATGAACTGCTTTCCAATCGTTTGTTCCCAATGTCCTGTTGCTGCTCATTTCTTTCTATATCTCAGCTGTGAATTTCATTTCTTCTACACACAAGGTAATACAGCTGGAGGATGTTACACATCCATGTTGACTGAATACCTCACAAATTCATGCTATCCAACTTCGACTGGACCCTCATTGAAGCAAGGCAGACCTTTTGTCCCCCCTTCATTTATTCCCTATCTCACTCCCCACAAAAACTGTGGCAAACCTTCCTTTCCCTCCTCAAGCTTCCCACATTTATCCTCCATGCTATCACGCCAGCTGAGGATATTGGCTTTTATTGAGAAAACTGGGACCATTAGATGAGAACTCATTCCTTTCTCTTCATCTCAATGATAATAGCTAGCATTTACATAGTGCTTTAAGGTTTGGCAAATCACTTTACATAAATGATCACATTTGATCCTCACAACAACCCCTTGGGGTAGGTGCTATTTTTTTGTTTTTGTTTTGGTTTTTGCAGAGCAAAGGGGGGGGTGGGGTTAAGTGACTTGCCCAGGGTCACACAACTAGTAAGTGTCAAGTGTCTGAGGCTGGATTTGAACTCGGGTCCTCCTGAATCCAGGGCCGGTGCTCTATCCACTGCGCCACCTAGCTGCCCTGGTAGGTGTATTTTTAATCCTTTTTTTTTTTTTTTACCCAGGAGGAAAATACTATGGGAGTATTATGGGCCCCAGTTGCCCCAGAAGTTTTCTGGGGAGGTCAAGGAATTTTTTCCTTGAAACCCCAAGAGTTTTCCCTTGAGATCAAGGAACCTTCTCCTAGAGCTCAACCAAAGGACAGACACACCCAAAAGAGATAAGTAGCACCCTATCAAACTGCTCTAGCCCAAGGACCACCACCCTGCATTCCAGTCCTCTTCAACCCCTCAATGAGGTGTGACTGCACCAGGAGGGGACAAAGAAACCGCCCACCGGCAGACTGCTTCCTACCCACCAGGATGGAGTTAATGCCCATCACCAGATTGCCCACCTATCATCAAACTACCCCAACCCACTGTCAGACTACTTCCAACCCATCACCCAATAAGGGGCATTTTACCCATGCCATCTTAGCCCTGTTCTTTTATTCTGAAATAAGATTTGCTCGAGAGTGTAATTCTTTACAGAGGAATCCTAAGGACCCAGGTGCTTTCCCCCCATATCAAAAATGAGGCACATGGGGCAGCTAGATGGCACAGTGGTTAAAGCACCGGCCCTGGATTCAGGAGTTCCTGAGTTCAAATCCGGCCTCAGACACTTGACACTTACTAGCTGTGTGACCCTGGGCAAGTCACTTAACCCCAATTGCCTCACAAACAAAACAAAACAAAACAAAAAAAGTGAGGAACAGAAAGATAGATGGTGACTTGCCTGGGGTCTCACAACTTGCAAGTGAATGAAGCAGGACTCCAACTCAGGTCTATTTCCAAGTCCAGAACTCTCTCCAGTAGATCACCTCTCTACTGTACTTTTCCACTCTCTTTCCTTTCCCTAAGCCTCTGAAAAAGATGTGGCCCTTCTCCTTTACCAAGGCTAACTCTTTTATGTGCCCCCTTAATCTTATCTCCTCCTATCATCTCCAGAAAATTTCATCCTTAATCATTCCCTCTTCTCTTGCATCTTCAATTTCTATGTATCGATTTGTTCCCTGCTTCCTTCAAGTATGTATAGTTTCTCCAGTGCTTCAAAAACAGCAGTGCGTATCATTCCCTCAAGCTACTATATCCCCCCCCCCTTTTTTTTTTTGGTGAGGCAATTGGGGTTAAGTGACTTGCCCAGGGTCACACAGCTAGTAAGTGTCAAGTGTCTGAGGCCGGATTTGAACTCAGGCACTCCTGAATCCAGGGCCGGTGCTTTATTCACTGTGCCACCTAGCCGCCCCCGACAACCAAACTCTTGAACAAAAAATTGTCTACTTTCACTATGTCCATCTTTGTCACTCTTCAACCCTTTACTGTCTGGTTTCCAACTTCATCACTCAACTGAAACTGCTCTCCCAAGTTACCAGTTGTCACGGGGAAATGGATGGTTATGGGGGTCCTTAGGTATTCTCTTTAAAGAATTACACCCTCTCACACACAAATCCAATTAGAATAAAATCATATTTTATTTAAGTGCTAGAGAAAGAAAACCTTGAGAGGAATCTTGAGGGGTGATAGTTCCAGAAACATGGTTCTCTGAGATACCAATCTCCTCACACAGGAGAAAGGCAAAAGCTTTTATAGAGGATGGATGGTGGAGGGATAGATGGGGTGATCCTCTGACTCCTAAAGGGCTTATTTCTCTTGTTTCTCAAGGTGTGTCTGTCATTCAGTTTAGCTGACCAGTTTAAACTTTAATCCTAACCCCATAATACCAATGATCTCTTAATTGCCAGATCTGATGGTCTTTTCTCAGTTTCCATCCTTTTTGTTTTGTTTTGTTTTATTTTGGGTTTTTTTTTTGCAGGGCAATGAGGGTTAAGTGACTTGCCCAGGGTCACACAGCTACTAAGTATCAAGTGTCTGAGCCAAATTTGAACTCAGGTCCTCCTGACTCCAGGGCCAGTATTCCACTACGCCACCTAGCTGCCCCCTCCATCCTTTTTTTAAAAATTTTTTATTTTTGTGGGGCAATGAGGGTTAAGTGACTTGCCCAGAGTCACACAGCTGGTAATTTTATGTGTCTGAGGCTGGATTTGAACTCAGGTCCTCCTGAATCCAGGGCTGGTGCTTTATCCACTGCGCCACCTAGCTGTCCCGGTTTCCATCCTTTTCAACCAATTTGCCACATTAGACACTGTTGACCACCCTTCTCTCCTGGATGATCTCTAACATCTAGATTTTCATGCTGTGATGTTCAAAATCTATATTGTGTGATCACCTTAAATTAGAAGCTTTAGCACCAGTCTTTGGGCATTAAACATTTATTAAAGCATACAGGTATTAACATGGAGTTCAGAAAGTTAAGAAAAGGTCTATCTAGCCTAGAGTTCCAGCCTGGTTGGGTTCTTCCTCAAGTCCTCCTCCACGAGCCTGCTTTAATCAGGAACTCTCCAGCAAGCTGATTGTGGAAGCTTTTTATAGGTCTGGAACAGAGGCGGTCCTTGCACACTGCTTCAAGCTGATTGGTTGGCATCGTCCAAATCCATTGGTTTTGAAGGTGTTCTCAAATTGAGTTCACAGTCTAGCTTCTGAGAACAATAGCTTCTTAAGGGCTAGCCAGGTGTGATTACAATCCAGTTAACTTGAAGTAGGCTAATCAGCAGTCAATCACTCTCACTTGATTCAATCAGTCTAGATTAATCTCCAGGTGGGTCTTTGAGTATCTGCTAAATACCATTATTTCATCACAATGCCATTGTTCTCTCCTGGTTTTCTTCCTACCTGTCTGACCTCAATCTCCTTCAATAGTTCATCATCCATATCATGCTTCTTGGGTGATCTCTAAGGCTCTTAGATGGCACAGTGGATAGAGCATGGGCTCTGGAGTCAGGAGGACCTGAGTTCAAATCCAGTCTCAGACATTTATTCTCTGTGTGACCCTGGGGAAGTCACTTAACCCCAATTGCCTCAAACATCTGAGACCATCTCCAGTAGTCCTGATAAATATCTCAACACTGGACCCAGATGGCTCTGGAGGAGAGAGTGAGGCTGGTGACTTTGCACAGTCCTGCATCATTTAAATCCAATTCACTGCAAGTCATGACATCACCTCCCAATGTCATAGTCCTCTTTGAGAATGAAAGACAAACAACAAGGTTCTATCTTGGGTTTTTCTCTCTATGGTCTCTCATGATAACCTCATACATTCCCAAACATTTGACTATCAGATGGCTTATAGATACACACATATATGCATATATAAATATGTACTTATATTGAACACACACAAGGTGTCCCAAAAGACTTAGTGCACTCCATCTCTTTTCTGTGCCCTTGCACTGGCTGGCCCACCTTCCTAGAATGCCCTTTCTCCTTATCTTAGCTTGCTCATCTCTCTCTCTCTCTCTCTCTTTTTTTTTTTTTTTGCAGGGCAATGGGGGTTAAGTGACTTGCCCAGGGTCACACAGCTAGTAAGTGTCAAGTGTCCAAGGCTGGATTTGAACTCAGGAACTCCTGAATCTAGGGCCGGTGCTTTATCCACTGCGCCACCTAGCTACCCGCTAGTCTCTTTTTAAGACATAGCTCAGGGGCTCTTAGGAGGTTTCCTAGAGCACTGAGGGCCAGAGATCAGGTCTGGACTAGCAGCTCCATTTACAGAAGTATAGAATGTTAGAATCAAGTCATTGTGTAACAGACCTAAAAGTGATCTCAGAGGCCATATACACCAATATGCTCATTCTACAAATGAGGAAACAATCCTAGGGGAGGAGGGGGATGGGATAGGGATGGAGAGGGTGGGGGGGTGATTGGCCCAAGGGCACACAGATTAAAAGTAGTAAATCCAGGTTTTCTGACTCAAAATTCAGGGAACTTCCCATTACATCAATATACTTCTTCCACTTCCTGCCTCCTTCATCCTCTCCCCCACCCCCAAATGTGTCTCTTTCTATTCATTTCTCATCACATTTTGTGCTCTCTCTCATGCTAAAGCTATTTACATTCTAATGTCTATTAGATCATAAGCTCCTTAAAAGCAGGGTCTGTATTTCATCTGTCTTTGTATCTCCCACCCTTCCCCTGTCCCCACCCAGGCTAGGAGCTTAATAAATGTTTGTTCAAATGAATCACACTGAATAGAATTCAAATGAGTGCAGGGAGGACACAGTTACTTACCACACATTGAGTTCTGATTTGTCCAGAGTCTGAGCATGTCGCCTGTGTATGAGGGAAGAGGGCCCTTTGTTCCTCAGGGGGACCAGCCCTACCCACCATCTGGCAGCTGATAAAACCGCAGAAATAGTCTGATGATAGATGCCCCTGAGCCCCACAGTTAGCTGCCACAGCAAAGGCAGGAGGGACACCCAGTAGGCAAGACAAGGAGCATTTATAAAATACCCACTGTGTGCCAGGCACTTTGCTAAATGCTGAGGATATAAAGAAGGGCAAAAGTTGGATCCCTGCCTTCAAGAAGCTGACAGTTGGGGCAGCTAGGTGGCGCAGTGGATAGAGCACCGGTCCTGGAGTCAGGAGGACCTGAGTTCAAATCCGGCCTCAGACACTTAACACTAGCTGTGTGACCCTAGGCAAGTCACCTAACCCCAAATGCCTCACCAAAAAATAAATAAATAAAGATTTAAAAATAAATAAATAAATAAATAAAATAAAGAAGCTGACAGTCTAATGGGGGAGACTAGATAGGTATAAGACCTATAGAGAGCAGCTGGAAGAATAGCTTTCAAGGTTCTTCAGGCTCTTAATTCTGTTTTCTCTTATGTTCCCATTTTTCCTACAAGGTAAGAAGGTTCACTCAACTGCAATTTTCTGAACAAGAGGAGGAAATTAAATCCAGAGACACTCAGTGACTTGTATAAGGTCACTGGGACTCAGCCAGTGGCTGAGTCTGGTCCAGGACTCAGAACTCCAGACTCCCCAGTTCTATGGGACTCTTTTAGGCTGTATCTCCTAGGGGGAAGAGTTGAAGAGGCTGGAGATGTTTACCTTGGAAAAGAGAAGACTTGGGGGAGTTAGGGATGGGGGAAGACATGACAACTGCTTTCAAGTATTTGTAGGGCTTTTAAGTTAAAGATGAATCATGATCATTGATTTAGATCTGGAAGGGCCCTTTGAGAATCTAGACCCACTCTCTTATTTTACAGATAAGGGAACAGGCCCTGAGAGGTTCGGTGACTTGCCCAAAGCCACACAGCTAGTAAGTGGCAGATCAAGGATTTGTAGCCAAAACCCTCTGACTCCAAATGTAGCATACTTTCCACCCTCCATGTTGTTTCTCATTTGTTGTGTTGATCCTAGGTGAGGAATGGGGTAGAAGTTGTAGGGAGACAGAATTGAAACTATCAATAGATAGTGAGTTCTAGGGCCGCTAGGTGGCGCAGTGGATAGAGTGCTGAGTCCAGAGTCAGGAAGGCCCGAGTTCAAATGTGACCTCAGACATTTGCTACCTGTGTGACACTGGACATGTCGCTTAACCCTGTTTGCCTCAGTTTCCTTATCTATAAAATGAACTGGAGAAGAAAATGGCAAACCTCTGCAGTATCTTTGCCAAGAAAACCCCTAATGGTGTCACAAAGAGTCGGACACGCCTGAAAGGACTGAGCAACAAGCAAAGTAAATAAGGGGAAAATCAATTAGTAATCATTCTTTGTTCCCATTCTTACACTAGTGGGAACCGAAACACTCGCTAGACAAGTCACACTCCTAGTACTGACTCACAGAAAAGCTTCACTATCATCCCATGATCCTATTTCTCAGCAAACCTGACATTGCCATCTGCTAGAGATGTCATCTCCTGCAGGAGTGGCTTCTGAGAAGGAAAATTGATCCCTTTTTGGGGGGGGGGGGACTGCCTCAGTCAGCATGTTTAAGGGATAATTCTCATCCCCCCTCACACACACACAGACACAGACACACACACACATACACCCTGAAGCCCTTCAGGCAGCTTTCTCAACCTCACAGCCAAGGTTCCCCCTCCCCTCAACTGGAAGACTGCAAACTTCCTCTGATTAGGATAAATTCCTCTCAATTCCCATCATGCCCCTAGAGGCTCATTTTTTTTTCTGGGTCTTACAGATTACTTGGAAATTTCGACAAGCCTCAGGGAGGCTTAACAACCTAGAAGCCTCTCCTCCCAGTCCAGATGAGAACCTTTTCCCTACATTCCTGTGCCACAAACTATAATTTCTATAACTTTTTAGGGCTGACATTCTTTGAGCTTACCATCTCAGTTGGAAAGAGAAAGGGAGGAGAGAGGGAGGAGCTTTGAGGGGCAGTTCCTGGCTCTTAGACCTTTCCAAAATCTTGTGTCTGGTATTGCCCTGACAGATTCCCACAAAGACAGATTTCACAATTTTTCTTCCCGGAGTGAGGGGTGGGGTAAACCCTTTTAGGGAATTATTTATGGAGTGAGGGCAGAGGCCAAGTTTTCAGGAGCAGCTCCTATAGGTGGATGGATTGGATCCTGGGATCCCTTCCCACTAGCCCAGCCCTATTGGGTCTTTCTCCCTGAGGCTCCCCCCTCGTCCCTCCCCTTCCCTTGTCCCAGGCTCGTGACCAGAGACAAATATGTTTTGAGATTGAACAGTGTGGGCTAAGGAATAGACACTGTGTGGACTTGGATGCAGCTTCTCCAGGGACAGAGGCAGAAAGGTGCCCAGGGTCAACTTACTCTGGAAATCCTAGAACTGGGAGGATGTGGCCCTTCATGGTCCTCTTGCCTTCGATCCTATGTGCCAGCACCCCAGGTAAGACCCTTTCCCTTAATTCCTCAGGCCTGTGGCAAAGGGAGGAAGGGAGACCCATGGTTCAAATCCTACTGCTTTCTTCTCCGCCTGGTGCCTCATTTTCTGCCCCTGTCTCTTGCTGTCTCTTTTCCTTGTCTGCCCTTCCTCCAGTAAATCATTTGTACAGATATGCATGCCAATATAATGTACTGCCTCTCCTCCGTGGTCCCCATCAGCCATGGAATTGGCTCCCCTCTTATCCATCCCCAAGGGACCAGCCCAATATTACCACCTATGGCCCCAGGATGGGGTGACTCTCAGAAGTCCACCAGAGCTAATAGACACACCCACACTCACACCCACACACCTCCTTACTGACACAGCTTAACTAGTAAAACCCTAGGAAATTTTTGGACCTTTTATAAATATCACAAACCTTTCTAGGGCTCTGGGCACAAAAAAGTATCCTTCAATGGGGGCGGGGGTGGGGTGGGGGGATGAGGAAACAGGTATCCTAGGACACTGCTCGGCCTCAGCCGGGGAGGGCGACCATCCCACTCTGCCTCACATTTGCTGGCTTCCTTTTTAACCTAACTCCTGATAACTAGGAGCTAAGGTCAGTGGTTTCTTCATCCTGGGTGTTCTGGGAGCCTAGGGCAGTGGCAGAATTTTATAGCAAACAGTTGGATGTTTTTGCTCACTCCCCCTGTTACTCACATGTCCAAAACCCCAAATCAACAAAAAACTCTCCATGTGTGATTTTAGTGCAAGAAGGGACCTTATAGAGTCTAATTCAGTTTCTTCTGTTTGTAAAAGACCTTGTTTTCCTCCTTTATAACATGAGAAGGCTTGGTCCAGATCAAAGCTTCTTAAACTGTGGGTCCTCCATATGGGGTCATGTAACTGAATGTGGGAGTTGCAAAAAATTTGGCAGTACATGTTTCATTTGTATACCTATTTTTATATACCTATATACCCAGGGTGGCCATAAAAATTTCTCAGACAAAAGGGCTTCTTAAATTTTTTCTGCCTAGGATCCCTTTTCACCTGAGAAAGTATATAGGTATATAAAAAATTTTTCATGACCCCCTACATTCAGTTTCAGGACCCCATATGGGGTCTCGGCTTATAGTTTAAGAATTGATGGTCGGGGGCAGCTAGGTGGAGCAGTGGATAGAGCACCGGCCCTGGAGTCAGGAGTACCTGGGTTCAAATTCGGCCTCAGACACTTAACACTTACTAGCTGTGTGACCCTGGGCAAGTCACTTAACCCCAATTGCCTCACTTAAAAAAAAAAAGAATTGATGGTCTATTGACTCTTAGCAATACAATGGTCCAAGATAATTCCAAAGGACTCATGATGGAAAATGCTCTCCACATACAGAAAAAAGAAAAAAAGAACTATGGAATCTAGATTCAGATTGAACCATACTGTTTCTACTTTTTTTTGTTTTTCTTTTTTGAGGTTTTCCCCTTTTGTTCTGATTCTTCTTTCACAGCATGACTAATGCAGAAATATGTCTAATGTGATTGTACATATATAACCAATATCGGATTGCTTTCTGTCTTGGGTGGGGGGAGGGGAGGGAAGGGAAGGAGGGAGAAAAATTTGGAACTAGAAATCTTATAAAAAACATATGTTGAAAACTATCTCTACATGTAACTAGAAAATCATAAAATACTTTTATGATTTAAAAAAAAAGAATTGATGGTCTAGGTTTTTTTGTAACTTCCTTATTTCAAATGAAGTATTATGTTCATTGATTTTTTTTTTTGCTCCTCCCATCCACATTTTTACTCTCTTCCTTTTGATATACCAAGATGCCAAACTTCCCAAGTTTTTGTGGTCCTTGTCTTGATCATTTTCATAGTGGTAAAATCTGTATTTCTGTACGTGGCGGGGAGGTAATTTTCTGAGGATTAATCTCTGATAAATGTTGTATGAAATTGTGAAGGATTTCTTGTTGAATAAATGGATAAGGCTAAAAACAAAACAAACTGAGGGTCTAGATGATATCTAAGTTTCCTTCTGGCTCTAAATCTAAATGATCCTAAGAGACTTAGCTTTGCACTGGAGGAAACAGGCTCTAGAGAAGGGAGGTGTATCATTACTTTTACTAAAATTGAGTCTGAGCCGAGGGGGAGCCCAGCTCTCAGAGATTCTTAGATTGTCAAAAGTTTCAAGAGAACTTCCAAAACACCTTGGTCAGCCCTCCCATTTAACAGAGGGGGAAATGAGAAATCTTACATCAGCATCAGAATGGGGATTAGCAACCCGTTCTCCAACTATTTGGTTTTGTTTTGTTTTTTGCGGGGCAATGGGGGTTAAGTGACTTGCCACCTAGCTCCCAGGAGCCCCACAAGACAATCAAACTGCTCCCTCTCCCTCCCTCCCTCCTTCTCACCATTCTGCCTCTGGGGGCTGCTAGGTGGCACAGTGGATAAAGCACCAGCTCTGGATTCAGGAAGACCTGAATTCAAATTCGGCCTCAGATACTTGACACTTACTAGCTGTGTGACCCTGGACAAGTCACTTAACCCTCATTGCCCTGCAAATAACCAAAAAAAGAAATGTTCCTGCCTGTCCACAGGCATACACCCCAGCAGCAGGTCCTCTGCCTGGCCCCCACTCCTTTAGAGGAGTTACAAGTCAGTTAGCCCTTTACCCTCTCCTCCTTGGGGAAACTGTCCTCCTCTCTGGCAATTCCTCAATCCTGAAACAAAGTCTCAGTCACCCTGCCCTGTGTGGATTTTCATGCAAACTCAGTCACACATACAAACACACGTATACACAGACATTCTTGTGAACATAAGCACACACTATAGACCAACAAAGAGGATAGGGGGCCTGCCTGGCCTTGGTTTGACTGTCCCTCTTTGTGACTTCCAGGAACAAGGTCCCCACTCAATGACTTCCAGTCCTTGACTGCCACTGAGCTGCGCCACCTATCCCACCAACCGCATGATCAGGGGAAATCTATGGATGTGGAAGAGTGTGCTCAGCTCTGTAACCAGCTCCTGGACTGCCGGTGAGAAGGGATGGGAGAGGGGAAGGGACTAGAAGGGCCCCTGCCTCTTTCCTCAGGTTTCTGTCCCCCTCCTGGGAAGATCCTCCAGTTCTTGTTCCTAGATGCCCACTTCTCTCCACTCTAGCTCTGAAATGGATCTGACCCTAGACCTATGGTCTTGCTAAGCATGTCTACTTTCTGCAGTGCCTCCTTCTCTCTCCCTCCCTCCCTCCCTCTCTCTCTCTCTCTCCCTCTTTTGGTGAGGCAATTGGGGTTAAGTGACTTGCCCAGGGTCACACAGTAGTAAGTGTTAAGTGTCTGAGGTCGAATTTGAACTCAGGTCCTCCTGAATCCAGGACTGGTGCTCTATCCACTGCACCACCTAGCTGCCCCTGCCTCCTTCTCTCTTTTTTTTTTATTTTATTAATTTTTTTGTGGGGCAATGAGGGTTAAATGATTTGCCCAGGGTCACACAGCTAGTAAGTGTCAAGTGTCTGAAGCTGGATTTGAACTCAGGTCCTCCTGAATCCAGGGCCAGTGCTTTATCCATTGCGCCACCTAGCTGCCCCCCCCTTCTCTTTTGAACTGATCTTGGGGACCTTTGGCCTCAGACCTTTTCTAATTTCTTTTTTTTTTTTTTTTGCGGGGCAATGGGGGTTAAGTGACTTGCCCAGGGTCACACAGCTAGTAATTATCAAGTGTCCAAGGCTGGATTTGAACTCAGGTCCTCCTGAATCCAGGGCCTGGGCTTTATCCACTGCGCCACCTAGCTGCCCCATGATGCCTGTTTTTCTACCACTTTAATGTACTTTCCTCATAGCAACCCTGAGGTAGGGAGGGCACATATTATCTCCATTTTACAGAGAATTAAACTCAGACAGAAGAGATTAAGTGGACTGGACTTTCTTTGCTCAGGGTCACACAGCTAGTGAATGTCTGAGGCTGGATTTGGAGTCAGGTCTTCTCAGCACTCTATCCCCTAGACCACCCTAACTACCTAGAGGCTAAATGATATACCAGGGGATAGAGATGCTAAGTGTCTGCATCAGGATTCAAATTCATGTCTTCTTCACTCCAAGGCCAGCACTCTATCCACTGGGCCACCAAGTTCACTTAGCAAATAAACTTTTATCTCCCAAATGTCATTTGATATAACAACTGACTAACCCCCAAAGTTCACAAGAGACACCCTCCCTTTTGGGGGGGGGCAGGGCAGTGAGGGTTAAATGACTTACCCAGGGTCACACAGCTAGTAAGTGTCAAGTGTCTGAGGCTGGATTTGAACTCAGGTCCTCCTGAATCCAGGGCTGGTGCTTTATCCACTGTGCCACCTAGCTGTCCCCAAGAGACATCCCCTTTTGATACAAGCTCTCATCCTATAGTTCAAGGCATTTCAGAGTGCTCACAGTTCAGTCCTTGAGTATTCTATTCTTTTCTTTTCTTTTTCTACTAGGCAGTGAGGGTTAAGTGACTTGCCCAGGGTCACACAGCTAGTAAGTGTCAAGTATCTGAGATCAGATTTGAACTCAGGTCCTTCTGACTCCAGGGCTGGTGCTTTATCCCCTGCACCACCTAACTGCCCCCAGTCCTTGAGTATTCTAAAGGAATTCAGGCTCACATTTAATGACCCCGCCCCTTCCCAGAGCTTCTGCCTCCTCCCTCCTGCTCTATCCACATACATAAACCATTGCCATGGTAATCATGCCCTTCACAATCGCCATATCTCTGAATTTCGAGTTGGAATGAGGAAAACCAGAGGAAATAATTACCACCCTAGGGAAAATGAAAGAAGGAAGGCCCTAGACTCAGACACCAAACTGATGAAGGGAGGAGAAAAGTTTAAAGAGACAGCCTCCTTCCCCAGGACCCAGTATTAGGATTCAGGACTTAGTGTGAGGTTGTTCCTTTTGCTCTCTCCTGGAGGGTCCGTTGTCCCCTGGCTGGACTAGAATTAGAAGCTCCAGGAATCCATCCCCAGGCTCCTAGGTTCATGTATCAGGGGAGGGAAAGAAAGGTTCCCATGACTCCTATCTGATGACTTGTGGCCATACCCCCAGTGCTTTCCACTACATCCCAAGGAACCAGAGATGCCAGCTGTTGCCCTGGACTCAACACTCTGCCCAGATTGAGCTCCAAAAGAATGTACAGTACGACCTTTACCAGAAGAAAGGTAAGTCCAGCTTGGGGACAGGGCTGGAGGAAGACATTGGGAGCTTGGAAAGAGGGGAAAGCAAGCCAGAGCCCTGGGCCCACTCTCTTTCAGACCACCTAACTTATTAGAAGTCAGGGAGAAATAATAAAGCCCAACAGAGGGCAATGGTCTTGGGGCTAGTTGCAGGAAATAGGGTTCAACTGAGCAGAAGAAGACCAGGTGCTATTGATGGACAATGACTCCTCCCATTTATTCCCCACCTCTGGGTGCCTTTGGATGCTTCACCCCAAACTTCTTTTTCCAGAGAGCTGTTACATATCTTTTTACCTCACCATGTACCATAGGGCCTTTAATTAAACTTATAAAACAGTTTAAGATGTCTATGTTCGAGGAGCTGTCCTTGGTTCTGGGAACACACACTCAAAAATTTTTAACGGTATTGTCCTTACACTCAAGAGTTTACAGCCTAATGAGGGTGGTAGGCAGAGGAGAACCTGACATAAGAGGTATTGTGTTATAACACTGGATTTGGTGTAAGAGCAGCTGGATTCAAATCCCAACTTAATCACTTACTACATATGTGACCTTGGACAAGTCACTTAGACTCTTTGGCCCTCAGTTTCCTCATGTGTAAAATGAAAAAGCTGGACTAAATGGCCTCTGAGGCATCTCCCTGATCCACAGCTATGAACCTGAATAGAAAAATAGTGATAATACAAAGGAAATTGAAATAAAGGCAAAGGAAAGAAGAGAGAGATCACTCTCAGAGGAAGGTGGAGTGTTAAGGAAGGCTTCAGAGAGGGGCTAGCCCTCATACAGGCCTTGAGGAAGGATGGGACTTTGGCAGAAAGGGAAAGGGAGGAGAGAAAGTACATTCCAGGCAAGGAGGACAGTGTCAGTACCACCTGGATGGGAGATGGGAGAGAGAAAGATGAGACTAATGAGGTAGCACTGTGAGTGGTCTATTTGTTTTTGTTTTGTTTTGTTTTTAGTGAGGCTATGGGGATTAAGTGACTTGCCCAGGGTCACACAGCTAGTAAGTGTTAAGTGTCTGAGGCCAGATTTGAACTCAGGTCCTCCTGACTCCAGGGCCGGTGCTCTATCCACTGCACCACCTAGCTGCCCGAGTGGTCTATTTGATTTGAGGGAGTAAAGGGGCACTGAATGGCCAAGGGGAACTGGTAGTTTGGAGCCTGATTGCCTTGTCAAAGTCAGGAATTTAGACTCTGGTAGGCAATGGGGAACAATGCTCTGAAGGCTTTTCAGCTGTACTATAGCCAGAGGGGTACAAACCAAAGATGACTTGCAAAGCCTGTACAGGTGGATTGTGTTGGGGATAGAAGGAAGGCAGGGAATGGGTTGGGCAGTTACTCATCAAGGGCATTCAGTTTTGTTGATTGTAGTGTGGCCCCAGCTTCTTGGGGCCAGACTTCTGAGAGGATTTGGGGTATCTTCTACAGATTATGTACGGGATTGCATTGTGGACAATGGCATCAGTTACCGGGGCACTGTCGCAACCACTGCTGAGGGCATCCCCTGCCAACACTGGAACCACAAGTTCCCAACCGACCACAAGTTTGAGCTATTCTGAGCTTTGGGCTGGGGGAAAGGGAAGAGGGAGGGGGTTGGGACAAGAGTCTGCTACTTCCCTACTCCCCCAAAAGTCCAGACACTAGGGCACAGAAATCAGGGATAAAGCTGGCATCTATATGCATTCCCTGATTAGACAGAAAGGGTGAAGTCAGGCCTGGGGAAGGGGAACAAAATTGACTTTGGAGAAGTTAGGAAATCTGCTAGGTACAAAAGAATCCCCAGGAAGAGAATCCTTCCTGCTCCCATGCATGATTCCCCCAAGCCTAGGCTGTGTCCATGTTGCCATGGCCCAAGGGTTTCTACGAACCACTTCCTTTTTCAGAGGATCCCTGGGATTTCGGGAGACAAAGTCATATTCACTATAAAAGCCACTTTCCCTAGAGTCCTGCTCCTCAATCCCTCCTTCCTTCCATCTTTGGCATGATGGCACAGAAGGGCATGACTTGGTGCCCCCTAAGATGCCCTTCTCCATGGGGAATTGATCACAGAAGGTCAAGGCTGGAAGGGAGCTCAGAGATCACTTAGTCCTGTGCAGTATTTACCTTCCCAGCATACCTAACAAGAGATCAACCAACCTCCAGTGATGGGGAGCTCACTACCTCCTAAGGCAGTCAATCTGGTCCACTTTTGGACAGCTGATTATGGGGAACTTTTTCCTTATACTGAAGCCAAAGATGACTCCTTCCACCTTCTACTTCCTGCTCCTGGGAGGTTCTTTGGGGCCTTTGGGGCCAAGAAGAACACATTTAATCTTCCTTCCCCACAATAGTGCTTCAAACACTTGAAGAGAGTGATCATGTCCCCCCCTTCCCTCCTTAGGTATACTCCAAATGCTCGAAATGGCCTGGAGAAGAACTATTGTCGTAACCCTGACAGTGACCAGCAAGGCCCCTGGTGTTACACCACCAACCCCAAGATCCGCTTTCAGACCTGTGGTATCAAGACTTGTCAGGAGGGTGAGTTCCAGGTACTTTCCTTCCTCCTGCTCACCAATTCCAGGCCAGGGTGTCTGGGGGGCTCCCACCAGTGTCGCTCCCTCCTCCCTTCCACCCCCCAAGATGTAATGGATTTCCTCAGAGCATCCATCCCATTGCTTCTGGGCCAGGATGGAGGAAGGTGGCATCATGAAGGTAAAAGCAATGACTTTAGATACAGCCCCTGGGGCACAACCTGAGAAAGTGGGAGATGTCACTAGAGGCTCATAATCCCTCATGGACAAACACTGTGGTACAGGACAAAGAGCACTGGACTTGGAGTCAGAAGAACTTGGTTCAAATCCTGCTCTGCCATTTAATAACTGCATGACCTTGAGGAAGTCATTTAGCTCAGTGCCCTGGGACAGCTCTTTCAGTCTAAATTGCTGACCAAGGGGAAGGGAGTTTCCTTACCTGGAGTTTGCTAACAAACATGCAGGCCCTGATAGTCCAGTCCTGGCACTATCTGCCACTCAGCATGGCTGCTATGAAAACCCTATAGAAGCCTAGGAGTCCTTTAATTCTATGGCCTGTCCCCACAGCTACCTGCTTCACCTGTAATGGAGAGGATTACAGAGGTTCTCTAGATTACACGGAGTCAGGCCGAGAATGTCAGAGATGGGACCTCCAGTATCCTCACAGGCATCCCTACAAGCCCAACAAGTATGATTCTGGGCCGGGCCGGGGCAGGAGGTGCCACCTGGAACTTCTTGGGCAGTTCAGGGGTAGGGAGCCTGGGGAACAGTGTCCAGGGCTTCTGGGAGTACATGTATGTGGGGGAACCTAAGGAGGAAGTTTTGGGTCACTGATACCATCAGTGGGCTCCCTCTTTCTCTCTGTCCTTCCTCCCAATCTCTCCTGGAAGATGAGGGGTGGGGCAACTAGCCAGGTTCAAGGGGTCCATTAACTCTCTGCTCTACTTCCTTGGAGTTGGGGGCAGAGGTCCTCATTCAACCACTGCTCTTGCCTAGGTATCCAGATAAGAGCCTGGATGACAACTACTGTCGAAATCCAGACAGCTCAGAACGGCCCTGGTGTTACACCACAGACCCCCAGCAGGAGCGAGAATTCTGCAGCATCCCCAGATGCCGTGAGTGGGCAGTGTGTATAGGGGGGATTCCCAGTCGTGGGGAAGGCCAGGCTGTGGGGGCGTCAGCCCATACACCCCTCCACTTCCCCTATAAGAGTTCACAGTGTGTCTAGACTCTAGCAGGTTCTTTAGAGCCAAGGGGTCAAAATGGCGGGTGGAACTTCAGGAGTATAAATTAATAAGTTTTAGAGTTGGAAGGTGTCTTAGAGTTTATCTAGGAGGAAACTGAGGCAGAGAGAAGTTAAAGAACTTGCCCTAACCCCCTCAAAGAAGTAAGTGGCAGGGAAAAGGAATGGAGGGTTTCTGCTCTAAATTCCACAGTCCTTTCAACTACAATTGTTTGCTCTGCCAGGCTTCATAGCAGGCAGAGGAGGGGATTGGGGAGGGCAGGTTGTCACTAAGCTGGGGCAGTGCCTTCTCCAGGGCCCATCCTCAGGAGGCTTGGCCCTAGGTAAAGGGAAGAGAAATATTAGAGGCTAAGAGAACCATTAGGAGGATATTGTGATCATCAAATGAGAGTCCAGGAGGGTCCACAAAGGCCTAGGACCTCTTGGGAAGGGGATCGGGTCCAGGTCTCACTCTAAATCCCTGTGTTTGTCCAGCATTAATAGGGCAGCAGCAGCCACCACCCAAACACACCACCCACAGCTGCTTCAAGGGGAAGGGAGAAAACTATCGAGGAACGGCCAACACTACTGCTACGGGAATCCCCTGCCAGCGCTGGGATGCCCAGACCCCTCACCAGCACCACTTTTTGCCTGATAACTATGAATGCAAGTGAGTCCTGGAAAAGGAAGGAGACAGACAGACACACACACACACACACACACACAGAGAAAGACAGAGAGACAGGGACATAGAGACAGAAAACAACAGAGAAAAAAAAGACAGACAAAAAGATTGAGAGGGACAGAGACATGGAGAGAAAGATGAGATGGAGAGAGACAAAGAAATAGAAACACAGAGAGGGGGGGGGTGTTCATGTGTTCACCTGAGTACCTGGAACAGGAAGTGAGTGGTGAGCAGCCCAAACACACTGGACTCTCCCTGACCTAAACGGGACCCTCACTGCTGCCTAGTAATCCTTTCATTCGTCTTTGTTACTCCCCACTGTATTCCATGCACCAGTTGCCCAAAGCCTTTTCCTCAAGCCCCCAAATCTCCTCCAATATGGCACCCCTCTGTAGACGACCTCCCTTCCTAATTTACTGAGAAGGGTAAGGCTTTCTGGCATGGCAACATAGGATTTAGAGCTGGCATGGACCTGAGGGAGAACACGTCCATCCCTGTCATTTTGTGGGTGAGGAAATTGAAGAGCAGAGCAAAGGAGCTGAGGATCACCCAAATCACCTGGATAGGAAGCGGCTTGGATCCAAGCCCAGCACTCTTGCCGCTGCACCACGCTGATGGGAGTGCCCTTATCTCCTCTCCTCCAGGGCTCAGTGCCACTCTAATCTCTAAGTGCCGGGTGAACTTTTCCCTCCCTCAGTCTCTTCTTCCTCCAAGGAAGGAAGGAAGGAAGAAGTAGACCTCCTCCTTGCCTCTAGAGGTGTCCTATTTCTGCCCATCTCCTCTTGGGATTTTCCTCCTCCATCATCCCCTCTGTTCTTTGGTCTCTCTGTTGGTTCTTGTTCTGCTGCTTCAAATGTGCTCACATATCCCTTCTCACCCTAAAACCCCCTTTCTTCCATCCTTTTGTACTTTTTTTGGGGGGAGGGGGTGAGGCAATTGGGGTTAAGTGACTTGCCCAGGGTCACACAGCTAGTAAGTGTCGAGTGTCTGAGGTCACATTTGAACTCAGGTCCTCCTGATTTCAGGACCGGTACTCTATCCACTGTGCCACCTAGCTGCCCCAATCCTTTTATACTTTCAAGCTACATCTTCCCCTTCACTGACTTTGGCAAGGCACTTATTAAGCACCTAGAATGTATAGAGAAGATGAAGAGGCAAAGAAATCTTTCTTTCTTTCTTTCTTTTTATTTAAAATTTTTTGTTTTTTAGTGAAGCAATGGGGGTTAAGTGACTTGCCCAGGGTCACACAGCTAGTAGGTGTTAAGTGTCTGAGGTCAAATTTGTTTTTATTTTATTTTATTTTTTAGTGAGGCAATGGGGGTTAAGTGACTTGCCCAGGGTCACACAGCTAGTAAGTGTTAAGTGTCTGAGGCCAAATTTGAACCCAGGTACTCCTGAATCCAGGGCTGGTGCTCTATCCACTGCACCACCTAGCTGCCCCTTGAAAATTCTTTCTGAATAAGATCATTCTCTGCTACCTGAGATGAACTTGAGATCTCCTTCACTCTACCCCACCCCCACTGTAACTAGGGTGGGTAACTGGGACTTTGACTCAGGGCTCAAAAATTTAAGGGATTCTGGTAGCACTTGTACTTTCTTTAGTGGGTAGAAACAAATAAATTTGGTGTGCAGAGAGCAAGAATAATCAGGTAGGAAGTGACCAAATGGTGTACTTCCTTCCCTGGCCCAACTCTGCCCTGCCCCATCCCCTCACAGTTGTCTCTCAGTCATGCCTCTCAGTATCCCAAGATCTCTTTCCTCTCCCTCTTCCCCTGTATAGGGGGTCCTGTATTCTGAACTCTACTTCTCTTTATACCCTCCATGAGAATTGTCTTGAAAAGTTTGTATGGGGGGCAGCTAGGTGGTGCAGTGAATAAAGCACCGGCCCTAGATTCAGGAGGACCTCAGTTCAAATCCGGCCTCAGACACTTGACACTTATTAGCTGTGTGACCCTGGGAAAGTCACTTAACCCTGATTGCCTCACCAAAATAATAATAATAATAATAATAATAATAATAATAAGTTTGTATGAAGATGCCTTTTATGGCTCTTGCCTTGAATACAAGAATTACTAATTATTTATGGTTCTATCTCCAGGGACTTACGGGAAAATTTCTGTCGGAACCCAGATGGTTCAGAGGCCCCCTGGTGCTTCACTTCTCGGCCTGGCATGCGTGTGGCCTTCTGTTTCCAAATCAAGCGCTGCACTGATGACATCAAGGTAGAAGGTGAGGGTGGGGAGTGGGGGAGTGAGGAGCAGGACTCAGGCAGGGCTTGGGTTTGGCCTGAGGGCCCAAAATGCCCCTTGTTTCTACCCCTCCCCATAAACCCTTCCCACAATGACCTCTTGGAGGGCAGTGACCCTCTCTGCTTTGCCTTGGTTCCACAGACTGTTACTATGAAAATGGAGAGCAGTACGTGGGCTCCGTTAGTAAGACCCGGAAGGGGATTGTCTGCCAGCACTGGTCCCAGAAGACTCCTCACAAGCCTCAGTGAGTCTTGGGAGGTGGGGAGGGGTTCCTGGGGTAGAGGGAAGGAAGGGTGTCATTCTTGGCTTCCTCTCAACTCCAGTCCCTAGCTCTTCAAACCTACCCTGCTTAACCTTGGTCCCTACCTTGGGACCCACTGTCTATTCTCTCCCAACCCTGCCCATGGCCCTGTTGGAGACTGAGGGGTCAGAGATGGTGATGAAGGTCTCCCAGGTCAAGAGAGCTCTGGAGGCAAACTGTGGGTGGGGGAACCTCCAAGGGGCTGGGAAGGTGATTCAGAACTTCATGCACTTCAACCCTCTCTACCCGCCCCCCCCCCATCTCAAGGTTCACACCTACCACTGATCCACAGCTGGAAGAGAATTTCTGTCGGAACCCAGACGGAGATAGATATGGTCCTTGGTGCTATACTATGGACCCTGGAACCCCATTTGACTACTGTGCCCTCAAGCCCTGCAGTGAGTCCCCTGTACCCCATCTGTCCTCAAACAGCCCATCCCACTTTGTTTATTGGTTTGCAAGGACCAGCAGGCATTTTCTTGAGCAGAGCTTTGTGCCCAAGAAACATGTCTAAAATCTGGTTCCTGCCCTCCCAAAGTTTATAATCCAGAAAGGAGAATAAGACTCCATACTGAAGACAAGATAAGGTACTAATAGGACCATAGGGTTTAGGTCTGGAAGAGATCCTTGAGGATAAAGTTTTTGTTTTCTAGGTGAGACAATTGAACTAGGATTCAAATCCAGATCCTCTGATTAAAACTAGCCCTGTCCACTCTTCCACACTGCCTTTCAAGGGCTGAGTTCTCTGCTGAGAAGGAGTAGATCACTGTGGGAGATTACTTCAGAGGAGAGATTGCTTCCAGAGGAAGAGATCACTGTGGCTGTTGGGCAGTGGTGGAGTGGGATGGGATGGGGAAAGGTTTTTGCAGGGACTGGATCTTCCCCTGCAAACCAAGGGACTTGAGTTTCTCACTGCCTTTAGAGTAGAATTTGACCTCACTATTGCCTTTGGGACCCCACAGTGACTTTTTGTCTTCCCTTTATTCTTTCAGGTAGTGACCCAAAGACATCCATCCTGGCAACCTCAGGTGACTCAGGGCCTGTCCAGCTGCTTGCCTGCTGGGAGTTGTGAGGGCAAGAGGACACTTGTACCAAGGCCAGGCAGAGGGGACACCTTTGCTTTGCATCCTAAGAAGGGTCTTGCTCCCCCTACCCTGCAGATAGATAGCCCCATTCTCATTCCCTTGCAACTCCCCCTGCTTCTTATGGTACCAGAGCCCCTCCCTTGTATTCCCCATCCCTGCCTCTTCCCTAGCCCCAATCTCTCTTTGCCTCCTTAACTCTGAGAGTACACAGGACTCCCTCCCCTATTCCCTTTTCTCTTTCCCTCCCTGCCCCCAGACCCAGTGCTCTTTGAGGAATGTGGCAAGAGGGAGGAGCGGAGGTCCAAGCTCTTACGGGTTGTGGGGGGCCAGCCTGGCAACTCGCCGTGGACGGTCAGCCTGAGGAACCGGTGAGTCCACTTGCCTAACACACTGGAGTGTCTGGCATTATCTGGCTCTAGAACATACTCTGGTACCTTCTCTGTAACTTAGAAGCTGGGAGTTGCTTAGGGCACTAAGAGGTTAAATGACTTGCCCAGGGTACCATGTGTCAGAGGTGTGACTCAAATCCAGGTCTTTCTTGCCTTTGAGTCAGGTCAATAAGTATTAAGTGCCTGCTATGTACCTGGCACTGTGCTTTCAGGGACTGGCTCTCTGTTCATTATATCATGCTACCTATATAAAAAAGGCAGAATGATGTTTGACCTCAGTTGTTCCAATGCATCCGACTTTCGCAGAAGGCTATAGACCCAAGTCCTTTGGGGAAATGATCCAAGATATTGTGTGTGGGAGAGGTGGAGGGAGGTTTGCTCTGTCATCTCTATCACTGACCCTATCCCACCTTAATGTATCCTACCTAGGCAAGGCCAGCACTTCTGTGGTGGGTCACTGGTGAAGGACCAGTGGGTGGTCTCAGCTCTTCAATGCTTCTCATCCTGGTAAGGGACCTTGTCTACTTTTCAAGGAATCTCAAGGTACTTGGTTTAGGAACTACCTTGTGCACCCTTAGCCCAACCCACCTGATTAATCTGTTCCTTTTTATGTGCCAAATGTAAAACTGATTCCATTTTGGACCTTCCTAGGTCTACTTGACCCCTTTTCTAAGCTAATTGCCCAATTGTTTTCTCTTGAACACATTTTCACCCCTTTACAATGACCTATTTCTCTTGATTCCTTGTGTTTCTCCCTCATCTCCCTCATCAGGCTTGGAAGCTCCCTAGGATAAGGGGGCAGGGTGGAGGGAAGAGGCCAATGTCTCTACTCTGGCCTCAGAGAACTCAGTGAGGACCCCAATTCCTTTCATCCAGTCATGGCTCCCTCACTGGCTATGAGGCCTGGCTAGGCACACTTTTTAAGGACCCTCAGCCCAGCGATCCTGGACTACAAAAGATTCCCCTGATGCAGATGGTGTGTGGTCCTCCAGGCTCCCAGATCGTCATGATCAAACTAGAAAGGTACTCGGGTGGGTGGGGATATGTTAGCAAAAAGGCTGGCCTGCTTCAGAGGAGCACAGACGCCCTGCTAGCTGGGATGACCTTGGATGGGAAGAAATGTGGCCACAGACTCACAGACACTCCTCTTTATTAGGCTGAAGTACTTTGTCAGATTCTGGTGATAGTGGGAACTGTGGACCTGTTTTGCTTTTCCTTGATAAGGCTGTCAGTTAGCTAAGGAAAATGACCACGTCGGAATGTGGGTAGAACATCCACAGCATGCTAGGTCTACAGGAAGGATGTAGGCCTGGGCTTCAGGCCTTAGGTTTCAGTTTCTTAAAAATAACAGTTCATCTCCCTAAAGCTGGACAATGGGAGATTGGCCTCTGACCCTATATTTTACTCCTTTTTCTTTCTTTCTTACACATCAACTGATCTTCCTTTTCTTCCATCTGTTGCTAACTTAATACTTGAAACTATAAGTATATATATATATTTTTTGTTTTTGGTGAAGCAATTGGGGTTAAGTGACTTGCCCAGGGTCACACAGCTAGTAAGTGTCAAGTATCTGAGGTCTGATTTGAACACAGGTCCTGCTGAATCCAGGGCCGGTGCTCTAGCCACTGCACCACCTAGCTGCCCCCAGAATATATTTTCTTTCTTTCTTTCTTTCTTTCTTTCTTTCTTTCTTTCTTTCTTTCTTTCTTTCTTTCTTTCTTTCTTTCTTTCTTTCTTTCTTTCTTTCTTTCTTTCTTTCTTCTTCTTCTTCTTCTTCTTCTTCTTCTTCTTCTTCTTCTTCTTCTTCTTCTTCTTCTTCTTCTTCTTCTTCTTCCTACCTTCTACCTAGTTGCCCCCAGAATATATTTTCTATACTTTATTCACAAATGAATGAAGGGGCAGCTGGATGGTGCAGTGGATAGAGCACTGGCCCTGGAATCAGGAGTACCTGAGTTCAAATCTGGTCTCAGACACTTGATACTTACTAGCTGTGTGACCCTGAGCAAGTCACTTAACCCCAATTGCCTCACTAAAAAAAAAAAAAAAAAAGAAAATACAAATGAATAAGAACCTGCCCATTCAGAAGTGACACAGCAGGGCAAAGGAATTTGAGAAATTAAAAATGGGGGAGGGGGAATGGGGATTTGCCCAGTTCTATGTGACTCAAATGGTCTCAGCTGTTCTATGTGATTTTTGTCTCCCAGGCCCAGTGTGGATGGGCCTGATTATCCCTAGAGTGGAGTGTCTAAAACCCTCCTGATGCTGGTATCTACTATATAGGATCCTCCCAAGTAAATTTTGAAATATGCTCAGATAGATGGACTTTATTGGTCCACTTAATCACCCCAGGCTCACAAGAGGAATCCCAGTGGGGAAGCCCTTTGATAACATTGTGAGTCGTAGGTCTTCTGTCCACATTTCTTTGAAATCACTTTCATTGAAATCCCCTCCCAATAGATGTCTAAGAAAATACAAAACAAGTACAGTGTTCCCTTCACCTTGAAAATAATTTAGAGTAGGATAAATCACCAGCCCTGGATTCAGGAGGACCTGAGTTCAAATCCAGCCTCAGACACTTGACACGTACTAGCTGTGTGACCCTGGGCAAGTCACTTAACCCTCATTGCCCTGCCAAAAAAAAAAAATTAAAATTAAAAAAAAATTTAGAGTAACACCTGGGTTAATCAAAACCTGGCAGGAAGGATTGCTAGTGTCAAGTCAAGGAACCTGGAGCTGGAGTTGTGTGTGAGTGATACTCTATTTATGGAGGTGCTGACCACTGTTGTCATTGTTTGGGGGTGGGGTCCAGACCTGCAATTTCACTCGTCCCCATTGTGGACAGTGTTCACCCACTGGACATCCATCTCCACCAACCTGTCTGTAATGCATAATCTTTGAGAGCTGTTGGCAACACTGAGAGCTTAAGGTACTTGTCTGTGTTCACAGTTAGTATGTGTTAGGGGGAGAACTTGAACTCAGGTCCTCCAGGCTCCAAGGTTAGTCTGCTACCCAGCGGTGCTGTGCTGCTTCTTTTCGGTAAACAATCATCAATTAAACACCTGTTCTAGCCTAAGCACTGAGCAGGACACAGAGACAAGTTTAAAGTAGTCTTGTATACATTTATATTTAAGTGTATATGTGTGTGTGTTTATAACTATATCCAGAACATATGTGAAATAAATATAAGGTAACTGAGGGGTGGGAGAGGGTGGTCACTAGAAGCTGGAGAACCAGGAAAGGCTTCATGGAGATGGCACTTGTGCTAACTTTTGGAAGCTGTTGAAACTCAAAAGGTTCTAAGAGACAGGCTGGGGAAAAGCCACGGCAGAGGTAGGGACACTGGAGATGGAGTATGTGCATGAAGACTAGCAAAGCCGCTTGTTGGGCTGAGCATGGTAAGAAGATGAATATATAATAGGCCTGGTCGTAAAGGGATTTAAATGCCAACGAGAGGACATTTATATTTGATCCCAGAGGCAGTGGAGAGTCATCAGAGTTTACTGTATGGGGGGATGGACTAGTCAGACCAGCACTGTGGGAAAATCACTTAGCAGCTTGTGCAGAATGGCTGGAGCAGAGACTTGAGGCAGGGGGATCAAGGAGGAGGCTATTGAAAAGTCCAGGTGATGGGGGCGGCTAGGTAGCGCAGTGGATAGAGCACCGGCCCTGGATTCAGGAGTACCTGCATTCAAATCCAGCCTCAGACACTTGACACTTACTAGCTGTGTGACCCTGGGCAAGTCACTTAACCCCCATTGCCCGGCAAAAAAACCCCCAAAAAACAAAAAAACGAAAAGTCCAGGTGAGAGATGATGAGGGCCTGAGGTGGGTGATAGCTGTGTGAGTGGTGAGCGAGGCAGAAGTAGAAACAATAAGACTTGGTAACTGATTCTAAAGGGTGAATGAGAGTGAGGATAAGGAGTTGAACCTTGGTAACTGTAAAGATGGTGATGGCTCTGACAGAAATAGGGAAATTCAGAAGAAAGGTTTGGGGGGAAATTAATTCTATTTTGGGTACACTGATTCTGAGATACTTGTGGGATGTTTAGTTTGAAATGACTAATAGGGGGGCAGCTAGGTGGCACAGTGGATAAAGCACCGGCCCTGGATTCAGGAAGACCTGAGTTCAAAGCTGGCCTCAGACACTTAACCCTTGCTAGCTGTGTGACCCTGGGCAAGTCACTTAATCCCCATTGCCTCTCAAAAAAAAAATGACTAATAGGCAGTTGGAGAGGTGACTGGACCTCTGGAGAGACTGACTCTCTCCATCCTAAAAACTGGCATTGATAAAGCGTCATTTGAACCTTACAACCACCCTATGAGAGGGTACTCATTATTATTGTTCCCATTTCACAGATGAAGAAACCTTTGCTCAGAGAAATGACTTGCCCAAAGCTGTACAGCTAGCTAGCGAGTGTCAGAGATAGCAGTTAGATCCAGGCCTTCCTGACTCCCAAGTCCTGATACTCTATCCTCAGGCTCATCTTGCTTTCCATTCATCCCCCCAATTGCAGTCATGACATGACATGACATGACCCCTGATTCCAGTGACATTTTTCCACCTGTAGACTCTATGCAGGAAATGAGGCGCCACTGAATTTTTCTGAGCTAGACCCCTAGACCAGGGTTTTTTGTTGGCACAGAAACACAGGCTTTGGGTTGGCCCTGAGCTTTTTTCCCCTCTCTTTTGTTTTGTTCTACAGACCTGCTGTGCTTAACAGCCGTGTGGCCCTTATTTGCCTGCCCCCTGAAAGATATGTGGTGCCAGGCAAAACCCAATGTGAGATTGCTGGATGGGGAGAGACCAATGGTAAGGAACATAATTGTCCCAGAGAGTACCATTAACCCTTACCTCTCTCCATTGATTCTCCCCTTCTGAGGCTGCTCCTTGATTGGATTTCCTTCCTCCTCCTGCTGTCTAAATGTTGGCATTGCCCAAGGCACGTTACTTGGTCTCCTGCTTTCCTTTTTCTACTTTCTGCATGTTGTCAAACTCATCTGCCCTAATGGCTTCAATAACCATCTGTGTCTAGATGACTTCCAAATCTCTTCTGAGCTCCCTCTCGTTATCCAACTGCCTACAGATTCACCTAGATGCCCCACTGGCACCTCAAACTCAACAAGTCCTGAGCCAAAAACTTGATTCTTCCCCAAACCAGCCTCTCCTCCTGCCTTCCCTGATTCTGTCAATAATAATACCCACTTCCCCTGACTCCCATTCTAAAAGGCTTCAACTCTTCCCTTTCCCAACCAAAGCTGTTTGGTTACCATGGTTGATCACTTTCTTTTTTCGCATCCTTGCTGCCTGCCCCCCCCCTCTATTTCTACTGTCACCACCTTACTCTAGGACCTTATTCCTTTGTATCTGGCCTATTACAATATCCTCCTAATTGCTTTCAGTTCATCTCAACAAACATTAATCAGGTGCCTACTATGAGAAAGGCTCTGCTTTGGTCCTCTCCTCCATCTCAGATTAAGTCCTGAAATACCGCTATGGGCACAACCATCCTCTGTTCAAAAATCTTAGCTAACCCCCTTTCCCTCCTCTTTTGTAACAGGTAGAATTTCAAATTCCTCGGCATTCTGGGTCCTGTAGAATCTGGCCCCTCTTATCTACCTTGGCAAAGCTGCCCTACATTATTCCCCTCCATACCTTTGTCTAACAGGGTTATCCAGATACAGACTCTTTCCCTTCCCCTGCTTATCTAAGTCCTACCTATCCCTTGTTCCTCATCCTTACCAAATGTGAGAGGCAGGACGGTACAGTGGAAAGAACACCTCTGTATCACCCCTAAAAGGGAATGGAATGGACAAATGGGTCATCTCAGGTTACCCAGTTAGGCCAAGCCTATGGTCTTGTTGAATCCCTGAACTGGAGGTTATTTTCTTTTAAATTTTTTTTTTTCATTGAACAAAAACCTATTTTCTCTCTCTTCTACTTCTCTTCCCTCATTATAAAAATGTAACAAATATGCATGGTCATGCAAAACAAACTCCCACATTGGCCATGTCCAAAAAATGTTTCTCACTCAGAAGTGAGTCTGTCATTTCTGTGAAGAAGTGGGTAGCATGAGTATCTAACTGTCTTCTAGAATTGTGGTTGATCAGTTCTTAATTCTTTCAAAGTTGTTTGTCTTTACAATATTATTATTGGATAAATTGTTCTGGTTCTGCTCTTTTCATTCTAAGTAATTAAAAAAAATTTTTTTTTAAGTGAGGCAATTGGGGTTAAGTGATTTGCCCAGGGTCATACAGCTAGTAAGTGTTAAGTGTCTGAGGCTGGATTTGAACTCAGGTACTTCTGACTCCAGGGCCAGTGCTCTATCCACTGCACCACCTAGCTGCCCCTCTTTTCATTCTATATCAGTTCATATAAGCCTTCTCAATTTTCTCTGAAACCATCCCTTTCATCACATAGAATGGTATTCCATTATATTCATATTCCCTAATTGATGGGCATATCTTTAGTTTCCAGAGCTTTGCCAGCAAAAAGAGCTTCTATAAATATGTTTGTACATATAGGTCTAAAATTTTCCTCTTTCATTGACCTCCTTGGAGTATAGGCCTACTAGTGTTTTTTTCTGGAAAAAAGGGATGCCAGAGGCCTTTTCCTAGAATGCCCAATTAGTCCTTTCCCCTTCAACTTCTATTCCCCCTGAAGCTGGGAGGAAAGGGGCGTGGGGCCTTTCATTGGCTATGTGGTGCCAGGAAGGTACCAGACGATTCTATTCTTCCCTAGGTACTGGGAATAACACAGTTCTGAATGTGGCCAGGCTTTGGGTCCTCACCAATGAAGAGTGCAACATCAAGCATCGAGGCAAGGTGAAAAAGAATGAGTTATGCACTCTGAGCCCACTGGTTCCAGTAGGGGCTTGTGAGGTATGTTGAGACATAGAGGCTTTGGGGCTGGGGGTAGTGGGGAGTTGGGAAGGAGTAGAAGGAGCTGCCCTACAGAATTCCCTTACTTTTTCATACCCCCCTGGGCTTTATAGATAGCTGACTGTCAAGTCCCACTGGCAATGGAGTTTATACCTGTGAAGGATCCTACCCCACAGGTCCTTTTCTGAGTCATTTTGTTTTTGTTTTTTTAGTGAGGCAATTGGGGTTAAGTGACTCGCCCAGGGTCACACAGCTAGTAAGTGTTAAGTGTCTGAGGCCGGATTTGAACTCAGGTACTTCTGACTCCAGGGATGGTGCTCTATCCACTGCACCATCTAGCTGCCCCTCTGAGTCATTTTGAAAAGGAAGGACAGTTGGCTTGAGTCTCTAGGGGACTTGTAACCTAGGGATGAACCTGGATGGGTTTCAGGTAGCTAGTTCTACCTTACCCAAGTTCCCTACATTGGGATCCAAGGATCATAGGTTTGGAACCATAGGATGGATACCTTAAAAGGCCAACTAGTCCAATGCCCTCATTTTAGAGGAAGAAGGTGAGGATCAGAGAGGTTGTGACTGGCCCACACAGTATCAAAAGTGATACTGGAAGCAACTCCAAGTTTGGCACTATCCATGACACTGTGGTGTCTCAGGGAAGAGGTGGTGGCTTCTTGTCCCCTTAACAGAGCTACGGTCAGTTCACTGTGCAGTGAAGGCCTCAGCTTTTCCCTTCCCAGGATCCCCCGAATCTCAAGGCTTCCCTTGTACCACTCCTTCTCCTTCCAGGGGGACTACGGAGGCCCACTGGCCTGCTACACCCATGACTGTTGGGTCTTAGAGGGAATCATAATCCCAAACCGCGTCTGTGCCCGCCCTGGATGGCCAGCTGTCTTTTTGCGCATCTCCATGTACGTTGACTGGATAAACAAAGTCATAAAACTGAGCTGATGGAGGTGAAGAGGAAAGGTCCTTTCCCCCCTCACCTTGACCTGTCTCCTATCTCTAACTATCCTGGGCCTACTGGGCCTTACCCAAGCCAGGTCTTCTGGCTTGCTGTAGGACGCCACCTTCTCCAGGAGGCCTTCCCTGGGGATTCCAGCTGGTAAGGCCACCCCTCCAAGGTCATTGTCCACCTACTCTGTATGTATGTTCTGGTTTACCTATGTTCTCTGCCTCATGTGAATGTAAGCCCTATGAGGGGAGGGACAGTCTTCACTCTTACTCTGCCTGCCCTGGCTGGGCACAGTGCCTGTCACAGAGGAAGCACTTAATAAATGTTTGCTGAGAGCCTGCCAATGCTGTTATTGCCAAGGGGGGGGGGGGAGCGGCGGGCGGGAAGGGGAGTCATTGTCATACAAGCATAAAGTCTTCCTGTCAGTGGTGCCAGAGTGTATTTTGGTCACAGCATTTCAGAGGGCCTCAAGCCAATGCCTCATGGCTGGGTGCATAGTCAGCTCTTGCAGCTCTATGGGGAAGGCTGAGACAGCCTGGTGCTGGCCATGGTGTGGGCTTGAGGGTGGGAGCCTATTCCCAGGTGGGACAAGTTTCAGCCTTCACCAAGGCCCTGGAGAAGGGCTCTTGCTGTTCTCACAAGAAAAGCCAAGACACCTGTCTTTTCATCAGGGTCAGGTTTATTAGCATATCCTTCTGCTGGGCACCGTCAAGATCTGGGGTCCACAGTGACCTCGTACCTAGTCTGAAGGGCCAGCTACAGTCAATCACAGGTCACAGGTCACAGGAATTAGCCAGATGGCCTCAGTGAGATTCAACCCCCTCATTTAGCAGAAGAGGAAATAGGGCAAATGCTCTTTTCCCCTATACCTTCTCTCCTTAAAAAGCACCTGACCTAAGCACCAAGAAAAGGGCTTAGCACTGAGCCCAGCCCTGGGGGCAGCTAACTTCTGATAATGTGGAAGTGGCTTGCAGAAAATGCCCAAACTAAACCCTAAAGAGCAACTTTGCAGGTTAGCAAGTGGACATCAAGATGCCCCCAACTTTGCGCCCTCACTGCCCTCCAAGGTGGAGTCAGACTGCACAGGCCCATGCCGGGGAAGCCTGGCCAGGCAGCACAGATGGCTGCTTGTTGGTTCAGCTGAAGGACTCGGCCTACTCCTTGGCTCTCCTTTTAAAACAGGCCAGATAGGGAATGTGGGAGTTCTTCTCGGGCCTTGAAAGTCTCCCTGTATGAGGCCTGGGGGGCTACATTCAGGATCCTCCTCTTTAACTTAGTACAAATCCCTTGTTAAGACAGCTTGGCGAATGGACATCACGGAGTGGGGTAAGAGAGAGATCAGGGACAAATGGGCGGGTGCCCTGACCCTGCTCCTGGCTCCTCAGCATTTCAGGTGTGTGTGCAGCCAGAGGACGGTATTCATGAAGCTGTCAGATTCTACTTCCACCTCAGAGAGTGAGTGGTTGCTCCTGGGATACAGCAAGAACCTGGAGAACATGGGCTGTCTCACAAATCCACCCTTCCTCCCTTCCTGGCAGAGCACCAACTCTAAGGTGCTGCCAGGCCAGGCCCCCTTCCAGGCTCTTGGTCCCCTCCAGGCTCCTGACCCAATTGTCAGCCTTCCCTCACCCACCATGTATGAGCCCTGGTGAGCCCATCACTTTTCTCTAGAGCAGTTAGTTTCCTGAGAGGGGGTGATCTAGGTGCTACTACTTACCGCACAGGGACCTTCCTGGCTACGAGAGCCCGATAATACTCCATACCCTGCTTGTAAGGAACACGCTTGTCTTCTTGGCCAAGCATGAGGAGAAGGGGCGTCTTCACCTGGAGAGGAGAGGAGAAGAGGGCTTTTTGCCTTTGGTCCCGCTCCTACCCTGGTGAAGGGGCAGTGGGAGGGCGCAGGAAGGTACCGCACCTGAGAAACGTACTTGATCGGTGATTTGTTCAGCATCTCTGCCCAGGTGGTGGGGTCAGGGAGGCAATCAGTAGTATAGAAAAAGCCTGCTTCTACCATGCACCTGTGGAGAGGGCAGACTGAGGAGTGCACTCAGCCCACTCGCAGCTTATCTCCTCTGACTTCTTACATACAGAGCAGAGGGAGACAAAGAGGGCTGCCAAGTGGTTTCTTCTCTGAACCTTCCTCTAACTTCATGGGGATGGTCCAGAGAAGTCACTCCCTGGTCAGTTTTCCTCTTGGGGACCATGGTGGGAACTGTTCCTCTGATCATGAGGCCCGGACTGTCTGGAAATGGCAGATGCTGTGGGTATGGGTCTGAGGCTTATGGGGGCTCCCTCTCAGGCAGGTGTACCCTGGCCTGTGAGGTGCACAGTGAGAAGGTGATCCTCTAACTGTGGGAGGTGGTGCTGGTGGTGGTTTGAACAGCTGTTATCCTCAGAGGAGGAGGGGCATGGGGTCTGGCTGGTCCCCTGCTCTCCCCTGGCCACCTCTGGTGCAGGGCACACTCACCAGTCAGGAATGTCAGTAGAGCAGAACATGGATGCCACATTGATGACAGGATTTCTAGCTACACAGGCACTGTAGGTATCTGGATACTGACCAATCAGATGGCAAGACAGGAAGCCCCCATGGGATCCACCCATGAGAGCCACTCTCCCTCGGTCAAACTCCTCCTCCTGGAGCACCTGTTCCACAGCAAACTGCAACAGCAGGGGGGGAGGGGGGAGCACTGTGGCAGGCCTTCCCTGGGCTTCCTCCCCATCCACAAGGAGGGCGGCCCATGGGGAAAGGAGTGAGTCTCGGGCACTTCTGCTAGGCCCTGGCAAGCAAGTGACCAAAGGACACAAGCTGCTGTTCCCTTTGGATGGAAGAAGAGGGAACACATCCCTGCAGCAGGAATGGGCTGTTAGTCAACAGTCCAATGATTGCACTGGGGAAGCCGGATGATGTAGCAGATGGCTCAGAGAGGTGCCCTGGCAGACGGCGGGCCTCAGACAATGCTGGGCAAAGGGGCAGGGAATGAACACAGGAAGATTTGGAGGTGCTTTGGGGCCCCACAGAACAAGGAGGCATAAAAGAGCAGGCCTCTGCCGTGTCTGGTCAGGATGGCTGGGACCGTGTATGGGAGTTGCCCCAGGGCTCACAGGGATTCAACTGTCAGGCATCTCCTTGCTTTTTGCCCATGACTGACATGGGGCTTTAGCCCTGGCCACAGCAAAAGGAGACAGTCTCCAGCCGAGGTCCTGGGGCAGACCACAAGGCCCACGCTGTGGTTATCTCGGGGCTAAGGAACCAGCTTTTCATTCCCTATAGTGGTAACTACAGTTACAAAGGGACCTCTCTGCTCATCCCATACCTGAACGTCCTTTACATCTTGGTCTCCCACATTCCCAGGGAGGGAATAGATGCTATCCTGCCCAAAGCCTGTGGAACCTCGATAGTTCACTGCAACCAGAGGAAAGAATGGAGAAGTGATGGGATGGTGGGGGGGCTGCATATCTTAGGGGGAGTGTATTATTTTTCTCCTCGAGTTCCTTGTGCTGCTTATTATACAAATGAGTCTGACCATTTTCACAAGTGTTAGCGCCCATTTAGAAAGGCCAGCTTGGAATGTACGATCAGCCAAACGACACTGTGCAGTGTAAAAAGAGTTCTGGGTTTGGAGCCAGAGGATGTGGGTGTGAATCCTAACTCTGCTGCTGCCAAGGCAATTGGGAAAGGCCCCATTTCTTCTGAGAGCCAGTGCTGTTCCAGTGAGAGACGCTGCACTATTGCCTTGCCAGCGGCCCCCCCGCCCCCGCCCCAGCCTTCAGATGGTGCTTTCCCCAGGCCCTCACTCACCCAGCAGGACTGCAAAGCCCATCTTACAGAGAACAGCGGGGAAGAGCATCCAGCTTGCCACAAAGGATGAATGGGGCCCCCCTACAAGACAGGGGGAAATGAGGTGTGAGGAGCTCCAAGGAGGAGAGGGGCTGCAGGTGTCCGACTGGTAGAGAAGCAAGCCTACCATGAGGCATGACCACAAGTGGGATCTTGGACTTCTCAGCTGTGCTGGGGGGCTGAAGGAGGATCACTTCAAAGTCAAGGCCAGCTAAAAGGGAAAAAAAAACCAGGAGCAATCTCAGTGTTTCAAAGGATTTTCTTAGAAATTATGAGTTTGCTGGGTCAAGGGAAAGGCTTCTACTAACAGGAATGCCATGGATTCTTGGAGAAGGACCCAGAGAAGAGGTCAAACAACTTTTCAACCCTGCCACTGTGGCTGGGGAGAACCTGAGGGAGCAGACACCTGTGAAGGGCCTACAGGGGCCTGACAGGGGCTGCTAACATGCAGACTGGTGGGCTGGAAGCTGGGCTTGCTCTCCCAGAAAGATGGGGATGAAGGTAACAGTCTTGGCGCCAACCTTGGTAAACAGGAGGTAGAGGCCTTCCCCAACACCTTCTTTTCAAAGACCAAAGCTCTAGTCCTGACTTTTAGCCAATGTTTCTCTGGGACTGTGAGCGGGGTGGGTGTGAGGCTACCAATGGCTAGGCCCTTCCACTCTGACCCCAGCCCAAGTGCTAGAACCCTCGTGTCTGGAGCCAGGAGCAGTTGTAGCCACCCTACTGAGTGCACACAGAAGCCTACCCCTCCATTGCCATGGGGACGTCACGAAAAGTTTAATCTCCCTGCTTTGCCTATCCTCCACTCTGTGAACTCTGACATGCTAAGTACCTCCTCACCTATCTGGCCTGCAGTTTCCTGAATACTTGGGTCCTGACACTTGGGCCAGTGAGATACTCTGTCATCATTTTAAGCTTTGATTGTTAGAAGAGAGCAGCCCTCGTGAGACCTTGGGCAGAGAAGAAAATCTGTGTTACTCCTCACTCTGGGTATGAGTAAAATGAAGGGGTTTGACTAAAATGATCTCTAACATTCTGTGTTCTACAATCCCTTCTGGCTGGGACAGTCTACATTCTGTGAGTCTAAAAGCAGTACTGGTATCAGCTCCTGTTCAGTTAAATGGTAACCTTGTATCAACACTGCTACAATAATGGCCATACGAAAGAGATTAAGACACAAGGCAAAATCTGAAGATAGTTACTAATGTCACGCTGCATTGTAACAGCAGACTCAAAATGTTCTTCACAGGGATTTTTTTGCCTGTGGCATACATGAGAAACACAGCAGAATCCACCCAAAGTAGCCCCTTGGGGATATGAAGAGAAAGTGTGTTCAAGGACCTGTCATTTCACGGATTTTGGAAGAGTTTGCTTCTGCCCCTCCCAGGGGATCCTCCACTGGCATGCCACCCGATCCCTGGGCTTATCCTCAATATTCATGTCCTCAATTCCCTTCCCTGGATGACTCCCACTCAGACTCACGGTACTTTGGGTTCTCTTGCTCAGGAGGAGGTTTCAGGGCACGGATGGCCCAGGTGATGTCTGGGATGGACTCTGCCTCTTCCAGGGTTACCCACTGGATCTCATCCTCCTTCCCTGAAGGAGGCAGGAACCCTACTTTCTACCAAGGGGAGAAAACCTGTTACAAAAGAATCTGCTGGGTTTTTTTGTTTTGTTCTGTGGGGCAATGAGGGTTAAGTGACTTGTGCCAAGCCCACACCTGGTATGATGGATGGAGGGGACTATCACCACAGTCTCTCATTCCTCCTCAGAGGTGGGGAGGGCACAAGAGCGAGTCTCTTCTTTTTTCTTTTTTTTCTTTGGTGAGGCAATTGGGGTTAAGTGACTTGCCCAGGGTCACACAGCTAGTAAGTGTCTGAGGCCGGTTTTGAACTCAGGTACTCCTGAATCCAGGCCCAGTGCTTATCCACTGAGCCATCTAGCTGCCCCCGAGTGAGTCTCTTCTACTGAGAAAAACTGTCCATTTCCCTTTCTGGTCTGAAATGGGAATTACACAGCTCTCTCTATGTAAAAGACTCGCTACCTGTAGACCTGGATGGGTATTATCCTAGCACTTCCTGCCACTTTCTTTTTTTCTTTTCTTTTTTAACCATAAAAGTATTTTATTATTTTCCAGTTACATGTAAAGATAGTTTTCAATATTTGTTTTTATAAGATTTCCAGTTCCAAATTTTTCTCCCTCCCTCCCTTCCCACCCTCCTCGCCAAGACAGAAAGCAATCTGATATAGGTTATATGTGTACAATTGCATTAAACATATTTCTTCCTGCAACTTTTTTTTTTTTTTAGTGAGGCAATTGGGGTTAAGTGACTTGCCCATGGTCACACAGCTAGTAAGTGTTAAGTGTCTGAGGCCGGATTTGAACTCAGGTCCTCCTGACTCCAGGGCTGGTGCTCTATCCACTGCGCCACCTAGCCGCCCCCCTGCAACTTTCAATGAAGAAATAAGAAAGAGTTGGAAATCGAGGGACAGAACAAAAACTGGTCTAAGTCTCCGGGCTCAATCTTTCCCTGCTAGACTCCTGCTTAGATGGGACTCTGTTTTTCCTGTTTCCAAAGCATTCAAAGTACTTACCAAGCTTGGTGGTTGGCTGGGAGTGGAAAACTGGACCAGCATGAGGTCTTGGTCAATTGTGAGCAGCTTCCAACTTCCCAAAGACAGCCCTAGAACACAGCAGACAGGGTGCCGAGGGACTCTTTTTGACACAGATGTCTCACCGCTCCCTGAGCCCCTGAGCACAGCCAGGTCTTACTAAAGAGACCCTGCAAATGTGTGAGGGAGAGTCTCACACTCTCCCCACCCTCAACACCGTGCCAATGTCTCTAACCCCAGGCAATAACTAACTGAACACTTAATTATTTTGTCAGCTACTGTTAGCTGCTTTTCTTGTGTTTGGTGGTTTTTCCAAACAGACTGAGAATGCATTAAGGCAGAGACCAGATCTTATATTTGTAGGTACTTCAATGGGCTAACTCAGGGTTGGGGATACACAGGGGTTCAGCGAATGCTAACTATTTTTGAACATGGCCATCTGGAAAATTTGTTTTGCTTGGTAAGACATATTTGTTTTTCTTTTCTTTTTTTTCCCCCAATGGGAAGTGGGTGGGAGGGAGAAAAGAGATTTTTATAAATTGAAAAAATGTTAAAAATGAATTCTAGAAAATGCTAACTGACTGATACACTTGAAGGCTGATTTGCCCCAAAGAAATACGGGCTGGGAAGGCTGATGCAGGGCATATGAAAGTCCAACACCTGCTGGAGCAGCTCCCAGCCCACCTCATCTAGTGGTGAATCTAAACATGCTGCCTGGGGGAGCACAGTGACTCTGAGCACTTAGGTTTACGGAGGGCACTGAGCTAACACCTTCCCTTGCCACACCATACCAGCCGTCAAGGAGGTCACGCTGCCTGTTTGGGTATTCACTGCAAACAGATCCTGCAGGGGAAAGGGAGGCAAAGGACAGTTCCAGGTTAGAGCACGGGCTCAGCACCACATGCTGAAGTTTTTGCATTTCTCTGGTTCCTAATGTTCTCAGAGGATTTAATCTACATTGTTCTTGGTTTTTGGGGGGTTTTTGTGTGTGAGGCAATTGGGGTTAAGTGACTTGCCCAGGGTCACACAGCTAGTAAGTGTCAAGTGTCTGAGGCCAGGTTTGAACTCAGGTCCTCCTGGCTCCAGGGCCAGTGCTCTATCCACTGTGCCACCTAGCTGCCCCTAATCTACATTGTTTACACCAATATCTTTCATTGGGCAGTTGCCTTTAGGTACCTAGATGCTGAAATCTAAGAGTCAGAGCTCAGGGCTTCAACCACTCATGTGGTAGTGGAAAGAACCCTGGATCTGGACTCGGGAGGCCATGGTTTACATGCCAGCTCTATTACCTCCTACCTGTGTGACACTGGACAAACTGTCTCACTTCTCTGGGCCTCTTAACATCTGTGAAACAGCGGGGTTAAATAGTCCTGGCTCTTCTGTCTCCCTCTGGCTATCTTGGTCTCTGACGAGTAGGAAAAAGAACACAAGCTCTCCTTCTGAATCCTACCATCCCTGTCTAGGGGCAGAAAATCCCAGAGAGAGATGAGATATTGAGAGATTTATCTGATGGCCTGTGGGAAGTGTTGGCAGCTTTTTAGAGAAGAGGTGGGAGATTGCCTACCGTCTCACTGGTTACACCCTCCTGTCTAGCCCAGAAGCCAGCTATGTGGGACATTGTAGGGAACCCAGGGACAGGAAGAAGGGGAGGGGTATTGATGGACTCCCTTCTCTTTTCTCTTTCCCTCTAAAAATCAAAATCCCTCTGAGACAGATTATAACTTAGAAATGTTAGCTAAGAATGGCTCAACTGTCAGTCAAGACCCGGGCAAGGATGAGTTGAGAGTAAACCAAAGGACAAAAGTGAGCTCCACAAGGAGAGAGAAAAAAGAGACAGGAGCAGTAGAGATAAAGGACTCCACATTTTGCCTTTGCTATGCCACTCAAAATCACTAAATGTACCACTTTTGGCATGCATGCCATAAGATGCTAAACCCTTGGATGGGGGCATCTACTCTTTTTTGGGGGGGGGGCAGGGCAATGGGGGTTAAGTGACTTGCCCAGGGTCACACAGCCAGTAAGTGTCAAGTGTCTGAGGCCAGATTTGAACTCAGGTCCTCCTGAATCCAGGGCTGGTGCTTTATCCACTGCAGTGCCACCTAGCTGTCCCTGGCATCTACATTTCTAAGGAAGCAGGAGGACATGTTCTGCCTGGCTTGATTTCCTGGGGGAGGAGCCTCAAGTTTTCTGTGCTAAATGGCCAGGGATGTAAACCAATTTCAAGGCCACCTGAATTGATATCTCCCTGGAAGAACAAGGTATGCCATTTCCAAGTACAGCCCATTGCCCAGTACTAAACCATTGCCCTGTAGCAAGAGGTGCTCATTCTCCTCACCTGTCGGCTCCGCAGGCCAGAATCAAAGACAACTCTCTGGTTATCAGCTGACCAACACCCCAAAGGCAACAGGTTACAATAGATTCCAGAAAAGTGACCTAAGAAAAAGAATCAAATCTGTAATTGAATCTTAGAAAACACTTGAATTACCACAGCTCTTTCACCACCCAAAGAATAAAAGTTTAGGCCTCTGAGAAGCTTGTGACTGAGAGGTAGAGAGCAAGGGTCACTTGGAGAAGGTCTATTTCACTGCTCAGAAAGGGATGAGATAGACAAGAGAAAAAGAAGATAAATTCTGTTTCCATCATGTATCTTTGGAGCCAAGTCCAGCTGAGGAGATGAATGTGGAAAACAGCTTGTCTTGCAGAATTAAAAAGCTAACCCAGGGAGAGAAAAAGAAATCGTCTTTGGGGCTGGAATTAATCACTGAGTAAGAAGGAGGACCCATTAAGGCCAAGGAAAAGCAGTTTCTTCAAAGGTTTCTTAGAAATCTGGCTGAAAACTATCAAGACCCTAATGTGGATAAGAGTTTTAAGGGGGAAAAAATTTTAAGTGGAATATCTTCGTTGAATAGCACGGAAGAGCTAAGTTTGCTTAGGGAAAGAAGCATTCTGTTGGTCTGAATTCTAACAGGCTTATGTAACCCTTTAAAATCTTGGGGCTTCAGTTTTCTCATCTGTAAAATTGTCACTAAGACACACCTAGATTCCAGGGTAGTTAAGAAGAATCCTATTAAAATAACCGCATAGATGGCAAAGAACTGGAAATAGAGAGAATGCCCATCAATAGAGGAATGGCTGAACAAGTTGTGGTATATGAATGTAATAGAATACTATTGTGCTGTAAGAAAGGATGAGCAGAGGGGTAGCTAGGTGGCACAGTGGATAGCACACTGGCCATGGAGTCAGGAGGACCTGAGTTCAAATCCAACCTCAGACACTTGACACTTACTACCTGTGTGACCCTGGGCAAGTCACTTAATCCCAATTGCCTCACCAAAAAAAAGAAAGAAAGAAAGAAGAAAGGATGAGGAGGAGGAGTTCAGAGAAACCTGGAAGGGCTTACATGAACTGATGCTGACTGAGAGGAGCAGAACCAAGAGAACATTGTATACAGTAACGGCAGCATTGTGTGATGAACAATGGGGATAGACTTGGCTCTTCTCAGCAGTGCAATGATCCAAAACAGTTTCAAAGAACTCATGATAGAAAATGTTTTCAACATCCAGAAAAAAGAACTGTGAATTATGAATGCAGATTGAACCATACTGTTTCTACTTTTGGACTGTTTTTTCCCTCTTCTTTTTTTGAGGTTTTTCCCTTGTGTTCTGATTCTTCTTTCACAAGATGACTAATGTAGAAATATGTTTAATGTGATTGTACATATACAACCTATATCAGACTGCTTTCCGTCTTGGGGAGGAGGGAGGGTGGGAGAAAAAAAATGTGGAACTAAAAATCCTGTGAAAACAAATGTTGAAAACTATCCTTAGGGGCAACTAGGTGGCACAGTGGATAGAGCACCAGCCCTGGAGTCAGGAGGATCTGAGTTCAAATGCGGCCTCAGACACTTAACACTTACTAGCTGTGTGACCCTGGGCAAGTCACTTAACCCTAATTGCCTCACTAAAGAAAACAAAAACACAAAACCCTATCTTTATATGTAACTGGAAAATAATAAAATACTTTAGAAAAAATAACTGCATAGAATAAGAGCTTAGAAACACATATAAGTCTTTGGGGAATCCTGTGATATGAAAGCTAAATCATAATTATTTGCCAACATTTCTCTATTTGGAATATAGACACTTCCTAATAGTGTAACTGAGGGCATTTCTGTTTTCTCATCTGTAAAATGGGGATGCTAACATTTTGCAGAAAGCACTGGGCAAGCCTTAAAGCACTCAAGGCTATACCTGTGCTACTCAGCTAGCTTACACAAGGCACTGAGATGGATTTCTCTGAAGCACTTAATCCTCCTGATGCCTAAGATGCCTAGTAACACTAAAAGCCTTCCTCAAGTGACTTAGGATATACTCACTAACATGTGAGTCATAAAAAAAAGACAAGGCTTGATTATGGATGTAAAAGTTATACTTAACATGCACACAATATGAGTGTGTATATCACAAAGACAGCTGGGTGGAGCAATGAATAGAGAGCACTGGGCCTTGAATTAGGAAGACCTGGTTTCATATCCAGCCTCTGATACATACTGGTTGTCTAACCCCGGCAAATCACCTAACCAATACCGGCTTCTGTTTTGTTGATTATAAAATGGGGATAATATTAGCACGTTCCTCACAAGGTTGTTCTGCAGTGAGGAGACAACCCCAGCAGTAGTCCCCACTTCTATAGTGTTTTAATGTTTGCCAACTGCTTTCCTCATAATGACCCTTCAAGGTAAATGAAGATACCAATCACTCTCTTCACCAATGGGAAAACTGAGGCTTAGAGGTCAACACTATGGCATGTAAGTAGGAAGCGTCCAGAATGCCAACCCAGGTCCATCTGAGTGCAAACCAGCTGCTTCTGAAAACTCATCAAATCCACAGAGAAGTCTAAGTGACGTAAGTTCTAGCTAACTTCTAGCATAAGGAGTTTCAGAAATGACAGGTATAAATAGGCCCCTACCCAATGAACTGGTGAAGTGATCCTCCCTACAAGGACAGTGACACACACGACTCTCCTGAGGTAGTTATACCAGTTGCTGGAATATTGAGGTAAAGATCCTGCCAACCTTTCCCTGAGGGAGGAAGGAAATGGAAGGTGAATATACCTTACTAACCAGCACCACTTGAGGCCAGAAAAATGGCTAGTTTCCAGGTACAACAATTAGAAGTTTAAAAAGCTAGTCCATGAGTGACTGAAGCTAAAGGTTCAAAGTATAATCCTTTCTCGAACTGCATGCAACGCTGCAGGATAGAACAAACCCCCAGGGTTCATGCCTGACAGGAGCTGACCTGTAGCACTGCTCTACCCACCACCCAACTTGGTAAGAACAATGACCTTGGCAGCATTCTCAGAAGCCTCACAAAACATGAAGGTTTCCAAGGCTCCTCTTTAACCACACCTGCCTAGCAGCTCTGCCTCAGTGGGACTCATTCTGAGTAGCTCACATCTCCAGCTGGGGGCTGCCATACCAATGCTGTTCATTCCAGCCAAGCCAAGTCTGCATGTGCCTCTACAATCTGCCTCCAACCTCCCTTTCCAACCTGATGTCACATTACTGCCCTTCAGCCATGCTCTGTTCCAGCTAAACCGAATTACTGCTTTTGCACGAACTGAACATTAGATCTTCTGACTACCCTTTCCCTTTTTCCCAGAATGCCTTTTTTTTTGGCAAGGCAATCGGGGTTAATGTGACTTGCCCAGGCTTGCACAGCTAGTAAGGAATGCAAAACATTCCTTTTGGAACTTTGGAAACTCCTCTTCTGTCAGCCAGTGCCACCCCTTCATGAAGTCTTCTATGAACCCCTAAAGCTGTTAGAGATCTTGACCATCTCAGATTACCTTGTTTTCTATTTATCTGGGTGTACTCCCTCCAGGAGAATGTAAGCTTGCTGAGGCAGGGACCATTCAGTTTTGTTTTGTTTTTTAGTGAGGCAATTGGGGTTAAGTGACTTGCCCAGGGTCACACAGCTAGTAAGTATTAAGTGTCTGAGGCCAGATTTGAACTCAGGTACTCCTGACTCCAGGGCCGGTGCTCTATCCACTGTGCCACCTAGCCGCCCCTCAGCTTGTTTTTGTAGCCCTAGATGCTAGCAGTATTTGTGCTGATCAGACCTGTATAAGGCCTGGGGGCTCTGCACCAAAACTCAGGTCCTATGGGGCAGTACGATATTATTATACTGGGCTTAAAAATCAAAAGGTCTGAGGCCTGCATGCTGGCTGTGCTCCTTACTACTCGTGTGACCTTGGGAAAGTCCCTTTCTGTGCCTGGAACTGTTTCCTTCTCTGTAAGAGAGATGGACTAGATGGGCCTGTCTAGTTATGCAGTCTCAGAGTCACCAATTTGTGTTGCAGCAGCATGAAAATGGCATCTCTGTTGACTATGCTTCTGCTGGGAACAACTGTGAGAATACCACTGTTGGGGCCTTGTTTCTTCTCATCCAGGGCATGATGACAGGGTAGGAGGAAAGATTTCCTCCTATCCAAGTCCTGAGAAAAGATAGGTCTATGGAGGCAAATGGCTGATAGGGATTTGTCAAAGACGGACAAATGGGACATAGAAGTTATGACTCTAACGTATGACAAAGGACTCTGAGTGAGGAGAGTTACTGGGATTAATCAGCAATTTAAGAGAAAGAAAAGAAAATCTAAATTCTGCTATCAGGTGATAATGGGAATATATGGTCCAAGAGAGGGTAGTGGCTCTGACACAAAGGCATTAGCAGAATCCTGGTTTGGGGACAGATGACAGCAAATGGCCAGGCCCAAGGCAGACATGAGAAGGGAAAGTTTAAGGATGGAAACAGATGCAATCAACAACCCTGAGATCTTAAAACATGTCCTGTGATCGAAACTCCAGCAGAAGGATGGCCAGCTAGTTGTGCCCCACAAGTCACAGTCCTCAAACAAGTAATTACAGTCATCAGCATCTCACCTTCCAACTGTCGGGGCACAACGTCCACCACGACTGAGGTGACCTTTGTGTACCAGTCATACTGAAAGAAAAGTTCAAGATGGTCACATCTCAGCTGATGGGAGTTTTATATGTTAACTCAAATAGGCTACCAGCCCCACACTACCTGGGCCTCGAGGAGTCTGTCCCATCACAGCCCAGAGTCCAATCTGGGGGTCAGTGTTAAGGAGGAATCCTGACTGTCTCTATCAACATCTGCCTGCCTACAGTCTAAATACATCTTTCCTCCTGGACCCAGATGAGATGTCAACACAGGCTCCCAGGTGCTTCTCAGGGAGGTATGCCCACATTAGGAGAGCACTTACTAACCACCCAAATAAAAAGATAGAACTGCAAACCTGCGAGTGTGGTTTATTAAGAGCTCTCCAACCTGGCAGACAAGAATCTTTGCTCTAAACTGGTTTTCCCTCATTCCTTAGGGGTGCACCTCCAATGCAAAGAGAAGCTGTGCTCCAGGATATGCCAAATCAATCCATTCATACTTATTAAGTACCCACTATGCCCCAGGCACTGTGCTAGGCATTGAAGAGACAAATACAATAAATGAACCAATTGCTACTCAAAAGGAGTTTCCACTCCAGAAAGAAAAACGAGGACATATAATAATACAGGTAGAATAATACCAAATGTCTGTAGCTACCATGCTCAGTTGCTAAGACTGAAGCTACATTGTGCAGAATTTGATGCCCCACAATAGCTGAGCAATAGTAAGTGATCATTCACCAAAAGGGCTACCAAGATAAAGACACATAAAGTACTCAGATGGCCTGACCTATCATGGGCATTAGCCCATTCTCTCATCCCAGTCCCAGAACAGCAATACTCAATGGCAGGCAGGCTCCAGACTCACCAAGCACAACTGGCTGCACTGCTGATGGGGGCTGAGGTTTGTGTACTGCAAATAGACAATTCGACACTGGTCTGGACTTAGGCGGGGAGAACATACAGCCATGGAGTCATCCGAGAGGAGCTCTGTGACAAGAAATAAGGTGTGAGAAAGGGCTCATTCTGCACAACACTGGACTCCAGTCCTTCAACCACCAGAGAAAATGTAAAAGATGGGGACATTTGGGCAGTGGTTGTGACACGTTTTATTTTTATATTAATCTGTTGTTACTGAAATCAGCAGTATGTTTTGCAATGTAGGATTTAGTTTTTGAATCATGATACCGACAAAGCTTTGAGAGTTTTGTGAAAGGTCTCTAATAGTAAATATTCGGATTTCCCATTCTATTTAGGGGTTCAAGTTCAAAAAAAAAATAAAGAAAAGAAAGGAATTTGTGCTGGTAGGACCAAAGAAATACACAGGACACGAGAAGCAGTTCACTTACCACATTTGCCACCGGTGAGGTCTACATAGAAGAGAGCCGACCTGGAACCACCAGAGAGATTATAAATTCCCCAGCTTGGAGCCTTCCTATCCCCATTATTCCTTCACCCCCTTAACAAGAGCATTGGAAGAGAGCAACCACAAGAGTACAGAAAGACCCAGTCCCCCAACTTCCAGCTCAGAGCAAGTAGCCAAGTCAAATATAGGTAGTACAAGGAGAAGTTAGACAGTCTCACCCAATCAGTCTGTTCCCATTCTCCTCACCTGCGGTTGGTACAAAAACGCATTCCTAGTCGGAAAGGCTCATGCCACCAGCCCACAAACACCACACCAGTGTCACCAGGAGACCAGAATGCCTATGTGACACATAAAACCGAACTCAGAGCAACCGGTCAACTGGCATGAGCCAGGGGAAGCAAGACCAGAACTAGAGGGTCCCCAAGGGGCCAGGATTCGCTGAGCTTTGTCTCACATACAAGGGGGATTTCACATCTCATCAATACTTAGGAGTCAAAGTACGGGGGCAGCCCCTGCCTCAGTGGTGACATTAAGGATAGCATTCTATTCAGGATTTATTGAAAAAAACCCAAGTTTTTGTCACTGAATGAATCCTGTTTCCAAACCCTCAGGTGACCATCCTCAGAAGGACGATTCCTTTGTCCTGCTCAGGAATAAGAGAAAGCTGTGCTGACCTGTCCAGGGGAGACATTCTCCGGGACTCCCTCTAGCACTGAGATGTTCCCACTTTCAATATCCAGAACACAAAGGACAGGGATGCTTTTGGAAACCAAATTTTCTCCCCAGTCTTCATGAAATATATACTGATCCCCCTGAAAAAACCAGACAGACAAACACTTTCAAGACCCAGAAACCACAAAAAATATTCTCAAACTAGTTTGGATCAGGTATTCAATACCCTCAAGCCCATTCAGTTTTTCCAAGTGATCCCTTTTTTTTTGGGGGGGGGGCCCGGCAATGAGGGTTAAGTGACTTGCCCAGGGTCACACAGCTAGTTAGTTAAGTGTCAAGTGTCTGAGGCCAGATTTGAACTCAGGTCCTCCTGAATCCAGGGCCAGTGCTTCATCCACTCCACCACCTAGCTGCCCCAAAAGTGATCCCTTCTTAACTACCGTCTTAAAGTTATCATGCTAAATGCTGGTTAATGTTACAGGAAAGACAGGTTACGAAGGCCTCCCTTTAAACCAAGAAAACACAATTACAAAGAATTAGGGCAAAACCCAGTTTGCACCTTGACTGCTTGGTCCTGTTTCTTTGGCTTGGCTGTTTCTTCATCACTAAGCTCCAAGGCTTTGGTCTGGAAGAAAGATTCTGTCTTGGGACGTTTCTTCTCAGCCACGTAGAGAAGGTGGCTCTCTGAGTGTGACCAGGACATGCACCCAAAACAATCTGGGAGGGAGGAGAACAAAAGTACCTGAATCTTGCCTGGCTCTGGGTTATACAGTTATTTCCCATCCCCCCCCTTAAGGGTGGCTGCCTTCCAAGTCTTCTCCAGGCTAACTTTCGATTTATAACAACAAAGCGGTACATGAGTATGAGCGATTATTAGTATTTCCACTCTTATGGAATCTCACCATCCTCATACACAATCCCATGCTTCTCCAGCGCTGTGAGGTTGATGCTCTTCAGTTTACAATTCTTTTCCCAAACCTGAGGTGGAGACAGTGTCAAAGTCCCAGCTAGCTCCCCTCTGTCTATTATATCTGCTGGTCCCTTTCTTCTCCAAAAGCAGGAGCATCCACTTTTTTTTTTTTTTTTGGCCTGGCTTAGTAATTTTCTATGACAACAAGGAAAGCTCTCCCCAACTACCTCTTCCACCTACTTCCAGATACATGCCTTATCTACTAGATGCTCTCTCACTCTGGCCCCCAAGAAGAACCCTCCACCCTGCTAGAGATAAAGCCTAGTCCTGCCACCAGTCTCTAGAGGTACCACACCCAGAGGCAATTAAAGTTACAGTCCAGAACCAGTGTCAAGGTCACTGACAAACTTGCCTCCAAGAATTGCTTCTCGTCTCCAGCCTTTGAACTCCCAGTCTTCCGAAGCACAGCCTTCAGTGCCCCTGAGGGGGAATCTCTGCTCAGCAGCCTGTGGGAACATCATGACCAGATGACTCCTGGGCCTGCCCAAAGCTAATTCTGTCAGCTGGGAAGCTGCCAGGCACAGGATCTAATTCTTATCAAAAACTAATTCTTGAATTTTGCTTGACTATGCATATTTGCTGCAAGGAATTTATTTTTCTTTTTCTTTTCCAATGGGGTGAGGGATGGGAGGAAGAGAAAATAGATTTCTAGTCATTAAAAAAATAAAATTTGATTTTTAAAAAGTAATTCTTGGGGCGGCTAGTTGGCGCAGTGGATAAAGCACCGGCCCTGGAGTCAGGAGTACCTGAGTTCAAATCTGGCCTCAGACACTTGACACTTAACTAGCTGTGTAACCCTGGGCAAGTCACTTAACCCCCATTACCCCGAAAACAAACAAACAAAAAGTAATTCTTATTATTGGGCCAGGACATCTCCTATACAAAACATGATATGAACCATAAAAATCAGACAAAAGTCTAAATCTAACCCAACTTTCAAGATTCAGTTCAAATCCCAACTCCTTCAACTACTCTGTCATCCAAGGATCTCTTCATTCTCTGAATTTCTAGTCCTTTTTATATATATGTATATATGTACACACACCACTTAATTGATTAGTAAGAGGATAAGTGAATTATGACATTTTGGGTGCTAATGAAAAAGGCAATGATATTATTGATTCTGGGGTTCAGAATGAGTAGGGAGGCAAGTAGATTGGGAGATCAGGGAAGAGTTGGGGCCTGGAGGTCCCAATGAGGGCAAATAACAGTTCAGTCAGTGTGAGAGAGTTTTAGAAGGGGATGGCAAGGACAAAAGGTAAGTTCCTTAGAGATATAACAGTTTTTGAATGGTGGTTTTGAATGACTTCAAGGCTCTTGGAGAAGATGAGAAAGAGAGGTCTGGAAAAAGTTAAGAAACAGGAAAAAGTCAGTGCTAAACAGTTTAGCATTAATTATTCTTTAACTTTTTCAAATTCTCTCTATATAAACTGTAAACTCTGGGAGGGTAGAATTACCCAGAGTAGTTTCTCAAGTAGTTGGGCATTTAGTAAATACTTTCTGAATGAAACAGTAAGATGTATCAGGTCATAGGGAAATACCAGGAGAAAATAATGAAAGTAGAACCAGCTAGCTTATCTGTGACACATCCCAGGGATGCAGACCAGAAATGAATTCTTAGGAGAAGTAGGATTAGAAACCTCTGAACAAATATCCCTGCAGATGGAAAGACTGGGGCTACTCCCCTAACACTTACTCCCCCTTAGTTTCAATGCTGTTGCCAGCAGGTCCAGAAAACACCACAGAGCCACTGTCGTGGAACACAAGATACTGGCGGCAGAACCGGATGCTCTCCATCCTGTCCAGGTCTCGCTGTGTCCATTCTGTAAGGGGAAGCCCAGAATCTGCAGCCACAACTCAGCCTGGTTCTTCATCCAAGCTTCCCACCCCAACCCCTGCCCTATCCCTCCCCATGGCTAGAAATGAGGAGGCCACCAGGCCCTCAGCAACATAGTGAATTAAGAGACCTGGACTAATAAGAGGAATAGAACCGAAGGAGAATTTAGAGTTTCATCTAGTCCGACTCCATCTTTGTTAGAGAGAAGCAAACTAAGGTCCAAACCGGGGAGATAGCTTGCTTGAAGTCATCCAGAAAAGTTAGTCACTAGAAACCAAGTCGCCTACCACTCGAGGTTATCACACACATTCCAGGGGTTCCCTGGTCCTCTCCATGGCCATCACCCCACGCCCAATCTCCTAGGTACCCACTCCCGCCTGTTTTCTAAGTCAGTCAGCATCCACACCCTCCCGTAACTAAAATCCCCCCGAAAACCTTCCTCTCCGCTGTCGTCACGCCCCCTACTCCCCACAGCATGCTTCAGTCCTTGGGTACCCTCCTCTAAGCCCCGGATCGTGCCCCCTGCCATGCACACACATGCACACGCGCACACACGTGTACCCATCCTGGGCAGTCAGTGACGGGCAGCCCCAAGCCTGAGGCCGGCGCTGAGGGGGCTGTGATCTCGGCCCGGACCCGAAGCCCCGTATGCCCCTCTGCCGGGTGGGCCCCCTTCCTCCCTCTCTCCCTCCCCGTCGGGTCCCCCGCCGCGGCACCTGTGTGCACCGTGCGGTACTTGCCGCCGTACTGGGTGGTGACCTCCGGGCCCAGGCCGGCGGTGACCAGCGCGGGGTGGAGGCTTAGCGCTCGGTACAGCGCCGCGGCCTCGTCTGGTTCGCTCATCAGCACCTGCGCGGAGGGAACACACGGGTCAGGCCGCGGCCGCGGAGCGGAGGAGAGCCGTGCCGGAGCCGGGGCCGGAGCCAGAGCCTGGGCGGACGCTCGCCGAGCCCGTACCTGTCGCTCCATGGAGGTGGCTCCCGGGGGTCTGGGGGCGGGGACGCTCCAGAACCCGGAAGGACCCGATCGGCTGTGGGGCGGGGTCCAGAGCGCATTTCCGCCACGCCTGAGGGCAAAGAGCTTGCGGTGGACACGCCCCCTACACGGTACGCTCCAATAGGAGGGGAGAGGCGGGACCGGAGCGGGTGAGGCTCAGGGAAGGCAAGGTTGCACTACCTTCTCTCGGAAGTCCGCTGTTCCCCGTACCCGGAGGCCCCGTCCCACCCAAAGACACGCCCCCTTCTCGCCGGCGCTCTCTCTCGAGGGGCGGGGTGACAGGAGCTTGGTTCTTCTGGTTGGTGGGTGTGGGCGGGGACTGCACCTTTTCTCCAATACGTGCTTATCCTTGTAGCCAGCCCTGTCCCTTCTGTCTGTCTGTGCCCGGCTACGTCTGGCATTGCCTGTCCGTGTGTAACACCAGCATCCTCGGGCAAACGAGACCATTTACACACGTCCTCTCAGAAGTGCCCACGTCTTAGGCTATTCTACTCAACCAGCGTTTGTCTAAGTGCCTACTATATGCCAGACACTGTGCTAAGCACTAATAAAAGCAAAAACAATCCTAGCTCTCATGAAACTCACTCTAATGGAAGAGACAAGGTGCCAACAGCATCGTAAAATAGGATGTAGACAGGACAACAGGGGGCTATCATTGAATAGGACCAGGAAAGGATTTTTGCAAAAGGCGACACTTTGGTTGAGATTAGAGAAGGAAGCCAGGGAAACCAGAAGGCAGAGATAGGGAATTAATCGACTTTTTTTTTTTTTTGGTGAGGCAATTGGGGTTAAGTGACTTGCCCAGGGTCACACAGCTAGTACGTGTTAAGTGTCTGAGGCCGAATTTGAACTCAGGTCTTCCTGAATCCAGGGCCAGTGCTCTATCCACTTCGCCACCTAGCTGCCCAATCGACTTATTTTCATGTTTTTATATTAGGGAAAAAAACCGTCTTAGAGCAAGGTTGCAAACTCCTTCCATTCTTGGAATGATCCATTTTTAAATCTTTGGGTGAGCTCCCTTCCTCAGGCTGGTGGCAGCCCTTTTGCCATAAAATCATAAGATTTTTTTTTTTAATTTTTTTTTGGTTTTTTTGGTGGGGCAATGAGGGGTAAGTGATTTGCCCAGAGTCACACAGCTATTAAGTGTCAAGTGTCTGAGGCTGGATTTGAACTCAGGTCCTCCTGAATCCAGGGCCGGTGCTTTATCCACTGCGCCATTTAGCTGCCCCAAAATCATAAGATTTTAAAGCGGGAATGGACTCTGTAAGCCACTTTGTTGAGTCCCCTCATTTTACAGAGAAGAAATCAGGCAGTCACCTTAGATAACTGTTCTTAGTGATGACTTAGGGATTGATTGATGTGGTGACTCTCTCCAGTGAGTTCGGAGTCTCAATTTTCCTTAGCAGATGACTCAATATTGCTATTGCCACTTCCCCCCCCCCCAAAAAAAGAGTTTATTGGTCCTGAAATCCTCAGGCCATCGGTCTATGGCTGGAAAGGGTCTCACAGGCCAAGTATAATACCTTCGTTTAACAAACTGAGGGCAAGAGGTGATGAGTGATGTCCTGAGGGTCCCTGGGCTCTCATTGGTGAGCATTCATTCACCTTTTACCCAGCTCTGTGTCACCCAACCAATTCAGGGAATCTCCAAGCAATGTTGCACTCCCTCTTGTGTTGTCTTCTATTACAATTCAGAGACTGTCTTGCTTGTCTTTGCATCACTGTTCTCTTCCTTCCCCAAGTAAACCTGAGCCATAGGCAGTAGAGTGGGAAGTGGAACTAGGGTACTGTCAAGTCAACAAATTTATTAAACACTAGTGTATCAGGCACTGTGCTTTGTGACTCTGGGTTCAGCACACTTTCCACTGAATTGTGTCCCTTTATGGCCAAACCTGGTGATAAATCTCTTAATACTCAAATAGGTCGTTCCACACTAGACCACATTGAACCTGGAGTCACCAGTGTAGTGAAAGAATACTGGATCCACTCAGGAAGATCTAGTTCCAACACAACAACTCTGAGATCATGGATACATTTAGCCCCTCTGAGCCTCAGCTTATTCATCGTTTAAAGGGGGATAATGATACTTGTGTACCTCACAGGATTGTTGGGAGGAAATTGCTTTGTAATAATTGGGATAGGGACTGAACCTGTGATTTAATTGGTACAGAGAACTCTGAGGTGAGGAAATTACTTCAACCAATGCTGGTCCACACCATCTTAGAGACAGACTGGCCTAGGGCAGCCCTTTTCAAAGTGTGGTTCATAGATCCCAGAGGAGTCCCGAGACCCTGTGAGGTTGAAACTATTTTTATAATAATACTAAGATGTTATTTACCTTTTCCACACTCAACAAGCACACAGTGGAGTTTTTCAGAGGTCATGTGGCTTGTGTTAATTAACAATTTAGCAGCAAAACATAAAGACTGAGTTACTATGTCTTCTGCAGAACAGGACTTTTGCCTTACAAGTGGATCAATCTACATACATGACTGGACTTGCTCCAGTATCAACACCAACTATTCATCAAAAAAGAGATTTCTTTATCTGAACACCTGGCAGCAAACACAAGTGGTCCTGAAATATTCAAAGTTTTAGGTAACTTTTTGGGGTCTCATGGTTTATCATCAGACAACAGTGTTGACATTTGTACTGATGGAACAAACCCAATGGTGAGTAAAACTGATGGTGTGAATTAGGACAATGGAACCCCTAGGCCTCATTTGGTAAAAAAATATTTTTTAAAACATCAGTTTCACTTAAGAATGTCCTTAATGAAACAATAAATATGATTAATTTGATTAATTTTTATTAAATCTATGTCCTTGAGCACAGGTCTCTAATATTTTGTGTGACAGAATAGGTACTATCCTTAAATCATTTCTGCACACCACAGTAAGATGATTCTCTTAAGAAAAACATTTGTGGGGGCAGCTAGGTGGCATAGTGGATAAAGCACCAGCCCTGGATTCAGGAGGACCTGAGTTCAAATCCAGCCTCAGACACTTAACATTTACTAGCTGTGTGACCCTGGGCAAGTCACTTAACTCTCATTGCCCCGCCAAAAGAAAAAGAAAAAACACTTGTACAATTCAGTTGGAGCTGAACTAGCCACTTTAAAAAAGGGATAACATTTCTACTTGAAAGAAAGACTGTCAGACAAATGAGAATTATTTAGACTTGGGTATTTGGCAGACATTTTCTTGAAAATGAATGATGTGAGCCTGTCACATTAGGGAAAACAACTAGACAGTATTTGCTGCCAGTGATAAAACTCAAGCTTTTAATCAAATATTAGAATTTTGGAAAACTTGTATCTGCTACCATGAGCTTCTCAGCTTCCAAGGACTTAAAAAAGGCTTTTTTTTTTTAAATTTTTTTTTTTTTTAGTGAGGCGATTGGGGTCAAGTGACTTGCCCAAGGTCACACAGCTAGCAAGTGTGTGTTAAGTGTCTGAGGCGGGATCCAAACTCAGGTACTCCTGACTCCAGGGCTGGTGCTCTATCCACTGCGCCACCTAGCTGCCCCATAAAAGGCTTTTTCAAATGAGATGGGTGATGATATTTACAAATGTGATCTTTAAAAATATTATATAACTAAATGTGTAAATGTTTAATGGACTAATAATTTCTAAATTTCCCTGTTATAAAATCACACATGAGTAAAAGATCCATTCGAAGTGCAAAATAGACCTATCTGCCCAGACCACTGGGTTTTAATGTAACGGTATGAAAAGTTCATTTATGTACTTTCTATTGTAACTAACCTTTAAGAAACTAGCACCTGGGGGCAGCTAGGTGGCGCAGTGGATAAAGCACTGGCCCTGGATTCAGTAGGACCTAAGTTCAAATTCAGCCTCAGACACTTAACACTTTACTATCTGTGTGACCCTGGGCAAGTCACTTAACCCTCATTGCCCTTACCAAAAAAAAAAGAAAAAAGAAAAAGAAACTAGCACCTGTTAAGTTTTAGTGTAGTATCAGAGAAGATACCCACAATTACATGGAAAGGCTATTAAAATAGTCCTCTCTTGTCCATCTCTCTATCTGTCTAAAGCTGGATTTTCTTCACATACTTTAACCAAAACAACATATCACAACAACTGGAATGCAAAAACAGATTTGAAAACCCATTTGTGTTCTATTAAACTAGACATTAACGAGATGTACAACAGTGTACAACAATAACACTCTCACTAAATTTGGTTTTGTTTTGGAAATTATGGTTATTTTCATTAAAAAGTGTTATTTATGTTAATGTACAATGAATTCATTACTGTTATTTTTAAATGAATTATAAAGGAAATGTTTTAAATGATCAGTTTTAATTCCCAATATGATAAACATAGATAGATGTAAGCCACATAAACAAAAGCTCTTTGGGGTTCCCAATAAGGAAATAGAAAGAATTCCTGAGACCAAAAATTTGAGACTTGGGGCAGCTAGGTGGAGCAGTAGATAGAGCACCAGCTCAGGAGGACCTGAGTTCAAATCCAGCCTCAGACACTTAACACTTACTAGCTGTGTGACCCTGGGCAAGTCACTTAACCCCAATTGCCCCGCCAAAAATAAATAAATAAATAAATAAATAAGTAAATAAGTAAATAAATAAGTAAATAAATAAGTAAATAAGTAAATAAATAAGTAAATAAATAAATAAATAAATAGAGATTTGAGTTCCTGAGACCTAAAACGAAGCACTGCACCAAGAACTGAGGCACTGTGCTAAATGCTGTCATCAGCCTCCTTCTTTCTCTTTGTACTTTCTCATCATCTCCCAAGAGTTAAATTATCATCCATATGCAGATGATTCCCAGATCTATAGCCAGGACTCATTTATCTCCTGAGCTCCAAAGCCACATCATCAACTGTCTGTTAGACATTTCAATTTGGATGTTCAATACACATTCCCAACTCCACCTTTCCAAAACAGAACTCATTCTAATGGGTTCTGAATCCTCCCTTCTTTTGAATTTCCCTGCTCAAAAAGGGCACTACCATCCTCCCAGTCATCCAGGTTTGAAACATTGGTGTCAGCCATGATCCCTTGCTTGCACCCATCTCTGATCCATTCACTTGTCAAATCTTGTCATTTTTGCCTTTACAACATCTCTTGTATATGTCCCCTTCTTTCCATTCCTATAGCTACTACCCTCATTCTGACCCTCATCAAGATGATCAAAATAGCCTTTTTTTAGGGGGGGGGCAGTGAGGGTTAAGTGACTTGCCCAAGGTCACACAGCTAGTAAGTGTCAAGTGTCCGGATTTGAACTCAGGTCCTCCTGAATCCAGGGCCGGTGCTTTATCCACTATGCAAAATAGTCTTTTAACTAATCTCCATTCCTCAAGTCTTTCCTCACCCCGATCCTTCCTCCAGTTAGCCGCCAAAGTGATTTTCCAAAATGGAGTCATGCCTGCATCACCTCCCTATTCAATACATTTCAGTGGTTCCTTATTAACCTTGGGATCAAATATAAAGTCTTTTGTTTGTCACCTGAAGCTTTTCACAACCTTGCACCCTCCTAGCTTTCCAGTCTTGACTCACTTCTATGAGGTCTACAATCCAGCCATACTGGCCCATCTGCTGTTTCTGGAAGGGGACTCTCCATTGTAAGGACACTCCTTCCTTTGTGCCACCCATTCCCCAGGCCTAGAATGCTCTGCCTCCTCATCTCTGATTCCTAGAATTCCTGGCATCCTTTGAGACTTTTTACCCAATACCACCTCCTTCAGGAGGCCTCAGCTGTCCCTGGCCTTCCTCCTCCACTCCAGTTGCCAAAGATTTCCTATCTAAGGTTACCTTACATGTATTCTATATATACTCTATGTACTTAATTATTGACATGTTGTCTTCACCACTAAAATGTGAGCTCCTTAAGAGCAAGGCTTATTCTTGTCTTGATCTGTATTCCCAGAATTTAGCACAGCACCCTGGCATATACTCAATTCCCGTTGATTGATTTTACAGATAAGAAACCAACTATTATGTCAAGCAGGAAGGTATCTCAGAGATCATCTAGTTAAATCTTGAGTTTCAGATGCTATTTTCAATGCTCATTTCCCTCAGCTCTATTTCTTAAAAAATGTGAGTTGACATTAAAAAAAAGATAGAAGCATTTTTAAAAATATAGAAGCATTAAAAAAAATGAGTTGTTATCACCATGAACTAGTTAACTTGAATTTCTCTGAGCCTGTTTCTTTATCTGCAAAAATAAAATGGGGCAGCTAGGTGGCACAGTAGACAGAGCACCAGCCCTGGAGTCAGGAGTTACCTGAGTTCAAATCCGACCTCAGACACTTAACACTTACTAGCTATGTGACCCTGGGCAAGTCACTTAATTGCCTCACCAAAAAAAGAAAAAAGAGGATGATAATACTTGCCCTCACAGGATTATTGTGAGAGAGGCATTTTATATATCTTAAAGTGATGTAGAAATAATATAAATTAATATAATAATATAAATTATTAAATCTTTAAGGGTGGGGAGCTATGGACAGGTTTATGGTACATCGGTGAGTGAGAGCCTGGGAACAAAAGCAGTGGAGAGGACTTTGGGTTTGCATCTATGTCACCAGTTTTGGAGGCTGGTGGAAGGGTACTGAATGTCCATTCTCACCAAGTTTTAAGACATGGTACGGATGGTTTCTCTTTGTTTGTTTGTTTGTTTTGTTTTGTTTTGCAAGGCAGTGGGGGTTAAGTAACTTGTCTAGGGTCTTACAGCTAGTAAGTGTCAAGTGTCTGAAGCTGGATTTGAACTCAGGTCCTCCTGCATCCAGTGCTGGTGCTTTATCCATTGCACCACCTAGCTGCCCCGGTGTGGATGGTTTCTTGCTTTTTTTTTTTTTTTTTTTGGTAGGGCAATGGGGGTTAAGTGACTTGCCCAGGGTTACACAGCTAGTGTCAAGTGACTGAGGCTGGATTTGAACTCAGGTCCTCCTGAACTCCTGAACTCCAGGGCCACTGCTCTATCCACTGCGCCACCTAGCTGCCCTAGGTTTCTTGCTTTTTTTAAAGGTAAGGGTATACTTGGGAAGGCCAATGTTTGTTATTAATCAATGTCAAATTGGTGCTATTTTCCTTGTTTTTTGTTTTTGTTTTTGTTTTTGCAGGGCAATGGGGGTTAAGTGACTTGCTCAGGGTCACACAGCTAGTAAGTGTCAAGTGTCTGAGGCTGGATTTGAACTCAGGTACTCCTGAATCCAGGGCTGGTGCTTTATCCACTGCGCCACCTAGCTGCGCCTGTTTTCCTTGTATTTTTTACTGCTGCTGTTGTTGTTGAGGCAATGGGGTTAAGTCACTTGACTAGGGTGACACAGCTAGTAAGTATCTGAGGCTAAATTTGAACTCAGGTTCTCCTGACTCTAGGGCTGGTACTCTATCTATTGTGCCACCTAGCTACCTAGCTTCCCCCGTCAAATTGGGTTTTTTTTGTGTTGGTTTCTTTTGGGTTTTTTTGGTGAGGCAATTGGGGTTAAGTGACTTGCCCAGGGTCACACAGCCAGTAAGTGTCAAATGTCTGAGGCCGGATTTAAACTCAGGTCCTCCTGAATCCAGGGCTGGTGCACTATCCACTGTGCCACCTAGCTGTCCCAAATTGTTTTTAAAAACCAACTTGACCGTATGTTTAAAAATATTTATAGCAGCACTTTTTTTTTTTTTGGTAACAAAGAATTGAAAGCAAAGTGGGTACCCATCATTAGACGAAATGGGTGAACAAATTATTCCATATGAGTTGAAAGGATATTATTATGCAGTAAGAAATTATGACATTTTTTTTTTAAAGTGAGGCAATTGGGGTTAAGTGACTTGCCCAGGGTCACACAGCTAGTAAGTGTTAAGTGTCTGAGGCCAGATTTGAACTCAGGTCCTCCTGACTCCAGGGCCAGTGCTCTATCCACTGCGCCACCAGCTGCCCCCGCCATAAGAAATTATGAAAGGAGTAGATTCAGAGAAACCTGGGAGGACTCTTATTAACTAAAGAAGAATAAAGTAAACAGAACCAGGAGAACAATGAATACAAGAACAACAACACGACAAAGGAAAACAGCTTTAGAAAACTGACCCATGACTGACAAGATGTCTAATGCAGCTTCAGAAGATAAAGCAAACTTCCCATCTCTTGGCAGAAGGGAGATGGACTAGTGGTGGAGGATGGGACATGCATTTTCAGACAAGGGCAATGTGTGGTTTGTTTTGCATGATTGTGCTTATTAGTTACAGGGGGAGGTATTTTAATGGTGGTGGGAGAATTGGGGGTGTGTGTGGAAGGGTAGGATAATGATGCTGAAAGGAAAAAAATAAAGATGGTCAGTGAATCCTAAGAAAATAAACAGAAGAGTATGAGAAAGTTCAGAAGGGGACACAGAGAAGCAGGGCAGTGTAGGACTGGTGGTATCCAATAGAATGTCAGATTTGAAATATATAAAAAAGGTCAGATCTATATACTGGACATACATGGTTCCCTATTCAGTTATCTTTTTCTGTTCTGTGTATAGAGAAATATTGACATTCATTTTTTTTTTGGTGAGGCAATGAGGGTTAAGTGACTTGTCCAGGGTAACAGAGCTAGTAAGTATTAAGTGTCTGAGGCCAGATTTGAACTCGGGTCCTCCTGAATCCAGGGCTGGTGCTTTATCCACTGCGTCACCTAGGTGCCCAAATTTTTGACGTTCTTTTTTTTTTTAAAGAGAAATATTAATGTTTGTCAAGTTCATAACAATATGATAGGGGAAACTAGGCACAGTGGATAGAACACTGGTCCTGAAGTTGGGAGGACCTGAGTTCAAATCTTACCTCAGACACTTACTAGCTGTGTGACCCTGGGCAAGTCATTTAACCCAATTGCCTTAAACATCTAGGGGCATCTCCAGTTTTCCTGATAATATATCTTGACACTGGATCCAGATGTCTCTGGAAAAGGGAGTGAGGTTGGTGACCTTTCAGAGCCCTTACTCAAATTCAATTCACTGGAAGTTATGACATCACCACAATGTCATGGTCCTCTTTGAGAATGAACAACAACACAATATGATTCTCACACACACACACACACACACACACACACACACACACCAAAAAACAAAACACCCTAACTGGGAAGTTATCTGACCTGCCTACAATGCCCAGCTTTCTTCTTAGTGAGCTTTCAGCAGTGACTCTCAGTTTTTTCTTGTTTAAGGAGAGTCCCCAAATTCCCTAAGGAGGTTCTAGTCCCTGGACATTGACCTTATAAAAATATTTGGGGAGCTATAGGCCTGGGGACAGGAGTAGATACTTGAATGAATCATAGCATCACTACCGTGATACAAGATAGCTGAGGGTGGGGAGGAATCCCCCAGAGGTTTCATATTTCACTAAATGGTCGCAGTCAGCCATTTCTCTAATGGATCTGGTTTTCAGCAAAGAGAGTTCAAAGGGACCTCTGAGGTTATCTGGTCCAACCCTGACATGAAGCAGCAATCCCCTGGGTGATGTATTCTTTATGTATCTTGTATGCACCCAATTATTGACATGTTGCCTCATTCCACTAGACTATGAGCTCTTTAAGGGAAGTAACTGTTTTTGCCTTTCTTTGTTTTCCTAGCATTGAACATAGCACCTGTGTGATCTTGGGCAACTAAGTGAACCTGCCTGGGGCCTTGGTTACCTCATCTGTAATTAAGGGGGTTGGATTAGGTGATCTCCAAAGTTCCATCCATTTCCTGATTTATGATCTTATGATCTATGAAATAAGTAAAATTGCATTAACTCTTTTTTGGCTTTGATTCACATGGTCCTTAGAGTCCTTGAAAAACTCTAGGGTTTTTTCATGTGTAGCAACCTAGACATTTCTCCCCCATTCTGCACCTGCATAGTTGGTTTTTGGAACCCCAATGTAGAACTTTACATTAATTCTTTTTTTTTTTTTTAGGGAGGCAATTGGGGTTAAGTGACTTGCCCAGGGTCACACAGCTAGTAAGTGTTGAGTGATTGAGGCCATATTTGAACCCAGGTACTCCTGACTCCAAGGCCGGTGCTCCATCCACTGCGCCACCTAGCTACCCCGCATTAATTCTTACTAAATGTTCCACCTCTATTGGATTTGCCCGTTGCTCCAGCCTACTGAGATTTTTTTTTTTTATTTGCTAAGATAGTCTAGACCTCTTCTCCCTGATAGAGGAGAGGGGGACACAGCTAGGAGGACTGAAGAATAGAGAGATGTAACCACTGAGCACCAAAAGAATTCCAACAGTGTCTGTGTGTATCCTCATAAGCTTATTTATGATGGACATAGCCAAGCAAGCCTGAGCCCGTTTGCCCTGAGCTGATGCGTGTGGAAAAGGAGACAAGCTCGCTTTGTTTACTTCTGAGCACAAAATTGTATAAACTCCAATATTCAGGAGTCACTCAGGTCATTGGACAGACAACTTAGCGATTCAAGTCAACAACTTCAAGGAACATTTGTTAAGTACCCTGTACTAGGCACTAGGGGAGCTTATCCTTACTCTGATATGTTATTATATCAGACTGACATGTGACCTTGAGATCGTTTTTTTTTTTTTTAGTGAGGCAGTTGGGGTTAAGTGACTTGCCCAGGGTCACACAACTAGTAAGTGTTAAGTGTCTGAGGCCAGATTTGAACTCAGGTCCTCCTGACTCCAGGGCCGGTGCTCTATCCACTGCGCCATCTAGCTGCCCCGAGATCTTTCAGTAACTTAAAATAGGAAAGCTCCCGGGGACTGTGAGCTGTGTTTCTCTACCTTAAATCTAGAAGCAGGTTTTTGAAAACCATCTTCCAATATATTGAGCTAGCCTACTAAGTTTCGTGTCATTCAGGGTTTGTTAAAAACACTAGAAATGGGGCAGCTAGGTGGCGCAGTGGATAAAACACTGGCCTTGGATTCCGGAGGACTTGAGTTTAAATCCGACCTCAGACACATAACATTTACTAGCTCTGTGACCCTGGGCAAGTCACTTAACCCTCATTGCCCCACCCAAAAAAACAACCAACCAAACAAAAAATAACAGAAATGCCATTATCTAAGTAAATGAAAAAATGTTGAATGGTATAGGGCTGAGGACAGGGCCCTTCTCTTGTTGTCCCCTCCCCTCCCTTCCAGGTTGGCTTAATCACTTAATCAGTTCATTAATGACAGATGGGGGGGGGTGGAATTAATGGACCTACACCTTGGAGAGATACAGATCAGAACTGCTGGATCTCCTAGAGAAGCCATTATAAGTCTCTTAAGGTAAATTACTGAACCCATTAGGCCAGTATTCCAAGGTGTCTTTGTAGAGGTTTCAGTGACCCAGAGCCAATAAATAAACCAAGCAATAATCATTATTAAGCTCTACTGTGCTCTAGGCAGTATGGTAGATATTGGGGATATAAAGGTAAGAGTGAACCAGTCCTTGAGGAGCTTACAATCTACTGAGTAAAGACAAACATACATATAGAGAAGAATGTGCGGAATAGACACACCATGGATACAAGCCAATATTGGGAGGAAGGAATTAGTAACCGGGGAGATCAGGAAAGGCTTCATTAGGAGGTTTCAGTGGAAGGTGGCCCTTGAACTGAGCCTTGAAGAAACTAGGGATTCTAAGGGTCAAAGGTAATAATAATAATAATAATAATAATAATAATTGCTAACATAATAACATAACATATAATAAAAACATAATATATAATATAACATAATAACATAATAATAATTGCGGGCCAGGCACTGTGCTAAGCGTTTTACAAATAATATCTCATTTAATCTTCACAACAACCCTGGGAGGTGGGTGCTATTAAAACCATTTTATAGTTGAGGAAACTGAGGCAAACAGAGAATTTAAGTCACTTGCTTAAGTTCACATTGTTGGTAAGTGTCTGAGGCTGGATTTGAACTCTGGACTTCCCGACTCCACCAAGTGCAGTGCACTATGAAGCCACCTAGCTGTGGAGGGGTTGCATTTCAGACATGGGGGACAGCCAGTTCAAAGGTGTGGAATTGGATGGAAGATGATGTGCCATGTGTAAGTAACTCTAAGGCAGAAGAGGTGTGGGTTTCAATCCCAAGGACAGTTTGGAGAGTGGTGTATGTAAAGGGGAATAGTGAGTAATAAAACTAAAGAGGAAGGATGGATCCAGGTGGGGAAGGGGTTTAAATGCCAAACAAAGGAGTTCTGATTTGATCTTATAGGGAAAAAGGGGCCACTAGAGTTTGTTGAGTAGGAGAATGATCACACCGGAGCTTTAGGAAAATCATGCTGGCAGTAGGTGTGGAGGATGAACTGGAGTGGGAGAGAGACTTGGGGCGGGGAGACCACTTAGGAGCCTATTGTAATTGTCCAGGTGGGAAGTGATGAGGGCCTGACCTAGGTTGGTGTGAATGGAGAGAAGGGAATGGATTCAAGAGATGCTGGGAGGGGGAGAAATGGTAAAGATCTAGCAAATTGATTGGCTATGTGGGGTGAGGGAAAGGAAGAAATCGAGGATGACACACGAGGTGGTGAACCTGGGTTACTGGGGTGGTATCTGGTGGTGTCCTCAAAAGAAACAGGGAAGGGGCAGCTAGGTGGCGCAGTGGATAAAGCACCAGTGTTGGATTCAGGAGGACCTGAGTTCAAATTCGGCCTCAAACACGTGACACTTACTAGCTGTGTGACCCTGGGCAAGTCACTTAACCCTCATTGCCCTGAAAAAAGGAAAGAAAGAAAGAAAGAAAGAAAGAAAGAAAGAAAGAAAGAAAGAAAGAAAGAAAGAAAGAAAGAAAAAAAAGAAAAGAAATAGGGAAGTTTGGAAGAGAAGTAGGGTGGTGAAGGTGATGAACTCTGTTTTGGCCATATGGAACGGACAATGCCTATAGGGTATCTACAATGAAATGTCCTACAGGCAGTTTAAGCCAAAGTAGCCTCCATGGATCAGCAGAAAAAGCAACTCTTGTGGACGCTTGTGTTTGCTACTTTAAATTACTATCATTCATTCATTCATTCAGGCAAGGCATTAGGGGTTGACTTGCCCAGGGTCACACAGCTAATAAGTGTCAAGTGTCTGAGGCCGCATTTGAACTCAGGTTCTCCTGACTCCAGGGCCAGAGCTCTATCCACTGCACCACCTGGCTGCCCCTGCTTTAAATTAATATTGAAAATTACTTCTTGCACCCCACCCCACCCTCAGGCCCCAGTAAAACAGGAACAATGCAGGAGCCAACACATGCTTTATAGCAAGTCCTTTTATTCTGTGATCACAGAAATACCTTGTAGGGGCAATATCTCATACTGAGTCACAATACAGAAGGTGGTACATTGAAATACTACAGAGTTCTCACAGGGCGCAGCAGGACAGACACACGATTTACAATGTTCAGATAGAGGACATAGGTCATTGCACTTACAACTGTAAACTTGTTGGTTTGACTTTGTACAACCCCCCCACCCCCACCCCTGTCCCATCAACAACGACAAAAAAATCCCTCGCCCCAAAATGGAGTAGCCCGAAAAAGGCATGGAAGCCACCGGGTGGAAGGGGCTGGAAAAAGCGGAAGAACTCTACAGTTGACTGCTATACCTTGGGAAAGGAGAGGGGAAGAGAGGAGGGACAAGAGCAGACTCGAGGGAGGAGAGAAGGGAAGGTTAGAGGAAAGGCAGAAGAAGTGTGGGTTTCAATCCGAAGGGCTAAATGAGGCAGTCTCTCTCCCCCACACTCTCCTCTCTCTCTCTCTCTCTCTCTGTTATGTACACACACACACACACACACACACACACACACACACATGCGCGCGTGCGCACACACATGTACACACATACACACACCCATTAAAGTATTGGCTTTCTTTTTTTGTACATCAAAGCAAAAGGTGTGCTAGTGTTGTGAAGTGAACCCCCCAACACAAGTTGAAGTTTGAGTTTTGTTCTCCTTGCCACGTGAGATTTATACACTGTACAATGTATTTACATGCCAGGAATGGAGAGAGCAGGTCATGGTGACCCCAAGAGAGATGACCCATGGGGGAACAGGGCCTGGGAGGACGTCGGACTGTATGCACTTGTCATGCCAGTGGCTCTCGGGGAAATACTGGCCATTGGGGAGGGGGTCCTGAAGGGGAAGCCACTGCTTCTGAAGACCCTGGGGACAGAGAACATGGGTGCATCTAGTGATACTTAAGGAATGAAGATCTCTGGCCATCCTTGACTTCTCAGCTTTTGCTTGTTTCTAAATGTTATTAAATTATCAGATAACCTCCCCTCCAGGGACAGTGCCTGATCAGAAAAGCTCACATTGTCTCCCCTCTCTGAGGCAGTGTGGAGGTCAGGGACTCTGGATCCTAGTTCCAAGTCTGCCACCAACTGATTTCATGTTCTAGGATCACTTGTGTCAGCTCGCTCAGCCTCAGTTTCCCAATCTGCAAAATGAGGGAGTTGGATTAGAGCCCCTTCTAGATCAAAGGTTCTATGATTGTCTCTGGGGTTGGGGAGGGGTCAAAGGGGTCAAAAGCTATTGACAGCAGGGCTGTGGTGAGTGCGTGTGCTTTCCAAAGAGGAAGCTGCCTGGTGGAGGTAGCCTCCAGGACTGTCAAAGATGAAGTATGGAGAGTGTGCTAGCTTTCCATTGGTGGACAGAGCCCTCAGTACAAATAAAGCATGTGTGGAAGCACCCAATACCTGCCCACGAGGCAGAAGAGATCTAGAACCCTGCCTGCTCTCTCTTCTCCCCACCTCCTACTCCAGTGACCTCCCTAGTATTCTTGGCCCATTGGAAAGCTATGTTCCCATAGCACTTGGACCTGGTGTCTTAGCAGGACACGCCTCCCTACGCTTGTGCTAAGCGCCTTCATCTGAACTGTCCAAAGGGTCATCCTGACCTCCAGGTGGATGGCCCTTCTCTGCGTCCGCAGAAAGTTCTCAGTCAGTTATCAGAACGCTCTCCGGCCAAGAGCCTCGTCTTAGGTGCCATCTGAAAGCTTAGAGGAGAGATGGGTTTGGGGCAGAGACTCACTTCACACATAGTCCAGGCAAGACAAAGAAGGGTTAGAGGGCAAGGATTTATTACAGAAAGGAACCCTCTGCTCATACCTTGTAGTTTGGTCTTGGTCAAGTGATCGAAACTCTCTGCTTCAGTTTCCTCATCAGGAAAGCAGGGAGAGTAATATTTCCCCTTCCCTACTTTACACACATCTAGTGGAGAATTAGAAAAAGATCATACGTGCAAGGTGAGCTGAGCTCCTGTGAAGAGGCCATGTCCGTGAGAGGTATTGTTACAAATGTGATAATATTTGGAAAGTGCCTAGAACAGTGCCTGGCACATAGTAGGTGCTTAATAAAGGTTTATTCCATTCCATTCCAATCCATACTTCAATGAGGAGAATCAAATAAAAGGCAGATGCCATTAAGAACACCAGTGCAGAAGGAAAGGCCAGGGTATCCCTAACGTGAATGCTGACTAGACAATACCTAGACTGGGAATTGCTCACCACAGGAGTCACCTACCAATTGCTCTTAGAGCTAAGGCCACCAAGACCCTTGTTGTCCATCTCTAGTGAGAATGAAGACAGGAGAAAAGCAGGTCCCTTTCCCTGTTGTCTTCCCACACAGAATCTCCTGCCTAATAATGTTTCATTCTTTCCCATTAAGAAGTAGCCTTCTCGCAGCCATTTGTCCCTGCTGACTTGGGGGTTGGGAAGGTCTCCTCCACCCAATTACCAGCTAAGAAGCACGGCCCTTTGAGATGAGTTGAACTCTTTGGAAGTCCTTGGGATAGCTTACCAAGGCTCTTCTGGACTCAGAGGGACCAGAATCTATCCTTGGGGAGAACCAGATCAAAATGAGGCTCTAGGCAAGGAGGCTTCAAGGCCTAGGGGCTCTGATGGAGACAAATGACAGAGAGAGGTCTCCCCTCCTGAATCCTAGAGCTGCCAAGAAAAAAATGTAAGAAATAGGAGCTCCTAAGAAATGTATGGTACACCCCGAAGAGCTCTGGAAAAAGCTAGCCTGTGGGCTCAATGACTTGGATGAGCCTGGGCCCCCTGGGAACTTCCCAAGGCCTGGGAGACATCAGTACTGCCTTAGAAATGGTGGTCTAGGGAAAGAAAAGCTTGGCACCTCACCAATCTAGAAGCCCTCAAGGGTCCCAGCCAGACAGTCGGGATTGTCTTTGTTTCTTTCCCAAAGGTCAGCAGCTCCAACACTGGTCTTTACAAATGCCAAGGATTACTCCCTTTGCCCCCCACTCATTCTGGGACCTTTTCTATCTACAACCTTAGAAAGTTTTTTTGTTTGTTTTTTTAAAAACAGCTTTAGCTATGGGCTGAGGTTCCTAGAGAGTCTCTCTTTGATCAAAGCTAAGAGAGGCTTCCAAATTCTGAGTCCTACCCCTGCCTGGGGGAGGGGGAGTGGAGCAATCTGAGGTTTTGCACTCATTTTAGCTCCCTAGCTGGTCCATCCCCTTTTAGGGATGGCCTGCTTTAGTCAGGATTTAGCAGCACAGGTAAAACCAAGGTATGACAGACCGCTCCACAATGGAACAAACAACAAAACAACCTTTCAAATCCTAACCTAGAGTCCATTGGTATCAAATCCATTTTTTGGAAAATGGGTTTCCAGGCCTCCCCCCACCCCCACCCTGAAGCCCTGAGCCAATGTAGCTATATTGGGTTTTGAGGTTCAAAGAGGCCAAAGGCTCCAGTTTACTATGAATAGACAGTTTTCTAAGCCCTGGGCACAGTCTTTGGGGAAGCCTCACAACTGGGGGTCAAGGGAGGTAAGGAAAGCTAATTTAAAGAAATTCTACAGTAGATATCTGAGAATGCTCAAATTTTCTTCTGAATTGCTTTTTATCTTCTCCATTTCAAGGCTTACGGTACTGTCTCTGCTATGGCATTGGGGTATATGGTCTATGTGTGGAGGTGGTGGTAGCGGTGGTTCTTTGGGAAGACCAGTGTAATGAGAAGGGCACTGAATGTATCAGAGGACTCAGACTCACATCCCACCTTTACTATTTACTTCCTAGGTGACTTTGGTCAAGTTGCTGCCTCCTTTCTCTCTGGCCCTCAGCTGACACATCTATAAAATGGGTGGTGGTGGGGTTGGATTAGATTTATCTCAAAGACCCTTTCCCATTCTAATTCCTATGATCTACTGAAGAGGAGCATAGTGGGTTTTGGGGGCTCAAGACCTGGTAGACTCATTTCCATGTTGAGACTTGGGATCTGGAGAAAGGATACAGGAAAGGTCATTGGTAGGTCATCGGTAGGTCAGCATAGGTGGGAGGGCTCAGGACCTCGCTGCGGACTAGAGGCACCTTTCCCATTAGCATAGACAATCCTTCTATTACAAGTGCATATGTCGACAAGAAGCATAGGCGAGGGACTGAGGCAAAAAGAACCCCGAGCAAAGTACGGCAAGCATTTAAAGTAGATGAATTCGTGCAAAGAGGTAGCAAGCCATGCTCTACTCTAGGACAGGAGACAGTCACAGCAGCAGGGTCACCCTTTGGCAACGACGCGTCCTTCGAATGGGTCGAACATGCCACAAATTGAAAACTTCACACACACAGGTGTTAGCTAGAAACATATCCATCCAGTTTCTCCATAGCACATTTGCAATTAAATTCTTATACGGAACATTTAGTTTATTAAATATTAACAGGTGTAGTGTGTTCTGTTGTTTTTTTTAATTTTTTTTGTCTTTTTTTTTGTTTGTTTGTTTGTTTTTTGTATTTCATTGCATAGAACGTTAGAAATGAGACTTGTTGCTGTTGCTCAGGTTGAAGGGAAGCTCCAATGTACGGGACCATCAGGTTGGTTGTCTGGAACACCGTTGAGGCGAGGGCGGCTGGCTTAATGCGGTCATCCCGGTGACAACCAGGACACCTACCCTGGGCTCACCAGCTGCTGACTGCGGCTCCCTCTCGCTTCCCATGCCAGAGGTTCGAGGAACTTCCTAGTGGCAACTCAAACCACATGGGCTTCAGTTGTGTTTTTTTTTTAAATTTTCTGTTTTTAAATTTCTGAGCACGCCCACTGGTAATGGCTTAAGAAGGACTTGAATTGCACAGTAAGAGGAAGGAGAACGGCAGAGGCGACCTCTCCTGATGTCATCCTGCCTCCTCGTGGGGCTCTTGTAGTCTACTGCACTCTATTGCTTCTACAGAGGACACCCCATGATAACCAGGTACAGAGTAAAGGGGGAAGGAGTTTAAAAAAAAGTGGTTGGGGATGGGGTGAGAAGGGGAGATGAGGGAAGAGGAAAGAAAAATGAAAGAAAAATGCTTATGAGGTATACAAGTAAATAAAATTGGAATGGTTAAGGCTGCTTTTGAAATAAAAAGAAATCTTCAGGCATAGGTAAAATAAGGAGATGGTTGTTATGAAAGCATCGCCACTTGGATGTTTTACAATGGCTTGGTGATGGCTTCAAGGTGGCTGGCAGACACGCTTGGCCTGCCACCATCTGTCTGGGGAAAAGTCAGCCAGTGCACATGCTGCCTTGCAGAGTCCTATGGCCTCATATTTCAATAATGAAACAGTGTTAGGTCCTAGTGTTTGTTTTTTTTTTTTGTTGTTTTTTTTGTGGTTTTTTTTTTTTAAGTTTTCTAAATCCCACAAGTCCCTCGCTGCACGCGTTCCATCATCAAGGACAGGGTGCCCGCAGAGGGAGCTGTGGGGCCAACTGGAATGTGAAGGAAATGGAGCACTTGGCTCCCAGCCCTCAACTCAAAGCCCATCTCCAAGGCTGTGGAAAAACCTTTGAAGGCCCCGGAGTGAAGAAGTCCCAGTCGGCATGAGCTGGAACTCTGTGTATAACCCTGAAGGAAAGGCCCCTGGGCCCTGCGCCAGGCTCCACTTGGCAAGGGGGAGCACTGGGCAGGGGCACTGCCTTTGGAGGTTCAAGAGTCTTCTCCAAGGGCAAAGTGGGAACCCCAAGCTTCTGGACAGTCCCAACCAGGACCTTTGGCAAGTTTTCCTCAAGAAAAGTCTCCCCGAGAATGACTGTGGCTCGTTCCAGCCACTGCTCACCAGAGAGCAGGATGAGTCACTATGGACACTGTCTTTGGAGAGCGGTTCTAAGGGAGACACTCCTTGGGGGGCTTCCAGGCAGATGCCTCACTCTGGCAGCTCCAGCTGGGAAAGCATCCACCGTGTCCTGTTTGTGTCACTGAGCCTAGGGTTTGCCATGAGTTCAGATGCTTGGAAGAGAAAAAGGGAAAGGAAGGAGGGAGGGAAGGAAGGGAGGAAGGAAGGAAGGAAGGAAGGAAGGAAGGAAGGAAGGAAGGAAGGAAGGAAGGAAGGAAGGAAGGAAGGACGGAAGGAAGGAAGGAAGGAAAGAAGGAAGGAAGGAAAGTTGGTTATTTTGGCAAGAACAGTGGATAGCTACTTTCATTCATGCCCATTCTTTTTGCTCTCTTCTATACTAGTCGCCCACATATACTGCTCTGCTGTCTCCTAGGATTCCCAAGTTCCCACCGGAAATGGAAAGAAAAAAAGAAGAATTAGTCACTTCTAGAATGAGCGGAAACTGCAGAGAAACACGTGGCTCATTCTAGTCCTTGTGGGCTATTCCACTGCTTCCCTACGAACCCTTGCTGGTAACAGGTGTCACTTTACACAGTATGTAAGAAGAAAGAGACTCAAAGAGGCTGTTTAGTCTAGCCTATGTCTCCTGAGTAGGACTGTGCCTCCTTTGGCCCAACACTAGTTAGACTCCCATCTACTGCTCACAGAGATAATGAGATTTCTCTCCTGCTTTAGAAAAGACAGTACTTGGAGTGGACAGGATTTGCTGCTGGAGGCTGCCCTGAATTGCTCTTGGGCCCTGGTATTCCCCAGGTGATGGCAAGGTTGGAAAAGAGCTTATAGCAGACTGAGTGAGCCAGGATGGGGTCCATTGCTCCTGGCCTCACTGAATGGTTGTGGTTGGAAATGTTTGAGAAAAGAAAATCAGTGTTTCCTGCCTTATCCAGCCAGATCTTTAAAGACAGTCTCCTTAATGTCCAAACACATTAAGTGTGTGTGTGTGTGTGTGTGTGTGTGTGTGTGTGTGTGTGAGACACACAGACACACTCCCGGAAGCCACCCACCCTCTAGTCTCTCTCTATTATTGCTACCCCTACTTCCGTCCTCTGAGTCACAAATTGGCAATCCACAAAGAAAAGAGAGGAAAGAAAGGAGATGAGGACACATGAAGAGCCTCTTTATGCCTTGGATATATCAAAATGCCCCCAGCTCCAAAAGAGGAGCCAGGAACCTTGAAATGTGACCATACTTGGGACCCTTCATAGGAAGCTGGGGCAGAGGCTGACTATCCTGGGAAAACTGCTCTCTGAAAAATACTCAGTGCTTTTAAGCTAGAGAAGGGGTGCCATACACCCAGGGGTGTGCTAGAGAGAGAAAATGATGAAATTTTCAGTGTGAGAATTTATACCTTGGAAATTGGTAAATGTTGCAAATCAGGGTTCAATTTATTGTTTTGTTGATTGTCTAGACAAGACAGTAATATGCAAAATCCAAATTAAACTTAGAAGTGTGTAGTGGGCACATTAAAAAAATTCAAAGATCCAATTGTTAAACATTTTACTAGCATACCCCTGCATCCATATAGTTCTATGGTCAATGCTACATGTCATGGCAGCCCATAGACACAGTCCTGAGCCCTAACAAGGGGATTTTACCAAAGGGACTTTTGCACCAGCCCTATCCCCATAGTGGCTCAAGTCCATGGTATCTCATTGAAGTCTAGGAACTCTGGAAGGTGGAGAGGCCAGTGAGGCAGATCCTGTCTCAAGCCAGGCTCTCCTCTCTGTTCTCTTCTGTAGCTAAATCTCAGATGAAGTTGCTTCCTGGGGGCCCACCTGGCTGGTCTGTCCTGGGGTGCTCATTTTCTGTCATCCCTAGCCAGTGGAAGATACCAGGGGTGGCTCCACAGACCTACAGTCTAGTGCTCTCCCCAGCCGCCTTCATTTGTCAGCAAATCTACCAGAGTTCTTAGATTCCACTGAGATACTATGGACTCAAACCACTTTGGAGACTGGGCTGATGCAAAAGTGCCTTTGATATGGCTCAGGGATGTGTCTAAGAGCTGCTTGACATATAGCACTGGCCATAGAACTATTTGTATGCAGGAGTGTGCTAGTAAAATGTTTAACAACCAGTTTTTGGCAGTGTGGGGGTAGCCTTTTTTTTTTTTTCTGCTTTCTGCACTTGCTTTTTTTTTTTTTTTTTTTGCTTTCTGCACTTGGGGAACTGAGTCAATCCCCGCCACCCCCACTCTAGCCCCACCATAGTGACTCTCTGGGAGAGACAGACAGGTCTAAACCAGAATGGCAAGGGATGAGTGCTCCTGCACCAAGGCTTGGCATGAAAGGGACATCCAATCCATAGGCTTCATTGCCTGCTCTAATCAATTTGTCTCTGCACTCTGGTTTATTTCTAGTCCATGCTTCATTTATTACTCTCTTTCTCCATCACATTTCCCTTGAGGTGTTCAGGCTGAAAAGCCACTAAAATAACATACAACAACAAATTCAACATGTGAAACATGACTGCTCTTTTATTTTAAACTCAGCTAATTCTGTGGCTGATCAGGCATTTTCTGGTGTGCCAGGCAGGCCTGTCAATTCCGGGTGCCAGACATTCCTGCGGTGGAGTGGAAAGAACCCCGGATTTGGAGTCAGGGCAACTGGGTTCAAATCCCAGCTCTGCTACCTGGGTGACCGTGGGTAATTCTCTAACCCATTCTATGCCCAAATTTTCCCTACTGCAAAATGTTGGACAAGACCATCTCCAAGATTCCTCCCAGCTCTAACCTATGAACTCCATCTTTGGGAACTTCCTTAAGGCCTTGCCTCTCCTTGCGAATCTATTCTTGGAGTCTCTTCCCAGACTCAAGGCTGCTTGTGAACTTGCCATCCTGGCTCGCTGGCCAGAGCTGCCTCTTTATATAGACAGGTCCTGGTTTAAGGTGAGGATTGTCTGGAAATATACACCTGTCTTTGAGGACCATCCTCAGTATTATCCCCTTCCTGCTCCAGTGTCTGCTGACATCCATCCTATGGGCTGAATGAAGGCCTCAGTGATGGGTTGGAGAGGTGTCCCCAGCCCAAAGGGGAGGGGAGATCTGAATAATGAAAGCCTCTGAAGGCCCCTACACACCTCCTGCCCCTCAGCCCTGGTGAAGTGGTGTGGGCCATGTCCTAACAAGGCCCTCTGTGAGGACAGATCCCTAGTGGGTGGGGCCCAGGGAGAACTTTCATCAGTGTGCTAAAGCCAGAGGCCAGTGTGGCATATTGAGTGCTTAACAAAGCAGTTTCAGCCTTGAGGGACACTACCCTTCCTGCTGGGCCGTGCCAAGGCTTCACTGTGTTTCAAGGGTGAGTGGTCCATGCCAGCTGCCAGGTGTCAGGCTCCGATGGCTACTCTCTTCTCCGAGGTCTCAGGTGGACAACCCCATGGACTCTGTGCTGGAGAAATGACTAGAGCTGATCACGTGGGGGAGGGAATGCTGCCTGACATGGGAGGCTCTGCCACAAATGCTGGGGACCCCACCCTCTCCAGAACCCCACCAACCCTTGCTGCAAGAGAAAGATAATGAATACAAATTCAGCTAAGCACAAAGGAACTAATAATGAAGAAAGGAAGGGATGGAGAAGGAAGAAAGAAAAGGAAGGAGGGGAAAGAAGGAAAGAAAGGGAGGAGAAAGAAGGGAGGAAAAAAGAGGTAGCAAAGAGAAGCAGGAAGAGGAAGAGAGGAAGAGGGAGTGAGGGAGACAGGAAGGACTAATTAATAAAGGAACAGACTCTCATTTATAAGTTGGAGAAACTTCGCACTTCCCAAGCAAGGAGCTGGTGTCTAGCATCAAGAAAAAAGGATACTGGCCTCAGCTTCCCCAGCTGCCAAATGAAGAGGTTGGACCAGATGATCCCCTAAGAGTTTGCCTAGCCCAATATAACTACTGCATCATCTCTCCTAGGGGGCTGTCAGTAATGGGTCAGGCACTGTGGGTAAAGTGAGGCCTACAACTTAGGAACAATATGATCCTGGTATGATGGAGGTCTGGCCAATGAGGACCGTTGTGAATGGGAGGGAGCTGGCTTCTGAGCCTGCTCTGAAGCAGGCTCCCCAAGTATTCCCATGCTCCTAGGAGTGGGCCTTCCTTTGTTGGGCAGTCCCCCATGATGCTGAAGAGATCACATTTTACTTTTCCTTTCTGCAAACCTAGGTCACACAGAACAGGCAGATGGCCTGGCCGTAAAGGCATCCTCTTCTTGTGTTTGTGAACCAGTGGGCATCTGCAAAGACTAGCAGACAGGGGTCATTCCTCGTAAAAGCCCTTAAAGTAACTATGTTCCTTCCTCTGCCCCAGGTCTCAGGGACTAACCAGCCAGGTAGGTCAAAGGTACCACATTCAATGGCGTGATAAAAGATTTGGAGGGAGCAGGTTAGTAAGGTTACTAATGGGTTAGTAAACCAGCTCTTCACTCTAAGGAACAATCAGAAAGTGGTGGGCTTGGTTGGGTCAGGAGCCTGGGGTCCTGGCTCTGGCACTGACTAGCCATGTGTTTAGCATCAAGAGAAAAGCATTTGGGCATGAGGCATAACTATTCTGTGTCATAGTCTCCTCCTCTTATTAAATGAGAGGGGTGGGCAAGATGACCCCTGAAATCTCTTCTACTTTTGCCATTCTATGATTCTAAAACAATGGGGTGTTCGAGGGAATGAATCAATTAACTAGCACCAGTTAGCCCTCATCCCTTCCTGCTCCCCTAAAGACTGGGTAGAGCAAGGAATACTCTCTTCTCCACTATCCCATCTTACCCCATCTATGGATTCAGGGTAATTGGCTTAGACAATTTTCTTTCTTTTCTTTTCTTTTCTTTTTTCTTTCCTTTTTTTTTTTTTTTTTGTGCAGCAATGAGGACTAAGTGACTTGCCCAGGGTCACACAGCTAGTAAGTATCAAGTGTCTGAGGCCAGATTCAGGTCCTCCTGAATCCAGGGCTGGTACTTTATCCACATGGCTTAGACAATTTTCATTCCAACATCTGACTTCTTCTTTTTTTTTTTGCAGGGCAATGGGGGTTAAGTGATTTGCCCAGGGTCACACAGCTAGTAAGTGTCAAGTGTCTGAGGCCGGATTTGAACTCAGGTATTCCTGAATCCAGGGCCGGTGCTTTATCTACTGTGCCACCTAGCTGCTCCAACATCTGACTTCTTATGACCCAAGGCCTCACAGCCCAGGATGATTTGTGCCCTGTCTTGTGAATTCTCTGAGGACACTTCTTCAGGTGTAGGGCAGGGAGAAGAAGAACATGGAGAGGAAGAGATAGCAGGCTAGAAGGACAAAGGGAAGAGAGGGATATAAGAGGAAGCACAAGACCCTTTGTTCAAAAAAGGAGGGCCAGCAGATAGGGGCCACCCCACTGAGCCTAATCAAGGAAGAGGGAAACTTTCTTTCTTTCGTTCCTTCTTTCTTTCACAGAGCAATGAAGGTTAAGTGACTTGCCCAGGGTCACACAGCTAGTAAGTGTCAAGTCTCTGAGGCTGGATTTGAACTCAGGTCCTCCTGAATCCAGGGCTGGTGAAGCTATGTTATTTAGTTCTGAGCCATGGGCCTTTAGCCTCAAGAGCTGCTTCCCCTTATGTCACTGCATCTTGTCTCTTAGCAAACTTGCTACCAAAGTTTCTCACCTTGCCTGCTCAATACCCGAGGGATGGATGGTGAGAAATTCTCCAGAGAGAACCATTTTTCCCTTGAGCTCTGGTTGTGTTTTCCCCAGCTTCTCACTCCACAGGCCCCTGGATGGACCAGGTGTCAAGCCTGAGCAGTGGGGCTCCCAGACATGAGTGGAAATTTGAAGGCTTCTCTACACTCAGCCTCCATGGGAACTCCTCACCTGAGTCTCAGTTATTTATATTCTATTTGTTTTAAAGCACATTTATTAAGCATCTACTATGTGCAAGGCCCATCTCACCCATCCCAGCCAGGCAGTGCCAGCTTGGAAGCACCATCTCAAGTCTCCTTTGTCCTTGTTGGGTCAGACTGCACCAAGATGGCTGGCTTTCTGTCCTCTGCTCTTGTCTGGCCTTCTTCCATCCTCATGCCTTTGTTCCCACTGACCCCCAAGTCTAGAATGGTTTCCTCTTCTACCTCCAGCCATACAAATCCCTCTCTAACCTGGAGGTCCAACTCAGCTGCTCTCTTCTCCTGATCTCCTCTCCACTATTCCCTAGATGGAAGTGACCTCTCTCTCCTCAGAGGTCTCTTTCTGGACCTCGTCTCCTGCTTTTACATCATTTGCCTTCCCATCCTGGTGATTTGTTTTCCTCCTATCATATCAAAAGCTTACTGAGAGTGCTTGGCACATAGGAGGCTCATGCTTATTGACAACATAGTTTCAATGTCTTCATACTCCTGCCTCATCACAAACAGTGTGGTATAATGAAAAGAGCAATGGATATGATATCATAAAGCTCGGCTTCCTATACCAGCTCCAGCACTAGCTGTGTGGCCCTGGGCAAATCATTTTGCCCTCTCTGAAGCTCAGTTTCCTCATCTATAAAATGGGGATAGAAATGTTTTGGAAGCCCTGTGAGCTGTTGTTACTTCTCTCTGTGGCTTTCCCTTCTGTTTACAGGCAAACTTCTTGGGGACAGGATTTGTGCCACTGTCTACCTTTCATATTCCAAGTGCTGAACTTGGGGCCTTGCTCCCAGAAGTGCTTAAACGCATGTTTATTAATGGAGGGATTCCATGACTGCAGAGACTCATGGGAATGAGGGTTAGAAAAGCAGCTTCAATTAAAAACAAAAGCAAGGGGCAGCTAGGTGGCGCAGTGGATGGAGCACCGGCCCTGGAGTCAGGAGTACCTGAGTTCAAATCTGGTCTCAGACACTTAATACTTAACTAGCTATGTGACCCTGGGCAAGTCACTTAACCCCAATTGCCTCACTAAAAAACAAAAAACAAAACAAAAACAAAAGCAAAACCAAACGACCCAGCCCCAATCCATGACCAGTGAAAGAATGGAAAAGACACTGGATTTGGAGGCAGAGAGACGGAGTTTGGAGGTGGCTCAGCTGCTTAGTACACGTGGCTTCAGGTGAGTCACTGGGTCTCTCCAAGCCTCAGTCTCCTTATTTGTAAGAGGACAGGGTCGGACCAGACGATGCCCAAGGCCCCTTCCAGCTCTGAATAAATCTAGGTCCCTGTGACTCCCTGTGCCCTGATGCCACAGGCAGAGAGTGCACTTACTGTTATACGCAGAGTCCTAGGCTGTGGTGAAATCCATTAGTTTCTTCATAGGTTTTTCCACAGGAATGACTTTATCTCCATTCATCTTCCAGAGTGTCTATGGGAGAATTAAAGAGGAAGGGACCAGAAAGGACCCAGAATCAGAGAAGGAACCAGGTTGGAGGTTACCCAGTGGGGAGCAGGAGAGAATAGACAGGGGACAGAAGAAGAGAGACAGGGAGATCAGATGTAGAGAAGGGGAAGAGTGAGGAGAGAAAAAGCAATGAGAAGAATTGTAGCTTCTAGGCATTGTGCTGGCCCTAGACCCTGAGGGAGGGAATTCTCTGCTCCACAACCCGGGTGAGGGCCTACAGGTGGCCACACAAACTTTTGAAATGGAGGAACCCTTCTTGTTTGGTTAGATCCTTTTTCTTGGGGCTAGGGCTGGAGGTCTGGAAAGCCCCATGCAGCTGGGATGGCTGTGACCCCAATTGGATGTTGGGTAATGGCTGCATTTCTTGTATATAGACATTAGTCCCTTCCATAGAGGCTTGAGATAGTCTGATGTGTAAGACATGCCCATATGGGGCTGGTGCAAGGACATGAAAGGCTCCCCCAATTTCTCCCCCTCTGGGGTCCCTCTCTGTTGCTCAGGCATGTCCCACTGGACAAGAGAGGATTGCTGGCTGGGAACCCAATTCAGGAAAGGGCTGTGTTGAACCAGGAGCTCAGATCTCCCTGATCATTGAGGCCTAGTTTGGGTGAAAGCCTAGTGGGAAGAGGAGGGTGGGTGATCCTCAAATCAGAACATGCCAATGACTCTCAAGAGGTCTTCACTCACCCTATAGCACAGGATCACCAGAATGAAGAAAATTTCTTTCCAAAAGCAGACACAGCTGTGAAATACAAAGGAAAAAGGAGCTTTAGGGATGTGAATCTGACTCCTTGGGGGACATCTGGGGGCACTGAATAGTGTGGGAAGCTCAGAAGGGACAAGGCTCCCTGACCTTCCCACTTGTCCAACTCAACATTCTGCTCTGGCAGATTTAAGCTAGCTTTTCTGGGCCCGGACACTGTGAGTCCAGTGGGCCAAAGTATGGCTGGAGAGTCCCAGACTCGCTTCAGAGTTCCTGGGTAGATTCTGGTGGTGACAGAAGAAGCTCCCCTAAGTCTCTGGGCCTGCTCTAGGAAAACTGAACTGGAGAGTGACCAGGGGGAGACTGAAGGCAGCCTTTCATGATCTCTTCTGCCAATGGAACTTGGCACAGTGGCCCTACTGGCATCCACCAGGGAGAAGGAAAGTTAAAGGTGGTCTGGTGTGGTGGAAAGAGCATCTGGATGTGCCCGGGCCTCAGTTTCCTCATCTGTAAAATTGAGAGTTTTCTTCCCAGCTCTCTATTTATGATCCTGGGTTCAAAGCATGGCTGTGCTGTTGACCGAGTCACTTTGGGTAAGTCTCTTATCTCTCTATGGGTTTTGATGAAATGAAGGGTGGGGCTTGGGTCATCTATCTCTAACCCCTGGGAGGCTGGGGTTAGACCACTAGGCAAGGTCTTTGAGAGTCCAAGCTATACCTTCAGTCAGTTTGCCTGCTTGTTCTGCTGCCCCTCCGGGAAGGATTTTGGAAAACACGCTCTCTCCATCGGCCCCAGGCTGGCCCCCAGGGGCTCCTGATGCTGGTGGGATTCCCCCAGGCTTTGCTCCTATTTTTGTACCTGGGGGAAGAGATTCAAAACCCTGGTTAGTCCAAACCATCCACAGGCCCCTGCTAGAAGGCTACAGCATCAGTGCTAACTCTGGAGGACCTGAAGAGGCCACATTGTCTTAGTTTTCCCCTTTCCCTCCCTGGCATCTGGAGAATCCTCAACTATTGGGAACAGCTATGAAGCTCTGTGTTTCTGAGTCTGACCAGATGGGGAGGAGGAGGATACAGTGCCAAGAGAAGAGGAGGAGGAGGAGGAGGAGGAAGACAGAAGGAAGAACAGGAGGGGGAAGAGGAAGAAGAAGAGGATAGAGGAAGAAGAGGGGAAAGGAGGAGATAAGGGAGAGAACAATGAAAAAGCCCCACAAAATGTGAGGAGAAAGTGGGGAGGTGAGGAGAGGAGGAAGGAGACTGGGGAGGAGCATGCTCCTGAATCCTACAGTAAAGCTTCCACATAGTGCTTTATTTAGGGTTCCTGCACTGTGCTAGTTTCTATAGTACACCTGGTCTGCTTGTGATCCCCTCTGACCCTTGGCCCCCTCTTCTGACCCATTTGTCTATAGTGAGTCCTTCATGATGGGTAGCAAATGGACCCTCAAGGACAGGATAGGTTGGCCCCCTGCCAAGGGTCATCCCGGCCACGAATCAACAGAAGTTCAGTCTGCTTCTGGACAGAGTGGAGGGAGGTGGTGATCCCTGCTGAAGCTAGAGCTAAAGTCTCACCTGCTGCGGGAGCACCCTGTGGCTGGGCATGGGGGACCCTCCCCTGCTGCTGCTGCTGTTGCTGCTGCTGCTGCTGCACTTTGGCTGTGGGTTTGGAGCTGTCCAGCTGCTCAGCTTTCAGCTGCAACATTAAACAATGTCCTTAGATGGGACCATGAGATCTGAGCATATCCTTTCTCTCCCTCCCACCCCCACTTCCCCATCTCTTGATCATTTAGACCTGGAATCAGCCCAGAGTTCAGGAATAGCCCTTCACCGCCAGAGTGGGGTGCCTGGGCCATGGGCGGGGGGTCAGGGCATCTATAAAGAGGAACAGGGCAAGGCTGGGCACTACCTCCTGAATCCCAGAGAGAGGCTGACCAGGCCCAGAGGCAACTACTTAGGAGGACAGAGTGGGACAGTTCCTGGGGTAGAGTAGAAAAGGCATGAGGGGAGGGCCCAGGATGGCCAAGGTTGGCATGGACTCCAGGGGAAGGCTCTTCAAGGCTCAAGAAGCAGTGGGAAGTTAGGGAAGCCCTGACCCTTTCTTTCCTTCTTTTTTTTTTTTTTTTTTGGCAGGGCAATGGAGGTTAAGTGACTTGCCCAGGGTCACACAGCTAGTAAGTGTCAATCATCTGAGGCTGGATTTGAACTCAGGTACTCCTGAATCCAGGGCCAGTGCTTTATCCACTGCACAACCTAGCTGCCCCTAACCCTTTCTTTATGTAGATTCTGCTGAGGAAACCTGTCAGAACCACACAAGCTGGGTCATAAGCCTGATGGGGCCTTAGCTTTCACTCAATATGGAGCTCAAAAGGAGCTCTGTATGAATCTATGGAGGGGCCTGTTTAGAAAGCTGGTTTCTCTCTGGGCCTCAGTTTCCCCACTTATGAAATCATGGGGTTGGCCTAGTCCTTCTGGCTCTAACTCTTACGAATGTGGGTGATTTGAAAGCTATGTAATAATCTGTCTGAGCTGGTGTCTTTAACAGCAAAAGGAAAGAACTAAACTGTGATCTCTGGGGTTCCTTCCAGCTCTGTGAGTCTCTGGGAATCGATGTTTTGGGCCATGGAACGCATGGGATTGAGTTTAAGACAGAAGCCAGACTGGGGCCCACTGGGCCCATAAGGTACTTGAACTCGGTCCACAGCATACGGCCTCATAGCAAGCAGAACTTGTTTTGTGTCCTGCTCTTGCCCACCAACAATAGTTTTCTTTTGGTGAGATAGATGGTTTGTCTTTGCAGCCCCATGTTTAAGTAGCAGGCTTCATCAGGACTTCTGAAATTGCTCCCTGGGAATGGGGGTTTGCACAGGACCCAAGAGATCAAGGCTGTTGGGTAAATGAAAGCACCTATTACACTGAACTGTCTCTTCTGTCCAACGTCCCTCTAGACCCTGAGGACATAGTACAGCCTCCACCTCCTGGGACTCCTGGTGGCTATGCCACACCTGGGGAAGTCAGGTTGGTGGGAGGAGAGAGAACAGGTCCTGGAAGAAGACCCCCCCCCCCCAACACTGAGTCATACTCACTGGGCCCGCAGGCTGGGCACCTGCCGATGGGGGATGGCCTGGCACTGACTTGCCAGCCTGCTGAGCAGCCTGGGGTTGTTGGCCCCTGGAGGAAGGCTGCCCTGGCATCCCTTGCTGCTGTTGTTGCTGCTGCTGCAGTCGAGTTTGTGATGGAGTCTGCTGTGTCTGAGACTGAGTCGGTTGTGGCCCGTGGCCTGTCGGCTGCTGCTGTGGTAGGGGCTGGCGTGACTGCTGCTGCCTGGACGATTGTGGAGGCAGCTGCTGCTGGGAAGGCCCTGACTGAGGCTGCCTAGCTTGCTGTGGCTGTGAATGGGCCAGAGGCTCAGACTTGGGTGGTGGGGCCGAGGGGCCGGACTGTATTGGTCGTAGAGCTTTTTTGGGCTCTGAGGGGTGGTGATAGGCCGCTGACTGGCGGGATGGCTGTGAGTATTCCGACTGAGAGCTGGGGTAGGATGGCTGGCCCCTTGGGTCAGCCTGCTGAGCCTTCTTCTGGGAAGAAGGCTGAGAGTGAGGTCTGCCTTCGTGGCGGCCGGAGTCTCGGGGATGTGGCTTCGAGACCCTCCGAGAAGGCTCCTCCCCCTGGTGGCGGGAAGATGAAGACCCCGAGGAGTGCCGGCCATAATCCCCGTGGTGCCGATGCTCTTTGGAAGAATGGCGGCCCTGTGGTCCCTCGTCATGCGGCCACAGGTCCTCCTCAGGGGGCTCATCATAGTCATGATAAGTGTGTTTGACAGGGGGTCTTTTCTGGGAGGAGGAAGAGGAGGAGTGACCCCCATGATGTCTGAGCCTTTCTGAACGGGATTCCCGCGGCTTATCAAACCAGTCTGTCTCCTCCTGACCCAAGTGATAAGCTTCAGAAACCAAAAACAGATCACAGTCAATCTCTCGCTCGGGCACCGGGAACGTAGGCCAGGCTGAAGCCATGCAAGGAAATGAAAGAATGCAAGCAGCTCACCACATGCAAAAAAGAAATGACAGAGCCCCCCATCCGCCCCAAGCCTCAGACCCACCCTCCGGAGACCCAGAGAGAACATCACCACATGGGACACACACAGGCAGGACATGGGCAGGGCGGACACGAAACGGGGCCATGCCAATGCTGGGCCAACTGAAGCCAACAGTGGGACGAGAGCATGGCACTGGATGGGCAAAATGCAGGGGCCCCATACTGGTTTGGCATAAGCTCAGCTTTCAACATGCTCTGTCAGAAATCACCAAAGAGAGCTGTTACCTTCACTGTCTGAAACCACACAGTGGGAATCGTCCAGGATGTAACCTTCCTCATGCTTGTAGGAGTGGGTCCTTGGCACATCTTTGATGTGTTCTTGCACATCAGGCAAGGAGTGACTGGAGCAGAAGGGGGAGCAGCCATCCCCAGCCCCTGAAGGGAGCGGCCCTCCTGAAGAGCGGGATCCTCCCACAGACCTTCCTAAGGGACTGATGGGGCTTTCTTCCTCAGAGGCCTGGCTGCGCATGGGGGGCCGTCCCCGGCTCTGGGACATGCTCAGGGAAGATGGCTTTGAGCTGGCTTTCTGTAACCTCTCCATGCTCTCTCGCTCTCGCTCCCGCTCATAGGACTTGCCTCGGCTGCTCATGTCATGGCTGGACTTCTCGCCACCATAACTGGCCGATGATCTGGACCTACTGCTGTATGCTCGGTCATCTTCCTCTATTAGGTCCCTGCTGGACACTCCGTAGTATTTCTGCTGTTCATACACGTTCTTCTTAAGGCCATAGGTGATCTCATCTTGAAACTTCTTCCCTCTGGAGGACATGCTACTGCTGACCGAGGGTGTCGTGGGGTAGGAAGCCAGGTCAGATTCAACATCTTTGGCCTCTTCTATAGGCGAGAACTTGGAGATCTTTTGCTCCATGCCTTGTTTCCGATGCTTGCTGCGCTTCGTCGAGATGACAGCCGGGGCCAGGTTCTTGGAAGAGTGCTTGGGCCCACCCATGCTGGAGCCATGTTTCTCTGGCCTAGACGAGTGTCTGTAGTCGCTGTCCCCATAGTAGTAGGAGGACCCGCCCCCACTGCCTGACATCCTCCCATTGCTCTCCGAGCTCCGGTGATAGCTGCTCTTTCCTCGGTGGTCAGCGCTGTGATGATCATACACATCCTCTTCAGACTCTTCTTCCCCTTTGGCGTAGCAGCAGGGAGCACTGGGGCCTTCAGGTTCTCCCAGGTCGCTTTTGTCCTTCATGTGACGCCCGTTACTGCCTTGGGGCCGGGGCTCCGGCTTCTGGCTCTCCGCTGCTGAGGGCGTGCTGTCCTTGGTCAGCTCACTGATGTCATCAATCATCACATAGTTCCTGGGAATGTTCTGTTCCAGGTTGGTGTACAGTGACTCAGAGGAGTAGGTGGGCCCAGGGCTCTGGCTCACACCGCTTCGGTCACCAGGCCTGGGAGGCTCTGGAGTCTTGTACTGGTCGTAGCTGCTGGTCACTGCCGGCGTGCTGTATGTGGGCTCTGAAGGGGCCGAAGACATTGCTGCCGGGGGAGCCGCAATCACTTCATAGTTAGTAGGGACCTTCTGCTCCAAGTCAGCTAGGGAGGTCTGCCTTGGCTTCTGATGGGCGGCGTGACTGTCAGCTGGCTCTGGGAAGAGGGCATTTTGAGGAGGCGGGTGAGGAATTTGGCCTGGGTAAGTTGTCTGGGGCTGGTAGTGGGGAGCAGGGCGGAAGTTCTGCTGGCCCTGGAGACCGTGGTCAGGGGGGTAGCCTGCACTTGGAGGGAAACCAGGAGCTGGGTATGTGCTTTGAGCTGGGTAGGCGGGTACCTGGTTGGCCTGGAAGCCATTTTGAGCAGGGCCAGCACTGCCCACAGGGTACTGGGGAGGCTGGAAGCGGGTGTGCTGGAAGGCTGTGGGGGCCGGGGGAGGACCCTGCCCTGGCGGGTACTGATAGGGAGGATAGGAGGAGGCTGACGTGTACTGAGCGGCTGAATAATCAGAATACTGATTGGTTGGTGCTGTGCTAGGCCTCACGTGGACCGCCCCGCTCTCGTAGCCAGCCAGTCTTAAATTGTTGAGCTCGCTATCTGACATGTAGTCACGGTTATCCCCAAGGCACCGAAGATAGGGGTAATCTCGGCCGACGCGGTCCTTCATCAGGGACCCCTTCCTCTGCGTGATTCCTAACTCCAGGTACTTCAGTTTGGCATCAATCTCCTTCTCCTCTTCATCCAGCTCGGCCTGCTTCTTCCTCAGTTTCGTGGACTCATGCTCCACCAGCTTGAGGTCGCGGTCCAGTTCCTTGAGTAGGCTGGCTTTGGTCACTTGGACGGGTGGCCCCACCAGGCCCTTCTGCAGGAGGCTGGCCATGTACATCTGGGAATGTGCTTGGCTTGGGAGGGGCATGTGGGCCTCCTCTGGAGGGGGGCTGGGCAGCGTCCGCTTCACCTTTCGAATGAGGGTGTTAGCCTGAAATGCTGACATCTAAGGAGTAAAGAAAAGAGGCCTGGATGTAATAATTGAAAGGATTTGTGTACTAGAGATGAAAATACTCAAAGGATCTTGACCTATTATCATGCTAATAATAAACACCCCAGGACTAAAAAATACCTTCCCCATCCATGAGACGAAAGAGCCACGAGAAAAACATTGGTCTAAGGGATGGGAGACCTGGGCTCTGTTCCAGGCTTGGTCACTGACCTCAGGCAAGTCAAGTCTCCATTTCTGGGTGTCAGCCTTCCCATCTCTGAAATGAAGTTGTACTAAAGATCTTTCTAGCTTTTATCCTTTAAGGCTAGAAAAAATATCATTCTCAGGTACAAGTTGCATTATCATTTCCACTTTACTGATGGACAAACTGAGGCTTAGAGAAGGGCAGGATATTGGTCTAGAGTCATTTCACTAATACGTGGCAACAATGCTATGTAATCTGGTCTTCTGACTCTAAGCCCATTAAACTATATTGCCTCTCTACAAGTCTGAACAGCTGAGCTAGGTTAGTCACCAAGTGCTGGGGAACTGCCCTTCCTGAGCCTGCCACAAAAGAAGGCTGGATAACTACAGGATGCCCAGTCCACACTCGGCACCTGGGCTGAAGGGAGGAGACCTAAGGCAAAGTGGGTCAGAGAAAGAAGTGAGAGTGAGACATGGGGTGGGCAAGCTGGCCAGCTCATGGTGCTTCTGGGAGAATTTCCAGTAGCCATCAACAGCGGTAACCAGGGAGGGGGCGACCTGAGGCATGAGATGGCAGACAAGTGAACATCGAGTTCTTCCCAGTGCTATGACAGGCCCGGGCCGAGTCACTCAGAGTCAGCTGCTGTGTGAGAAAGCTGTATCTGCAGGATCTCACAGCTCCTGACTACAACAATGAGGAACAGAAAATTGGGGCCAAACGGCTCAGCAGTCGACATGTGATGCCTACACGGTGGCGGTGGTGGAAGCAGCAGAAGTGGGGGCAGTGGTGATGGCATTGGTTGGGAGACCAAAACCAAGATGTCTCTGCTGAGTCCAAAAGCCCACTTTACTCCCTTATTCCACAGCTAGTTCCACTGGGGACTGCTTCATGCTGCACTTTCCCCGAACCAAACCTTCAATGGTGCCCAGCCCAGTGGCCTGATCACTATGGTGAGATTCCCCCCACGGTGGGTGTTCAGGTGACCTCAGATTTCAGTGAATATCCCCTTGGCAGGAAAGTAGACAAGAGAGGGCAGGAAGGGAGTAAACTGAGGAAGGGGGATGGCAGAGTGCTGCCAGACAGGTAGCCCCAAGCTTGGTTCCCCCTTGTTGCCTTGGTGATGGGAGGGGGCTGGGGAGAGGTAAGAGAAGGAAGGGGCCACCAGCTGGTAATGCTATCTACTCCTCCCACCTGCTCCCTGAGTCACTGCAGAGCTAGGTACCCCCTCCCCCCGAGCACAGTCCCGAGGGCGATCGCCCTGATTTACCATCCCCTATTGGGGTATGGGCTCTGCTTCCAGAGAGGGTCCTTCTCCCAATCTGGACCCTCAAATGTCATCTCCCCTCGGGGCTGTGGTCAGGCTAAGCAGGGCAGAGTATGGGGGCCCTAGATAGGCTGTTGCTTTCTCAGAAGGAGGCATGAGTGGGAAGGAGATGGAGGAGACATCTGCTGGAGCTTTTTCACCGTATGGAACCGAGGGAAAAAATGCACCACGATTACAGAGCTAGAATGTGTGCCGTTTTCAAAGTGAGAAGGCGAAAAGTAGGATTTGCTGCTTTCAATCGCTGGCAGGGGCCTGTGGCCCCATTTCTCTTGGACTCCCTTCCTTGGAAATATTGTCTGAGCTCCCGGCCTCTTTGAGGGAGGCCAACTGGGAGGAAGCTCTGTAGAACACAGCATCTTCCAGGGTCTTGTTCGGGGTTGCCTGCATTGGGGTGTTCCTTTGGGGCGGAGGGAAGAGTCTCTACCTTGAACTGTTTTTCCACCCATTCTGTCCTTTTCCTCTGCCACATCAGAGAAGGGCTAACTAACCCTTTTCTTTTCCACAGCATTTGATCCCACCCCATTGCCTCTGGGACCTCGCTTTATTGATCGCATGCTCAGTCTCCTGAATCTTCCATTTCTCCTCCTTCTCTACTGCCTGCAGACATACTCAGTTCTCCCCTAACCTAAATAAAAACTTGCATTAGAACTCATTAGGAAAGGGGAGCATCAATATAATACAGAGGAGAAAGCAGTGCTGGTGGAGAAGGAGCCCTGAACTGGGAGCATCAGGATACCTGGGTTTGAATACTGGTTCTGATACATCCTGGCTAGGACCCTGGACAAGTTACTTAACTTCAAGGCCTCGGTTTAATCATATGTAAAATGGGATTACAGGCAGTAGCTATATCATGGGGTTGTGAGAGAAGTGCTTTGTCAACTGTTAAGCCCCCCCCAGAAATAGGATTTGTTGCTATTAAAATGAACTGTAGGGATGAATTGGGGATGAGGTTGAACTAATTTTTCCTAGGTCATGGATGCCACTTTAACATCTTTTATGAAATCTTTTTCCTCCTTCCTTCTGGAAGGTACAGGTAGGATGCCAAAAATATTTTTAATTTTTATTTTTGTGGGGCAATGAGGGTTAAGTGACTTGCCCAAGGTCACAAAGCTAATAAGTGTCAGGTGTTTGAGGCTGGATTTGAACTCAGGTCCTCCTGAATCCAGGGCCAGTGCTTTATCCACTGTGCCACCTAGCTGCCCCCTAAAAGTATCTTGACAATAAGAGAGGCTTCCTGATTGGCTTAAGTGTGATCTTGGGATTTGTAGAAGGTGAGTGAGCTTGGGCCAGAGTGCCCAGGTAGACTCATCCCCAAATTAGTGATGGTAGGAATGGGGGTGCTCTGGGACCTCTCTTCTGGGACCAGTGTAGAGGCATGCTTTCCAGGCTTAAGGAATCATGGGACTGAGCAAGGTTGGGAAGCATGAACTAGAGAATAGCTTAGCAAGCTTGGGTCCTTTCCAATCTTGGCTGAGTAGAATATTTTATACACACTTCTAATTTTCTTATCCTGGCATTTCTGAATTTATATATTCTTTTCCCCTTGTAAATAAAAACCCTAGAAAATGCACATTTGTGGGTCTAGAGTGTGTGACAGACAGGGGGAGGAAAAAAGGAGGGAGAGAATGTCAGAACCAGGCACTGAGATATATTGGCAGCAGCCAAAGAAAAGACTGAAAGGAATAAAGTATAACAGAGAGAAGTTCAGGAACTTAGTACCTCAAAACAGGATAAGAGATCATCAAGGTTCACAAATAAGTAAAAGAGGATGGACTATTTAGGCTAAGGACAAGAATTCCCTCAAATGGAAAGGTCTATTAAATAAGATGCTAAACATGGAAACAGAAACAATTCCTATGAGATAGAAAAGAAGCTGCCCCAGGATAAGGATGTGGATGCACAGGGAGCTCCCTAATCAACTCCTATTTTAAGACATGTTTAGCATGAATAGGGGATTATTCTAAATACATGGCACAGTCTAGTAAGAATTGTGTTACTACTAGGGCACTAAAGCTCAGGATGAATTGAGGCTATTAAGGAATATTAAGTATAAGAAAAAGAAAAACGAATTCCTATCTGCCTGCCTGTGTTCCTTCTCTTCCTTGCTTGCTTCCTTTCTTGTTTTCTTGTTTCCTTCCTTTTGGAATAGGAGGATCAAAGAAGGGGATAGGACCACTGCTAGGCTAGATAGGAGGATGATAATAGGTGATGGAGAAAAGGCAGAACTCTTACTGTTTATGTTTTTCTCCCAAGGGGAGAATGATTTTTGGATTGACAAGGGTAAAACAAAAATGGTTAATGGGAAATCAAAACCCAAGAGAAATAAGGAAATAGTAACAGAGTACCCAACTGACCCCAATAAATTCAAGTCACTAGGCCCAAGGGAATGAAAGAAGTGGCATATATGATTGCTGAGTTGAGGCCAACGGTCTTTGGAAGATCATGGAGAATGAGACAAGCACCATAGAATTGGAGAAGAGAAGGGAAGGAAGGGGAGATGCATTTACATAGCACCCACTGATATGTCAAGCATGGTGCTGAGTCCTTTGAACAAATACCTCATTTGATTTGGAGAGGGGGAAATATCCCAATTTTGCAAAAAGGGAAAAGGGTGGCATCTGCAAATGAGCTTGACTTCACTGCTTGGCTAAGTTTTAGAACCTATTTTTAAAGGGAATACATTATTAGAGGCAGAATGGTGTAGGGCAGGGACTCAACTTATTTCATGCCACATACTTCTTTGGCAGGCTGGTGAGCCTGTGGACCCCTTCTCAGAATCATGTTTTTAAGTAATTCAAGGAAATTCTAAGTTCAAGATAGAGATGAGTGAAAATAATAGAATAATAATAGAATAGAAAATAATTAGCAAAAATAATAACCCTTAGGGGCAGCTAGGTGGCGCAGTGGATAGAACACCAGTCCTGGATTCAGGAGGACCTGAGTTCAAATCCGGCCTCAGACACTTAACAATTACTAGCTGTGTGACCCTGGGCAAGTCACTTAACCCCAATTGCCTCACCTAATAATAATAATAATAATAATAATAATAATAATAATAATAATAATAATAATAATAATAATAATAATAATCCTTTTTTCCCCATCCAAGTTCACAGACCCCCTGAAATATATCAAGGGGTCTTTGAACCCTAGGTTAAAAATCCTTGGTGTAGTGGATACAGTCCTAGACTAGAACTAAGAAGACCTGGGTTTTTACTGTGTTTCTGATGCTTACTAGATGTGCCTCTGGGCAAATTACTAGACCACTCTGTGCCTCATGTAATTCCTTGAGATTTTTCTACTAAGTCAGAGAAGAGTATGATTTGGGTCAGTAGAAAGTTGTTCCTACACTAGGAATCACCCACACGGACAAAATCCGAGGTTTTTCTTATATTTACATTTTATTAAAGGAATGGTTAAAGGAAAGGAGTTTCTGTACCAGGAGTTCCTTACAAGAATTAAATCACAGGTACAGGTCAAAATAATAATATTAATTAATAGTATTGGCTATCATCACCATCACCACCATCATCATCAGACCTGGGGTCAAGTCCAACTTTTAAACTTTTGATGGGCTTGATCCCATCTGTCTCTTCTGGAATCTTGCTCAACCTAGCATTCCCTTTCTCATTCATCTTTAGTCTCTTCCTTTCTATTAAATTCTTCCCTCCAAATGCCTCAAAATCTATTTAGGTCTTCCAAATGCTAAACAACAACAGTGACAATGACCAAAAACTTCCCTTGGCTCTGCCAAATCTATGAGACAATCATCCTCTGTCTCTCTTCCTGTGAAACTTCAAGAAAGAATAAACACCTCCTCCCTCTACTTCCTCAGCACCTGCTCAGCCTCTTGTAATCTGGCTTCCCTACTATTCTACTGAAGCTTCTCTCTCTAAGGTAACAAAAGACTCTTGAACTTCCAAATCCAATCAATCAGAAAGTACTGAGATAGTTACAAAAGAATGGCAATGCTGGGAAATTATAATGACACAATGGGCAGAAGAGAGAGGAGCAAATGTATCTTCCTCCCTTCTTTGCAGAGGCTGGGGATCTATGGTTATGAAATATTAGAGGCAGCTGGGTGGTGCAGTGCACCGGGCCTGGAGTCAGGAGTCAGACCTGAGTTAAAATCCTACCTTAGATACATACCAGCTGTGTGACCTTGGGCAAGTCACTTTACTTAATGCCTGTAAAATAGGAATAAAAATAGTATCCAACTCCCAGGGTTGTTGGGGGGGGGGAAGAGAATGAGATATTTGTAAAGTGATTTGCAAACCATAAAGCACTATATAAATGCTAGCTATTATTATACTGCCTGGGCTGTCCATATACCATTGACCTATTGGTTGGTTTTGCTGAATTGCTGTTTTTTCCACCTTTTTTTTTTTTTGAGGCAATTGGGGTTAAATGACTTGCCCAGGGTCACACAGCTAGTAAGTGTCAAGTGTCTGAGGCTGGATTTGAACTCAGGTCCTCCTGAATCCAGGGCCAGTGCTTTATCCACTGCACCACCTAGCTGCCCCCACCTCTTTCTTTTAAATTTTTGTTACAAGGGATGGCTTAGAGGAGGAAAAAAATATTCAGAAATGAAAATGATAGAAAAATAAGAGACATAAATGAAGACAGAATTTAAAAAACCCCAAATCCAATGGACTTTTTTTTTTTCAGTCCTCATTCCCTTTGACCTTCTGTAGCATTTGATACTATGGCCCAATCTCTTCTTGCTATCCTCTCTTCCATGGGCTTCTGGGACACTCTTTTCTCTTGATTCTCCTACTTGGCTGACCCCTCCTTAGTCTCCTTCCTTGGTTCATCTTCTCCCTGATGTGACTATCTTTGGCACTTCTCTCTCTACCATCTCCCTTGATGAATTAATAAACACCCACGGCTTTGATTATCACCTCTATGCACATGACTTCCTAATCTTTATTTACAGGCCAGACTTGTCTTTATTACCCTGGCTCTACTTATTTTAAACATAAAATTGTATTGGGATCTTTGGGTTTTACATCATCAACATTTCCCTCTCTTGTCATCCCAGAGAACCATCTCTCAGGAAGGGAGGAAGTGTGAAGAAAGGAAGAAGAAGAAACATTCCATAAAGCCAAACTATCTATCAACCAAATCTGATAGAATATCAGACCCCCATTTAACTATTTCATATAACATTCTACCTAATATCGTACTTCTTTGTGTATATGTTTCAATCTTCCTTCCTTTTCCTTTATACTATATACATCTCGAGAATGGGGACTTACTGTTTTTTAATCTTTGTACCCTCAATGCCAACTATAGGGTCATGCACACAGCAGCTGCTCCAAGAAATGTATGCAATGTTTTCATACCCATGGTCCCTCTTTTCTGTGAAGGGGTGGGGGATGATGTCTTTTCCTATCTCTTCTGTTTTGTTTTTTTTGTTGTTTGTTTGGGGGTTTTTTTGTTTGTTTGGGTTTTTTTTAGTGAGGCAATTGGGGTTAAGTGACTTGCCCAGGGTCACACAGCTAGTAAGTGTTAAGTGTCTGAGGCTGGATTTGAACTCAGGTACTCCTGACTCCAGGGCCGGTGCTCTATCCACTGAGCCACCTAGCTGCCCCAATTTTCCTTTTTTTTTTTGTGGGGCAATGAGGGTTAAGTGACTTGCCCAGGGTCACACAGCTAGTAAGTGTCAAGTGTCTGAGGTCAGATTTGAACTCAGGTCCTCCTGAATCCAGGGCCGATGCTTTATCCACTGCGCCACCTAGCTGCCCCCCCCATCTCTTCTTTGGGACCAAAATCGGTCATTATAATTCTGCATTCACTTTTAGCTGCATGCTGGACATCGCTACCTGTTGTTCTGCCAACAGTTCAAACTCAACATGTCTCAAACAGAGCTTGTCATCTTTACCTGGCTTTCCTCCAAACTTCCCTCTTTGTGTTGATGGCAAAATTAATTAATCTTCTACCTCTTCAGGCTTGAAACCTTGGAGTTATCTTTGACTTTCCCCTTTTCTATATCTTCCTACAACCAAATAGTTGCTAAGGGCTGTGAATTCTGTCTTTGTAATGTCTCTTGCATCTGTCTACTCTTCTCTTCACCCTAGTTCAGTCCCTCATTGCCTCTTACCTGGACTATTACAATAGTCTCTTAACTGGTCTCCCTGTCTCTAATCTTTCTTCTCTCCAATCCATCTTTCATATGAATTGGCCAGCTTATTCTCCAGATAAGTCTACAGTGTTTTTTTTTTTGGCAGGGCAATGAGGGTTAAGTGATTTGCCCAGGGTCACACAGCTAGTAAGTGTCAAGTGTCTGAGGCCAGATTTGAACTCAAGTCCTCCTGAATCCAGGGCTGGTGCTCTATCCAATGTATGTTTCAATATTCCTTCCTCCTCCCTTATACTATGTACATATTGAGAATGGGGACTTATTGGTTTTTCTTTTCTTTTTTTTTTTTTGGTGAGGCGATTGGGGTTAAGAGACTTGCCCAGGGTCACACAGCTAGTAAGTGTTAAGTGTCTGAGGCCGGATTTGAACTCAGGTCCTCCTGAATCCAGGGCTGGTGCTCTATCCACTGTGCCACCTAGCTGCCTCAGACTTATTGTTTTTTAATCTTTGTACCCTCAGTACCAAGCATAGGGGGCATGCACATGGCAACTGCTCCAAGAAATGTTTAATGAACTGAATTAGAAGAATCAAGATGGAAGTAGCATTTGATCTTGGTCTTCAAGGATAAGTAGGATTTCAACTGACTGAGTAAAGGTAGAGCGCCAAGAAACCACACAGTATATTTGGGGAACAATGAATGAGCTAGGTCAGCAGGAGAGCTATCGAAATATCCTGGAAACAGGGCTGGATTGGGCATCCTTCGACCGGGGTTTGAATTCTGCCTTTACAACATACTACCTAGCTGAATTTGGATGAGCCCCTTAATCCATTGTGCCCTCGGTTTCCTTATCTGGTGAAGATTACCTCTCAGGTCCCTTCCCTTCTGTTTTTATTGTTGTTGTTGTTGGTTTTTGGCTTTTTTGCGGGGCAACGGGGGTTAAGTGACTTGCCCAGGGTCACACAGCTAGTAAATGTCAAGTGTCTGAGGCTGGATTTGAACTCAGGTACTCCTGAATCCAGGGCCGGTGCTTTATCCACTGCACCACCTAGCCACCCCTCTCAGGACTCTTCTGGCTCTAAATGTGTGATCCTTTTGTCCTTTGAATATATAGTCTATAGAGTTCACAGGGGGCAGTGGGAAGAGATCAGGTTGGCGCTAGACTGTAGATGACTTTGAATGTTAATGTTTAAGGCATTGGACTTTATTTAGTGGGCAATGGGGAGCTATTGAATAGTTTTAAGCAAGAGAGTGACAATGTCTTACAAATAATAGTTATTATGATGACCTTAATAAGAATAACTGAAGTATATAGCTCTTTAAGGTTTCCAAAGCACTTTCCCCATAACAATCCCCTAAGGCAGGTGGTACATGTATTATCATCCTCATTGTAGAGATAAGAAAACTGAGCTTCAGAGTGAGGAAATTAACCCTGGAGTCATTTGGTTGCTGAGTGTCAGAGATGGAAACTGAATCCAAGTCTGTTAACTTGAAGACTAGCGTTTTTTCTGCTAAGCCATATAAAGCAGTATTGCTTCCATGTGACAAAATGTCACCAAGTTTATTCCCCTGCAAGTATGCATATGTCTACATTCCCATATAGCCTACCAGTCTTCAGGAGCACAGACTAGAAAGCATTTTGTACCTCTCTGTTTGGAAGTTTCCTCCTAGAAACATAACCTCCTTTCATGTGGACCCTATAGTACCAGTGAGACATAAGAGCCAGGACCCCATCCCTACCTCTTCTGAGCTCCCCCTATGCCACCTTCTCCCTTACCCAAGGAAACATCACTGGCTCCTCCCATTTTCCTTAACTGCCCCGGGGCCAAGGTGCTGTTCTTCAGAGTGGTAGCAGCCCCCACCCCCGCCCCATTCCTCCTGGTCCCAAAGCATTCTTTGGGTGGGTAGGATTTCCTCTCTCCTCATCCCTAAGGTGTCTCTCTTACCTGAGTGCCCTGGAGGACCTGTTGCTGATAGAGGGAGAACCTCTCTTTGGCTGACTCTTCGGCAGTGGGGCTGATGGGCTTGGGATCAGACAGGGACCTCTGCATGGTTTTCATGGGGCGAGGCACGGTCTGTTGGCGCTGGGCGCTGTCGGCAGTGAAATGCTTCTGTGGTGTCACATGGGCCTTATTCAATCTCTCACTGGAAGCAAAGGAGGACTCCAGGAGCCGGTGTGGGGACAAGGGAGAGACAGGCGAATAGAGAACCTGAGGGGACTTGGGCGGCTGACGGGTTACCAGCTGGGAAAGGGACTCAGTGGGCAAGTGAGACTGGTAACCAATCTCTAAGGGGTCTGGTTTCTTCTTCTCGAATTTCCCAAGGCCCTGCTGCCTGGGCTCCAGGGGTCCGGTTGTGACAATCTGAATGCTGGGGGTATACGGGGTGATGGCTGCTGGCCCTGTGAGTTGAGGCACCACGATCCCTTGGGCCTGTGCTTCCGGCTCTGTCTGGCACGCTAAGCTTTCTCCCCTCTGAGTCTTCTCTGGGGCCGAAATGTATTTGATAATCTCCACTTTGGGGTCCGGGGTGGTGATATGAATGGAGGGTGAGACCCTCAGCAGCTGGTCGGGCTCTGTCTGCACTGAACAGTCACTGATGGTTTGGATGCCAACACTCGACTTGCTCCTGGGCGAGGAGGAGGAGTCGTGCTTGCTGTCAGAAACTGAGTCTGAGTGGCGTGAGAAGCGGGTGCGACGCCGTCGGACGGGCTGCTCCCAGTCAGCGTTGTCCTCGTCATCCGTCTGGACGCTACAGTCTGTGCTCCGTCGAGTCCGACGCCTGCGAGACATAAAGTACCGCTCTTCCCCATCCTCCTCGTCGGTCTGCACACTGCTGTCGGTGATCTTCTTGACGACGTAAGGCTCATGGGCCTCTTCCATTTCATAGGCGTCCCGGAGCCGGGGCATCGAATGTCTCTTCTTGAGGCCTCTGCCGGCCTCCCAGTGCTCATCCGTCTGCAGAGACATGTCCGAGGCCGAGTTGGGGAGGGGCCTCGGTGGCCCTGGCTCTCTCGGCTGCCCTGTCCCCTCCATCCCCATGGCCGCAGTGGCCATGAAGGCCTGATTGATTGGGGGCCAGTATTGGCCGTTCGGGGCCATGGTGCGCTGCATTTCCAGGGCGATCTCCGTGACGGCTTGGGGAGGCAATCTCCCAGAGGGGTCACACACCGGGGGGAAGGGAGCCTTCTGCCTCTTCTGTTCCTCCAGCTGCTGCTGCAGTTGCTGCTGCAGCTGCTGGATCTGCTCCAGCTGCAGGCGCTGCTGGGCCAGCTGCTCCCTCTGCAGGGCGAACTGGGCCTGGCGCTCCTCTTGCTGCTGCTGCAAGACTTGGTGCTTGATGGTCTGCAGCTCCTGGATCTCCCTTTGCACCAGCATCTGCTCCTTCTCCCGGTGCCGCTGCAGCTCCACGCGCTCCCGCTCCAGCTCCTCGTGGAGCCGTAGCTGCCGCAACTTCTCCAGCTCCACCCGCTCGCGTTCCATCTGAAGCATGTGTTCCTGCTGCTTCCTCTGTCTCTCTTCTTCCTTCTCTTCTTTCTCGGCACCCCCTGCTTTGCCCAGGACGGTCGCTGGGGGTGCTTCTCCCGGCTGCTTCTGGCTGGGCAGGTGGGACGGGGCTGGGCTTGCCTCTTTGGACCCCATGGAAGCCGCTGCCGGGGGCTCTTCCCGAGTGCCTCCCAGCGGCTGCTCGGTTCTCTGTAGACCTCCTGCCGCTGCTGCCACCACTGGTTTCCCAGCAGGCCCAGCGGCGATGCTGCTCCCAGCCACAGTGGCAGCTGGGCCTGCCTTCCCCAGGTACAAGGGGCCGTCAATTCCAGGTGCTGTTGTGATGGCTGGGAATCTGCTTGGGGGTGGATATCGATACATCCCCTGGGGCATGAGGGGAACCCGGGGGGCAACCACTGGCACTCGGGTCAGGCTGGCAAGAGGCACAGGGGTAATACTCCCTGGGCCATAGGGTCTGTAGATGCCTCGAACCATAGGCCGAAGCACTGACGCTGGCTGGGTGGTAATGGGAAGAGTGGAGGCAATTGGCGTGTTGATGGTAGAATAAATCATCCCATCCGCTGCTCTTACTGTCGCAGTTGAAGGGAAAAGCTGCCTGATGGCCCCTCCTCCCTGCCCAGGGGCAGGACTGTACTGGGCTAGCTTCCCAAAGCTCTGACGGCTTTCGGGGAAGTTCGGGTTCACCATCATGTTGGGTTTGATGGCTGCCAGGCCCTGCTGGGCGCTGGCTCCAGGCCCAGGCCTGGGGCCATACTGCAAGAGCTCTGGGCTGCTGCTGTGCCGTCCCCCGTACTGGTCCATGGAGTTGAGAGCAGCGCACATCCGGCTGATCTCCCGGGCAGTGGTGGCACTATACTGAGCCAGGCTGGACTCCTGGAAGCCGGACAGGTCTCCTCGTGGAGAATACCTATAATCGGAGTAGATGTTGGATGCCGAGCTATATCTTCTCATGGGCAGCGGGTGGCCCATCAGGTCTGGGGGCTGTCTCAGGTCTGTGAAGGAGCCGTACTGCATTCCCTGGCCCAGGTAGCGGCCGTCGAAGCCGATGCTGTAGGAGTGCTTCATGGTTGTGAGGTCCATAGCCGAATCTCCCCCAGGGGGGTGGAAGAATTGGTCGCTTTTGTGTGGATAATAATTCAGCCCAGCCTCCGCCAGGTTGGTGTCAGACATGGAGGAGTAAAGCCTTCCCATAAGGCCATGGGAGTAGAGTTTCTGCTCCTCATAGAGCCTGGGACCTGCCGCAGCCTGTTCCCTGTATGGGGATGGTTCAGCAAGGTCCTGCTCGCGCGACCCGTAGAACTGAAGGCTACTCTGACTTGGCTGGGCTGTGTCCACCACGTTTTTCTCAGGTATCTTAGAGGAGGGATGGAATGTCCCGGTACAGCTGCTGCTGAAGGGGAATTTGTAGACCACATCACAGCAAGCCACCTGACTCTCGGGTTTGATCCCAGTGAGGTCCAAAGCACTGGCGGGTTCTTCTTTGACCAGCTTGGTCACTGCACCAGCTGTCACATCATCCATCTGCACCATCATCATGTGAGGTTTCTTCCCAGCAAGGTGTGTGGGCACACTGGCTTTGAGGTCTGCAGGTGTGCCCCGGTATGCATCGGAACTCGGTTCTGCAGGGTATGGCTTGATGCTGACGTTCTGCGTGGCGCTCATCTGAGTAACGAGAATGTCCTTTTTCACCAACGGTGCCATCTGGTTGGGCAGGTTATACCGGGCGAATTTGGTTTGCTGGGGACTGCCGGCTTCTTTGGGCTTTCCACGGGGCCCTCCTTGGTAAGGACCAGTCTGTACCGCCTGCTCCACGTGTTTGACCTGGGTCAGACACACGGGACTTCCTGTCCCTTGTCCAAAGTCTAGCCGGTTCTGGAAAGGGTCTCCGTAGACCACAGGTTGCTTTGGCTGAGACACGAGCATGGAGGAAGCCACAGTGATGCTGACGGTGGTGGAGGTGCCAATGAAGGTGTGAGTGTGCTCCTGGGCATTGAGGTTGATGATGAGAGGCTGGACTGTGGTGGACTGCCGTCCCGGAGACTGGTCTAGGGTGAGACAATATTTCCTGGCCTCGGCGGCCAGGGAAGTCAGGTCCATGCCTTGGTCAGTTATGATGATTGGGGTGGATTTCATAGCGGTCCGCAGGTCTACCGCGGAGCTGGTTGGTGGTTTGGGCCCTGGCTCCACCCGGGATGTACCAGGGACCGATGAGATCCTGCACAGGGAGATGTTCTCGGCGGGCAGGGCGCCCCAGCCATACAGAGCAGCCGTGCCGTCCATGGCTGGGGTCACGTGCCCCTTGGCAGCGTTCATGGGGACAATGGCACTCGAAGTGGGGGTTCTCTCACCCTTGGGGAAGCTGTGCGGCGGCTGTTCCTGCTGGAACTGTGCGCCGTTGACCTGGACAGACTGACTGTAGCTGTGGACTACAGGTTGGTGTCTGGTCGGAGAGGACACCGGTGAGGTGGAAGAACTTGCGTTGACCAGCTTAGTCTGGCTGGCCGCGTCTGAGGCTAAGGTGATGACCATGAAGGGAGATTCTTGAGAAGACTGCTGCCTGGTGAGACGAGGCGAGCTGGCGCGGTGCGGCGTCTGCGTGCCCTGAGCTACCATAGAGGATGCGGTGGGGGAAATAGGGCTCCTGGGCACGTCGGAGGGGAGGAGTGGGCTGTGGGTCTGGGTTGAGAACTCCGCAGTAGCCTTGGGCCCCATTCTGCTGATTGCAGAGGGAAGGCCCTCTAGTGGAGAGGTTGGGGAGAGCGGTGGGCTAGCACCCTTGAAGCCGGGATAGACTTTCGATGTCAAGGGGGCACCGGTCTTGCTGTCGGCCATGCTTTGAAGCCTCTCTCTAGCAGGTAGCCCACAGGTGTCGGGGAGAGCCTGAGCCTGGGGCATCTCTTCAGTCTGGGAGCCATAGCTTGCTGTGGTGGGGAGCGCGGGCTCTGGGCCAGCAGGGGAAGTGGCAGCCGTGTAAACGCGCGGTCTGCCCGCTGTCCCAGAAACCACGGTGGTGACTGGAGGGGTGGCTTTGCTGTAAGCGAAAGGAGCCCCCGCTCCCTTGAGAGCAGAGCTGGGAGAAGCGGGGGAGCTGAGAAGCTTGAGGGCGTCCTGGGGCTCTTTCGCAAAGTGCTGGGTGACTCGCACGTCAGGAATAACCCGACTTCCCCCACTGTCCGCCGAGAAGGACATGGGGGCGGCCAGCTGGGTGGGGCTGGTACCGGGGGTCAGGGGACCCCCGTTCTGCCTCATCAGCTCGCTGTAAGCGCTCTCTGCGTTCAGAAACTGCTTCTCCTGGTACGTGTCTTCCCGATCTTTCTTGTCTTCCTGGAAAGCCAGGTCTCGGGAAGAGGCCTGGTGCATCCTGGCTATACTTTGGGACGTCTGCAGGATCTCCTCATACACGGCTCCGGCGTCCGCAGCCTCGGGCTCGTAGCTGGGCTGAGAGGAGGCCAGCTGGCTGGACACATAGTCGTAGTCTTCGATGTACTGGTATTCGAAGCTGCCCTGGCCCCGGTCGGGGCCGCGGGGGCCGCCGCCGTAGCTGCCGCCGGGCTGGGCCTGCTGCCCCTGCTGCTTCTGGAGCAGCTCGGCCTTCCTCATCATCTCTTCGTAGGCCTCCTCCGCACTTTTCAGGGGCTTGCCGGAAGAGTAGCTGCTGCTGCTGCTGTCGCCGCTGCCGCCGGAGGTCTTCTCGGTCGGGGAGTAGAGTGACATGAAGGTGGGCAGGTTGTACTCGCTGCCGGACTTGTAGAGCTTGGAGGTGCCCATCTCGAAGCCCTCGGCCTCGGAGTCGAGGGAGGGCGACGGGGAGTACTCGGAGCAGGACGAGCGATGAAGTTCCTCCATCTCGGCCGCCTGGCGCAGCTCCTCGGTGGGCGAGGCGTCCTCTATGGGCGACAGGTTGCTGGGCGGCGTCTTGGAGCGCTCGCGCCGCCGCTGGGCCCGGAGCTCCTCCTTGTCCCGCTTGGTTTTCCGGGCTGTGCTGCGGATACGCTGCTGCTCCACCTCCCGCATCTTCTCCTGCTCCCGCAGTAGCTCCTCCTCCTCCCGCAGCTCCTCCTCCTCCGACGAGTCCTCGATAGTGGGGAGCAGCGGGCCGTGGGAGCGGTGCCGGGCCTTCCTCTGCTGCTTAACCTCCTCCAGCCTCTGCCGCCGGCTGGGGCTGCTGTCGCTGTCCTCCTCCAGGGAGGACAGGGACGTGGGGGAGGTTCCCGACGTGTAGCTGGGCGTGGTGGCGGGCAGCGTGGACGAGTACTCTCCTCGGGAGCGGTCCTCGGGGGAGCCGGTCAGACTCTCCATCTCCAGCTCGGGCTCCCTGTCCAGGCTGATGTCGGCCTCCTGGCTGATTTCCAGCTCCCGGCCGTAGTTGTTGGTGCTGTTGAGCTCGATGGTCTTGAAGCGGCGCAGGCCCCCCTGGAGGGCTGCCACGTCTTCGGGCTCGGGAGCGCCCGCGTCCTTCAGCTCTTCCTCGTAGCCGGTGGTGGCGTTGTGAGGCAGCCGCCTCTTGGGGGGAGCGGGCTCCTGGCCCTGCTCCGAGGCCGCCTTGGAAGCGGCTTTCCTCAAGCTGTACTTGGCCCGGTCATAGTCGGCGGCCTCCTCCTCCTCCAGGTTGTCCTCCTCGGCACTCATCTCCAGAATCTGCCTCCTCATAAAGTCTTCGTCGGGACCCTCTGCGTCTCTGTCTGCCGGCCGGGTCGGAAGCGGGGAGAGGCCGCCCTCGCTGCTGTCCTCCACGTAGTCGTGGCGCAGCTTGCTGCCAAAGTCATCGGAGGACTCGGCCGTGTCCCTCGCGTCTTTCTGGTTCTCCCACTCGAGGGAATCTTCGTCCTCCTCCAAGATGTCTTCCAGTTCCTCGTCTGAGTCGAACGCCTCGGGAGTAATGGAAAGAGACCGAGGCCTCTGTCTCTGCTTTGGTTCGTCCCGCGGCTGGGGGCGGGCCTTGGCCTGCTCCCCGGGGGCCCCGCCCGGGGCCTCCAGGAGTGGCCGCATGCTGCTTTCCAGCTTGTTGAGTTCCGAGGGGCTGGGCGGGCTGGGCTTCACCACTCCAGCGGTGTTCAGCTGCTCCTCTTCCTGCTGGACGAGGCCAGTGATCTCGCTTTGGGAGCTGGAGATCCCATCCGAGGAGTAGCCGGTGTCACTGAGGCTCTGAGGACTACGGGACAGGTCCTGGGAATAAGGCTTGCTTGGGTCCTGCAAGGGAAACAGAGGCGGTTACAAAGGAGAAGACAAGCAGAGCTGTTGCTCTTCGGTGGGGGCACTTTGTGGTAGAAAGAGTCCCACACCTTGGTGGGGGGGGGGGGAGGCTGAATTCTGATCTCGGCTCTGCAACTCATAATGTGTGTGATTTGAGGCCAGTCCGTCCCGTCCCCGGGCCTCAGTTTCCCCATATAAAACGAGAGGAAGATATATCCTACGGTCCCCTCAGCTATAACCTTGTCTATGACTCCAGCTTGGCGAGGAGGGGCAGGGGGAAAGGGCTGTTGTGGAGACCCTCCGGTGATCACCCTGGGGCCCCTCCCCATCTTGGGTCCAGAGAAAAGAAACCGACCTCATGCTCGCTCCCTCTCGGGGCCTCCGTGATGGAGACAACCTTGCTGTCGGCTGGAGGCGGTTCAGCCCTTTTGGGCCCATCCTTTGTCTTTGGGGCCTCCGTGAGCGTGGTTGGCAGAGGGGATGGCTTCGGCACTTGTTTGGCTTCGGCTGGGACGCTGGGTTCTTTCTCCTGGGGACCGCTAGGCGGCTTGCTGGGTTCGGATGCCCTGAGGTGCTTGGTCTGTAGGCTGGGAGAGGTGTGTGGTGGTCCTCCGGGCTGCCCTGGCCCGGCTGCAGGTGGACCTTTCTGCTTCTGAGGGGATGGGCCGGCTTGGTGTCGTGGCGAACTTGTTGGTGTCTGCTTTGGGGTAGGCATGGGCACTGGGGCCGGGTCACCAAGGCTTCCTTCCAGCAGCCTCTGTGTTTGGCAGTTCAGACACAGCCACTCATTTTTCTGCAAAAGAAAGACCAAATACAAGGTAGAATTAATTAACTGCTCTCTGCTTCAGTTTCTTCAGCTGTAAAATGGGGATAAGAGAAGCACCAGCCTCCCAGGATCTCTGTAAAGTGTTTATTCAGCACAGTGCTTGGCACACAGTAGACACTCCATAAATGCTAGCCATTATTTCTTTTTGTTTTGTTTTGTTTCTTTGTTGGGCAATGAGGGTTAAATGACTTGCCCAGGGTCACACAGCTAGTAAGTGTCAAGTGTCTGAGGTCAAATTTGAACTCAGGTCCTCCTGAATCCAGGGCTGGTGCTTTATCCACTGCCATTATTATTTCTTTAGCTTAATAAATGCTTATTCCCTTTCCTCTCCATCTAGCCTCCACTTGAAGACCACCACTGAGGGGGACTCCATTATCTCCTGGCATAGCCCATCCTCCTTGGGCACAGCTCTGATTACTGAGAAGTTGTTCCTTACATCAACCAAGATCTGCCTTCCCTTCTTTCCTCACTGCTCCTTGTTCTGCCCCTCTGAGGTTGGGCACGACAAACCTAATTTCTCCTCCAAATGACAGTTCTTCAGATACTTGAATACAGCCATTATCCTAATGGTGCTCACCCTGAATGCCGCCCCTTCACTCCCAATCTCTTTCCTGCAGAGTAAATAGTCCCACTTCCTTCAATCAGCCCCTCTACAGCTTGGTGTTAATTCCTCAATTAGCCTGAGCAGAGCCCACCAAGGCCTTAGCTTTGTGTGGGGCTCAGGGCATGCTTACCTTGAGCAGGGAGCCCCAGTTTGCCCACCTCTCTCAGTGGAAGGAGCCGTTTCCAAATACAGCCATTCCTAGCTAAGAACACCCATTCGTTTCTCTCTTGTTACCTACAGGGTCTTGGACCTTGGGCTTTATCCAGCTCCTGCCTCCTGTTCCTGCCACTCCAGCCCTCAAATTTATTAGGAAGTTTTAGGATATTTGAACTTGAGTGGGGAGGGGGGGAGCGCTGGCCCAGGTCCAGTAAGATGTATCATAAAGTGAGGCCTTGTGTCCCTGGTGGAAATTTAAGCCCAACCATGGGGGCTGCCTCTGGGAAGTGCGACAGGCCCAGTGTCCAAAGCTCAGTCTAACCATGAGAGAGAGAGAGAGAGAGAGAGAGAGAGAGAGAGAGAGAGAGAGCACTGCTCAGCTCCGAGTCCAGCAAGGGAAGGCTCAGAGCTCAGACCTAGAGTAGAGGAAGAGGGGGCAGCTAGGTGGTACAGTGGATAAACCATCTGCCCTGGATTCAGACTCAGACACTTGACACCAGCTGTGTGACCCTGGGCAAGTCACTTAACCCTCATTGCCCCCCCCACAAAAAAAGAATAGAGTATAGGAAGAACTAAGAATTCAGCCTTAGAACAAGAGAGTCCAGATCTCAGCCCAGAACCCCAGGACACAGCCCTGGACAAGAGAGTCTAGAATCCAGGACCCACTGGCCAGAGTTCTGAGCTCAGTTCCATCGTGAAAACTGCCAGAGTCCAGCCCTGAACCCCAGTGCAGTCCCAGAGAAAGAGAGTGAGAGTGAGTGAGAGTGAGAGAGAAAACACGCACAAAGGCCCAGGGCCCAGCCCCAGGACAAGAGAGTGCAGAGCCCAGCCCCAGGGAGAAAGCAAAATCTACAAGTAGAGATCAGGGGCTCCTGCCAGGCAAGAAGAGCTATTTTTATCTCCCCTGGGTGGCCAGAAATAGAAAGATTTCTCAGGCTGTTATTTCCTTCTGTCTCTCAACTTCTAGGCTTTATATCTTGTTGCTTCCCTTTTGATGACAGAGTAAAGGTGTTTCACTCCTGCTTGGCCCAGAGTGAGGACCCTCAGGTTTAATCATTCCATTTGTGTGCTTCTCTCCTTCCCATGCCCTCTGGTTTAACTCCTTAATTTTACAGATGAGGGAACTGAGGCCCAGAGAGGTCAATAACTTGCTCAAGTTACAGAGATAGTAAGTGATAAGACAGGATTTGAATTCAGGACCTCTGACTCTAAATTCACCAAGTGCTTTCTTGTATACCACAGTGTTCTTTAGGGTTCTCTGATTTGTACTTAAAGGTTCTTGGGATCTGAAAGGAGGAGCTGCTGCCTGGGTCACCTTGGCAACCCTTGGGCCTGCTTTTGGTTCGGAGAGACCTGGGCTCTGGGGCTGGCTAAGACCACAGATCTATGAGACTTCCAGGGGAAGCACGACTTCCTGCAGGGTACCAACCAGTGGCATCAGCTCAAGCCAAGAAAAACCAGGTGCTACTAGGCAAGGCTGGGCTGCAGGGACAGCAATCAGTGGCCCTCCCCCTCCAGCTCAGGGATAGGGGTCAGGAAAGGAGATTGGTGCTCGGCATCTCACCATCTGGACGAGAGAAATGCTCAGAACAGAGGTCACTCTCCGAACCCCTACAGACTCACAGCACAGGAGAATTGGAACGGACCTTAAAGATTCTGGATTTGGAACTGGATGGGACTTTAGAGCACTTAATGGAGTCAGACTTTGAACCTGGGTCTTCTGTCTCTAAACTCACTGCCCCCAATCCTATGCCGCACCTCTTCTCAAGGGCAGAGGGGCAGAGATACATAGGAATTGGAGCTGCAGATCGTCTGGTCTAACCCAACTTTACAGATGAGGAAACTGAGACCAAGACAGGTGAAGGCACTTGTTTATGGTCACAGAGGGAGTTGGTTCCTCTACAAACGGCTGTCAAGACTTCTGGCCATCTGGGTATTCCTTAGGAAGCTGGCATGCCTCCTCCCGTGCAACCTTTGAGGAGTGCTCTAATCCCGTCAGCGACTGCCGGGCAGGATACACAGAAGCTCAGACACTGCTGTGGTGCCCAACAGGGATTCCTCACTAATGGAACTACCTCAAGGGCCTTCAGCGATATTCTCGAAACAGAGGTCTGGCTTGGCCAACAGGAGGGCATCAATTATGCACACTGATGTTATAAACTCAAGATGAGGAGGATGGAGGTATGGAGCAGGAGCCCAGAGGGAGGTGAGGGGCGGGCAGAGCGACAGCTTTCTCCCCTGGGTTCCACTCACCAGCTCGTCACCAGGTAGGCCCCACTTTCTGCCCCTTCCCCTACAGTCCCTTAAGTGTCTGTGAAGGCTTTTCGTAAGGCTGTTTTTTTGTTTCTTTACTACTTGGCAGTAAAAAGTCACTTCCCTGGGGATTTCCTCTCTAGGCTACCATTTTGGGAAGGACCCCAGCCATACTTAACCTTATCTGGACTCTCTCTGGTCTCCTCCTTGACTGCCAAATCCATATGCCTAGCCCCAATTTCTCCTAGTAGTACACTGCAGTCCTGTATTTTTCCAGCGGCCTTTTCCCACCTCTATTCATTCAAAACTGAATTCATCTCTGCCCCACCCCCAAAACTGACCTTTCCTCCCAACTCCCCAAAGTATTTTTTTTTTTTGGTGGGGCAATGGGGGTTAAGTGACTTGCCCAGGGTCACACAGCTAGTGAGTGTCAAGTGTCTGAGGCCAGATTTGAACTCAGGTACTCCTGACTCCAGGGCCAGTGCTTTATCCACTGTGCCACCTAGCTGCCCCCTACCCAAAGTCTTTTGATGGCACCACCACCCTCTCACCTGCCCACATACCCAGGAGAAAATACAAACTCCTTAGTCTGGCATTCACGTCCCTTTACAACCTAACTCCCTTACTGTGCCAGCCTTAGCTCACAGAATTGCTCTTCACATATTCTATGATACAGCCAAACAACTCAACCACGAGTGAGTCTATCTATATAAGAGGCATGGCAGAGCAGGTAAGGCACTTAAACAATGTGGGCCCTTGGGCAAGTCACTCAGCCTCAGTTTCTTCATCTAGACAGTCTTCTCTCCCTCCCCCCCCAACCCAGGTGAAATGATCCTTCCTCTTCAAATTCCTTATAATCCTTTAACTGAACCTCTCCTTTGCTCCTAAGTGTGGTCTTCCTCATGTTGTACTAATCCCCCTCTTAGATAGAAAGACCTTTTAAGGCAGGGACTGTACTATTTTTCATCTCTGTATGCTTATCTCTGACCCCAGCAACCTGAACATAGAAAAGGACTAAATACATTGTTGAGTTAAATGGAAATTCCTAGATAACAGAATTGCAGACCATGACCCTTCAGGAGACTGGGTCTCTGGACCCTGAAAGGCCTGATGAGATCCCAACCTTGCTGGTCTTCTTCCCTTCAATCTGTTCCTAGCTATTGAAAGGAGGCTGAGTTCTGGAAGGGGGTCACCACGATGGGGAGAGGATTCAGCATCAGGCCATGAAAAGATCATTAGAAAGAAATGGAGCAAGGGAGGACCCAGAGCTCAGACCTAGAGTATAGGAAGAGGGGGCACCTAGGTGGTGCAGTGGATAAAGCACCCCCCCTGGATTCAGAAGGACCTGAGTTCAAATCCAGCCTCAGGCACTTGACACTTACTAGCTGTGTGATTCTGGGCAAGTCACTTAACCCTCATTGCTTCACAAAAAAAAAAAAAAAGAAAGAAAGAAAGAAAAAACAAAAAGAAAGGAAGGAAGAAAGAAAGGCAGGTGTTTAGTTTGGAGAAGCGAAGGTTTCTCCATGGAACATGACCAGTGCTTTCAAGGGTATAAAGGACTCCCAAGCTGAGGAGGGAATCTGCATGCTTTGCTTGGAAAGAAGGGGCAGATCTAGGAGTAATAGTGGGCTGTTACAGATGGGCAGATTTCAGCTGGATATAAGGAAGAACTTCCTAATGAGTATAGCTGTCCCAAAGCACAAAGGACTCTAATAGGAAGAAGTTGAGTTCCTCATGACTAGAGGTCGGAGAATCATATTGGTCTTCACACATAATTTCCTCATTTTATAGATGAGGAAACTGAGGCACCAAGAGGTTAAGTGACCTGCCCAGCATCACACAGCTGGTAAGTGTCTGAGGTGAAATTTGAACACAGGGCCTCCCTGAGTCCAAGTCCAATGTTCTCCCCACTACTTCCTGCTGTCTCTGAGTGGAGGACTGATGGGCCATTGCTAGGGATATTATAGAAATGATTCCTGCTCAGGTATTAATTAGACTAGATTCAATTCAACAACCACTTATTAAGTGCCTAACAACGTACAAGATGCTGTTTTAAGCACTGAGAATATGAAAACAGATGAAAAAGAGTACCTGCCCTGGAGGCAGCTAGGTGGCACAGTGGATAAAGCACCGGCCCTGGATTCAGGAGGACCTGAGTTCAAATGTGGCCTCAGACACTTGACAATTACTAGCTGTGTGACTCTGGGCAAGTCACTTAACCCTCATTTCCCCGGAAAAAAAAAAAAGAGTACCTGCCCTTAAGAAGCTTATGCGAACTGAGCAGTACAATACTTAAACAAATAAGTGAAAGCAGCTAAATGGTATAGTGGATAGAGCATTGGGCTTGGAATCAGGAAGACTCACCTTCATGAATTCAAATTTAGCCTTAGATACTTACTGGCTGTGTGACCCTGGGCAAGTCACTTCAACCTGTTTGTCTCAGTTTCCTCATCTGTAAAAGGAGCTGGAGAAGGAAAAGGCAAACCACTCCAGTATCATTGCCAAGAAAACCCCAAAATGGGATCACGAAGAGTCAGACATGACCGAATGACAACAAAAGCAAGATAATTTTAGGAAAGGGAAAGTACCAAAAAGAAAAGGCATTGGCGAAAGCTTTCCGGAGGAGGTGGCACCTGTTATGTCTTTAAGGAAGAAAAGTATTCTAAGCGGTAGTGGGAAGGAACAGCTGGCTGAAACACAGAGGAGGAATCAATCGATTGATTAAGGGAAATAATGTGAAGAAAGTCTGGAAAGGTCAGCTGGCACCCCACATGAAGGGCTTTAAATGCCATCAGAATAAGTGTTTGTGTTTATCTCAGAGGCAGGATTGTGACCTGATCAGTACTGCACTGTAGGAAGAGTCATTTGGAGGCAGGGCATGAAATGAATGGGGTAGGGAGGAGAATCAGAACAAGGATTCTTAACCCGGGGTCTATGAGCTTGTTTTGAAAATCATTTTAAAAACTGTATTTCTATGTAATCGGTTCCCTTGGTAATCCTATTCATTTATTTTATGCATTTCAAAATGTTATTCTGAGAAGGGAGCCATAGGTTTCATCAGGCTGACAGAGGGGTCCTAGGCACACACACACACACACACACACACACACACACACACACACACACACACACACACACAGAGTTCAGACCTCCTGAATTAGGTTATTGCAAGAATCCAGATGGAAAAAAAAGGGGGAAAAAAGAATCCAGATGAAAGATGATGAGCTAGAGTACATCAGTGTGAGTGGAGAGAAGAGGATGGATGTAAGAGATATTTATTGGAGGGAGGAAAGACAAGGCTCAGTAACCAGATATAGGAGGTGAGGGAGAATGAAGATGTGAGGGTGACTCTCAGGCTGTAAACCTAACACAATGCGACCTTGAGAAGCGAATTTGACTTTGCTTTGTTTCCTCCTGTCAGATAGGGATAATAACACTCACACCACCTGCCTTTCAGGGTTTGGGAGAGGAGAGTCCTTTAAACCTTAAACTGTTATAGAAATAACATTTTGATTATTATCGTGCTTCCTCTGAGTTTTACATGGGCTCTCTCTCCTTCTCAACCAAGTAAGGTCAACTCAACTCACTCATATTGCTCATTTCCCAGGTAGCCTCTTCTCCCTTTGGTACCTTTGGGATCTCACCTCCCCCCTCTTTGTAGATTCTGTACCTTTAAATCATGGTAGACCCTATAAGGAGATGAAGAGCCTACCAGAGGTTCACTGGGAAGTAGCAGAACCAGATTCCAAACCAGAGATCATCATGTGGCATTCTGCATAAGGCCCCAAGTTATAGAATTTGGAGCAGAAAGGGATCTTACAGATAATCTAGTCCAGGGGGTTTCTTTCTTTCTTTCTTTCTTTCTTTCTTTCTTTCTTTCTTTCTTTCTTTCTTTCTTTCTTTCTTTCTTTCTTTCTTTCTTTCTTTCTTTCTTTCTTTCTTTCTTTCTTTCTTTCTTTCTTTCTTTCTTTCTTTCTTTCTTTCTTTCTTTCTTTCTTCCTTCCTTCCTTCCTTCCTTCCTTCCTTCCTTCCTTCCTTCCTTCCTTCCTTCCTTCCTTCCTTTCTTCTCTCTCTCTCTCTCTCTCTCTCTGCAGGGTAATGAGGGCTAAGTGACTTGCCCAGGGTCACACAGATAGTAAGTGTCAAGTGTCTGAGGCCAGATTTGAACTCAGGTCCTCCTAAATCCAGGGCTGGTGCTTTATCCACCGGGCCACCTAGCTGCCTCCTCCAGCCCAGGGGCTTTCAACCTTTTATGGACCCATCAAGTACTCTGGTGAAGCCTATGGATGGGGAGCCTTTCTCAGGATGTTGTTTTTAAATGCATAAAATAAAATGCATAGTATTGCAAAGAAAACCACTTCTATTGGAACATGGTCATGTGTGCATTACATGTATATATATATATGTGAATTTATGTGTGTCTATGTATATATACATATACATATATATACACACACAAATTCAATCCCTAGGTTAAGTACCTCTGACCTTGTCCAACTATTTTATTTTATTTTATTGTTTACCAATGAGAGTCATAGAAAGGAAATTACTTGTCCAAGGTCAGAGAAAGTAAAAGGGATGGGATTCTTTGCTTCAAGTCTTCTGCTCTTTCTGTAGTACTTTCTGTTTGTATTTATTTGCTTTTGAGAAGGAAGCCAAGATACAGTATCCAGTATTTCTTTCTAATGGATCCAACTCACTGGAGGTCAGGAAACTTACACAAATCACATACCCAGAGACCTTTTTCCTGCCCTGGCTCAGTCCTCAGCAGGCCTCAGTGAGTGAGTGGATCCACTTCTGATCTGGAGAGTCTTGCTGCTGAATCTGGGCTTTCTCCAGCCCCATTTCTCTACCCACAGTCCCCGGGGAGTAGCAGAAATAGATTTCAAGCCTAAGAATTGGGTTGTATGGGAATGGCCACTGACTATAGAGTCAGAAGGTATGGATTGGAGCCCTAGCCCTTCCACTCATACTCTCAGTGACTTTGGCCAAATCTTTCCCTTTCTTCAGGTCTCACTTTCCTAGTCTGTAAAAATATGGCAGGTAAGTTGGACCAGATGATCTCTAAGGCTCCTTCCAGATCCAACCTACTATAAAGATTCCGTCTTTTGACTCCAAATCCATTCTTCTCTGCACTTCATCACACTGTCAGCTCCAGGGGAAGGCAGAAGAAATATTTGTTGAATGAATGAATGAAAATAACCTAGGAGGAAATGGATTTGGATAGGTTCCCAGTGTAATCAACAAAGAGGATTCAGGAAAAGTTGGTTTCATTTTTTAAAATTCCTCTAGCCTTCGGCAGAGCAAGGAATGAAGGAGATGCTTCATATCTGAAGTTGTTTTTAGGGGATGAAGGAAAGAAATCTGTGGAAGGGGCATTGGAGCTGGGCCTCAAAAGCCAAGTAAGATGTTCACAGCAGTTCCAAGATCAAATCCTCTATATGCTGGACAGCAGCCTGACTGCAAACAACTGGGGCCTATCCCTCAAACCTGACCTCTCCCAAACCTCCAAGATGCTCATCACCACTAAGGTTTGGGTAATCAATCCACAAGGACTTCTTAAACGTCTAAGGCTTAAAAAAGTGAGAACTATTCTTGTCCTCAAAGAGCTTATATTCTATTGGTGGTGGTGGTGGTGGGGACACAATGCTGTTCACAGAAAAGTAAATATAGGGTATGTACAAAATAAATATTCCATGATGGGGATGGGGAGGTGAGAGGGCTAACAACTGGAGAAATCAAGTAAGGCCTCTTGAAGGAGGTGTCACTTGACCTAAGCCTTGAAGGAAGCTGGATGGAAGTGAGGGGGAAGAACATTCCAGGCATGAGGGAAAGTCAATAAAAATGTATGGAGACAAGGGGCAGCTAGGTGGTGCAGTGGATAAAACACTGGCCCTGGTTTCAGGAGGACCTGAGTTCAAATCCAGCTGTGTGACCCTGGGCAAGTCACTTAAGCTTCATTGCCTCACAATAACAAAAACAAAAACAAAAATGTATGGAGGCAGGAGAGGGAAGGTCCTGTATAGGAAACAGTAAATAGAGTAATGTATAATCAGCCCGGCAAAGACAGGCAGAAGACATACTGTGAAGGGCTTTAAATATCAAATGGAGGAGTTTATATTTAATCCTGGAGGCAACTTACCGAAGTTTCTTGAGCAGGGGAGGGACATGGTTAGACTTGTGCGTAAGGAATATCCATCATGTAGCTATGTGGAAGACAGATTGGAGGGGCTTGAGGCTTGAAGTAGGAAACCCATTGAGGAGACTCTAGCAAGAGTTCATTTGAGACGTGATAGGGACCTGGACTAAGATAGCTGTGGTGTGAGTACAGAGACGTGGTTGGGCATGAGAAACCTGGAGGTGGAATTTATAACACATGGAAACCAATGGGGCAGAGGGATGATCAAGACAGAAGGTGACTCCGAAGTTGCAAAGCTGGATATCTTAAAGAGTGGTGACGCCCTCAACAAAAAATAGGAAAGTGAAGAGGAAGAGAAAAGATAATGAGTTCTTTTTTGGACATGTTGAGTTTTAGCTATCTATGGGACATTGCAATGGAGGTGTAGGACTGGGGGTAAGGAGAGATGAGGACAAGATATCTATTTTTCTCTGTGTGAACATATATATGTATATGTGTGTGTGTGTGTTTGTATGTACACACACACACACACACACACACGCATATACCTGTTTGGAAATAATCTGCATGGAGATGATAGTTGAAACCTTGGGAGTTGATAATATCACCAAGAGAGTATTGAGAGAGAAGAGTGCCCAAGGTACATTCATGAATTAGAGGTGGGATGTGGCTGATGATTCTGCCAAAGGACACTGAGGACTGGCCCAGAAGATTAAGAAGAGAACCACAAAGGGATTGTCATGAAAACCCAGTGAGGAGAGGACGTCTAGCAGGAGGGGGCCGTTGACAGTGTCACACACTGCAGAGGGATTAAGAAGGATGAGAATTGAGAAAATGCCAAGAGTGGGCCTTTTCCACAGCTGGGGGTTTTTCTTTAGGATTAGGAGAGTTAGCCAGAGGGAGCTGTTCATTTGCTTATGGCAGAGCAAAAGCTTACAAGTAAGCACTCCCCCTTTCCAAGGTGCTCACCCCCAGAGCAGCTCCCCTTGCTATCAGTTTATTTTTTTCAGGTTTATAGGATCAAAGGAATTAGAAGAGTTAGAGACATTAGAGATGTACTTTCCTCACAATAACCCCAGGAAGTAGGTTATCTTTATTTTACAGGGAGGGAAACTGAAACTCCAAGAGGTCACACAGCTGGCAAGTGTCATTTGAATGCAGGGCTCCTGATGCCAGGCCTATTTCTGGCACACCATGGTGGCCTGGGCCCAGGTACTATGGGTGGTTGCTGTCTGCCCCCCCCCCCCTTGCCCCATTAGTGACTAGCGAGCAGCACTTTCTTCTGTCCCTAATTATGACCTTTTCTACTTTCCCAGGGTCCTTACAAGTGAACCTCATGTTGGGGTTCCCAGATATCCTCTGTCTAATGCTGATCTCCCTGTCTCATGCACGTAAATACCGTTTTCCCCTTTTCTGTTCACCCGGACAGTGCCTAAGGAGAACGCTGGTTACACAGGACAGAAACTAGAATTTAAGGGCTGCAGTGACAGCCAGGACCACCAGAGGGAGCAATGCCGCTAGCCATGGGTGCATTCCTACCCCAGAGATGCTCAGGAGAGATCCGGAGTTGGAGCTCTCCATTCAACTGAACATACACTTATGAAGTGCCTTCTTCCATGTGCCGGGCCGTGCTCAGTGCACATAACACAGACCTCACCTGCTCTTGTGGGGTTTGGAAGTTCTGTCTACGCAGTCGAGCTCTGGGAGTCTTGCAAATTCTGCTTCTAGACCTCATGGGAAGAGCCCTGGTTTTAGGAGCAGAGAAGCCAGGTTTGAATCATGGTCTTGTATTTGCTGCCTGTGTGACTATGGGGAAATCCCTGCCCATCTCTCGCCCATGGTTTCCCCAGCTATAAAATGTCGGGGTTCACCTGGACCACTGCCCTGCACCACGGGTCTGGACCCAACTTTAGTGAAGGGCCAGGATCCTGGACTTGGGGTACTGGTGGAGGGAGGTGTAGAGCACAAGATGTGGGGAGCAAGAAAGAGAGTGGCCAGGGGGCTCTCTAGGTATACAGAGCCCTCCTCCTCCAGCCGCTGACTGTGAATCGTGTGTTTTTTGGAGAGCCAGAAGTGGAAAGGAATAAGGAGACATAGGCTCACATCCTGATCTGACATGTGACCAAGAGCAAATCAGTTCACTTCTGGGGGCTTTGCTTTCCACATTTGCAAAGTAGGGATAAAAATATTTATACTTCTTATCTCAAAGAAAAATGTGCTAAAGAAATGGGAATTATTACTATTTATGCTCTGTTGGCTCCCTGTTCTCATTCATTCATTGGTCTGATAAATGAGTACTAAATTCCTACCCATCCTTTAAAGTCTAGCTCAAATGCCACCTACTCCAAGAAGCCTTCCCTGATGTCCCCCAAAACTAACAACTTTTCTTACTCAGACCTCAAAGAGCATTTTGTCTTTACCTTTCAAAAGCACTTATGATGCAATATTGCATATTATAGTTATCTGTATACGTGACTCCTTTCCCTACTAGACTGGCAAGCCCATGAAGGCAAGGACCATTGTTTTATCTAAACTTAATTTTTTCCCCCAAACTAAGCCCAGGATTCTGAACATAGAGGCCTTATTAAATGTTTGTAAAATGAATGGAAGAGGAGGAAAAAACATTTAAAAGGAACCTACCAGGTGCTGTGCTAAGCACTTTACAAATATTCTCTCATTTGATCCTCACAACAATCCTGTGACGTAGTTACTATTATTATTCTCATTTTACAGCTGAAAAAAAGGAGGCAGACAGAGGTTAAGTGACTTGCCCAGGGTCACACAGCTGGTATGTGTCTGAGGCCAGACTTGAACTCAGATTTTCTTGACTCCAGACCCAGAGCTCTTTCCACTGCACCAATTTAGCTGCCTCAAAGGGATGAATTATAATCTGGGACCAAAACTTGTCCCTAAATTATGATTTAAACATAACAAAGGAAAGGGAAGGCCAGGTCACGGAGAGCACGCATCTGTTTACCCTAGTGTTCTGTTTCCCATCAATGACAACTTTGGTGTGAGATCCAACAGGCCATCACTCCAAGAGCCCTCACAGACTAAACTGTTGGGAGAACAACAAATAGAAAGAAGGCGGGATGACTTTTTCTGTTTCTATAATGATCATTTCATCATTAAGGATAATGGAACCACCATAATTGACCCCAATGACTCAGTTCCCAATGAACTATACAAGGAAGTAGAAATGAAAATCGAGATGAAGGAGGGAAGAGCAGCTGGTCTAGGCCATGTATACACCAAGGAGACTGATGCTGGAGATTGATGAAAGCTTGAAATCTTTGAGGGATAGATTTGTAATGAATGAAAGGGAAGGAAAGATGCCAAAATAATGGGGGTTGGGATGCGTAAATGAGATTATTACCCCAATGAGAAAATCCAGAGGACATCAATAATTAATACCTCATATGCCTCCTTTCCCGTTTTTTTTTTAAGTGAGGCAATTGGGGTTAAGTGACTTGCCCAGGGTCACACAGCTAGTAAGTGCCAAGTGTCTGAGGCCAAATTTGAACTCAAGTCCTCCTGAATCCAGGGCCGGTGCTCTATCCACTGCACCACCTAGCTGCCCCTTCTTTCCTGTTTTTATAAAATCTTTATAAGAATGAACTACATGCATATTTCATTGATGAAAATATGAGAAGCAAAGAGGCAGGCTTTTGCAAATGATTTTCTCCAGCAGACCACATCTTTACAGTCATGTAATTGACTGACAGGATACAGAGAGTACAAGACCTTGCTGTGTTTATTGTTAGGTGATTTTAAAAAATTGACTTGGTGGAGCAAAAACATCTCTTTAAAGACTCTTCCAACAAGGAGTCTCTTATGCACATGTTAAGCTCATGTAAGATTCCTTGGTAAATGTAACCATAGAAATAGCTGTCCAATGAATCCTTTGATTATTAATACTAAATAACCCAGCCTAAGCCAGCCCAGCATTGCTCCCCACCCAGCTGCTGGGGGGTGCAGGGGAGGGAACCACTGGCTCACAGAATCATGTGTGTTATATCTGGCAAGGACCTCAGAAGGCACCTAGTCCAATCTTATTTATACAGATGAGAAGGTGGAGATTTTTTTTTCGGGGCAATGAAGGTTAAGTGACTTGCCTAGGGTTCCACAGCTAGTAAGTGTCAAGTGTCTGAGGTTGGATTTGAACTCAGGTCCTCCTGACTCCAGGACTCACGCTTTATCCACTGCACCACTTAGCTCCCCTGGGATCCTTTTAAAAAAATTTAGTTTAGTTAGTTGTTTTTTTTTTAGAGGAGAAAGGGACCTTTGTGGGGTTTTTTAAATCATAAAAGTTTTTTATTATTTTCTATTATATATTTTACATATATGTAAAGAGTTTTCAACATTTGTTTTCATAAGATTTTTAGTTCCAAATTTTTCTCCTTACCTCTCTTCCCTCCCCACTCCCCATCTGTCTTGGGATCCTTAATCATCCTCAGAGGTCAATAGAGAAAATACTCCACCCTAAATGTCTCCCTGCCTCTGCCTCCCTAATCCCAGCATTGGAAGGGAGCAGTGCCGGAGGAAGTTTTTGCCAGAAAAGATCCCAGTTGGATCCAGAACTGAAATGCTCCAGAGGCCTCAAGGCTCTGGGAGGAGTCAAATCCTCTGCTTTTACTCTTCTTTCCCCCATCACACACAAGCCACACTGCAGTGGCCTTTTCAGATTTAGGAGCCCTTGCCTGGAATCAGTTATTGCCTCACCTACTCACTCACAAACATTGATACCTTTCCTGGGTACAAGGTATGTCTGACTTCTCCTAGTCCAGACCCTCTGTGATGAAGTAGAAAAACAACAACAATGAACTTGGAACCAAGGGATCCAAACACCACTAAGTAGCTATGTGACCTTGGACAGAAGTTGTAGCACCTTTTGGAAGCTCAGTTACCTCATCTGTAAAATGGGGCTATTGAAACACACTTTACCTACCTCACTAGGCTGTTGTGAGTAAAGGGTTTTATAAGGGCTATGATTAATATACCAGTAATCAGGGCTCTCATTGGATGCTGAGCTTCCTGGGAATGTCACTTGAACTTTTTGTAAGGTTAACAAAAGGAGAAATTGGAAACCCAACTCTGCTAATCTCAGGCCTACCACTTTTCTTACAAATTCTTTATTTTGGATAGAAAGCAAATTAAAAATTAAGCTCAAGTGTATTATTACCCTTCAAAAATAAACAAGGTAGTGAATTTGGAAGCAACAACTCTTAATTATGAAATGACTCACTGAAGAGCTCTATGTTTATATTTTTCAAAAAGAGGAGGTTTTGACAGGGGAAAGGAAATTCAATTTAACCATCCCTTCTGTACTGGAGACTGATTGTCGAAGAAGCCAGGAAAAAACTATTTTATTTTATTTTTTGGTAACAAATATGGTTCAGAGAAGCCCAGAAGAATTTTAACTGATGGCCAACTGATGTGCTTCCTGGCACAGGCCAAGAAATGGGGAGGGCCGTTCTCCAGATTAGTGCACCAAAGTCTGTTTCTCTTCTTCAGAGATATTTATTATTTATTAATTATTCAACTCAATAAAATTACTGTGTGCAAAACACTGTGTTAGGTGTGGGGAGATAGAAGAAGAAGCCCCTGCCCCCATGGTTCAGTAGGGAGGTAAGACACATACACACATCACTATAACACACAATTATTAAATATGTGCATTGGAGAGGTACAAATAGAAAGCCCTTTTGAGTTTCAAGATGGAAAGTCAGTGTGGGCATTGGACAGGGAAGGGAAATCAACCAATTAATAAACATTTATTAAGCACCTACTATGTACCAGGCACCATGCTAAGTGGAGGGGGAAAATCAGAGAAGACTTGGTGAAGGACTTGGTATTTGAGTTGGGCTTTAAAGGATAAGTAGGGATTTTAAAGGCCTAGAGTGGTAGGAAGAGCACTCCAGGGTTAGAGAACAAGCTAAGAAAAATCACAGAAGTGGGGGCAGCTAGGTGGCGCAGTGGATAAAGCACCAGCCTTGGATTCAGGAGGACCTGAGTTCAAATCCAACCTCAGACACTTGACACTTACTTGCTGTGTGACCCTGGGCAAGTCACTTAACCCTCACAGTACTGGAAAAAAAAATAACCAGAAAGAAAGAAAGAGGAAAAAAAAGAAAAATCATAGAAGTACAGAGTGTGTTGAAAGCATCAGTCATCTAGTTTGCCTGGGGTGTAAAGTGTGTGGATGGCGGTGATGTGAAATAAGACTGAAAAGGAATAATAACAAGTGACTGAATGCCAGGTAAAGGACCATTAGATTGTGAGCTTCTTTAGGGCAGGGAATATCATTTTCCTCTTTTTGCATCTCCAGTACTTAGCAAAATACCCGGCACAAGCAGGCACTTAATAAATGTTTCTTGATTGATTTTTTTATATTGATTGGTTGAATGAAGGAACTTACATGTTACTCAGTAGGTAATTAGATGGTAGCCACTAAAGATTTTCCAGGAGAATAATGACATGACCAGATCTTTGCAGAGGAAAGATTATCTAGTAGTGTTATAAAGGTCAGAATGGAAGGGGCAGAGAGTAAAGATGGAAAAACCTATTAAGAGGCCATTGTTGGGGGCGGCTCGGTGGTGCAGTGGATAAAGCACCGGCCCTGGATTCAGGAGTACCTGAGTTCAAATCCGGCCTCAGACACTTGACACTTACTAGCTGTGTGACCCTGGGCAAGTCACGTAACCCCCATTGCCCCGCAAAAAAAAAAAAAAAAAAAAGAGGCCATTGTTACCTAATACAGGCAAATGTCTGCACTGGGGTACTGACAGTAGGAAGAGAGAAGAGGGGACAATTTCAGAAATATAGTAGAGATAGAATCAATAGTATTTGGCAACAGGATCTGAAAGAAGGGGGAAAAGGGAGAGATGAATCCCTGAGAAAAACCAATATTTTAAACCTTGGATATTGGGCAAATGGTGGTATCACAGACAGAAATGATACCATAATGAAATCAGAAGGAAAAAAGATTAAAAAAAAACAGATGAGTTACTATCTTAGAAAAATAGTTTCATGGGACATTTGGTCATTTCATATTGAGAGGCTCATCATTCATATTTGCAAAAAGACCATCATTAAAGTAATTACAACTTATGAGCCAACATCTGTTGTGGAAGATGAAGAGTTAAATATTGGATGAGACTCTCCTAATTAAGTCGATGAGTGATGCTTGGTAACTTCAATGCAAAATGGGCATAGGTGAGTTCAATGAAAAAAATTATGGGAAAATATGGCTCAGGAGTAAGTAATAAGAGTGGCAAAAGACTTCCAGACTATATGTATCACAAATACATTCTCAGAAAAGAATCTGAAGGTGAAAGACACGGTAAGTTCCAAATAACATCACAAAAAAGAATAAAACTGATTATATTTTAATGGACAGGAAATGACTCATTACTGATGTAGAAGACATTCATGAATCAGCTGTCTTCAGTCAGACCACCAACTCATTAGAGCAGAGATCAAAATTAAAATAAAGCTATAAGAAAGAATAAAAAATAAGAAAAAACTATGACATGCAATTAAAATGACTCTAGCCTGACCAATTTTTGAAAACTGACACTGAAAAATGGGAAATGAATGGAGGAAATGACAACAGCAATTATAACAATTTCATACAGAAATTTAATTGATATGAAACTAGATCCCTAACAATGAGAATGAAAGAGCCTGAAACTCACCTCAGTCAGCAAATACTTGACCTACTTGCCAACTGAAATGATATGGTGGATAAAGGTCACTCTGGTTTAGAATATAAACCTTTTTGTGAGATTTTTATAGAGAAGGATGGTAGAAGATTATGGACAGTAGGAAATTAAAATAGTGAGGAGCATTGGAGGGGGAAATAAGTTTAAAGGAACTTGGTAAGGGAAAACCAAGCAATCATTTGAAGCTATTTAGGAATGAAAGCAGGAAGAAGACAACAAATGGTAGATATGTGGAAAAGATCCTCAAAGATTTTTATAATAAACTCTTTTTACTCCAAAGGATAATGGAGCAGCCAAGTCTAGATTCCATGATCACAGTCCTAGATGTGTTCCTAGAGGAAGTGGAAATGACACTGAAGGAAACATGGGAAAACAGCTGTATCTGACCAAGTATACACAGAAGAGGTTCATGCTAGAAGCAACACGCACTTTCCCCCTCTTTTTTTGCGGGGCAATGAGTGTTAAGTGAATTGCCCAGGGTCACAAAGCTAGTGTCAAGTGTTTGAGGTCATATTTGAACTCAGGTCCTCCTGAATCCAGGGCCGGTGCTCTATCCACTGTGCCACCTAGCTGCCCCCCAGCAATGCACACTTTTTTGGGGGGGGATGAGGCAATTGGGGTTAAATGACTTGCCCAGGGTCACACAGCTAGTAAGTGTTAAGTGTTTGAATCCGGATTTGAACTCAGGTCCTCCTGAATCCAGGACCAGTGCTCTATCCACTGTGCCACCTAGCTGCCCCAACACACACTTTTGAGGACACTAAAAGGTTAGGTTCTCAAGGTATTTGAAGGAGGTGAAGATGGCAAAGATGTGGGGAAATTTTAGGACTTTATTACAAATAAAAAGTAGAGAACATCAATAACTTTAATGTGTATGCCTCCTTTCCTATTTATTTAGAATTTTTAAATTTGTATATTTGACATGCAACAAGGATACCCTTGATTAAGATATGAGAAGGGAGTAGGAGGCAGACTTTCATACTCAATATTCTACAGGAGATCACATCTCTACTATCATAAAATGGAC